>NC_086447.1:279236653-279930403 GCF_028390025.1 Pseudophryne corroboree
GCTCCTCCGGGCACATTTTCTAAACTAAGTCTCGTAGGAGGGGCATAGAGGGAGGAGCCAGCCCACACTCTCAAACTCTTAAAGTGCAAATGGCTCCTGGTGCACCCATCTATACCCCATGGTACTAATGTGGACCCCAGCATCCTCTAGGACGTAAGAGAAAATGTAGAAGTGATTTTTTTGTAAGCTGTTCAAGTGCTTATTGGCTTCAGCATGTATATTAGGGAGACTCCCTTCCACATCTCACTTCACTTCCTATGGGGAAGTCATATCACAGTTCTCAGCAAAACACGTCACCATGGCTCCAACATCACATGTGGTATTGGGCCACAGGAGTGTAGGCCATAATGCTGCAATTTACCCCAGCCTCCACTGTGGCCACCTTCCAACTGCAGAAAAGCAATAGACAAGTATACCCCAATGTTTGTGATGCCGCTGCCACTAAGCCATGCGTGCCATTTATTATCAATATGGGGAAGGGGGTTAACAAAATCCCCAATTATCTTTAAGCATTAGCTATAATCACTCAAATGATTGTACAAATAAACTAGTACATCCATCTGAAATTAAATTATTTACAACATAAAAGCAATCTCATGTTACCCTTTAATTGTCAAATACAATCAAGTGACAATAACACTATTTTGTCCCTTTGTATTGGTCTAATATAAATATTAAGGGATAATAGTAACATATAAAAATACTGTGATTCCAGGATTTTATCTAGCTTCTGTGATGCTAGTAAGTCAGCGTGAGATATCACCATTTAGTACACTTACATTATTTGATTTATGCTCCTCGTAATGGCTTTATCTCTTCCCAGAACTCTCCTGCCAAGCTAATAGAGGCACGCTAATCCTTTTACAATACTATAGCTTGGAGGCATGGCCTAATGACAAGCAATATCATTATGGAAGTAGTATGACATCACTGGAGGTGTGGCCTGGAACAAATGATGATCAGATAGAGATCAGGCAATAAGGAAGCAAGCACAATTCTCTGAGTTTGTCCATAGTCTTGCTATAACATAAAACATTGTCCCACATAAGCCTTCTCCTGTGTTAAGTATATAGAAAAAATAATCAGAGGTTAAATCCATTAATGTGCATTTGGATCATTTTCCAACTAATTTTACTTACCTAGTCACATCAGCAGTATTAATGCTAGAAAATGAGCACTTTGAGTTTTGGAGTGATTTACTAAAGTGCAGCTGTTATATGTGGGGCTTGTAAGCTTTGTGATTTATGACACCTTGGCGGTAATTCAGACCCGATTGCTAGGCTGCGTTTTCGTACAGCGGGCGAACAGGTCTAAACTGCGCATGCGTATGCACCGCAATGCCCAGACGCGTTGCACGGGTACAAAGCGGATCGCCGCTCAGCGATGGGTTTGTGCGAAGGATCCATTCGCACAGGCGTTCGCAAGGAAATTCACAGGGAGAAGGCATTTGTGGGTGGCAACTGACCGTTTTTAGGGAGTGTTTGGAAAAACACAGACGTGTCCAAGCGTTTGCAGGGCGGGTGTCTGACGTCAATTCCGGTCCTGAACAGGCTGAAGCGATCGCAGCGGCTGAGTAAGTCCTGGGCTGCGCAGAGACTGCACCAAATCTGTTTGTACAGCTCTGCTACACATGCGTTCGCACACTTGCAAAGCGAAAATACACTTCCCCAGTAGGCGGCGACTATCTGATCGCAGCAGTGCAAAAATCGCTTGCTAGCAATCAGGTCTGAATTAGGCCCCTTATTATTTAATAGTTCCAGTTCTGAAACAACCACACAAATTGAGCAATAAACAACTGTGCACCATAAATGAGGGATTTTACTTTAGACATGGATCTGATACGTGTGATATGTTTAGTAATTTGGCCTGTCAGGACAGAATATGGTCATTATTACCAAGGAACTAAAACTTATTTAATTATGGGGTAAATAACACATTATTAAATACGCAATACAAAAATATTTATTGATATGGCAAAATTATTTTATTACATTCCAATACTATTTGAATTGTAATGTAGAAACAATTATTTCATGATGAAGATACAATTGCTAGTGCACATTGGTGGCACGGCAAGTGACAGCCCCATCCTAAAATAGTAACTGTTGTGATTGACATAAATAAAATCTTATATAACTGCCTGCCCCTGTAATAAAATAGGGATTAATGCCACTGTAATAAAATATTACATTCAGATTTTCTCCTTAATAAAATAAGAAAACCTGGGTTTCCGGAGAGTAAACATGCTAAAATTTGTGAGTCTCTTGGATATAACATGCCAATGATAAATTGGATAAATAGGCAATGGGTCAGACGGGGATGCTGTCAGGATCCCTACAGTCATAATACTGATAGTAAGTACATATGGGGGGTAGAGTTTGGCACTAGGGGGAGGGTTCAGGTTAGGCTGCGGGTGGCTGATAGGGTTAGGCTGTAGGAGGGGATGGTTATAGACTGCGGAGGGTACAGTTAGGATTACGCTGCGGCAGGGGTGGGCTAGGGTTAAAATACTTATCGTGATCCATCAGGATTTTGACTGTCGGAATGATGCTGTTGGGATTTCCTACCCAACCCGTCAAGGGATCAGGTAAGAGACAACCATTCACTGGGCACTAGTTGCATCACTATGGCATTTTAAGCCTCATATTAATGAGGAACTGTCTCCTAGAGAACTTGCAAACTGCACATTCATGGATCTTGTTCCTGTCCACAAAACAGCCCGCTTCACTGTATGTGACAGGTGCACTTTAAAGGGGCATTTCATTTGCTTAAGATTGTGCCACAGTGAATAATATCCAAATCTCTTGGCCCTTTACCTAACAATATAATCTGGTGAAAAAGATGTTCTTAGAATGTATTTGAGAGAAAAAGAGAGTAGGAATAAAATAAATGTATCAAAATCCATCAAATTCAATGCAACAATAAAGAAATCATAAAAGTTAATATTTTGTCATTGTAAATCCTTTTGTAAATATACTTGTTTTTACATACTGAAACTTATCCCTGCTTACGTATTTTATTCTCAAATCCAGCTGTAATGAAAATTTAATTAAAAGAAAAAAACCCTTTGGCACTGCAGTGGTGGAAAAATGTACTATAGTCAAGACACCACACAGGCCTTGACAATATACAGAAAAACTATAATTTGCATTTTAATTTTAGGCAGAGAGAACGCAATAACACTGGAAAACGCATTGCTTTGCATCTCCAGAATTCTCAGGTGCTATACAAATATGACTATTTCCGAACATAACATGTGTTACCATTTTGAAAAACAAAACAAACAGCAATGCTATATTAGAAGCACAAGAATTCCACGTCCAGCAGATTTCCTACAAAGTTTGAGCATCCTGCCTTTATTACAAGATGCTAGTTATCAAATGTATAAATCATTTGTAAAAGTTAGTGCATATTAGCTGAAAAATGAATGACAGCTTCCATTGTATGTGGGAATAATAGCCCCTCTTACAAGAACCTGTGTTTTATAGTATAATAAAGAAAGACCAGGCAGTGCTATCGACCATATCATGGGATAAATTGCCTTTGTTATTATGCTCTCTTGAAAAGAAGACCATCATTCCAGAATCCATTTACATTTGACATTTAAGTGCTAAAAATAACAGATTTAAATAAATATAAATTCATTAAATCTGTCCTAATTTACAACTGCCTGATAGAATTCCCACCCCACAAAATCCTATGTATTTCTCTTCAGATTTTTTTTTTCTTCATCAGAATTCCAGCAATTCTATAGACTACTTCCTTGCTTCAGAGTAGGATATGAGGTGAATAGCGACACTGGTATAATAAGGAGGAATTAATTATTCTTCTATGAATATTTTTTTTTTTGGTCTATTTTTTTTGGGGGGGGGGGGGGGGGGGTTAAGTAAAGATACTTCACTTTTATTAATATCATGGGATCGTGGGAGTATCACAGTTGCTCAATGTCATAACACCTAACTACAGTAAAATAAATTAAATTGACTTTGGGGGTAATTCCAAGTTGATCGCAGCAGGAAATTTTTTAGCAGTTGGGCAAAACCATGTGCACTGCAGGGGAGGCAGATATAACATTTGCAGAGAGTTAGATTTGGGTGGGTTATTTTATTTCTGTGCAGGGTAAATACTGGCTGCTTTATTTTTACACTGCAAACTAGATTGCAGATTGAACACACCACAGCCAAATCTAACTCTCTCTGCACATGTTATATCTGCCTCCCCTGCAGTGCACATGGTTTTGCCCAATTGCTACCAGAATTCCTGCTGCGATCAACTTGGAATTACCCCCTTTGTCTTTTCAGACGTTAGGGCCCTACACATTGGCCAAGGTGCCCGACGGCTGATACGGCCGATGGACGACCCGGCGGCGGGGAGCGGGTGACGGGGGGGAGTGAAGTTTCCTGCATGCTAATATGGACAAGCTTGTCCATATTGGCTTGCATGTATAAACGAGCCGGCACCAATGATGAACGAGAGCAGAGCCGCGCATCGTTCATCGTTGGTGCCTACACACTGAGCGATATGAACGATATCTACTTCATTAATGAACGAGATTGTTCATATCACTCAGTGTAATCGGCAAGTGTGTAGGGCCCTTTATGGGGGAGATTTATCAAATCTTGGACAGAGATAAAGTGAATTTGCTCATAGCAACCAACCACCTTATAACTCAATTTTTTTTACTACAGCCTGAAAAATGAGTTAGGAGGTGGTTGGTTGGTACTTTATCTCTCTCCAAACTTTGATAAATATGCCTCCCCAAGTTGGAACCTTTCATATGATGATGCCAAATTTGGGATTGATGGTGCTAGTAGGAAAGATTAGAGATTACAGATAAGTCTGTCTATTAATAAGAAATTCATTACGGAGGGTAATTTTCCTGACTATTCACTACAACCCTGCATTCAGAATGTACGACAGTAGAGATGTACCCAAATAATAAAGTAAGTGAGCACAATGTTATTCAAATCTGCTCCACCTGCATCACGTGTCGAAAAATATGGCCTGATAGAGTTTGATGCATTAAACAAATAAAAACACATTCATAAAGCCGCAATTACAGGGGTATGTCATCTGCACATACCATAAAATATGTGCAATTCAGCATACTACATAGTGGACATACAGTATGTTAGAGAAAGACGCCTGAAGTATATGAAGGGTTGAGGAGCAGCATATTGCTTTAGAAGCAATAGACGTGCCCTCAGTGGTGTAGCCAAGGCAACACTCTGCCATGGCCACACCCCGTCAAATCATTAGCATGTTGCAGCTGTGACTACTCCCCTTCTATGTGTGTCCATATTTGTTCTACTGCAAACTGATACAGTGGCTGTATTTCATTTTTACAACTGTAAATACAAGCAGAAATAGTGGTAAAGGTGGGTACACAACATGAGGGGGAAAGAAATTTACTAGAATAATATAGATTTCAGGAAGGAACTATAAAAGTTTGCAAGTTACTGGCATTCTGAAGTATGGGCAGTGGGAAATTTGGTTGAGCACAACAAGAGATGTTCATTTTCAGGGTAAAATTGCCAAGGATCTTAAACAGACTCCAAAAAATGATAAGGACACTGGTATTGTGGATCCTGTAGTTGCACAACAGTTGCGGACCCTCCAGTTTCCTCAATTTAGTTTAAAACTTGGCCTGTTACTTTTTCAACAGTTTGCAGTCTCGTGCAACAGACAACTTAGTTTTTTATTGCAAATAAACTCTTCCTTTCTAATGCAATAGTAATGAAATGCCCCAGAAACTCACTTCATTTTTAAAGTTTACCTTCAATTTTTCTCCCAGCATCCTGCATCTTAATATTTAAAACAGGTATGTAATATATGTATGAAGTGTAGAATGTGACTTTCAGCCAGTTTTGCGCTGCAGAAGCAGCGATTGCATAGGGACATAAGTAGAAGGGAATGCAGTATTCATAGCAGCATTTAAGATAGAAAGCTATAACTTATTCAGTCAACACTAATCTGAAAATGGTACAGGCTAGGTCATTTCAAATATTTATAACTTTACTCTGAAGGTAGATTTTTGTAATCCTTAGATGTAATTTGGCCAGAAGACTTAGTTAAAATAAAGCACATTGTCCTTTGCCTTTATAAAATATGAAAATGGTATAAGTGATTGGGCTGTTCTGGAAAGAGACGGTCTTTGAAGTGAGCTTCTTTCTTGAGAATATAACAACTTTCTTTTCTGACTGCTATGCATAATGTAATGAGAGACTGCCAGACTGCTTGACCCACCAGCTGGGTCAGTACCCAACTAACGCCCATCTCTCATGCTAACATATGATGCATAATTGGCTACTCACCCTCTCAAGCTCACATGAGAACTAATTAGCGTGCGGTCAGGTTTCTTCTGACAAGTACAGATGAAACCTGAATTGTATTGTAGTCACAAATAGGAGGCAATCCACAAAGGAGGCTTCATGGGCAGAAAATGAACGATTAATTTTAAGTTAAGATTTAAAGACTGAAAAGCAAAGACTTAAAAAAATGTTTCCCTATATCGCTGGTTTATTCCTATCATTATTATTATTATTATTATTATTATTTTATTTATGTATTTTACTTATTTATTTTATGTTTTTTGAACAGGCCTTTTCATAAAAAAAAGTCTACCTCCAGCTAATTATTTAGATAGGGAGAAACAAAAATATATTTATTACCGTATATATATATATATATTATATATATATATTATTTAAAAAAAATACAGCCCTATCTATACAAGGGCTAGTGGCAAAATATCTTCCATATTGAAAGCATGCAATGCAGCACTAAATGTTGCAGCAATTCTTCTTCTGCTATCACTATTTCAGGATGGCGTTAACCGGAAATAAATGCAGAGAGAATATATTGTTTGATAAAGGCTTTTTCTATTTTACAATACTGCACTGTACATTTTTTTTAAAGATTTTTAATTATTTGTTTAGAACTATATATGTTTATTTTTATGTATTAGGGAAAGTGAAATCCCAGTCCCACGCATGTCCACATGCCACAGAAAATCGGTAAGTTAACTGCCACTATCACCGAGGCAGCTGAGATTACTTTTTAGAGGGTGGGGGGGGGATTCAATTTACCATGATGGACGCAATGTGCTGTTCAGGAATGGCACATCGCACCTGCTGGAACTGCAAGTTTTTCCATGACCTAATACCATATAAGGCCCTACCATATATGGCCAATAAAGCCGAGAATCGCAGAGATGCCAGGTGGCATACCATTCATATCCATAAAGCCTATGGTAGATGAACATTGTAGAAATAGATCTCTCTTTTCCCCCCATCAAAAAGTCCTTCCATGCATTTATGGGGGAATTACAGTGGGGAATTATTTACAGTGGACTGATTGATCCCCTGAAGCTATACAATTACCACCAAAGTCAGCTCGACGCTGGCAATTATTGGGGTTTTTGTTCTGGGACCTACTGGGGTTCGAATAAATATCCCCAATACTTACCCTGTTTTCACGATGGTGGCATTGAAAACACACAGGTCTGTGAATTATTACGGATTCTATGGGGGGAGGGGGGCGATTCAATTGTATATTGCGCCCGATTTCCAGACTAAAGTGACGGGAGACCGTGTGGGTGTGGGTGTTGAGGGAAGGGGGTTGCTATTCAATTGATTATTTGTCAACTTGCGCTGATCACGCACAGACAGTCCAGGTATAGCCATGTTATATGGCTAAACTCAACCAAAGTGGTGGGCGCAACCCGAAAAGTTCCATTTGGGCACCTAAATGTGTCACTTTAAGCACAATTTAGTTCGCCAGCATGGGGGACTGCGAGTTAAAATGTGTCTCCCCGCAGCTTATCGTGCCCCGAACAGAGCAATAATTGAATCGCTCCATTGGGTGCCATTCAGTGGCAGCTGAGAGGAGAAACAATTGAATTCCCCCCTATGTGTTTTCGCCCATATAAATTTGGGCGCCAAAATTAGGGTTTAATTGGATTCCCCCCTGAAAAATGATCAGGGCTAATTGAATTCCTCTCTTAACGTAAATAAAACTGAGCCACAGAGCTGATTGGAAATCATAATTGAAGTAGCAAGGTCAAGGCGAACAACAAAGGACTGGCAGAAGGATGCATACAGTCCTTTTAGTTGGTGAAAGAGTGACTTTTAGAATGATGAAAATACTGGCTGGAGTTTTTATTTAACCCTTCAAGCACTGTAAATGACTGAACTTGTATTTTAAAGCTCTACAAACAAAAAAGGAAACATTGGGGCAGATGTATTAACCTGGAGAAGGCTTAAGGATGTGATAAAGCAGTGATAAGCGCACAGTGATAAACACACCAGCCAATCAGCTCTATTATGCAAATTGACATTTAAGAGCTGACTGGCTGATGTATTATCACCTTGCGCTTAACACTGCTTTATCACTTCCTTATGCCTTCTCCATGTTAATACATCTGCCCCATTCTTCTTAAGGTGGCCTCTCCCACTAGCTCAAGAGCCAGAGTCTGTAGCAGTCATGTCTAAATGACATCAGTCATAAAGTCACCATTTATCATGTCGATCGAATGTCAACAGTGTTTTTATGTTGACACTGACATAAATTAATTTTGTTCAACAATCAATGCTGTGAATGTCAACACTACTATCTAAACCTACCAGTAGCCTAGCCTTAACCTTTACATAATGTAGACATGCACAATGTCAACATGATCCATATAAACATTGAGAACCATTTGACATTACAGTGTCTGCATTCTGAATATTGACATTGCGAAGGTTGACAATATGACTACATACCCAGCAAATAATTAGCAAGGCATGAAAAAGGACAAAGCAATTTGACAATACTCAAATCATACTTGCCGACACTGTGTGCCTCACCTCCAAGAGGTCCCTGGGAAAGAGGTCCAAGTGGTGCGTTCAAGCTGTGTGGAAGTGAATGGAATGTGGAAAGTTGGCCTACGCTCCCAGGAATCCTGAAGAGCTTCCCAGAATTCAGGAGTCTCCCGGACATTGCAGGGGAGTAGGTAAGAGTCAACTATACTATTAATCAATCTAAGTATAGCTTAATTTTTTTTTGAAGGTATGTGATTGGATGCTACGGATAACAATACATTATTCCTGTGCACCAGTTCCCATAATGCGGGTCCAGAGCCTCAGTTATTTTACTAATTGTAGTCCACAGAGATGTGAACTTCATATGTGGGTTGTTCATTGTGAACCGAGACCGTTCCAAGAATTAAAAACAAATATTCACATTACGTATGCTTTGTAACAAATCTTATTTCATAAGACCTCGCCAAGAAGCGCTTATTAATACGTCCAGGGCCGTACTTTGACTGATTGCTAAGTAGCTTTTTTACCCTGTATTAAAGTCAGATCCAATATTTGTATCTATTTTAAGAACACATTACAGTTTTGCTTTCTTGCCATGTTATAAAGCATACTTAATCTCCAGCTCTTCTCTCCTTGTCTAACAGAATCAAAAATAAACAAAGCTGAACGTATTCATTGTCTTCGGGATTCCAAGTCCAGACTTCATAATTACATGTCTAGAGTAGATTGTAAAAACAATTTGTATAACCAATGGGAAAAATGTATTCCCTACTGTAAATTCTAAGGATTTTGGAAATCTGTGACCATATAAAAGCATGAAGCAGCAGTGCACAAAGCTTTTGCACTATGTTACTAGATCATTGCAAATTGCTGCAATCTCATCTACGTATATTAGTTCAATCTACAAGATGGCTGCCTCCGAAGCGTGTAGGAAATACTTTAAGAGGGCGATTCAATTGTTATCACCGCCCCCCACGTCCGTCAGCACCTATACAATGGTTTCTGCTGATGGGTGAGCTGACTTTATTTCTGCTTGCATCTTAGCCTCTGAACGCCCACTTCCCAGTCACTTACAAGGCTCCTGATTAAAGTAATATGTTCACCCCTTAGCTACTTACAAGGCTCCTGATTAAAGTAATATGCTGAACCCTTAGCTACTTATAAGGCTCCTGATTAAAGTAGTATGCTGACCCCGTAGCCACATTTTTTTTTAAATAAAGATAAATACTTTATTTGTCATTGATCAAACAATAAAAATAATGTACAGAACAACGAAATTTCCTCCAAAGCAACCACATATGCATATCAGTCAGAAACAGAATGTACTGTATATTAGAAATCCCCAATCACGATCATCCTTACTATAACCGATGGAAAAAACTGTTTCTGAACCGTGAGGTTCTGGATTTCACACAGCGGAAATGCCTTTTCGAAGGTAAGAGGGCAAACAGACTGTGGTATGGATGTTCACAATCCTTTAAGATGCTATTTCCTTTCCGTATGCTGTTCTTGATATATACCTCCTCAACTGTGCGCAATTCTGTGCCAATAATGGCCCTCATTCAGAGTTGATCGCTCGCTGACTACTTTAAGCAGCCGTGCATACGCATTGTCGCCGCCCACTGGGGAGTGTATTTTCGCTTTGCAGATGCGCAAACGCTTGTGCAGCAGATGTCAGCGTCCGGAGTCTTACCGGTACGCTGGGGCCGCGGGGCTGGCTTCCTTGGCGATGTGCGGGCAGCGGCGGAGGTGGGCTGCTGTACCAGATCCGTGGGCAGCAGTAGCGGCGGTGAGGGGGTCCGCTCGTGGTGGCGGGACGTCGCTACAGTGAGTCGCTCTTGCTGAGCCATTGCTAGGAGACCAGGGGCAGTGAGCAATGTGGCTTTGCAAAAAGGTCTGCATTACTGGGCGCCGCCATGTTGGAGACCAAGTTTTGAGCATAGTTCCTGTTTCCTGTCTCTTCCAGCCAATCCAGGGGAAGCTCTCTCTATAAAAGGGGGCTGGTTTAGGACAGGGATGCCAGTGCTTCAAGTTACAACCCTGTTGTAGGTGCTTTAGCTTGTGCTCCCAGGATTCCTGCTGTATTCTGGTTCCTCCTGATCCTGCTTGGTCGGTTCTCTGTTGCTGCTGCAGCCCTGCCGTTCCTACCCTGCTACTGCCTGTGGAAGTGCCTCATTTTCCAAGCCACAGTCCACAGTCCTTGTCTCCAGCCACGTCTCCAACCATCATCCACAGTTCCACAGTTCATCATCTACAGTCTCGTCTTTCAAATCACAGTCCACAGTTCTTTGCGTCCAGCCACGTCTTAACCATCGTGCTCCAGCCTCGGTTCTCTACCTCAGCCCTGTACATAATAAATACTTTCCATTGACTCTCAAACCCCGCCTACGTTCTTCATTGCTCCGTGTCCCATGCGAAGGAACTATGGGGGTAATTCCAAGTTGATCGCAGCAGGATTTTTGATAGCAATTGAGCAAAACCATGTGCACTGCAGGGGAGGCAGATATAACATGTGCAGAAAGAGTTAGATTTGGGTGGGTTATTTTATTTCTGTGCAGGGTAAATACTGGCTGCTTTATTTTTACACTGCAAATTAGATTGCAGATTGAACACACCCCACCCAAATCTCTCTCTCTCTGCACATGTTATATCTGCCTCCCCTGCAGTGCACATGGTTTTGCCCAATTGCTAACAAAAATCCTGCTGCGATCAACTTGGAATTACCCCCTATATCCAGCCCCCTCATCTGGTTCATTCACAGCCTGATACCTCCTCGGGCAAATCTCAGCTGCCGGATCCTCAAATTCTGCTAGACGTGACAGTAAGCACTGACCCAATGAATTCGATGGGTGATCAGGCCTCAGGAGGGGATTCAACTACAGATATCTGGTCTCGCTTAAGTAAGCAGGAGGCCACACAATCTCAAATCGTGCAGTTCATGCAGAGTATGTCCGAACGTCTCGATTCTCTCTGTGTTGCCATGACGGCCTCTCAAGTATCTACAGCTGCTCCCACATTAGCACCTCCGGGCCCGCTTCCTCCTGTACCAGTACCACTTCCACGGTTGCATTTGCCACCTCCCAATAAATTCGATGGGAATCCAAAACAATGCCGCGGGTTTCTTAACCAGTGCGAAATCCAGTTCGAACTACAGTCGGCCAACTTCCCATCGGCATGAACCAAAGTAGCCTATATAATTTCTTTACTTACCGGGCAAGCGTTGGAAAGGGCTTCACCTTTGTCGGAGAGGATGGATCCCATCTTATCTAACTATACAGAATTCGTGGCCACCTTCCGAAAAATCTTCGACGAACCGGGCAGGACTTCAGCTGCCTTGTTGGAGATCCTGCGTCTGCGTCAGGGCACGCGTACCGTCAGTCAGTACGTGATCCAGTTTCGCACCCTTTCCTCGGAACTGAACTGGAACAAGGAGGCTCTCATTGCAGCTTTCTGGAGCGGTCTCTCCGAAAAGATCAAAGATGACCTCGTAACTCAGGACATACCTGATAAATTGGATACACTAATTTCTTTATGCAATAAGTTAGACCTGAGGTACAGAGAACGCTGTATGGAGAGGTTGCGGTCAGATCGCCCTAAGCCTAGAGTTGTTCTTCCACCAACACCATCATCACCAACTGCGGAAGAACCCATGCAGATTAATCGTTCCCGCCTCTCCAATGAAGAACGTCAGAGACGGCGACAAGGGAACCTCTGCCTGTATTGTGGTGCATCTGATCACTTTGTTAAAACTTGCAATCTACGTCCGGGAATTCGCCCGCTCCTAGTTTGTGCTGGAGAGGTCAAGCTAGGAGAATTCTCAGAATTACATACCAAGAAAGAGTCTGTCCTGTTAACCCAGTTGGAGCTCCCTTCTTCTTCTCTTCTCATCCCTGCCCTACTCGACTCCGGAGCCGCCGAAAGCTTCATTACATCAGCTCTGGTCAAACGATCTGGAATACAAACAGTTCCTCTGGATCGTACCATTTCTGTTACCGCAGTGGATGGAAGTTATATCCCTGAGGGTATTATATCCTTTCGTACTATTCCTCTCAAGATGAAGGTCGGAGTTCTCCATTCAGAAGAAATCTCTTTCCTTGTAATTCCTAAAGCCTCTCATGAACTAATCCTAGGGTTTCCATGGTTAATCAGACACAATCCCCACATAGATTGGCAAACTATGGATGTTCGCTCTTGGGGACAAGACTGTTTTCAGAACTGTTTACCTTCAGTTAGACCTCTCTGTTCTTCCAGCCCTACCAGCCTTCCTGTGGAGTACCAAGCTTTCAAGATGTTTTCAGTAAGCAAGGGGCGGACACCTTGCCTCCGCATCATACTTGGGATTGTCCCATCGAGCTAGTACCGGGTAAGACTCACTTCCCGAGACACAGGCCATGTCGGAGTATATAAGGGAGAACTTGGAGAAAGGGTTCATCAGGTCTTCTACATCTCTGGCTGGAGCAGGGTTTTTCTTTGTCAAAAAGAAAGATGGGGGGTTGCGGCCCTGTATTGACTATAGAGGTCTCAATGACATAACAGTTAAGAACAGATATCCATTACCTCTGATTCCACAACTGTTCGACCGTGTAAAAGGAGCTACTGTATTTACTAAGTTGGACTTACGGGGGGCCTACAATCTTATACGTATTCGCCCAGGGGACGAATGGAAGACGGCATTTAATACCCGCGACGGCCAATACGAATACCTGGTAATGCCTTTTGACCTATGTAACGCCCCAGCCGTCTTTCAAGAGTTCGTTAACGAAATCTTCAGAGATCTTCTCTATGACTGCTTGGTAGTATATCTGGATGATATCTTCATTTTTTCTAAGGATCTGAAGACCCATCGGGAACAAGTCAAAGAAGTGTTAACTCGTTTACAAGGAATCAGTTATTCTGTAAGTTAGAGAAGTGCACCTTTGAAGTACCCACAATTCCATTCCTCGGTTACATTCTTTCAGGGCAGAAGTTACAGATGGACCCCGCTAAAGTCCAGGCGATTCAGGTTTGGGCACTTCCAGCTACCCTTAAAGGAATTCAACGTTTCCTGGGGTTTGCCAACTTCTACCGAAGATTCATTCAAAATTATTCTTCTGTCATAGCTCCTATAACCGCATTGACTAGGAAGGGAGCCGATCCTGCCAAGTGGTCTACTGAGGCTTTGGAAGCTTTTTCATCTTTAAAGGAGGCCTTCACGACTGCTCCAGTTCTTCGACAACCCGATCTCAGCCGTCCGTTCTTGGTGGAGGTTGATGCCTCTACTGTGGGAGTGGGAGCAGTATTATCCCAGCTTTTCGAGGACAAGAAGGTCCATCCCTGTGCGTTCTTCTCGCGAAGATTCTCCCCCGCTGAACAGAATTATGCTATTGGGGAACAGGAATTACTGGCAATTAAGTTGGCCTTTGAGGAGTGGAGGTATTTGTTGAAGGGAGCTCAGCATCCAATTTCGGTAACCACAGATCACAAGAACCTCCTGTATCTACAGTCAGCCCGATGTCTGAACCCACGCCAAGCAAGATGGGCACTCTTCTTTACCCGTTTTAATTTTAAACTCAGTTACCGACCAGGTACCCTCAACAAAAAGGCAGATGCCTTATCTCGCTCCCTAAGTTCAGAAGAACCCTCTGACCGTTCAAAAGAGCAATTTATCCTGGAATCCACCTCTTTTTCTGCAACTAATACCTCTCCACTTCCTCCTCCAGGGAAGATCTTCGTTGCACCAAATCTGCGCAAAAAACTTCTCACATGGGCTCACTCCTCCTCCTTCATGGGCCATGCGGGCGGTCATAAGACACTTAAATTCATTCAGCGCTCCTACTGGTGGCCTGATCTCAGGACTGACGTTCAGGAATTCGTGGCTGCCTGTCCAAAATGTGCTCAGCATAAAAGTCCCAAAGGTCCACCAGCCGGGTTACTCCATCCTTTACCGGTACCACTAAGACCATGGACGCATATTTCTATGGACTTTATTACAGATTTACCTATGTCTGGTGGGCGGAACACCGTATGGGTCATAGTTGACCGATTCTCTAAAATGGCACACTTTGTTCCTCTGGCTAACCTTCCATCTGCATCCCAGTTGGCAAAATTGTTTATAGCAGAGATCTTTCGACTCCATGGTCTACCACAAGAAATTGTGTCTGATAGAGGTCCTCAATTTGTGGCCAAGTTTTGGAGATCCCTATGTTCTGCTCTTGGCGTGAAATTAAACTTCTCCTCAGGCTATCATCCCCAAACGGATGGTCAAACAGAGAGAGTGAACCAGGATCTGGAGACTTTTCTGCGTTTATTCATGTCCTCCTCACAGGACAACTGGCTGGACTTCCTCCCATTCGCAGAATTTGCCCATAACAATCTTTATCACTCTGCCACATAATCTTCTCCATTCTTCATTAATTATGGTTACCATCCAAGAGTTCCTGACTTCCAACTTCTGCCTACGCTCGAGGTGCCTGTCGCAGAGTCAACACTTCGACAACTTACTGAAGCCTGGAAACAAGTTCACAAGACTTTGCTCAAGACTTCCAAGAGATATAAGACCTATGCAGATCTGAAACAAAAAGCTGTACCAAGCCTTAAGGTAGGAGATCGTGTTTGGGTTTCCACACGTAACCTAAGATTAAAGGTCCCTACCAAAAAGTTTGCTCCCAGATTTATTGGGCCTTACCCAATCGAAAAAGTGTTGAATCCTGTGGCTTACAAAGTGAAATTACCTCCGCAGTTAAGAATTCCTAATGCATTTCATATTTCTCTCTTAAAACCATTGGTACTTAATCGGTTCAGAGCCGCTCTGCCTAAATCACCTAAGATCCAATCAGCACATGGAGACGAATTTGAGATTCACAAGATCCTTGATTCTCGCAGACGTTATGGTCGCATCCAGTACCTTGTCGATTGGAAGGGGTATGGGCCAGAGGAGAGATCTTGGGTAGATGCAGAGGATGTCCATGCTCCAAGACTTCTTCGGACACTTCATGCCAAGTTTCCAACTAAACCACATAGGTGTCCGGAGTCCACCCGCAAAGGGAGGGTACTGTCAGCGTCCGGAGTCTTACCGGTACGCTGGGGCCGCAGGGCTGGCTTCCTTGGCGATGTGCGGGCAGCGGCGGAGGTGGGCTGCTGCGCCAGATCCGTGGACAGCAGTAGCGGCGGTGAGGGGGTCCGCTCGTGGCGGCGGGACGTCGCTACAGTGGGTCGCTCTTGCTAAGCCATTGCTAGGAGACCAGGGGCAGTGAGCAATGTGGCTTTGCAAAAAGGTCTGCATTACTGGGCGCCGCCATGTTGGAGACCAAGTTTTGAGCATAGTTCCTGTTTCCTGTCTCTTCCAGCCAATCCAGGGGAAGCTCTCTCTATAAAAGGGGGCTGGTTTAGGACAGGGATGCCAGTGCTTCAAGTTACAACCCTGTTGTAGGTGCTTTAGCTTGTGCTCCCAGGATTCCTGCTGTATTCTGGTTCCTCCTGATCCTGCTTGGTCGGTTCTCTGTTGCTGCTGCAGCCCTGCTGTTCCTACCCTGCTACTGCCTGTGGAAGTGCCCCTGGAAAACCCGGTCCAGTAAGACTCTTTGGGCACAGTCGGCCCCGGGTCTTCTGCCTCGTCTTTCAAGCCACACTCCACAGATCTCCTTCACCAGCCACGCCTTTGTACCACCGACCACCGCCTGCAGATTATTATCTTCAGCCTCGTTTTCCAAGCCACAGTCCACAGTCCTGGTCTCCAGCCACGTCTTCAACCATCATCTACAGTTCCACAGTTCATCATCTACATTCTCATCTTTCAAATCACAGTCCACAGTTTTTGCCTCCAGCCACGTCTTAACCATCGTGCTCCAGCCTCGGTTCTCTACCTCAGCCCTGTACATAATAAATACTTTCCATTGACTCTCAAACCCCGCCTACGTTCTTCATTGCTCCGTGTCCCATGCGAAGGAACTATATCCAGCCCCCTCATCTGGTTCATTCACAGCCTGCTACCTCCTCGGGCAAATCTCAGCTGCCGGATCCTCAAATTCTGCTAGACGTGACAGCAGAGCGCCTGAAAAATTTTTTTGTGCAAAACAAGACCAGCCCTTTAGTTACTCTTCGTGTGCGTTGATTCTAACAACGGAGGGACGGCTTTTGAAGTCACACACCTGTCCAGCGAACGCCCAGCCACGCCTGCGTTTTTTCAGCCACGCCTGCGTTTTTTCAGCCACGCCTGCGTTTTATCAAGCACTCCCTGAAAATGGTCAGTTGCCACCCAGAAACGCCCACTTCATGTCAATCTTCCTGCGTTCAGCCGTGCGCCTGGAATGTTCGTTAGACTCTGTGCAAACCCACAATGCTCATTGTACCCGTACGATGCGCCTGCGCATTGCGGTGCATACGCATGCGCAGAAATGCGATTATTAGACTGATTGCTGCGCTGCGAACAACAGCAGCTAGCGATCAACTCGGAATAACTCCCAATATTCCTTGCTGTCCTAACCATCCGTTCCAACAGCTTATGATCCGCTGTGGTACAGTTACCGAACCAAACAGAATTACAATAAATTAAAATACTTTCAATTACACAACGATAAAAATTCACTTACAAGGCTCCTGATTAAAGTAATATGCTCACCCCTTAGCTACTTACATAGCTCCAGATTAAAGTAGTATGCTGACCCCTTAGCCACTTACATAGCTCCAGATTAAAGTAATATGCTGACCCCTTAGCTACTTACAAGGCTCCAGATTAAAGTAGTATGCTGACCACTTAGCCACTTACATAGCTCCAGATTAAAGTAATATGCTGACCCCTTAGCTACTTACAAGGCTCCTGACTAAAGTAATATGCTGACCCCTTAGCCACTTACAAGGCTCCTCATTAAAGTAACATGCTGACCCCTTAGCCACTTACAAGGCTCCTAACTAAAGTAATATGCTGACCCCTCAGCTACTTACAAGGCTCCTGACTAAAATAATATGCTGACCCCTCAGCTACTTACAAGGCTCCTGACTAAAATAATATGCTGACCCCTTAGCTACTTATAAGGGTGGTCTTCAGTTTGCAGGCTGTCGGGGTCCCGGCGCACAGTATACCGAGGCCGGAATCCCGACAGCCAGCATACCAACACCGTTTCTCCCTCCTGGATGGAGAATAGATAGCGTGGAGTGTGTAGCGTGCCACCGTGCTCACAGCAAGCCAAGGTCGGTATGCCGGCACCGGTATGCTGTGCGCCAGGACCCCGACAGCCGGCATACCATACTACGCCCACTTATAAGGCTCCCAGAAAGCATCATGTACAGTAGCTCCCTGCTGGTGCTCTTTGTAGTTCTGTATGTCATGCGTCAATCAGAGCATAAAAAATTGTAACTGTAAATTATCATAGCAAGACGAAGAAAAATCTACAGCCATTGAAAGGAAACATTTATATCGTGTAACACTATATGAGGTACCCTCTAGATGTATCCGGAAGGCAATGTAACGTTAGCTACTAATTAATGACTCCACTGCTAATACACTTTCAGCTTGAGAAAACACATCTTTCAACTTAGAATAACACAAAACATATCAGTTTTCAAATGCATGATTTCACATAATTAAACCATGCAGGCTTTAACAACCTCAAACAAAAGCAGAAATAAAAAGTACACAGTGATGGTCCAACAATTAATTCATTTCTTTGTTTAACACAGCTGATCATTTCAAATTCTCCTTTCTTTGTTTTAAAAAGGAATGTTAACTATTACTTATACACTGTAATGGGAGTACTGTGCAATCACTGCAGTTTCCTAAAAATATGGTATGCTTTAATAATAACCCCTAGGAGTAGTAATGTTTGAATTATATAGATAACAAACCTAACCTATTTTAAAAACAAAGTAAGTTCATTCAGCTGGTTATTCTTACAGCTTATTAAACTTGTATGTAAAATATCAGTAAATCATCATTTGACATTGGGAAATGCAGAGTGCATAAACTCCCAATACACAGACTTGCACAAACCACCCTATCTACCAGAAACGGCTTGTGATGTTACCATGGGGGTAATTCCAAGTTGATCGCGGCAGGAAATTTTTTAGCAATTGGGCAAAACCATGTGCAGTGCAGGGGGGGGGGGGGGGCAGATATAACATTTGCAGAGAGAGTTATATTTGGGTGGGTTATTTTGTTTCTGTGCAGGGTAAATACTGGCTGCTTTATTTTTACACTGCAATTTAGATTGCAGATTGAACACACCACACCCAAATCTAACTCTCTCTGCACATGTTAAATCTGTCCCCCCTGCACTGCACATGGGGGGTCATTCCGAGTTGTTCGCTCGCAAGCAGATTTTAGCAGATTTGCTCATGCTAAGCCGCCGCCTACTGGGAGTGAATCTTAGCATCTTAAAATTGCGAACGAAGTATTCGCAATATTGCGATTACACACCTCGTAGCAGTTTCTGAGTAGCTCCAGACTTACTCGGCATCTGCGATCAGGTCAGTGCTTGTTGTTCCTGGTTTGACGTCACAAACACACCCAGCGTTCGCCCAGACACTCCCCCGTTGCTCCGGCCACTCCTGCGTTTTTTCCGGAAACGGTAGCGTTTTTTCCCACACGCCCATAAAACGGCCTGTTTCCGCCCAGTAACACCCATTTCCTGTCAATCACATTACGATCGCCAGAACGATGAAAATGCCGTGAGTAAAATTCCTAACTGCATAGCAAATTTACTTGGCGCAGTCGCAGTGCGGACATTGCGCATGCGCATTAAGCGGAAAATCGCTGCGATGCGAAGATTTTTACCGAGCGAACAACTCGGAATGACCCCCATGGTTTTGGCCAACTGCTAAAAAATTTCCTGCTGCGATCAACTTGGAATTACCCCCCATAAACGGCTGTGGTAGCTGAGATTACCAATAGTAAATGTAAAGAGAGAGACCACCTGCCAGACATGTATATAGGGGGTCATTCCGAGTTGTTCGCTCGTTGCCGATTTTCGCAACGGAGCGATTAAGGCGAAAATGCGCATGCGCATATTACGCAGTGGGCATGCGCTAAGTATTTTAGCACAAAACTTAGTAGATTTACTCACGTCCGAACGAAGAATTTTCATCGTTGAAGTGATCGGAGTGTGATTGACAGGAAGTGGGTGTTTCTGGGCGTAAACTGACCGTTTTCTGGGAGTGTGCAGAAAAACGCAGGCGTGCCAGGATAAAACGCGGGAGTGTCTGGAGAAACGGGGGAGTGGCTGACCGAACGCAGGGCGTGTTTGTGACGTCAAACCAGGAACGAAACGGGCTGAGCTGATCGCAATGTAGGAGTAAGTCTTGAGCTACTCAGAAACTGCTAAGAAATTTCTATTCGCAATTCTGCTAATCTTTCGTTCGCAATTCTGCTAAGCGAAGATACACTCCCAGAGGGCGGCAGCCTAGCGTGTGCAATGCTGCTAAAATCTGCTAGCGATCGAACAACTCGGAATGACCCCCATAGATGGAGCAGGTGCAATCCTGAGTATGTGGCCCGACACAGGCGTAGCCAGAACTGTGTGAGCCCTATAGCAACATTGTGAAGAGGCCCCTGTCCCAATGCTTCAAGAGAGACCTCTCTGCAGCAATTGTTAATGTTATGACCAGGGCCGGTTCCGGGGCTTCTTGCTCCCCGGGCGGCATTAGGGGACGTGGCTTCATACAGGGGGTGTGGTCAGTTACGCCCCCTGTACTGCAGTAGGATGTGCGGTGCGCGATGATGTCATCGCGCACCGCACATCAAAGGTCCTCTCCACGAAGGAAAACTAGACGCTAAGCGTCTAGTTCCCTTCGTGGAGAGGACCTTGGCTGTGCGGTACGCGATGACGTCAACGCGCACCGCCCATCATTACAGTAAAGGTCCTCTCCACGAAGGGAAACTAGACGCGTAGCGTCTAGTTTCCCTTCACAACGGGCAGCCGACGAAGGGAAACTAGACGCGTAGCGTCTAGTTTCCCTTCACAACGGACAGCGGGCAGCGGGGGGCACAGCAGCAGCGGATCTTGCCATGGTGCGGAGCCCTCCGGAAGGCGGCGCCCCGGGCAAAAGTCCTGCTTGCCCGTGGCAAGATCCGCTACTGGTTATGACCCATTGTTGTGTCCTAGTTTTTTTATGAACCACAATATTGCCCTAGTTAACGTTATGTCACATTGTAGGGCTGCCAGCACACACTATGCACCACAGTACCCAATTCATATTATGTCATACAGTGTCCCCACTTCATATTATGCCATGTTACAGTGCCCCCTCCTTCATATTATGCCATGTTACAGTGTCCCCTCCTTCATATTATGCCATGTTACAGTGCCTCCACTTGGGTGGTCTTCAGTATGCCGACTGACGGGATCCCGGCGCACAGTATACCGGCGCCGGAATCCCGACAGCCAGCATACCGACACATTCTCCCTCATGGGGGTCCACGACCCCCCTGGAGGGAGAATAAAATAGCGTGGCGCGCGCCACCGTGCCCGTAGCGTGGCAAGTGCAGCGAGCCCGCAAGGGGCTCATTTGCGCTCGCCACACTGTCGGTAAGCCGGCGGTCGGGCTGCCGGCGCCGGTATGCTGGTCGCCGGGAGCCCGACCGCCGGCATACC
Source organism: Pseudophryne corroboree (assembly GCF_028390025.1). Classification (NCBI taxonomy): domain Eukaryota; kingdom Metazoa; phylum Chordata; class Amphibia; order Anura; family Myobatrachidae; genus Pseudophryne; species Pseudophryne corroboree. The sequence continues at coordinate 279,258,021 of NC_086447.1, forward strand.
ATACCATACCATACCATACTACATACTGAACCCCCTCCACTTCATACTGTGCCACATTACAATGTCCCAGTTCATATTATGTAGCATATAATGGCCTCCAGTTAATTTTATACTACATTACTAGGAGCATGTCCAGGGGCGAAACTAGATATTTGTAGGCACCAAGGCAAAAGTTTGTAATGGCCCTTATGTATCACCCAATGGTGAAAAATTTATATAATACATATACCTGACAGGGAAAGTGGGCCCCTCTCAGCTCTGGGCCCCATAGCAGCTGCACTCCTTGCATCTTTGGTAGTTATGCCCTTGGCCCGACCTCTACTGCACTTTCGCTGTCATACCATGGATCTTATAAAACTCTTCACTACTCAGGCAACTGCCTAAGCCCTGACTTATTTTATAGCAAAAATGTATACCATACCAGAATGCAGGCTTTAGGAAGTTTATGCAGTTGCATGTTCCACCAAGCCTTACTGAAATATATAACTCAGCATGTAGTATACTCTGGAGAGCTCTAATCAGACTTACAAATGTTTCTTAAAGTATAAACTTAACATGATTTTATAATGAGTGTATCCAGGTAATTAAATTATTTGTGAAATAGTGAGGATAAAATGACTAAGTATAATTCAAAGGGGAGCAGGAATAAAGGTCAGGGGGTTGAGGAGCAGGCCCAGCAGCTGGGGAAGCAATGTGCACATCCCTAGTGTGAAATTAAATGGGGGGCATGATGTGTGGCCATGCACCCTTTTTCGGGTGCATGCTCAAGACCTGTGCACTGGTGTCCCAAATGTTGCCCTAGAGGCCCCCTATTTGAAATTCCCTGGTCCCCCCCCCCCAAAGGATTAATCCAGTTGTGATTCAGACTAATGTGCCAGATTGCTTTTTATGCTAGTAGTACACTGCCCTATTGGATACTGACTGGGGCATGAAGCAAACATTATGGTGGGTATGACTTTATGGTGAAATGTAGAGGTCCCCATCACAATTTTGCTGTGGAAATCAGATATTTCTAGTTATGCCCCTGAGCAACTGGAAGTGTTTTTTTGTTTAAAAAAAAAATGCATTTTCAGGCAAATGGGCAGAGTCAATGATAGCACACTAATATTCTCTTGTTTTATATGTTTGAGGACTCATTGAGGAGACGGATAACTGAAGAAAAGTGAATTGTGTTTTGCTGGGGTCCATACTACAGTGTCCCAGGTCTACTGAGTCATTCACCATATATACCCATTAATCCTATTAAACTCAATCAAGTTCTATAATTGATACAATTATTTCAAAATAATAACATAAGAATCCTGGAAAATAATAGTTATTTTTAATAACGAAACTAAAATTATTTTTTTTGTTTTGTTTTTTGACAATGCGATTGTAGCAGATTGTGTCTGTGCAATGTTATGACCCCCTGTCCATTCATTTATATAAAAGAAGAGCACCGTGCAGAGGTAAATTGTATCTTCTATCCTGGGTAGGGGTGCTAACTTTTAAGAATTACTGAAAGTAATGTAACAAACTACTTAACATTTCTAAAGTTCATGCTATAAAACAATAGGTAGAAAGTCAGTGGTTGCTATGGGCAACTTCTCCATTCTTTAGCAAGTTTCATACATCTGTCCCTGTGTGCTTATTCTGGGGTTGGTGCTTCATTTCAGGAAAGAAGAGGTGGTAGCATTATTAGAAATATATATCAGACAAGTGTGGAAAACATAAATTCATTTGGGCAACAAAAGCATTTGAATGAACGCATTCCCTCCAACATGACCCATTAAATTAGGTACAAAATTATTTGTTCCTGGACTTCTTTGCCAGTGGCAGTTGCAGAAGTGGGATTGCAGCACAGTCCAAAATTCAAATAGGGGAGCCACACCAACTGCCAGTGAGTCCCGGCCAGCAATATTTGACAGCGTTTTGTGGCGGCAATTGTTGTGGCTCCTCCATTTGAATGTTGGAGGTTATGGGAATCATGAATTATCTCACCTTTACAGTAGACATTTTTTAAATTTGCGCCATCTCCTATTTATCTGAATTAGGAAACTCTTCACCTGGATCCTCTGATTCTTTTGGGTCTCCAGAATGAGGTAAACAAGCAACATTAGCTTGTACTGTATTTAGCTACAATACAAAAAAAAATAAAACCAACAAAGATATGGAGATTTATGCTAGTCAATTCTCAAATACTGAAAGGGAAACCCCACTGCAGTAACAAGGAAGGGCTTGCCCCTTTCCCTAGCACCTGCAGAGAAAGCTAGGGTCTTTTCGTTGTAGACATGTATTCTCAAAAAATCTCTACAGAAAGAAGCAAGTCGAGGCACGGTCTGGATCGTCAAGATAAACCAATATATGATTTTTATGTAGAGACACCTACTCCGTCACCCAGACATACTTCACAACATATATGGACTGGAAGATATGAGATGGACAGGTGTTCCAGGGCAAATTTAAACAACAGAGGAGAGTGGTGACACATAAGTAAAGTTTTCTTGGCCAAAAGGAAGGGAGCTGAAATGTATCGGCCATAACTCTAGTCTTGGAGGCCCACTTTAGTAAACAAACCAACATATGTGATATCAGCAAAATGAAGACCTATCCAAGACTTCACTTGTCAAAATATTTCCTCATTCTTGAACCAAGACTAATATGTTATTGGTCTAGTTTAGTTAGAGGCAGATTAATGTTGGTTGCCCTGACTAGCACAAAACCTCTATAATCTGGTTATATAACATCAGAGAGGCACCTGTGATCAGCCCGAAGGCATTTCTGCCAGTATCCTGATATCACATTTGATGAACAAAGTTTATTTTCTGCAAATGAGCAGTAAAACCAAAGTTCTGAAGACTGTATTTTTTGTTTTTGCATTTTATTTTTTTCTGAGTTTCTTTATTTTAGTATGTGTTTTGAAATAATATTCTTTCACTAGAACTTGTTTCATGTCTTAAGGATAAAAAGACAACGTACATGTAATTGACCTAGATACACTCACATCATTATTGCTCGTTCTACAGGGCCATACAGAGACTTAGTGGTTACTGCAATATAAAAAGACTATAAAATATGTCACTGTCATTATCAATTAGTGCTAATGGTATATTGGCGCAGTCACTGATTACACACAATTAGGTAGTCCATCACATCTTGTCTTTTGTTAGACCTAGCCAGCATGACGTTAATGAGAAAGATGCTTTTAGTTTTCTAGGAATTATAAACATTATATACAGAAAATTGCAGCCAGTGGATGATAAGCCTGAACTCCAGCTCTGACTTGCTACAAGAATAATTGCTCTGTGCTGTGTACAACTAAACATTGCGAGTGGCTGTGATATTATATAACTGCCAAAATAGCTTGTCAGTGTATGCTGTTGTGTCCTTGGCAGGTGTAGGTTGGTAAAACCGGTGCTGAGTTTAAAGAAAAGAATTGGCAAACACCAGTCTAAAGCTGGGCATACACTATACAATTATCTTGCAGATCATCTGTCCATTCTGGCTGGTTGGAATTAAAATCTGGTAATAGAGGGGAGCAATAACAATCGACCATTTGCTCCCAAATACTGGAAAATGGACAAAACTGTTGTTCGAAGTGGTTAAATCACCTATTTAACCAACTAGTCTGAACAACAGTTTTTGTCAGTTTTTCCTTGTTTGGGAGCAAATGGTGGATTGTCATTGCTCTCATATATTACCATATTTTCATTCCATCCAGCCAGATTGGACAGATGATCTGCCAGATAATTGTATGGTGTATGCCCAGCTTAACATTAGTTTGTAGACATCATCAGAAATTGTTCCATAAAGTATGGTGGCCAATCCCGGGATCAGAATCGGTGGGATGCCGGGATCCTGGCCTAAAACTGTCTGGGATTCAATCTCAGGGATTTCGGGATTGGCCACTACCTTACTTTTTTCTATGCCAGGCAGCATTGAGCATCCTCAGAAGGCTCAGACGCTGCCCGGCTGCCCCTGGCTGTGCGCACTGCCCAGCATGACGTGAAGTCAGAGGTCACTCTGGGCAGCCAGCCATTCACTGCCCGCCGGACGCACTTCATCCCCACCCTGCACTGCCCCGCATCCCACCTCCTTTCCTCGCAGTAAGTGACCCTCCTCTCCACCCGTCCAAATTAGGGTTAGTTATCTGGGCTGGGGTGGGCAGGGTAGAGTGGGGGACACATTGACAAGAACCCAATCCTGGGTATCCTGGGAATCCCATGAATGATCATTTTTCAAACCCGATTTCCAGGACTGAAAAAATGGCCCAGGATTGGCCACGCTACCATAAAGTATCCTATCTGATTTTTTTCCACATTCTTTGTTGGTTTTGCTAGGAATATATTTTTAATAGTCTCTAAAGAGCTTTTATTTGGTTAAATATTGAAACAAATACTTTTTTATACCATTTGCATTCCATAACATAAATAAACTTCTTTCATTCCCCTTCCATAGCTACTGTATTTTTACACAATTATCACAGCCCCATAGAACTACTCCAGCAGTTTTTTGCTCTTCCGAGGATACTAGCTAATTATACTATTAACTCACAACTAACCTAAAAATTAAACTGACATCAATCTTGTATATTCCATGGGCACTATTCAAACGATATATCATGACCAATCTCCTTTCTAAAGGGATCCCCATTATCCCGCATATCGCGCCCATAGTAATCAGATTTAGCTGCGTAAAGGGTTAGGGAGTGCCTCGCTACCTCGGGGGGTAGCGAGCTGAAATGATTATACCACGCCCATCAACAGAAACAGAACGAGTATGGAAGGGGGCAGAAAGAATTGAATACCGCCCCATTGCATCCGGAAAGTATTCACAACGCTTCACTTTTTCCACATTTTGTTATGTTACAGCCTTATTCCAAACTGGAATAAATTCATTTTTTCCCCTCAAAATCCTACACACAATACCCCATAATGACAATGTGAAAATAGTTTTTTTGAGATTTTTGCAAATGTATTAAAAATGAAAAACTAAGAAATCACATGTACATAAGTATCCACTGTTTTTATATTTGTCTCACTTGAAATAAATTTTGGCAAGCAAGGAAATTCTATATTTATATTATATATTCATTTTAACTTAAGTTCTTAGGTTAAAAGGACACTCTTAACCATCTCTAATAGGGCACATAATGATGTCAACTATCAGCTGATGATGGTGGTCTTTCACAATTAGCATGAGTTATCTCTCAAGCAAAAGCAAGGTATTTTAATCTAAACAACTATAATTCAACAACTGACTATTATTGACTGAATATACCCCATATTGGTTTAAAAAAAAAAAAAAAGAAGATAATCACAACCATTAAGAAAAACTCTAAATACACCGCCCCCCTCCCCCTCCACCACCACTAGACAAAAAATAACCCCCCAAAAATTATTAAAATCACTTACAGCTTAACACCTTTACAGTGTGGAGGGATGAACACAAAAAGCATACCACTTCGTCTGAGGAACAAGATGGAAGAAGTGTCATGGCTTGCATGTTATTTGATATATCTATCCACACTGCTGCAGAACTGGTGGTGCTATATCAATAATAACAATTACAACAAAAATAAAAGCTATGGAGTACTGCTGCTTTTCTCTCCAGCTCATACATGTCCAACTACAGATGTGTCCTCCTTCATCGTTGCTGTAGTCACGTTAAACAGACCTTCTAGTCGTGCCTGGTCATGAGTGAGCTTACTAATGCCGGGCGTCTTTTTGTGCATTTTTACCCTCAAAATGCGTCTTACACGCATTGCTATTGTGAATAAGACTGGAAAACACTGTAACGTAGCATTTCATATGCAGATACAGCCGCAGTCACGCACAAAATATAGGCACGCCGCATGTCACTTTAAATCAGCAGTCTGCTTGTGCATCTTTTTCGCATAAAAATGCTAATAAGATGCATTTTCAGAATAAAAAGACTTCTGACGTTAGCACAGTTGCACAGGAACTTCCGTCTTACTCACACCAGGCATCTCGCAGTGCATGGCGCACTGAGGCTTGTTGTATGAGGACACATCTGTACTTGAGAAGCAGAATGAAAGAATAATCTGAAATATTCCAATGGGTTGTCATGTTGCTTTTTTCTTTACTTTTTATTCTATCACTTATACTTCAGCATTCCTGTGCCCAGTATTGCTCTGTATATATAAAAGTTACAATATTGTTACATGGATTTGCACGCAAGCTCAACCACATAAGAAAAGTTGGTTAGAGACTCAACAAAAGCAGCCTCAAGGCATTCTTCACATATAATCCACAGAGAATTTTAAGCGCATATTTTTACCTTCTTTGGCTAATGTTATGGAAAAATACCTTGCACTATAAACACCCGGTATGATGGGGAAAACATTACAGGCTATTAAATTCTACAAAATAAATAAACAATGATAATGCAACATATTTTCAATATAGGCAATTATTTAAATTAAGTAGCAAACCTCAATGCTCATTATATTTGCTGACAAAAATGTAAACATTGTTTAAACATTATATGTGCTGGTGAACATTGTTTATTTAACACTTAAAAAAAGGAACCATTTACTTTGTAGAATATTTCAGATTGTTGATATTCTGCTGTGATATAAACTGAATACTAAAACTACATAACTTTACCATTCTTAAATTGTGTACTTCACATTGTTTAAAAAAAAAAAAAAAAAATATATATATATATATATATGTATATATGAAACTCTAATACTTGACTATATTTATATTTTGTTCTGTTTAAGCACGACGTCAGAGCATGGTGTTACAGTCATGAATGTACACTGCTGACCTGAACATAAATAATGAAAAGAAAACCAAAATTACTAATTATTCATTCACACTGTAAATTACCCCCATTTTCCCTTGAGAAACATCATGTGTCTCCACTGATTGGCTAGATCCTTGCTATGGCTTATTACTATAGTGATTCCCTGGCCCAAACCAAGTCGCGGTTCGGGGAGGATGCAGAAATCAGTGTGTTGGCACTGGGTGCCTCAAACAGAAGCCTTGGGTACAAGAAAACAGCCAGCTATAAAAAAGGTCCTGCACTTGGTAAAATGCAGGCGGGTTCACAGAAAAGGTCTACAGAAGGCAATCACTGCAGCATAATAAAGTAGAAGTGAGCAGGTGTGAGAGCAGATGGGAAGGGTGTACTACAGAAGGCTATGATATGATCTGTCAACAGTGATCATGTCGACAGTCATCAGGTGACATGAGAATCCTGGCATGGTTGAATTACCGACATGCAGCATGCTGGCAGTGACCATATTGGCAATCATCATGTGTACCCGGATGTTATGTTGACATGATCAACACATGACAAACCATCCCTGGTGGCCAAGTGGTCTCTTACCTTCTCCCAGTGCCACTTCTGGGTCAGACTTCTGACGGAACAGAATTTCCCCTCTATCCATAACCCTAATCCCTAGCCCTAACCCTATCTGGCGGCATCCTCAGAATGTTGACCTTTTACACGGTGACTGTGGACCATGTGGCTATTCTGAGGATGGTCATATGATGCTGTTGACAGTCTAACCATGCCAACGTCCTAATGTCGACATTGTCGTGTCGACGTTTAGAAAGTTGACATAGTGACTGTCGACCATGCAACAGGATACTGTACAGAAAGCCCTGGGGTTGGAACACTTTATGAATATTATTTGCCCAACAATTATTTGGTAAAGACGGCTGGGTGAATATCTGATCACAAAACACAATGAACAAATTGGTGTAAAATGCACAAAACCATATATCGAGTATTGGAAGATTAAACAACATTTATTTAAAATGAAACCACACTACTGTAGATATACTGCCATTTCTACAGTCACTGATAGAGTTACTTTATATGCTTAAGTAAGATGTTTCTGAGAGCTTTCATAACATTGTATGTACTAATTAACTATTAATATAGGAAATAGAAAGAACATATGGATCCATCAGCTTTTACTGACATATCAATATTAAGCGGCCCTATCATTTCCATGCTTAGTACTTCGCTGATAAACACATCTCACGTACAACGATTTTCAGCCCAGCGATGTCAGCGATCATCGCTGTGCATATACGCTGGGCAAAAACGCCCAGTGTGTATGCACCTTTACTCTTGCTTTTATATCATTATTTTCATATAAAGCAGCTTTCACCTCCCTTTTCCGTATGCTGCCTTTTCTAAACAGGTTATAATCAGGAAAAAGTATGTCCCAGTCACGGCTATCATTGATCCGTGACTCAGTAATAGCTACAAGAGCTAAACTTTCCCATTACATGATTGAAATCAGTCCAGTGAGCTCATTTCCTGAACAGCAAGTGTTTGTATACAGTGTATTTATAAATGTACCGCATTTTCCTAGCTTGCTACGATAACCAACACATTTTTCACATTTAGAAGGCAGACAGATCAACCATGCCCCTATTCCCTACTTGTACTAGATTAAAGAAACACTAATTAATCATATGTACTGCTCGCCAAGAACCCCTGTCCCATGATATACATCCCAACCATTCTAATTTCGGCCAGACAGTTTCCCCCCCCCCCACACACACACACACACGTGGTCACACACACCAATGCTAAGAAGTATGCCCTAGTATCAGGTCGTATTGCTTGATTAATGTCATATACAAACTGGGTATGGGTCGTTGGGTAGACACAACTTAGGTCGACAGTCATTAGGTAGACCATGGAAGGTCGACATGCATTAGGTCGACAGGAACAATAGGTCGACATCGACATTAGGTTGACATGTAATAGGTCGACAGGTCAAAAGGTCGACATGGATTTTTTTTATTACTTTTTTTGGCGTCGTCTTCTTTGTAAAGTGACGGGGAACCCCAATTAGTGCACCGTGTCCCCTCGCATGGCCTGCTTTGCTCGCCATGCTTCGGGCAGGTTACTGTTCTAAATCGTAGTCCACGTGGATCATTAAGTATGAAAAAATTTAAAAAAATGAAAGAAAAAAAAAGTGAAAAACTCATGTCGACCTTTTGACCTGTCGACCTAGTGCATGTCGACCTAATGACCATGTCGACCTAATGCATGTTGACCTTCGGTGGTCGACCTAATGACTGTAGACCTAAGCTGTGTCAACCTAACGACCGTATCCCTCCAAACTCTATTATCACTTTTGACAAACTAAAACCCCTAGCAATAATTATTTAACCAGGTGTTAAAGTGTCTGATGTGAATAATTCCAACTTCTTACACCTTATGTACAGACAAAACGTCTTAGGACAATGTGAACACTGGCTGTCCAGACAAAAGGCTCACTGCACTGTCCCAGCATCACTGGTAAAGAAGTCGTTTCAGCCAAAATGTGCCACAACATCTACTGCAGCAACTGCACTAACTGCTGCAATAATGCTTCCCATGCACCTAACGTCTAGCTTTCCTTCATAACCAACCCATGCATTGTCAGCGTCTCTTCACTGACATCTGCCTATGGTAGGCACATGAGTGAAAAAAGGGTCAGTGTTTTGGGTTTTACTTTTTTATTGTATAATTATGGCACCTGAAATTAAAGACAGGCCTGGTATATATATTGTTACTTTAAAAAAATTATATTTCATACTTTTAGGAGTAACAAAAACAAATGTGCTTCCCAAGAATACAGAATATAAAATTATTTTTATTGTGGCAGACTAACTTCCCGTCCATCTTTACATCTCAAAGAAACAGTTAAAACAAATAATAGTGTCAAATAAACTGTAGTACAGTATGTTCCTTAAAGTTCATAATTATTTCAGCTATTCGTTTATCTAAAGTCGGTGAAATAAGATGTGCACCGAAATCTAGTAAATTATATCTAAATCATGTCTTGTATACACTAGACAGAAATGGACAGGAATGGAACAATTACTGGGAAAGTTTTACTCAGATGGTACAAACTGCAGAAATGTCGCAAGGTCCTTTTGCCCGGAACATATAATCAACTTAATTTAGCCATCTCTGTCAATTAATTACATTTTCACTCTGCTCTAAATTGCCCTTGTGGTCTATACTTCTTCATTTAATTGCAAATCCCGATTTGCCCTTGGCTGAGGCAGACCACAGAAAAATCTATAACGGGGTTCGTAGTTATCAGAGGGAACACTCAGAAGCCTCAAGCAGTTTTTTTATTTGCAGAGGTAAAAAGTAAAGAAATTCATTAGCTGGAGAAGTTTATTGGTGAAAACTATTTATCCAGGGCATTTCAGCAATATTAATTTGTTCAAATTAAAGTCTTGGGGGTATTATTTTATTTATGCAAATTCTGATGGCTTATATGTTGCAAGTATAAGGCAAAACAGCTCACTTCTGCAAATAAATGTTAGTTTCTCCCGAGAAGCTCCAAGGTTTGTCAGTAAGACGGTGTATGGATAATTGCATTGTGGTTTAGCAGTAAAGACACGTACTATGATTGTCTGGTTGGAGATGTCAGCTGCTCACACAGCTGTGAAGCAGACAAGGTCGGAGATGATGGGAGCAATTCTTCAGTACGATCATCTTCTGTCACGTGATTGGCTACTCATGTTACAATACAACTGTGAAGTCATTTAAGATCTATGCATAGACTTGACTGCTTGGCTCAACTTTACATATTACCTCTACCGACATAGCTTTGAGAGTGCTTTGAAGACATCTAGTTGGGATGCTATTATTTATATATATATATATATATATATATATATATATATAAACACAATGGTGGTCATTGTGTCCTGGAATTAAACTGTGGGAAGACATTAGTATTTATACTTATAAAAATACTGGGGACAGTGTGTATCACACTTTTGGATGTGATACATCCTGCAACAGAAAAGAGCTGTCCTTTGCGATTATAGGACCATCGGGTGTATGACGTGAAAGTCCTTCTGCGCATGTGCACCCATCAGCCAGCTCATGGGGGACACTGGGAGATATTTAGTACATCCAATTTTGGATTATTTATTAACAAAGTGCAAAAACCAATAGCAAGCATTCAGATATATACTTCCATTGTCCTACGAGCAAAGTTGATTGCATGCTAAAGGTTTCTAAGAATGTGCAGTTTGCTAGTAAATAGCTGCTACTGTCTATTTGTGGAACACAACAGCTATCGCAGGACAGAGAATCATTCTGCTAGAAAGATATTGCTTGGTATGACCACTCAACCAGTAGTGGAGCTACTGTACCACGGGTGAAGAGGGTGTGGATGCTATGGAGCCAGGAGGTGGGAGAGGGCCGACACTGTCAGGGTACCAGCAGTACTCTCTAAGACCTCCCAATCTACTCTAGAGATGGCCATCAACCAGCAACCAGCAATGGTTTTGTCCTTATGGTAAATAGCTATACCATTGATAAGATAGGTCTGCTGGCAAAATTTAATTGCTTTTTAGTACTGCACGTGTGGCTACAGTACCTTTTCCTTTGCACAAGTTCAGGCCTAATCCATTGATGGTTAATCATTGCTAATCGCCACCCAGTTTTAAAAAATTAACAATCCTCAATGGTTACATGCCATTTGCATGTTCTGCTCTGACCTGAAAGGCTTCAGCTACATCACCAGAAACACAAAATTTTGAGTTTCCTCAACTACAAAGGTGTCCTCATACATCTATCCTCAATACGCTATGCAGGGTGAGTCAGCAGCCAGGTCCCATGCAACTCTGATAGCGTCAGGAATCTTTTTTGCAGAAAATGTGATGCGACGAGGACGCACTGGGAGACTGCTGATTAATTTGTTATGCAACACTTGTATGTCTGTGTGCGACAGAGTCTGTATACGAAGCACAACAGAACTTGGAAAAAAGGCACACCCCCTTCATCATAGCACTTCGTATACAGATTCAGTACACAGATATACATGTATTGCATATTAAAATTAATCAGCGCAGTCTTCTGGTGCATCCTAGTCACATCACACTATAATGAAGATGCATTTTCATTAAATAAAAAATAGATGCAGTCTCATGGGACCTGGCACACAGAGAGGGGCTGTTTTGCGCGACAATTACGTATGAGGATACATCTGTATACTCAGCTATTATGTAAATTTACCTCTAGTCTGGCTACTATTTTTGGAAGAGAAATGGAGGAGCCTAGAGATCTACATCTGCGTTACCCAGCTCTTGGAGGGCCCTTGTACTACAATGTTTTATTAGGTAGTACTGCAGCTTTAAAGAAATGCCCTTATATATTTAGAAGTTGGCATCTCTCTTTAGCTGCTGGCTGTGCTAAAACCACAGCGTGACAAAGAATATTGTAATGCTTATCAAGTCAGAACCCGTTCACCTAACATCATATGACTTTTATAATTAAGCCCTCAGGATATGAAGCACAGTTAAAATAATATAGTTTTCTTATGACACTGAACAGAATGAGCATCTTCTAGAACATGCAGGCACATGAACAAAACAACTCAGGCAAAGACATTTCATGGTGCTAATTTTTAGATTTCCTTTGCTCAGTTGTCATCCATTATAATATTTTATGGAAATCTAATGGACGAGCTTTAGAAACCAATTGCTATAGAAGAAAGTATGTAAATTAAGCAAAATAGTTACCACCATTAATTTGGCTAGAAATTATGTATGCAATTAGGATAGTAAATATATATAATACAATTATTTTCAGGCTTGACCTCAGGGTGTTAAAAATCAATAACCAACTTTTAAAGAGCATTAATAACCACTAGCCCCAACATTATAGCATACAGTATATCAGTATCTCTCTGGATATGTTGAGTATCAGTGATAAATAGCTCTTTAGATCTGATCATTTGTTTTATATAATGATAAGTCTTAATTTTATAAATATACCCCAATGCAATAGATATGTGGAAGTCAGCGCCAGCAGTCTGTAAAGGGAGGACAATACTTTTTAAACCTTCTGCTTTTATAAGTGAAATATAATTTACTAATCTATAGTTTTTCACATAGAGAGAGAGAGAGAGAGAGAGAGAGAGAGAGAGAGAGAGTGAGTGTGTGTGTGTGTGTGTGTGTGTGTGTGTGTGTGTGTGTGTGTGTGTGTGTGTGTACCTCCCAACATGACCCTCTCCAGGAGGGACAGAATGCTCTGCTCCTGCTCATCCCTCTTAATTTATGATTGCCATCATCTGTGCTGAAACACCTTTCTTATCCATTAACCCAGTGTTTCCCAACCTCAGTCCTCAAGGCACAATAACAGTCCTGGTTTTAGCGATATCCAGGCTTGAATACAGGTGACTTAATTAGTACCTTGAGGACCGCGGTTGGGAATGCCTGCATTAACCTGTTCAATACAGGTGACGGCAATCCTAAATTAAGGGAAAAGTCCAGAAGCAGAGCATTCTGTCCCTCCTGGAGAGCCATACTTGCCTACCTGACCCTCTCCATGAGGGAGAAAATGCTCTGTTCCTGGACTTTCCTGGTAATGTATGATTGCCATCACCTGTGGTGAAACACCTTTCTTATCAATTACCTAGCTCACCACAGGTGATGGCAATCATACATTACCAGGAAAGTCCAGGAACAGAGCATTTTCTCCCTCATGGAGAGGGTCAGGTAGGCAAGTATGCATCAGACACTGTAGCACAGCATACTCAGGCTTGGGCTTGGTCACACAGGTACATAGAGAAAATAAACAAATATATAAGGTCCTAGCACGTTCCGTGCTCAAAAGTCATTCTGCTGCAGTGGCTTGCAGCTACCCATGCCATGCTCTCCTGGCACGGCCATCCTCCACAGTACCTGGTCCTATACACACAGTCCTGCTCACTGGCCTACTAACAGGCATCAGTGCAATGCATTGTGGGTAAATGGGATTTTTAAACCCCTCTCCTGCAGCTGACTTCCTGCTGTCTCAGGGTGAGCTAGAAAACCTGGACCTCTGTTTCTCCAGCTACAGCTGTGCAATTTAGAAAGCCCAGAATAACTTCCACTACAGGTGCAGAATGTGCAGGCCTTGTTTTCTTCTCCCTTCAAGGGAGCCGATTCCACCAGAATGTGGTCACGTGTGGTGAGACACAAGTCCTCTCACCACAATTAATATATATATATATATATATATATATATATATATATATATATACTAGGTGCTTCATCGCGTCCTACGGGCGCTCTTCACACCGTCGCAAGGGGCTACGCCCCCTTAACCCTTGCATGCCTTTCTGGGATAGAATATTTGTATTATATGGAGTATTACCTGCATTCCTTTGTTAGTGGTTAAATATTGCACAATGAAAGGGCGTGCGATGGTGAAGGAGGCACAGCCCCTTGCGACGGCGTGAACAGCACCTGCAGGGCACGATGTACAGAATGTAGCGGGTGCGGGGGGACTGCGGATGGTGTATGTAGATGCTGCGGGTGGAGGGGGGGCAGAAGTGGGGGTGGGGCCCGGATGGGGAAGGTTCGGGAGGTACTGCGGGTGGGGGAGAGGCAGAGGAGTGGGGGATGCAGATGGGGGAGGGGTCCGGAGGCACTGCAGGTGGGGGAGGGGCAGGGGTGCCACAGGTGGGAGAGGGGCAGGTGTGGGGATGCTGTGGATGGGTGAAGGGTTCCGGAGGTGCTGTGGGATGGGAAGGGATGGGAGTGCCGGGGGTGGGGTAGGGGACCGCAGGCACCATGGGTAGGGTAGGGGCAGGTACGGGTGGTGCGGTGGATGGGAAAGGAGGTCCGGAGGTGCTGCAGGTGGTGGAGGGGCAGGTGCGGGGGTGCCATTGGTGGGGGAGGGGGGGACCGCGGATGGAGGAGGGTGTCTGCAGATGCTGCGGGTGGAGGGGGGCAGGTGTGGGGGGGAGACATATAAGGGGGGTGAATGGTGGAGGGGGCCTGGAGGTGCTGTGGGTGGTGAAGGGGCGGAGGAGTGGGAGCCGCGGGTGGTGTAGGGGGTCTGGAGGCACAGCATGTGGGGGAGGGGTGGAGTGCCGCATGTGGTGGAGGGGAAGGTGCGGAGGTGTGGTGCATTGGGGAGAGGTCTGGAGGCGCTGCGGGTACTGTACATGCCATAAAAGGTAGTTGGAGGGTATGCAGTAACAGGGCCAGGACAGGGGTGACAGGGTCAGAACAGGGTTGACGGGGCCAGGACAGGGGTGACAGGGTCAGAACAGGGGTGACGGTGCCAGGACAGGGGTGACGGGGCCAGGACAGGGGCGACTGGGCCAGAACAGAAATGACAGGGACAGGATAGGGGTGACAGGGCCAGGGTAGGGGCGGCAGGACCAGGACAGGGGTGGCAGGACCAGTATAGGGTTGACAGGGCAAGCACAGGGGTGACAGGGCCAGGATAGGGGTAACAGGGCCAGGATAAGGGTGACAGGGCCAGGATAAGGGTGAAAGGGCAAGGATAAGGGTGGCAGGGCAAGGCCAGGGGTGACAGGGACATGACAGAACACAGGGCACGGGAGAGATTGGTATTAGGGACAAAACAGTGGTGACAGACAGATGTGTCTTACCGGAGTCACTGCTGCCGGCTGCTGCTGTTCCACTCCAACCTGTTGGGATCTGCTGCTGCTGGAGACTTGGCATGGTTGACTCTCTCAGGCTGGAGTCCTGCTTCCTCTGCCCGTCCGCATCCCTCCCCCCCTCCTCAGTCACACACCGCAGACCTCGCGCAGCTGCCGGGCACTGTGGTAAGGTGAGACTGGAAATGACTGGTTAGCCCCCAGGAGATGCTGCGGCTGGAGGGAGCATGCAGCTTGGATTTCTGCAGCGCTACCCGGCAGCTAAAGTGTGTGAATGAGCTGGGCGCACCTCACTGCGGGTGGCAGCGCTGCAGCTAGCGGTGGGTTTGCCGGGGCTGGAGATAACAGAGGCAGTACGGAACCTGCACAGCGGCAGGTGCCCCACAAAACTGCAGCTAAGAAGCGTGGAGTGTGCTAGAAAGTGACGCTCCTCCGCGCCAGAGAGACCCTGCTGAGTATGCCGATGTGGGGGGTCAAGCACACAGTGAGCCGGTGCCCGTCTGTCTGTATGACATACCCCTCACCCACCCCCATACCTCCCAAATGTCCCGATTTTCGCGGGACAGTCCCATTTTTTGGGGTCTGTCCCGCTGTCCCACCCGCGGGTCGCAGTGTCCCGCGGTGGGGGGGCAGTTGGAAAGCTCCTGTACTCGTTCTGCTTAGCAGAGCAGCGGTGAATAGTGGAGACAGAGGGAGAGGGGGCATCAGGGGGTACAGATTAAGGGGGGGTTCCAGCAGCAGAGCCGGATTAGGGAGGGGGGGGCAGGGGGTACGTACCGTTGGCCCCACAGTTTTAGGGGGCCCCCCGGCTCGAGTAGCTCTGTCCCATCTCAGAAGCTCCCCCGTCCTACCAGCAACAGCGGCAGCATTGTGCTACAGTCAGCACACGCTGCTGTGTATTGGCAGGTCTGTGGTGTTACAGGGAGGCAGCAGTCTCCCTGCTTTCTTCTGCCTGTGCGGGTGTGTAGGGGGGAGCGACCACCCCCTCTGGATTTAGCCCTAGCTGAGGGGCCAAAATCCCATTTAAAAAATAAAAATCGGAATTTGCATAAGGGGGCGTGGCCGCGCGTCCCGCGATTAGGCCACGCCCCTAATCCCACAGCAGGCACAGCAATGAGATAGGGCTCCACTGTCTCAAGTGCCCTGGGCCCCCCGGACTCATAATCAGCCCCTGGGGGCATGCCAGCAGCTCACAGAGCGCTGGGCATGCCCCCTCACTGACGAAAACGGGGCCCTCCCGTGAAGCCACGCCCCCTTTTCGCCGAGTGTGTGTGTGTGTGTGTGTGTGTGTGTGTGTGTCCCTCCTTCTGCCTGAAGACAGCTCCTGCAGAAAGCTGTGAGGTATGCACCCCTGCCTGTGCCATGCCCATACCATCTGCTTCTGCTCCTAGTCTCCTGTAGATTTGGCCAGATCTGTGACTCATTTGACTAACTCCGCCCAGTCTTGTGACTCCGCCCAGCGTTAGCAAATGAATCACAAAGTCACAGAATAGGGCTATTATATAGGAGATGGAGAAACAAGGAGGGGACAAGCGCCTAATAGTGCAGTAACTTCACACCAATTTTGGTTATTAACAATGAAGTGTCTATAGGTAATCTGCGTACCGGAAATTTAATTTTTAGTAGGCACATCAAAATTATAGCAGCTGATTCCTCCACTTGATTATCTGCACCACAACTGGTCACCAGGTTGAACGTCAACGGATATCTCAATGAGGATATCTTCCAGTCGGTCTATTCGCAGGAAAGCGGGTCTGTAATCAACCAGAGCGAGAGGCGCCTCTCATAGTGCAGAAATTACTTTTCAAATATATTGGGGTTCACACAAATCGATAGGTATTTAGCGTACCATAATATAAACACCAAACAGCATTTCATTAAAGGTCTTTTTCAAGAATGATCGTCCTCCGTGGAGATAGAAAATACCACACTTCGTAATTCGCCGTGCATAAATGAGAATCACAGGCTAAAAAACATAGGTTTTAATTCATATACTAAGAGTGGTCATAAAAATACTTTTAAAAAAGAAAAAAGTTCATAAAGCTTATCTGGATAATCCGATATTTTTTCAAGCAGTCCGGGGTATGTCCACCGTGAATGCCCGGGTCAGGGGTGTTCAGAACAGGTCCTCAACGCGTTTCACCTATCAAGGCTTCCTCAGGAGTGTCTATAGGGACTAGCCATGTTTTTCCTGTTTTTATCCCCTTTTGTGATCAATGGGTGGCACCCAATTATGTAAATTACTTCCGGTTGGGACCTCCCGCCGGAAGTGTCAAAAGAAATAGATTGTGGCAATACAGAGTAATTATCAACAGAATACACTTCTTGACATTGAGAAACAGTAAGTTTTATAACAATAATAGCTTGTAGAAGCAAATATTTATGTTGCTATTAACCGGAAATCGCGTTAAGCGCGATGACCGTGTTTCCGGAAATGACGCACCGGAAGTAGAGATTCCGGAAGTACATACCCAGCAAATTGTCTGGTTATACTGTTGAGGTCACGCCATGCGTAGCGGCCACGTGACCGGAAGTGACATGCCCGACGCGGCACCCCCGGAAGTGTCCGCAAACAAAACAAAACCAAACTTGCTCACGTGGAACGCAAAATACATCCAACAATGCACATCTAGTGTGAATCACACACAAAGATGTATATATCGATTCACAGACAGCTACAGGGCAAACATATATGTAAAATATATAATAATAAATATATGTGTAGCGCTAGTTAAATATACAAATGTATTTACATACATAAATAGAGGAAATCAATGACCGGAAGTGAGGTCTTTGTTGACAAATTGAACCGCAAAATGGAACGCAATTCTAATAAACATAAATTCATATTCCTATATGTTACCTCAAAAAAATTTTTTTACACATAAAATAAATGATTAAAAATAGGTTACATTAGAATATATATGTTGTACTGTATAAGATAAACATTAGTAATATTTTTTGCACTTACATATGATTAAAAATACATGGCAACATTTTAACCCATAAGTGAACCTTTAAACTACAGTGGTTGAGACATAGTGCTTGGTACATGGGTCTCAATATTTTAAATATCCATAAAGAAATAATATTTAGCTGGGTAAAAGGAGTATAAATCAGTATAAATGAGGTACTGATTTGAGTGTAATATTATGAAGTTAGAGAAAAGGAGCTATTTCATATCCTTCATTGTGACCTAACGGGCTTAGTGTGTTTAAAGTGAATATCCAATACATTTCTCGTTGGGATAGCAGTTTAGGAAGATCTCCACCTCTTGTTCCTAATGTAACTTTTTCCAGGCCTTTGAACGTGAAAGTATCTGTATTGGATGAATGATGAGTACGAAAATGGTTTGATAAAGGATGACTCTCAACTTTGTTTTTGATGTTGCGGAGGTGTTCCTGTACCCTCAATTTAAGAGGTCGCTTGGTCTTGCCGACGTATTTGAGTCCACATCCACATTCCGCCAAGTAAATTACAGATGTTGTGTTGCAGTTGATAAATTGTTTTATTTTGAATTCTTTTTTGTTTGCTGAGTCTTGAAAAGTCTTTCTATTAGGGTGCACAAATTTGCAGACGATACATCTTCCACATTTATATGTTCCTGTACAACTGGGCATGGTCTGAGTACTCTTTTTTGTTTTTAGCTGACTTGGAGCAAGAATTTCTTTCAGGTTTCTTGATTTTTTGAATATAATTTCCGGACGGTCTGGTAATACTTGATTCAATACAGGATCCATCTTTAGAATGTGCCAATGTTTAGTAAAGATGTTCCTGATCTTTTTCTCATTGCTGTTATATTGTGTAATGAAGGGAGCTATATATTTTTTCTTTTGGGTTCCCGTCGTTATTTCCAAAAGGTCTCTTTGTTCCAGATTCTTTCCGTTTTTCCGGGCAGTGTTGAGGATGCTTTCCGGATATCCACGTTCCCTGAATCTGTTTAAATATATTTCTGATTGTTCTTCATAGGTATCTGAATTTGTGCAATTGCGTTTAATTCGGTATAATTGTGAATATGGTATGTTATTCTTCCAGTTGGTGGTGTGGGCACTATTATAGTGCAGGTAACTGTTTGTATCCACTGATTTAATATAATTTTTAGTAATAATCTTGTTTCCTTCAGTGGAAAGTACCAGATCCAAAAATTCCACCTGGGTTTTACTGCTCATGTACGTGAATTTTAGATTGAAG
Organism: Pseudophryne corroboree; assembly: GCF_028390025.1. Classification (NCBI taxonomy): domain Eukaryota; kingdom Metazoa; phylum Chordata; class Amphibia; order Anura; family Myobatrachidae; genus Pseudophryne; species Pseudophryne corroboree. The sequence goes on from NC_086447.1 coordinate 279,277,597, forward strand.
TTATTATTTTGTAACAGCTCCATGAATTCGGTGAATGATTCTTCCGTTCCTTCCCAGATCAAGATGATGTCGTCGATGTATCTTTTATAAAGACGGATGTTGGTGTGGAAGAGGGGATTATTAAAGATATGTTGTTCTACAGAGACAGGGATCAACAAACGAGATTAAAAGAAAATGTAAGGCTGGCATCTCCCTTAAAACGAAGACAACGAGACGAGGAAAACGAGGCGGAAGAAGAAAATCCAAAAAAGAAAAACCACAAGTAACCACCAACTCAAGTGAAAAGGGAATCTTCAATCTGTCCAAACATCCTCTAACTCAACCACAAATCTCACTGCTGAGTAAGGGAGTAACATTTGCTCCTATACAGAAACCGAACAAATTCCAGACATTTATTGATTTAAATAAATATATCAGGAAACTGACACTCAAAAGACATTTTGCAAGAAAAGACAATGCAATCATCTCCAATTATGAAACCAATAAATCTGGATTAAAACAACCATCAAAGTACTACCCACTTGAATCAAAAGGGGCCCACATTAATATTTTTTACGATTTAGTAAAAAAGGACCTAGTGGACCAAAAAGATCCCGGAATCAAAAAATTCAACCTAACGAAAGTGGAGAAACAAGCTCTGAAAGAACTTAAAGAAAATGAGGAAATCATTCTAAGACCGGCAGATAAAGGTGGAGGCCTTGTTATCCAAGATCGCGACGTTTACATTAAGGAAGCTAGAAGATTACTTGACGATGAAACATCCTACAAACCACTGAGCAAAGATCCAACGGAAGAATTCACCACTGAATTGAGGCTTATATTGGTTCAGGGATTACACAACAACATTATCTCTAAGGATGAATTCCAATACTTAATGATGAACAACCCCATCATACCAATCATGTATCACCTACCCAAGATACATAAGGATCTAAAATCACCTCCCGGGAGACCAATAATAGCCGGCATTGAATCGCTGACTTCACATTTATCTGAATATGTAGACGTGTTTCTCAAACCCCATGTCACTGGATTACCGGCTTTTTTAAAAGATACTACCAGCATCTTGAAACTTCTGAGGAATTTTGAATGGAAAGAAAACTTCATTTGGACCACCATAGACGTTCAATCGTTGTATACCAGTATCATACACGATAAAGGAATTGAAGCGTGTTCAAAAATACTGGAGAAGGATTCGGAAATCACAGAACCACATAAAAAAATTCATCTGTCAACTCATCCACTTCATTTTAACCCATAACTATTTCAAATTCTTAGATCAATTCTATATACAGACCCGCGGCACTGCAATGGGCACAGTATTTGCACCAAGTTACGCTAACATACTAATGGGTATGTGGGAAGAACAACATATCTTTAATAATCCCCTCTTCCACACCAACATCCGTCTTTATAAAAGATACATCGACGACATCATCTTGATCTGGGAAGGAACGGAAGAATCATTCACCGAATTCATGGAGCTGTTACAAAATAATAACTTCAATCTGAAATTCACGTACATGAGCAGTAAAACCCAGGTGGAATTTTTGGATCTGGTACTTTCCACTGAAGGAAACAAGATTATTACTAAAAATTATATTAAATCAGTGGATACAAACAGTTACCTGCACTATAATAGTGCCCACACCACCAACTGGAAGAATAACATACCATATTCACAATTATACCGAATTAAACGCAATTGCACAAATTCAGATACCTATGAAGAACAATCAGAAATATATTTAAACAGATTCAGGGAACGTGGATATCCGGAAAGCATCCTCAACACTGCCCGGAAAAAAGGAAAGAATCTGGAACAAAGAGACCTTTTGGAAATAACGACGGGAACCAAAAAGAAAAAATATATAGCTCCCTTCATTACACAATATAACAGCAATGAGAAAAAGATCAGGAACATCTTTACTAAACATTGGCACATTCTAAAGATGGATCCTGTATTGAATCAAGTATTACCAGACCGTCCGGAAATTATATTCAAAAAATCAAGAAACCTGAAAGAAATTCTTGCTCCAAGTCAGCTAAAAACAAAAAAGAGTACTCAGACCATGCCCAGTTGTACAGGAACATATAAATGTGGAAGATGTATCGTCTGCAAATTTGTGCACCCTAATAGAAAGACTTTTCAAGACTCAGCAAACAAAAAAGAATTCAAAATAAAACAATTTATCAACTGCAACACAACATCTGTAATTTACTTGGCGGAATGTGGATGTGGACTCAAATACGTCGGCAAGACCAAGCGACCTCTTAAATTGAGGGTACAGGAACACCTCCGCAACATCAAAAACAAAGTTGAGAGTCATCCTTTATCAAACCATTTTCGTACTCATCATTCATCCAATACAGATACTTTCACGTTCAAAGGCCTGGAAAAAGTTACATTAGGAACAAGAGGTGGAGATCTTCCTAAACTGCTATCCCAACGAGAAATGTATTGGATATTCACTTTAAACACACTAAGCCCGTTAGGTCACAATGAAGGATATGAAATAGCTCCTTTTCTCTAACTTCATAATATTACACTCAAATCAGTACCTCATTTATACTGATTTATACTCCTTTTACCCAGCTAAATATTATTTCTTTATGGATATTTAAAATATTGAAACCCATGTACCAAGCACTATGTCTCAACCACTGTAGTTTAAAGGTTCACTTATGGGTTAAAATGTTGCCATCTATTTTTAATCATATGTAAGTGCAAAAAATATTACTAATGTTTATCTTATACAGTATAACATATATATTCTAATGTAACCTATTTTTAATCATTTATTTTATGTGTAAAAAATTTTTTTTGAGGTAAACATATAGGAATATGAATTTATGTTTATTAGAATTGCGTTCCATTTTGTGGTTCAATTTGTCAACAAAGACCTCACTTCCGGTCATTGATTTCCTCTATTTATGTATGTAAATACATTTGTATATTTAACTAGCGCTACACATATATTATGTTTGCCCTGTAGCTGTCTGTGAATCGATATATACATCTTTGTGTGTGATTCACACTAGATGTGCATTGTTGGATGTATTTTGCGTTCCACGTGAGCAAGTTTGGTTTTGTTTTGTTTGCGGACACTTCCGGGGGTGCCGCGTCGGGCATGTCACTTCCGGTCACGTGGCCGCTACGCATGGCGTGACCTCAACAGTATAACCAGACAATTTGCTGGGTATGTACTTCCGGAATCTCTACTTCCGGTGCGTCATTTCCGGAAACACGGTCATCGCGCTTAACGCGATTTCCGGTTAATAGCAACATAAATATTTGCTTCTACAAGCTATTATTGTTATAAAACGTACTGTTTCTCAATGTCAAGAAGTGTATTCTGTTGATAATTACTCTGTATTGCCACAATCTATTTCTTTTGACACTTCCGGCGGGAGGTCCCAACCGGAAGTAATTTACATAATTGGGTGCCACCCATTGATCACAAAAGGGGATAAAAACAGGAAAAACATGGCTAGTCCCTATAGACACTCCTGAGGAAGCCTTGATAGGTGAAACGCGTTGAGGACCTGTTCTGAACACCCCTGACCCGGGCATTCACGGTGGACATACCCCGGACTGCTTGAAAAAATATCGGATTATCCAGATAAGCTTTATGAACTTTTTTCTTTTTTAAAAGTATTTTTATGACCACTCTTAGTATATGAATTAAAACCTATGTTTTTTAGCCTGTGATTCTCATTTATGCACAGCGAATTACGAAGTGTGGTATTTTCTATCTCCACGGAGGACGATCATTCTTGAAAAAGACCTTTAATGAAATGCTGTTTGGTGTTTATATTATGGTACGCTAAATACCTATCGATTTGTGTGAACCCCAATATATTTGAAAAGTAATTTCTGCACTATGAGAGGCGCCTCTCGCTCTGGTTGATTACAGACCCGCTTTCCTGCGAATAGACCGACTGGAAGATATCCTCATTGAGATATCCGTTGACGTTCAACCTGGTGACCAGTTGTGGTGCAGATAATCAAGTGGAGGAATCAGCTGCTATAATTTTGATGTGCCTACTAAAAATTAAATTTCCGGTACGCAGATTACCTATAGACACTTCATTGTTAATAACCAAAATTGGTGTGAAGTTACTGCACTATTAGGCGCTTGTCCCCTCCTTGTTTCTCCAGATTTATTTGTCACTAAACCTAGTGACACCTTGAAGGACTGAGCTGCCGTCTGCAGGGTATCCTGTGGAACCAGAGTGCAAGTTTGACAAATCCAAGACATTTCCTGAATATACTATACTGGTTAAGAAGGGAAGTAGCGCACCAACCACACTTTTGATCCATATATATATATATATAATGATGTGGGGACCGGCACTCTCATTACCGCAATATAGCTGCCCCGGTGCCTCCTCAAATGATCAATGGACCATATAAAACCCCCGTGCAGAGTGGCACTGAAGTCCTACGAGTGCCACTCTGCACAGGGGTTATACATATACTAAACACATCCAGCAGCGGCGGCACTCACGGGTCTTACTCACAGTCAATAAAGTGCAAAAAGTGCTTTTATTCCATCACTTTGTGTCCGACGTTTCGGGGCCACAACGCCCCTTTTTCGAGGTGTTGTATCACCTCGAAAAAGGGGCGTTGTGGCCCCGAAACGTCGGACACAAAGTGATGGAATAAAAGCACTTTTTGCACTTTATTGACTGTGAGTAAGACCCGTGAGTGCCGCCGCTGCTGGATGTGTTTAGTATTGGATTGTTCCGGATGGCACCAGGGCATTAATTCATGGTAGGAGAGAGTGCCGATTCAATTCTGCTTGTATATATATATATATATATATATATAGATGTATATATATATATATATATATTCATTTTTTCTTGGACCAAACAGAGTTTAAAAACCACATTAAGACATTCCCAAGGTCACTTTCTAAGTTTCCATAGCTGCTTGCAAAGTTACAAAAACAGAGCAAGAAGAAAAAAACAAAACAAAAAAGAGGAAAAGGAAAAAAAAAGTCCCACTCTGTAGAAGAAAACAAAAGCTATACTAAACCTGATATAGTGGCTGAGAGCTCAGACAGACAATAACAAACTGAGAGATGCTCATAAATCATGAATTTTTATTTATTTTATTTTTTTTGGTATCATTCCATGAAATTTATACTTGTTCTCACCAATTTTCTTACCTCAGTTGCTCAGCCACATGTGTGCAGAGGACAATGCCTCAATTATATGAAATGACAGAATTAACAATGACTTTACAGTCACTATTTCTTTACATATTTTACATATCCTCTTGTGACACTTGTCCTGATTCAGAGATTGATGCAAATGCCTTCACAGTTGTGAATTTGCACATAGCAACTGTGCAAAGAGTCATTTTGACTGCATACGAGATCGCAGTTGCAGGCAGGTACACGGCCAAAAACGGGCACAACACACCTCCATTTGAGTGTCTGACAGCCCCCTTTACAACTCCCAATCACTTTGCAAATAAATCCTCACTGCAACCACTGTAGCAAAACTATCACAGCACATGCGCAGTGCCACTTACTGTATACACATGCGCAGTGCCACTTACCGCATACACATGCGCAGTGCCACTTACCGCATACACATGCACAGTGCCACTTACCGCATACACATGCACAGTGCCACTTACCGCATACACATGCGCAGTGCCACTTACCGCATATACATGCGCAGTGCCACTTACCGCATACACATGCGCAGTGCCACTTACCATATACACATGTGCAGTGCCACTTACCGCATACACATGCGCAGTGCCACTTACTGTATACACATGCGCAGTGCCACTTACCGCATATACATGCGCAGTGCCACTTACCGCATACACATGCGCAGTGCCACTTACTGTATACACATGCGCAGTGCCACTTACCGCATACACATGCGCAGTGCCACTTACTGTATACACATGCGCAGTGTCAAAAAAAGAAAAAAGAAAATCACTCCACTGCATACAAAATTAACATTGTGCACATCTCAGACTCATTAATAGTAGCACTAACACAGGGATTTATTTTCCCTTTCACTAAAATCTTTCTTTGCGGAGATGGTTTTCACATAGGTTGACAGGGTCTATGGTCAACAGGTATACAAGGTTGACTTGGTCAGAAAGTTGACAGGTAAAAAATAGACAGTGCCTAAGGTTGACAAGTACAAAATATTGGCATGACAATGGTCAACACAAGTTTTGGGGGGAACATGTTTTTTCAACATTTGCTTGATTTGCTAACGACACAAACTACGATTGGGAGTAGTAACCTATCCCAAAGCATGGTGAGCTTAATAAGCCGCCGAGAGTACACGATTCTACTGATTGTGCTTAGATATGGTTAAACATACAAATGGACAATCCAATTTAAACAAAATCTGGTGTCAACCTTTTTTTGCACCGACCGCTGTCATGTCAACCATTTTACCCTGTCGACCTTACCCACTATATACCCTTTCACTGTCAACTTTTAGACCTGGTCGACCTCATGTATGGCAACTATATTGGGTAGACCTAATGACTGTTTATCTAGACAGTGTAGATCTTCTATACAACACCTGCTGAGACATTGTAAATCTTCTGGTCCAGATGGACTTCACCCAGGGGTTCTTATGGAGATAAACGCTGAACTAGCAAGGCCTCTATGTTTGATTTTCTATGATTCAGTTACATCAGACATGGTACCAAAGGACTGGGGTACAGCAGAGGTAGTGCCAATATTTAAAAAGGGAATTAAAACTCATCCTGGTAACTATAGACCGGTAAGTCTGACATCTATAGAGGGGAAAATATTGGAAGGTATAATAAGGGATAGCATACAGGAGTACTTGGAGACCTCCAAGGTTATTAATATGAATCAGCATAGTTTTGTGAAGGAAAGATCATGTCAAACCAACTTAATTAGCTTTTATAGAAAGTGAGCAATAATCTCGACCAGGGAAACGTAGTGGATGTGGTCTATTTAGATTTTGCTAAAGCTTTCGACACAGTGACACATGAGACTGATTTTCAAATTAAGAGAGCTTGGTTTAGGAAACACTAATTGTACTTTGGTAAGTAATTGGATGGATAACAGGGAACAGCGAGTGATGGTAAATAGGATGTTTTCCAACTGAGCCTCAGTATTCAGTGCAATAACTCAAGGGTCCGTACTCAGCATACTATTGTTCAACATATTTATTAATGATCTAGGATGAGGTCATTAATAACTTTAATGCATCTTACAGCTGTCCACATAGCTCTCTAAGCGGATTCGCAAACTGTGCTAATTTATCAAGCTCTGAAATGGTTAACTTAACAAACATGCAGTTAAAGCCCTCTCAGGATAAGGCTATGACAACTTACCAGGATGCAGAATATGGATATACTATTCTCTTCCTTGTGCAGGCAGCCTGCAGCTGTGTGCTACGTCAGTTACACTTACAGCGAAATAGGTCTTGAGATATAACTATCTATGTATTTATATATGCATACATGTAGAACTATGTGTTCGGACATGCAATATGTAATAGATATACCACTCCTGAGTGTGCGATCACGGTCTGATGCACAAGGCCGAATGCCTCTTGCGTTCAACCACCCAAAGCGTGCGTATATTAGAGCGTGACCGCACACCAAAGAGTGGTATATCTATCTTATAAAATGGTCCCTGTTGTGACAAAATAGTTCTGTGTGAAGATAATGTAGGGTGATACACAGGGGCGGATTGGGATTGAAAACCAGCCAGGGAAATTTATGGAAGCAGCCCTAATAGAGGTGGGGTCTGTTGAGGGGATGGAGTCTGTCAAGTGGGCGGGATTACTGCTCAGAAAGCCTGATTACAGGTATGCATGGAAAGTGCGTGCCGCAGGCTTCGTGGGGAAGGGGCGTGGCCACATAATAGTGCCAATTCACATTACACTATACAGTAGTGCCGCTTATACACATTACGCCAGATAGAACAGTGCCAATTCACAATACACTACACAGTAGTGCCGCTTATACACATTACGCCAGATAGAATAGTGCCAATTCACATTGCACTACACAGTAGTGCTGCTTATACACATTGCGCCAGATAGAACTGGCACTCCAACTTTATCTGTAATTTTTGCATGATGCCGCAATGAACAAAAAATTCCCCAAAAATAAAAATGTTTTTGTCTCCATAGTTCATACACAGTACCAAGGAGTACATTTCTCCAAAAACACTTCTTTGAACAGTCACAACCATTGCAACTTTATTATATGATATGAGCCAAGATGTTTATTTTAATAAGTAACCGATGTAAAAGAAATGTTTCAGTCAGTAAACTGGTATAAAAAAGAAAATCTGGGTAATAGAGCCAGTGGCTAGAGCGCCATTAAGTTCCTTTAAAGGTTCCTTCTAGAACATATTACGCAATACCCTATTTGTTTCGAGAACAGAATTACAAGAAAACAAAAATACATTGTAATAGAAGAATTTATTTACTGACACTTATTTATATAATGTCATTATATTCTGTTGCACTTTAACATTGGGAACAAAAAGAGAATGGGGAATACCAGACAGAAAGGTAAGAGTGCCCTGCTCACAAGCTTACACTCTATAGAATTATTGGGTTTATGCAATAAACTCTTGCAAATGACAGTGCTGGAAGGTTATCATATACTGTATGCATGACAATCTACGTCTTTCATGCCAATAACTATTACAATTGTCAATACTCCCTCAGAACATTTGTGAGCAATTTTAGTGTAGACCTTCCAATGATCAATGCAACAATCATCCAGACCTTACGTTCAGAAACAAATAACTAACTAAAAGATAAAAAGATGCAGGTACATACACGCCATAGTACAAAATGGAACAATCACATTTAAATGCTATGGTAAAAGCTCAAAATGGATGATAGAGATATATTTGCTTTCTTTATAAAACTGTATTTGCAATATAAAAAGTCTCCTGTTTGCTGGAATGGAGTGTCAGCTACTCACTTAACAGGCAGGTTGAGCACAAGACATATACATCTGCTGGAGTGAAAGTTCTATTACATTATCCCTTCATGCAGATGAAACCAAATCAAGTAGATGGAGACAAACGTCGTCTTCAATATAGTATAAATCTCAGTGATCTAGGCTGAATTACATGACTTATCAAATGACCAATAAAACCCAGAGGAAGCCCAGAAAACAGAGGAAGCTGGAGAAGCAATTGCTGCCAGTAATCTCACCAATGGAACTATATTATTTTGTAGGATTGAAAGTGAGAACTTATGTAATGAACCACCAATATAAGGCAAAACATACAATTTTATGTCTGTAGACCAATCTCAGAATTCAAAAGGCCAACAGAGCCAGTAGCAGGCGCAACAAAAAACATATCCACATAAGGCCAATTCATTTAGTAGGTCAGATATACGTATACTCAACACCTTATATGATAGAGAGCAGGGATGGCCAATTTTGGTCCTCAGGCACCTAAAACAGTTCACGGTATCCAGATCACATAGCTGATGCACACAGAGGTGCATTTATTACTACATCAACCCCTTCTTAACCAAGACACCTTATGCCTTAGAAAATGGGTAGGCTAGCACACTTAGGGGAAGATGTATCAAGTTGCCCACCATACCAACCAACCAGCTTCTAGCTAGTATTTATAAAGTGCATTCTTTAAAATGATAGTTATAAGCTGACTGGAAAAGTTGTCTACAGCAACCACTCATTGGGCCTAATTCAGAAAGGACTGCAAATTCTGCTAATTAGCAGAATTTGCAGTCCTTTGGATTACATGCTGGGGGCCACCCATCGCTGGGCAAGGCCGCCCAGCATGCTGACAGGCGCCTCCCCCAGTTCAACAAGCAGAAATTGCAAATGCATCACAATTTCTGCTTGTTAGCAGAAACTGAGGAAGCCTCCTGCTGGCGCAGGTCATGCAGCCGCCGTGACCACGTCCCCGACATGGCCCGCTTGGCCACCTGCGCCCCCCGTTTTCACCGCACTGCCCTGGCAACGCTCCATTTCCTCCCTGGAAACGGAGCATTACCTGCTCCGCCTCTGCCTGATTGACAGAAAGAGGCAATCGAATTTTCTGCGCCCCCCCCCCCCCTTTGGCAGAAAATGCGGCACATGTGCAGGATGGGCGCTGCGCATGCGCCCGCATCTTTTTCTCAAAATTTGCGGTTGGATCACACACTGTGACCCAACCTGAATTAAGGCCTTTTTTGTCCTCTATTCCGAGAGCTTTTTTTTCTCTGCTGTAATATATCCCCCGTCTCTCTGTTATCTCCTTTCTTCAACAGAGGAGACCAGTATCAGTGGATGTAACGGAAGTCAGAAAAATGCATTTATGAAAGACACAGTGCAAATGCTGATTTGTGACACTGTGCAGCGTCTTCTGTGCAAATGCACCTGTTTTAGGATTTTGTAGGAAGAGATGGCAATTTTTGTGGTTTTGTGATGGAAGAGTCGTGTGGTCTGAGTGTGGCTCACTGTGTACAGATCAGATAAGTCAATGTGATCACTTTTGCATGTCAGTGGGTAAATGATATTTCATTTTGTGGTTTGTGGATTTTTCAAGGAGCTAGAGGAGTGTGGGGAAAATCAGAGCTGGAATAAGGACGGCATGGGTCTGAAAATGATCTAGGTCCTATTGTGAGAAACAGTGGAGCTGTGACAAATGCTATGTGGGTGTAGCCCAGGTGGGATTTAAGGTTAAGACACCTGTAGGCAATGCTGCCCTCTGCCCAATTTTATTATTTTCATTGTTTGGTTATAAGTCCGCATTTCACAATTGGCAATTTTGGACTACCAGTACTAAAACAAGCATCCAAGTGCCACGCCACATCAAGTGGCAACCCTAGGCTTGTGCCTTACGTTCCTAATGGGAAATTCACCAATGGTGCGGCCAGTTCCCTGTGAGCCTGTACACCATGAGCATTGTAACTTTTATTCTTGGACACCTTACCCCCTTAATGTCAACTCAGTCCCCTTATTTAACTTATCTCTCCAGGTCCTGGCAGGAGCTTGTCCGTCGGCATCTGCTTCTGCCGCTGCCAAGTTCAACTCCATCACGTGTAGTGAGGGCTGGCCCAGCAGTGATGTCACCAGCCCCGCATTGCCACTCAAAAAGGTAAGCTGCCTCCAGAGTCCGGACATAGGTGTACGAAGCTCTGGAGGCATCCCGGGGGGGGCAGAGTCTAGCAGTTTGGCCATCCTTGCCCTACACAATGAGCCTCAATGTTTCCCTATATACATAAAAATAGAAATATTGCATCATTTTCGGAGAAAAAATAGAAATATAATTTGAATACTTGGCTTATGCCCGAACGTGTGGCAAGCTGGGTGGCTGGTCAACATCATGCTGACATGATGATGGGCTATTTTTATGTGGGGCCTGGAGCTGTAGTCACATATGCCTCATTGCTAATCTGGCCCTGAAAAGACGCATTTACAGAAGGAATCATCATTTTACAGGAGGAAACCCAACCTTGTCTTAAACTTTAATTGGGACTTATTTTGCAACATCTTTACAAAAAAAGTACATTGTTATTCAGACTTAATATTCAAACACACCAAAGTGACACGTAATAAATCCACAATATACTGTATATATAGCAGTGTGTACTTTATGCAGCACCATTCATTAGCAATTTCATACTTGGGACAACCAGTTCAGTTTTGCTAGCATTACAATGTATTTTATTTATTTGCAAGCTGTTATTAGCAAAACGATAACATTTTCTTGTTATTCATAACATGACAAAGGTTGTTAATGAAAATTCAGTCTTCAATGTACTCATCAGGGAAGAATGATACAGTACTATAGGTCTAAAATTTGAAGCTCAGGCAGACGAAAAAATACTGACTGCAATACAATGGCACAGATGGTCATTTACGTACATAGCAAGAAAAACATTGTATAGAGACTTTATTCACCCCTGAGTCAACTTTTCTGGATTGACAGAAAGGGAATACAAATGTATCAATCCAGAGAAGCAGATGTAGAGGTAAAAAAAAAAACCTCTATACAATGTTCCTTTAATTCAGTAGCATTACTAGGGAGGTGTGGGCCCATGTGACACTATACGAAGGGGTGACACAAAAATGCTGGAGCGCCTGCCGCAATAGATGATATGTACGCTTGGCTCTCCTTGGCTCCCCTCCTCCTGTTCTAAGTGGCTGCTGTAACTGGGGGCAGAGGGAGCACTAGCTATGGGATAAATATAACTGGGGTGGGGGACACCTGGTTTTAGGATAAAGGCAACTGGAGGGGAGGGTGCATTAGTTACAGGATAATTGTAACGGGGGGAGAGGGAGCACTAGGTATAGAATAAATGTAATTGGGGGGGGGGGGGGTTTGGCTATAGGATATATGTAACTGAGGGGTGGGGGCACTGGTTATATGATAAATGTAATTGGGGGAGAGGGGGCACGCTATAGAGTAAATGTAACTGGGGGGAAAGGGGGCACTAGCTATAGGATAAATGTAATGGGAGGGGGAGAGGGAGCACTAGCTATAGGATAAATGTAATGGGGGGGCACTGGCTATAGGATATATTTAACTAGGGAGGGGCACTGGTTATATGATAAATGTAACTGTGGGGGAAAGGGGGCACTGGCTATAGGAAAAATTCAACTGGGGAGAGAGGGGGCACTGGCTATGGGATAAATGTAACTGTGGGGGAAAGGAGGCACTGGCTATAGGATAAAATGTAATTGGGGGGGCACTGGTTATATGATAAACGTAATTGGAGGAGAGGGGGCACTGGCTATAGAATAAATATAAATGGAAGGAGAGGAGTCTCTGCTTATAGGAAACATTTAACTAATTTGAGATAGATGGTTTGGCTTGCTCTAGGATAAATGTAACTGGTGGAGGGGGCATTGGTTATAGAATGAATGCATAGGATATTGTAATGAATTTAAATGTATTATTTTGCTAGCTGTTCTTGTCATTACTACTGCCATTACATTCAGTGATATTTTGGCAATTACGATTTATGAATAACATTAGCACAAAATTAATATAAAGGATTCTGTATGGTCTGATACGGGAGGAGGTTTACGGGGGGATGCTGCCACGGGGGTGGTTCAATTGTTTTGGGCGTCTATTTTTCCCATTTAAATGGCCTGTTTAGATGCCCAAATAATTATTCACGATCTACTGTTTTTGGGCACCCATGCATATTGCACATGTCGCACCCAAACCGACAGGGTTTAGGTGCGTAAAAGGCTAAACCCATCTAAAGTCATGTTTTGGTCGTCCAAACTCCTGTTAGGATGCCCAAAGCACTGACTTAGCGCACAGATTTTCTCCCTTCTCGGTAGGCTGCGAGAAGAAATGTCATCCCCACAGCTAACGGGCGTCCAAACAGAACAACAATAGAAAGGATCTGTTTTGTGGTAGCCGCGGGGGGAAAAACGACTGAATCATTCCCATGAGTTAGTGCAATGGGTGACACCAGCCTTAGTGAAGCAACTACTTTCATTGAAGATTTTTTCACCCCTTTACACTTGCGCTGATAAAGTAGCTGGGACTAAGTAACTGTAAGTATAAAATCCAATTGCTAAAGGCTACTTGGAAGCTGCTCGCGTATATCATATAGATGGGAAGTAAGTTAATGTTTTTTCTTATATTTACATCGAAACTCTCAAACAAGACAAAAGATTTAACTCCCTGCAGGAACATTTAATGAGCCTTTCATAACTACACATCCTATTTAAGGCTGCAACATTATAAGATGTTCTTTGCAAATGGACTTTTCAGGGCACAAATAAAAGCTTTTCTCTCACCAAAGCACTTCCTCGGTGCCTGCAGCCTATCTATGCCTCAAGCACAGGCCATTTACAAAAATAAACTAATTTCTCCCAGCAGTTACATACATGACGCAGTTACATACATGACAGGAAGGAGATTGTGAATGACAGGAAAGTGTGATGTTGCAATATTACAACTATATCTCCCCTCCCCCCCCATCTACAGCTTATTTAACAAACTTAAAAAGGAATAATTAATGTTAAATAGTCTTTATCAGGGTTCCTCTATTCCTCATACCGTCCTGTTCTGCTACCGTGTAAGTACAAATTGTAACTGTACAGCTACTCCATTAAAAAAGATTAAAGCTGCACTACCACCTACGGTATGTATCATATTTTACTCATGCACCTCTAACAGAGAACCAGCAAATAAATTAAGAAAACCAACTTTAAATGTCAGTGTAGGAGTAGGAAAACGAATTAGTTGTTTGCCCCTTGTGATTGGTCCTCCAGCTAACCCCCGTCTCTCCCCATTTTTTGTGGTCATTGCTATATGTAAGCTTCCTATAAAATCCCTTTAATCCAGGACACCTATGACTTACACAGGTTCTGTGGCTGACTACACTCAAGCCTGCATTTCACCTGCTTTTAGTCAACCACGGACCTTGTGTCGGGTTGGGGCTGAAATGCCAGCCGTCGGGATGCTGGCGATCAGAATACAGACCATGGCATCCCAATTATTAGAATCCCGACAAGAGTCGGGTAAGTATACTTAACCTTCTGACCGGATCCTCTTGCGTAAATCAGGTGTCCTGAATTAAATATTAGATATTATGGCAAGTCTAAGTGACTAAGTAAAAGCACTTTACAAAAATATTTAAAAAATGAAGATTTTTTGTTGTTTGTTCTTTTAGGAACAGGGATACAGTTATAATGTATAATACCAACCTAAGTAAAAGTTAGTGTATCATACTTTTCATTATCAGACTAAATCAGTGTTTTCCAAACCCAGTCATCTTGGCCCACTCACTGTCCAGGTATTAAGGGTATCCTTACATCAGCACAAGTGACTTCATTACTTCAGTCAGTTTGATTTACCCCACTGTGCTGAAGTCTGGATATCCATAATGCCTGGCCTGTCAGTGGCCAATGAGGAGTCAAGACTGGGTTTTGGAAACCCTGGACTAAAATTATAATTATTACTGCAACAATGCTATAGTAACACAAACCAATTCAAATGACAACAATATATATTACTGAACCATGGGGGTAATTCCAAGTTGATCGCAGCTGGAAATTTTTAGCAGTTGGGCAAAACCATGTGCACTGCAGGGGTTGGCAGATATAACATTTGCAGAGAAAATTAGATTTGGGTGGGTTATTTTGTTTCTGTGCAGGGTAAATACTGGCTGCTTTATTTTTACACTGCAATTTAGATTGCAGATTGAACTCACCAAACCCAAATCTATCTCTCTGTGCACATGTTATATCTGCCTCCCCTGCAGTGCACATGGTTTTGCCCAACTGCTAAAAAAATTCCTGCTGCGATCAACTTGGAATTACCCCCCATGTATATTGGTGCAAGACAAAATGCATCCTGAGGGATCAAATTTACCTTCTTCATATGACATTTTCTTTAAACAGCATGACACTTGGGATACAATGCTAATAATAATCAAATATAGCAACATTCATGTACAATATTATGTGTCTCAGGGACAATTTGATCAAAATGAATTGATCCAAGCTTCAAAACAAGCATAAATTGCAGGATATCTAGCAGTGACGTGCGGTGGGGTGAGGAAGGTGAGGCAGAGCCTTTCCTGTCATACTAATGTTTGTGCCAGAGTTTTGACTGCATAAAGTATATAAAAAATACAAAGAATATGTTTGAAATATCTTCTTTGCATTATTCTAAGAATTTTTATAGCCAAAATGCTGGAGTAAAAAGTCTATGGCTGGTGAGGCAGTGCCTCACCTGGCTAACTTTTCCGCACATTTCTGATCAAAACTCACCAAATTTCAAGGAGTTTATACTGCTGCACCTGTGTATAATGCCCAGATGTACGCTTTGGCTCATATATTGCATGTAAATCTGGCTCTGGTGCTAGTCAGTGCCTCCTGAGCTAATTAGCTCACCGCACGTCCCTGATATCTAGTCATTAAGGAGCGCTGAATTATATTATTGCTGATGAAGCAATAATATAATTATTGCATATAGCAATATTCAAGCTCCATCTCTCAGATTTGAATGCAGAATTTCTTCTTAGAATAGCTTATTATAAAGATATATATTTCATTGACTACATTTAAAAATTCAGTTTAAAAGGCACTAAATTATACTGGAATTGATGCATTCGGCACAGCTGCCACTTGACACAGAGGATGACCTGTGCAGGATCCTGTCTTGGGACCTCAGTTGTTGCTCTCTGCTATCACCTGTAGCACACGACCCACCCCATACAAGGTGCACGTACACATGGAGCAAGTACAGCAAGTCATGACTCTCCAACGCAATTCATTCAGTAATCTCTAACTGGGTATTTAACTCAATCATTCTAAATATTAAATGTTGTTTTCCTAGAAATTCAATTAGTTACAGTAATTTACAACGGGCTAATCAAAGCAGCAAGCTATTCAATTAGCACTGATGGCAGCGGTTAACAGGGATTTTTTTTCAAGCGTAAGCAAGCTCGAAAAGAAATTCCCGATAAATAGCCTGTTTTCGGGTGCCGCAACTATGTCAACACATAGGTCCGGGAATTTGTCACGGATTCTATAGGCTAACACCCATTAGTTAGTTTTACCAGGCGAGAAAAAGAGGTTCTAATTGAATAGCCCCAGGCGGTAAAGCTAGAGACTACCATCCTTTATCACACCCGGTAAATTATTGGGGCTAACTGAATTCCCCCTTAAGGTATTAACATACATTATTCAAATTATAGCATAAAAGTAACCTTTCATAAATAGTTCAAGGCAGTTGTGCTAAAGACATTTTGGATGTTGTTTGTGCAAATGTTTCAGGTAACTACAATAACTGCTCCAATGCTTACACAGCCATGTCATCCCATTTTTCCAGGAAGGCATATTAGACTGATCTCTTGCAGCAGCTGAAGGAAATTTAAAGCACTCACGCCAAACAACAGCAAAAAATAAATCAATGAAGGGCTTTGCACTTTCTTTCTGATAAGCAATATCCAAAATGAACTCACCTGGTCAAATAAAATGTGATTTCTCAGGAGCCACAAAAGAATTAGCAATCACACAATGAAGAAACAAATCAACACAAAGCAACTAATATCCAGCACTTCTCTTCCACTTCTCACACAGTTCATGCATGGCTAAATGGGATCCGGTCTTTAGGTCGACAGTAAGTCGACATGTTTTTTTTTTTTCATTTTTAGAACTTTTTCATACTTTACAATCCACGTGGACTACAATTGGGAAAGGTAACCCGTGCTGAGCGAAGTGGCAGCGGAGCGAGGCACCTTGCCCGAAGCATGGCGAGCGAAGCGAGGGGACACGGTGCACTAACTGGGATTCCCGGTCACTGTACGGAGAAAGCAACACCAAAACAAGTTTAAAAAACCTCATGTCGACCTTTTCTCGTGTTGACCTAGATTCCCTGTCGACCTAGAAACAAGGTCGACCTACTTACTGTTGACCAACAGTGGTCGACCTAGACACTGTTGACCTAAGTCTTATCTACCTAACATACCACACCCTGACTAAATATGTACCATTTAGCCCATGGCATTCTTTCAATGGACATTACAGGTCACTGGAGACAATGCATGTAAATAATAACTGTTGGCACCTCTCTTTGCTATTGATGCCAAGGGATATACTGTACGCCTACCATCTTCAAAATATCCTACTGGCTTATACATTTGGCCGACTAGCTCCTATGCTCTGCTGTACATCTATGTCCCCCTAGTATGCTTGTGTAAGCAGCTATCTGGTATAGAGCGTGCACCTACTGTATGCTTACTCTCAAATAGTCAGAACAACATTTTGCAATAAATACATTATTTTAACATCAATGATTCCTACTTCTTTTAGATTTCTCCCATAGGCGGTAGTATACTACCTATTGTGATTGCAAATCAGAAAGTACTGATTTCAGCAGCCATGTACTGTACTTATTGTTGACAAATATGCCTAACGTCTGTACTCTGACACTTGCCTAGTAGGAAGATGGTGGGACACCATACTCTGTGTCTGTTTAGAGTAGGTATGTCCATCTGCTTAGGTATAGAGGACCACATTTTTGAGCACCTACATAGTGGAGGGCCAGACTACACGAAGGCATGGAGTAAAGCCAAAAAGTAACTAGCATGGGCAGCCCTGTGAACACTGGTAAATGGTACGCATAGAACAGTGGGCCTAAATCAGACTGGAACGCTGCAGCACCAGTGATCGCAGTCTAAAGCCCTTTGAGGAGTGTGCCTGCGCAGCGGGCGCCCCCAGGAGGCCCAGTGAGATGCTAAGAGCATCTCAGGGCTGTGATCGCCTCTGTCTGATTGACAGGCACAGGAAGTCGCGGGGCGAGAGGGGGCGTGCCAACAGTGTTAGAACGCTGTTGGCGGGGCGTGGTCCGGTCAATGCAGGTGTGTCCATACCGTTGCAGTGGCGTGCCGCGGGGGCGTGCCGTGGCGGCGTGCCACGACAGCTGCGTGACGTCACACGCAGCTGCTGCGACCTGGGACGCGGCAGGTAGCTGCCTGCCAGCATAACTAGGCTGCACAGGCTGGGAGCTACTCGGCAGGTGCAAAAGCAACACCGCCGTGCGATGCTTTCACATCCGCGTGGGGAGGGGGCAGGGCCTGACCTGTGGGGCGGACTAGCTCTGTGTTGGGCGTCCCCCCGCATGTCTGAGAAACTGATCGTAGATGTGCTAAATTTAGCACATCTACAATCAGATCTGAATCACCCCCAGAGCACATTATAATACAAGAATAGCCATTTAACATGCATATTACATAAAATGCAAGGAATATACACATACATACTGCATCCTGCACAGCATTGCCAAATATTTAATAAACTTCGCAGTAAGAGAAAAATTAAACACACTGCATAGTAGATCAATATAGTGCAGTATCTAGTGTAACAGCCTAAAAGCTCACCACATACTGCACAGTCTCATGCCCCCCATTAACACACCTTACCCATCTAATCACTGTGCCTTATAGCAGTGAAGCCACATTTCAGCTTTAAGTGTGGTCAAAACGTTATGCCCACCACAATTCTTTCCACGCCATTACTCTTTTTTGACCAATACAAGCTTTATTTCTACAGCATTAAAATATATGACAACCAGTTAATCACTGTACGCTCCTGGTATCCTACTGATCCCCACAGTTCTATGCCCACCAGTATAACCCTGTGTCCAGTGTATTAGACTCACCTGAATATCACATACATACCAGCTCCATTACAACCTACTTCTTGTTCCCATATTGTAGTCTAATGCAATCACATGCACCAATTACTAGCCCCATGCCTAACAGTGTCATGCCCATCGTCCATAAATCTGTGTCTACATTAGTAACCAACAGTGGGCTATAGAACCCTGTTGCCCAAATTTACAGCCTCGTGTCTTAACGTTTATTGTGACTCTATATAAAAATCTAGCACACATTTAGGGAAATATTATATATAATTAAAGTATTAAATAGAATTCAAAATGTATTACTGTGATAGCCTGTCTACACATGTCATCTTAAATATCAGAGCCAACCAAACTTATACATAGCTTATGATAACAGGGGCTAGTATGGTGTAATAAGCACATAGATGGTTCCAAAGATTTTAGGGCAAGAGCTTATATATTAATCTATGTGAAATCAAGTACTATACAGCAGGTGCAGCTATTATTGTATATACAGTATTATCAGTAAAACATAGGTACTTATTTGAACAGTAATGTCTTTGCTAAAAGAAAAAACCTGGGTTGAATATAACAAATACATAAATCATGAGACTGACAAAATTTCTTGTGGTGGTTTTTTTTTTAAATACATATGCAATATAAATTCATGGCAGATCTTAACCACTGTGTCATAAATTCAACAGGTATACTGGAAGAGGTACAGTATGTAACACAGCAGTAACTGCTTCTTTTCAGGGTTGTCCACCATGAGACATATATCAAGAACACTATGTTTTACTCATATCACACCATACAGTTCAGAAGATATTAGGGCAAGAGCTTATATGTTCATCCCTGTGAAATCAAGTCCCTTTAGACTGTAAGCTCTCACGAGCAAGCAACCTCTTCTCTCACTTATATCATCATCTCCTCCCCACTGCCTATGTACAATGGCACCTAACCCTTGAGTTCTACAAACCTACGTCTTATTTGAGTATTATGACTGCTGACAGAGAAATGTCTATAGACCACAACCATGGCAATGTTTTGTACTGTAAGTCACTTTCTTCTTATTTGTTTGGTTTTTTTTTGTACTGTTTCTGTCTTTTGTAAAGCACTGGGGACCCCTTGCAGCACCATATAAAGAATATAATAATGATATTATTTTATTTTATTATCAGTTCATGTTTGGGAAGGCTAGTGTCCTTTGTCTGCAAAGAGTGTAACAGAATTGTACTAGGAACATGGTCAGCAATCATGTAACATTGGGGGTCGAAGTACTCTAAGGATGGGTACACACTTTTCGATATATCATTCGATAGAAAAAAGACATATCACTAGCAGATGGACGGATGTGTACACCAGATACAGTGGTGTGCAAATTAGTTGGGACAAGCACCTTTTACCCAGAATGTAAAATAAAAGCAGGCAGAAACTAGAAATACTGCACGTTTGCTATAATTTGGGTACAATAGGTTGTAAGCTTACTTTATGGAGTTATTAGGGCCACATTTAGCTCTGCATTTTTAGTCTTTTGGCAGATTTCGTGGCGGAAACATTGGGACAGTCAATACTTGTGAATTTGGGTGACGTTCATTTGAAAGTTCAGTCATGGATATTGCAGATTCCAAGAGAGCTCATGTAATCGCTGATGCAGTTGACACTGGAAAATCAAGAATCATTTCTTTAATGAAGGAGATCGGTTCCATGGAAACTTAACAAAAAGGTCATCATGGATGGAAATGAAAGACTACAGCACAGGATGACAAGGTTTTA
Organism: Pseudophryne corroboree; assembly: GCF_028390025.1. NCBI lineage: Eukaryota > Metazoa > Chordata > Amphibia > Anura > Myobatrachidae > Pseudophryne > Pseudophryne corroboree. Next base: position 279,298,482 of record NC_086447.1, read on the forward strand.
ATCAAAAATAGTGTTATAATCCCGGGGAAGACCAGTGTTGCTCTTCAGAGAGACCTTCATTGGCTGGTTTTCATGTAGACAGCTCAACAAGCCGCAGGCTCATGGAAGTGGGTTGCAGAGCCAGGAGACCTCTGAAGAAGCAACTTCCGATGGATGCCATGAAGAAGAAAAGGCTGATGTGGGATAAGCAGCACAAGAATTGGACAGCAGAGGACTGGAAGAAAGTGGTGTTCACTGATGAAAGTCACATGAGGTTCATCGGTACCTCATCAACGTTGTCAGATGAAGGAGAAGCACTACTTCAGGGACACATTGTACAGTTGTTCAAAGACATATCAGATCGACCCTGCAGTGCAGCCGATGACAATATATCATCCATATATATTGGTACATCTGGCTGTATGTATGGCTGACAAGCCAGCCTTGAGATAGGTTGGCCGCAGCAGCCAATGAAAAGAAGATCACAAATGGACGTGTGTATTCAAATGACTCTACTGCTAGACATATCGAGCTGCAGATTTGTAAGTGTGTAGACGTAAGATTTTTAAGTGTGTAGATCCTTTGCAATCTGGTGGACCATTATGCAATAGGGAGCATCTATCCTTGTGTATCAATGCCTATTTCCCTATAGATTATATGCTTGTGAGCAGGGCCTTCCTACCTCTATGTCTGTCTGTTTTTGCCCAGTTTTGTTCTGTTACTGTTGTTCTAATTGTATAGCGCAATGGAATATGCTGCGCTATATAATACCCCTTTTCCACTAGAAGTCTCGGGTCTGACCCGGGATTTGGAACACGGTTTCAAGTCATGTGAGACCCGAAAGACCCCTTTTCCACAACGGCGCCATCCCGGGAATATCCCGGATTGGCGCTGTTTACACTGCACCTGGGTGAAGGGTCTTCTGGCCAGCACTTGGAGATGACGTCATCTCCAAGCGCCGGGAAAACCAGCAAATCCGGACCCTCAGGGCACGGCCTCGATCCCATTAGGCCACGCCCCCAATGTGATGCTGCCCACCGTCATGCTGGGGGCAAGCCCAGCACTCTGGAAACTGCTGGGCTGCCCCCATCCTTGGCCGGCACACACTGTCCCGGCCAGCGCTGCTGTCTGCATAGCAGGACAGCCAGCAGCGCTGACTGTCACACCCAACCTCCCGACCGCCCGCGGGACACTGCAGTAAGGGAGGTATGGGCTCTTAACATGCTGTAAACAGGTCCCGGGTCGGATGACCCGGGTAACCCATTTACACTACACCCTTACCCGGGTCATTCCCGGCCCCAACCCAGATAGCTACCTGGGTAGGCTTCCTGGATCACCTGACCTTGTTTTTTTCAGAGAGAGCTTTTTCCACTACCAAAAATCCCAGGTAAATGTGCGCCCCCGTGCAAAAACCCCGGGTTTTTTGAGCTAGTGGAAAAGGAGTATAAGAAATTGCTAATAATAATAATAATAATAATAATAATAAGATTGTTTGTATATAAACCTTACTAACTGATAGCTTGATCGGCTGATTGGCCGGACCGCTGATCCATCAGCTACATTTGTACCCAGCCTAAGCGAACGTACAGTATGAAGCACATACGTTCCTGCACAGTGACCAAGTGTCTGGACAACAAATATGATTTCAAAATAAAACATTCAAGTTAAAATGATATACAATATAACGTATATTTCATAAAGTTCAATTCTCAGGTAGTTTGGATAGTCTTTGCTGTTGGAATTCCATTGTAAATCCCAATGATCCTAGTATCTACAATATATACTCAAACACAACCTGGCCCAGCACAATAGTGGCTTTTTGTATCTGGTGACAAGCAGAGGGTCTATCTTCTACAGAAATTTTCCACTTGTCATTTTTGTGGGTCACTGTTGCAAATAACATGGTCTGTCTCTAGCTAATGGTACACAATCATGCATTGTTAATGGACCATGAAAATCTCCCAAGAAATGACATAATTAATCATCAGTCTACCCTGTCTGTTCCCACAGTATAACTATTTTATTGGCCAGGTTTAGAGAAGAATCTTTAGCTTATTGTTTAAGAAGGTCATTTTCATATTTTAGCATACTGGAGGCGTTCTTATACAGTTAGCAAATGTAAGAGACAGTGATACATTATATGCCTACACAATGCAGTCTTTTATGTGTGAAAAATCTTACAATGTAGAGAATAATATGAAGCCTAAAGATTCTGTTGAGTTATTATTTTGAGAATACCGATCTAATAGTACTATTAATACCTTAATTTTTAAATATCTGTTTAGCAAGACCCCTACATTTATACCATGTGTCCACATAAACATAAATAACATTTTATATATATATATATATATATATATACACACACATACACACACATCATTTTCTACCCCATCTGTGTCACCCCTGTCTGTGTGCCCCTCCCCTTTAGAATGTAAGCTTTCACGAGCAGGGCCCTCTTTCCTCCTGTGATTTTACGTCTCTTACGTAACCTATCTTCTTTTCAATACTCCCTTTGATGGCACCAAATCCCTCAGTTTTCTGCCACCCTGATACTTATTTCAGTGCTGTTTACTGACGCAGCTATGTTTATATACCCTGCACATGTCCTATATTGTATTGAATTGTAAGTCGCTGGCTTCATGTTTTGCTTATTTGTTTACACTGTAATTGGACGCTCCGGATCCCATGTGGTGCCATATAAATAAAGGATAATAATAATAATATATGTGTGTGTGTGTGTGTGTGTGTGTGTGTGTGTGTGTGTGTGTGTGTGTGTAAATAAAACCATAAAAGCTAAGCTGACTTTTTTCTTTTATAGCTAAGCATGTTACATAGTTATACAGCTACATAATTAGTGAGGTTGAAAAGAGGCAAAATGCCCATCGGGTTCAACCTGTATTCTGTGTTAAGCTGTTCATACTGTATTATAATGTGGCTGCTGAAGTAATGATTCTTAACACTCCCAGATATTTAATGTCAATATGTTAAATGCTATAGCCATGGATACTTTTTCCAGTTAAAAATGTGTCTAATCTGTTTTTAAATGCATTTGCAGAGTCTGCCATTATTACCCTCTCTGGCAGGGAGTTCCAAATCTTTATTGCCCTTACCGTGAAGAACCCTTTCCTACGTTGTGTACGGAATTTTCTCTCCTCTAGCCTCAACGAGTGCCCACGTGTCCTATACAGAGTTCTTTTAATAAACAAATTCCCTGCTAACTCCTTGTAATGACCCTTTACATATTTGAAGATATTAATAATGTCTCCTCTTAGATGCCTCTTTTCTAGTGTATACATATTGAACGTAGTAAGCCTTTCCTCATACCCAGTGTCTGTAACCCTTTAATCAATTTAGTAGCTCACCTTTGAACTCTTTCTAGTTCCCCAATATCTTTTTTATAATATGGTGCCCAAAATTTAACACAATATTCCAGGTGCGGACGTACCAATGATTTTTACAGTGGCAGGATTACATCCTCGTCCCTTGTCTCAATACCCCGTTTTATGCACGCAAGCACTTTACTTGCCTTTTTTGCTGCATTTTGACATTGTGTACTGTTATTAAGCCTATTATCTATGAGCACCCCCAAATCTTTTTCTACCACAGTTACCCCTATATTTTCCCCATTTAGAGTGTAGGATACAAGCGTGTTTTTTGTCCCAAAATGCATAACTTTGTTATCGAAGGCTTTTGCTAAATCTAACTGCATGTCCTAACTGCATACTTAGTACCATGGTACCGCTGGGATGTAATGGCAGCAATCTACCCTACTGCATTTATTTGGAGGTAAGTAGCCTATACTGTATAATTAAAGGCTAGCGCTGCTCCTCAACTGTAGGAGGGAAATTCAAGTGTTTTGCAGACCAGCCAGCGGCCTGTAGATGCCGCCCAACAGAGCAATTCAAGTGTTGCTGCGTTGGGGCACGCACAGCCGACGGCGCTGACATTACTGTTATGTTGTTTTGTCATTTTAACAGCTGGTAGCTAGTAGCCCTATTAACTGATTTAGTCTGCTGGAGTCATATTTGTTAACGCAATTCATTTTGTTTTTATAAATACAGAAGAGGCAGCAAAGTTAATAATTATCTTTGTTTTTTTAAAGACTATTGCAGAATGACCTATTTTACATGAGCAACTAACACAACAATAAGTTATATAGTTTGTGCTAACGTCACACAAATCATAACAAAGCTCTGTCTGGTAATAAAAATAATAATGGCATCAGTATCATAGAGGTTAGGCGCTATGTTGCCAGTAACAATCATCAAAACACACACAGTCTCTAACATAGTAAGAGAATTCATATTAAAGTAAGCAATCACATTAATAATATACTTCTGTTTAATTAATGGGGATTATAAAGAAAAATATACATTGCAGCATGGTAAACAATCGCCAGAATGTATATGCCACTGGTCCTCAGTGTCAGGTTTGAGTGTGCTGGGGCAGTGTCAGTGTCCTGCACGTGTACTATATTGCAGCAATACACAGGGATAGCAGTTGTTTCTGACATGAACTTCCAGTATACAGACACTGTGTAACAGCGCTGATGCAGCCTCCCAGAGCTGCGCTGGAACTTCATTTAATAACATTACCTAGAATAAACACTGCCCAGCACTTGGGGGCATTAATATTCTGCATCATTAGTGCCCCCAACCAAACAACTGCAGTTCTGGTGCCCACTAAGTAATGTAACCTGCCAGCGCCAGGTACTACTCCCCTGTACCCCTATTACAGCATGGTGTTACACTGCATGGCAAGGGTAAAGGCAATGAGCTGCTGTGGCACTACAAGCTGGTAGGGTGGCACTGGCAAGGTATGCTGAGCTTTGCAGTACTCCCACAACAGCTGGTGACCCAAAGACCCCCTCTGCCGCACATACCTCTCCTCCATGGCCATCGAAGATGCCGAAGATGGACGGGTGGCTCTTGTTGAACAGGTCGGTGATGATCTCGAAGCGGTCCTCCATGTGGTCCCTCCGGCCCTGGATGGAGTACACGGCCACATTGTTACTCTTGAACTCCCAGGTCTTGGAGAACTCCGCCTCCAGCACATCCAGCCCCCCGAGCCGGTCATTCTGCATGATCTCTGCCACCTTCCCCTTCACCATCTGCACGGCGTCCCGGCTGGACTTCACGATGGTCTTCACCTCGTCCGTGTGGAAGAAGTAGCTCCAGAGCGCCAGGCTGATGCACAGGAGGAAGAGGGTCTCCGGCCGGAGTAAGAAGTAGCGCATGATCCTGCCCAGCAGAGACAGCAGAGTCATGGTATCCTCTATCATGGGTGTCCCGGGGGTGGCAGGGGAGGGGGATCACTGCATGCCAGGCTGACCCCTGCCCGCACTCCTCCACGGCAGGGGGGCACAGGTCTGCAGCACCTAACACAAAGGGGCACGGCCAGTGGCAGCCGGAGCACAGCCTGGGCAGGAGATGGTGCCTGGTGTTCCGGCTTCCCCCCGGCTGGGGTGCCCGGCTCTGGTGCGGAGGCTGGGCAGCGGCGGCAGCAGGCGGACAGCTCCTGTCCCCGCTCAGCAGCACCTTGCAGCGCTGTCAGAAGGTGCAGACACCGGCTGTTCTGCTGTGTGTCTCCCCCACACCGGGCACCTCACTGCGCGCACACTGGGGGTGGTCGCTGTGCACGATCCGGACTTCCGCCCGCTGGCCGCACTGTGTAACCCACCCGGGATGGGCAGTGTAGTGTGCGCACCCACTGGTGTCACCCTGCCCACGGTGTGCAAGGATTTATCTACGCGGCGGTCACGCTGAAGAAGAGCTAGAGCCCGGTCTCCCCCCGCACTGCGGCGTGCTAGTGGTACGGTCCGCCACAAGCAGGAACACTGCAAGCGAGGAGGGACAGACAGGAGCCTGTGTGCTAGCAGGCAGCGCAGCGGGACAGTGGGACCTCCCCACAGTACGGGGCATCTGCTGGCCCCTGTCACACGGGCACCCACACCAGGTGCACAGGGCTCTCTGTGTAACCCTATAGCGGCCACTCTGCCCTCACATGTGCCAGATACAGCACAGGGATGCTGTCATAGGGGAGCGGTGACCTCTGCTGATAAACAGGCAAATCTGAAGAGCAAAGGATATTAAAGTCATAGAAAAATAAAGTGTCTTTAGTGTCACCCCATCTCCGCCCCCCTACCCCCAGTACACAATAGATATACATATAATGTGGTTGATATGCCGTTTGTATCTATGTCGTGTCACTTTTATTACTCGTAAGACAATCCTTATAAATTGGTGAATATTAAAATAGGCAGAATTATTTTTACTTATTCACATGTTCCCCTGGTTTAAAGCCATGTTATACTTAAATCTCCATATCCATTTTAAGGTATTACAGTCAAAGCACCTCACCAGGTTTCATGTCTTGCATCACCATCTAAAAAACAACCAGTTTTCTAGTGGGGAAGGATGGAAGCATTGTAATCATGGCAGTGTTCACAGCAGCACAGAGATCCTCAGGAAATGTATGGTCTTATCTGTGACTTATCTTTGATTATGGGGTTCCGTTCTGGATCCCGGCAGTCAGAATACAAATGCTGACTCTGGCATCCCAAATAGGGTCTCCAACCCAACGCCCAAATCCTGACAGCCAGGATCCCGAATGAGCATACATCGCTGCACCGGACAGGTAAGCCTCTGTCTGTGAGGATTAGGGATAGGCTGTGGGGGAGGAGGGCTAGGTTAGGCTATAGAAAGGGAGAGTTAGTGGGCCAGGGGAGGAAGGAAGGTTTATACCTTCCCCTGTCAGAATTCTAATCATAGGGATACAGCGGTTGGTATTCTGACCACCGGCATCCTGAACACCGGCAAATCATACCCAAGCCGTGATTTGGAGTTTATCTTTTCCTGCTCAGATTCTGATCAGTAAAAAATAAACTACAAATCTCATGCCACCCCTCTTCCTACTCTGGCCCACCGGGTGAATGCACTGACAGCTGACTGCCTCAGCTGCTGTACGTGGCCTTACAGAGTGTGGCAAGCGTAGACCAGGTCCTGGCTGGCGCCCGCAGCTCTCCCGACCTCTGGTGCCTGCAGGAGCAGATAAGTGGGCATGGCTGGGGCTGTGTGTTACGGGAGATCGCCCTTATGCCCCCCCCCCCCCATCTGCCTATGTGTAAAACTGATGCAGAAACATTGAGGTTTTAGAAACACCTATGTAGGACAACTCTATATATTTGACTTGTGCTTTGACTCCTCTATGATAACCACCTCTGACCCCACCTATAACAATATGCACATTTGCGATTCCCTTTCATGTCAGACTCTTTCCCAGCCCTTAAATCTTTAAACGCTCTCTGGAGCCCTACCCATGTACTATAGCAGTTACAGGCAACTTGATTTACTAAAGGGGCCACATCGGGTGGCCCTCTAATCTGCAAAGGGGATGCACATTACTTTTAGTCTCAATTGTAAGTTAAATTAATACATTTAACGAAAGAGAGACCTTTCTATAATAATATATCAGCAGGTCTTTAAAAGCTGTAACAAACAAATATGACAAAGTAGGAAAAAGCTGGGGGCTGCAAGTGAGGACTTGGGGGGCCACATGCAGCCCCAGGGCCGCCTGTTGCCCATCACTGTACTAGAGCCTACCTTACTCTTTCATTTACTACTCACACTAGTAAACCCTCGCTATTATCCCATTCTCCATTCAGAGTCACATTTGCTTCTTTTGTCTCAGCTCTGCCCTATTCCGACTGGATTTTAAGCTGTCAAGGGCAAGGCTACATCCCTCTCTCTTTGTTTCCTTTTCTCAGGTCCATAACTAGGGAGGTGCAGACAGTGCCTTGCACACACAGCGCATCTGCCCTGTGGGCGCACCATCCACATCCACCCAGATTGGCCGGCTATGTATGCTGCAGTAGCTGCAGTGCTGGCCGCTGTGTACAAGCGCTGGATAGTCAGTGTCATTTACCGTGTGCTCTGCTATGTCCCTGTTTTATGTATGTTCTATTTTTCTCAATGCGCAGTGCTGCAGAGTACTGTGGCTCCTTACAAATCAACAATAATAGTCTTAACAAACATAGTAAGCAGCAGCGCAGTAACTAGAGATTTTGGTGCCCTGTGCAAGAAAGTGCAAAGGTCCCCCCCAATATTTTAAATAGGGATGGCGTTTGCACTGAAAAAAGGGCATGGTCTCATGGAGAAGGGTCGTGGTCACACAATAGTACCCACATTGCAAATTATTCCACACAGTTATGGCCCTTATTCACATTACACCACATAGTAGAACCACTTATTCACATTACGCCACACAGTAGTACCCTTCATTCATGTCACGCTACACAGGAGTATACATTATTCCACAGTAGTACCACTTATATACATTGTGCCACACAGCAATACCCCTTACACATTACCCCCATACAATAGTAGTGCCCCTTACACATTATGCCCACACAGTAGTGCCCCTTACACACTACACCCAGACAACAGTAGTACCCATTATGCCTACACAGCACATAGAACATATAGCACAACAGATCTGTCCTTCCTCTAACCATCCAAAAGCAGTGTCACTCATCATGGCTAAGGTCTGTACATGGCCAGCAGACAGCACTTGGGAGGGGTAGGGGGGGCTGGTTTTTGAGGTGGCAGACAGCTCCTCACACTGGTGCCTCCACTCCTCTGCTTCCTCACTCCCTGCTTTCTCACACAGAAATGGAGCTGGGTGCTCCGCTAGCTTAACGCGCATTGCAGCAGGTGTCTGGCAATAGGGATTGCAAAGGCTGCAGTGAGCATAGAGGGTCCTACCCCCAGTGCATATCGTTCAGTGCATAGGCTGCATCACCCTAGTTATTGCCTTGATACACACACACACACACACACACACATAAAAAAATGCAATAAAAAATAATTGTAAGACTTCTCAAAAATGTCTTTACATGCTTTACCCCCTCCTCTGGTCCAATGTTCCTTTCTCCTCTGCAGGGTGAAATAGATGATGTTAGTGCTGAATCAGGGATCCCACAGTGCCATAATGGGCTATACAGAGACTGCTCAGGGGGTCTTGGCAGCAGTGTTAGAGCAAAGAATGGGGGCCAGATCTCCTGCAGGTGGGCTCAGTTCCAGCACTCAATAAAGGAGAGAGCAGAGGTGGCAGACACCTTCTACAGTGTTTCAGCAGGAAGCAGGTCCTGGGACTTACTGAGACTGCTCCAAGTAGATGCTGCACAGGCCAGGCATGGGGGAAAGGGGGGGGGTTAGTGCTGGGAATGGCACTGCCTGGGTTGGCAATATAGTGTGAGTGCTCACACTCTAGGACTGGGCAATGAGAAGTAGAGATGGGTAGCTCACTATTGAGCCGGCTCTACTGAGTGAGCCGTGAGCCGTTTCAAGTGAGCATCGGTTCTTCAGCTGCGGTACACTGACAGACTGAGAAGAACTGACTCGCTCCCGGCTCCAGGCAGGAAGTGGAACAGAGCCGGCGCAGTGAGCGGCGGTTCTTCACTGACACTGACTCAGTAAAGAACCGCCGCTCACTGAGCCGGCTCTGTTCCACTTCCTGCCTGGAGCCGGGAGTGAGTCAGTTCTTCTTCTCATGATCTCATCACACAGACAGACACAGTCTGTCAGTGATTCACCGCCGAAGAACCGCCGCTCACTTGAAACGGCTCACTCGGGCGGCTCACTGGCTCCAGGGCAGGCAGGAGAACAGCCAGAGTCACTAGATGACTGGGAGAAGACATGAAAACAAGTCTGTGGTGCTGCTGCTTTCACCACACTGTGCTGGGTGATCACAGAAACATGTGCTGTTCGCCATCTGTGTAAATTAAGCAGAGTTCATAATGATTCCTAGTGATGAACAGGGGACCTTGTTATATAGCAGTTTAGGAAATTAATTTAAGATAGGGAAAAACTGACCTACCTAGTACATATGAAGTTAGGTAGATATTTCTCTGACGTCCTAGTGGATGCTGGGAACTCCGTAAGGACCATGGGGAATAGCGGCTCCGCAGGAGACTGGGCACATCTAAAGAAAACTTTAGGACTATCTGGTGTGCACTGGCTCCTCCCCCTATGACCCTCCTCCAAGCCTCAGTTAGATTTTTGTGCCCGACCGAGCAGGGTGCAATCTAGGAGCTCTCCTGAGCTTCTTAGAAAAAGTTAGTTTTAGGTTTTTTATTTTCAGTGAGACCTGCTGGCAACAGGCTCACTGCATCGAGGGACTAAGGGGAGAAGAAGCGAACCTGCCTGCTTGCAGCCAGCTTGGGCTTCTTAGGCTACTGGACACCATTAGCTCCAGAGGGACCGAACACAGGCCCAGCCTCGGAGTCCGGTCCCAGAGCCGCGCCGCCGGCCCCCTTACAGAGCCAGAAGCAAGAAGAGGTCCGGAAAATCGGCGGCAGAAGACATCAGTCTTCACCAAGGTAGCGCACAGCACTGCAGCTGTGCGCCATTGCTCCTCATGCACACCACACACTCCGGTCACTGAGGGTGCAGGGCGCTGGGGGGGGGCGCCCTGAGCAGCAATATAAACACCTTGGCTGGCAAAAATACATCACATATAACCCCCAGGGCTATATGGATGTATATTAACCCCTGCCAGATTCCATAAAAATGCGGGAGAAAAGTCCGCAAAAAAGGGGCGGAGCCTATCTCCTCAACACACTGGTGCCATTTTTCCCTCACAGCTCCGTTGGAGGGAAGCTCCCTGGCTCTCCCCTGCAGTTAATACACTACAGAAAGGGTTAAAAAGAGAGGGGGGGGGGCACAATTTAGGCGCAGTATACAACATATAGGCAGCTATAAGGGAAAACACTTTTTTATAGGTGCTATCCCTGTGATATATAGCGCCCTGGTGTGTGCTGGCATACTCTCCCTCTGTCTCCCCAAAGGGCTTTGTGGGGTCCTGTCCTCTATCAGAGCATTCCCTGTGTGTGTGCTGTGGGTCGGTACGGCTGTGTCGACAGGTATGTGGAGGATAATGAGGTGGAGGCGGAGCGAATGCCTGTAAATATGTTGTCACCCCCTGCGGGGTCGACACCCGTGTGGTTGAACTTATGGAAGGATTACGTGAAAGTGTCAACTCCTTACATAAAAGGCCGACGACACGGAACAGCCGGCTACTCAGCTTGTGCCTGTTCCAGCGTCTCAAATGTCATGGGGGGCTCTAAAATCACCCGCTACCTCAGATAACAGACACAGATGTCGACACGGATACTGACTCCAGTGTCGACATCGATGAGACTGGTGTACCCTCCAAATAGGTCCACCCGTTACAGGATTGAGACAATGAAAAATGTATTACACATTTATGATTATACCCCAGGTACCATATAAAAGGGTATTGTGTTTGGTGAGAGAAAACTATTAGTAGTTTTTCCTGCATCTGAGAAATTAAATGAGGTGTGTGAGGAAGAGTGGTCTTCCCCCGGTAAGAAATTGATAATTTCTACAACGGTTATTGGCAGCGTACCCTTTCCCGCCAGAGGATAGGTCACGCGGGGAAACACCCCATAGGGTAGATACAGCGCTTACACGCTTATCAGAAAAGGTGGCACTACCGTCTTCGGGTACGGCCGCCCTGAAGGAACCTGCTGATAGAAAGCAGGAGGTTACCCTATAAGATATGGTCACACACTAGGGCATTATATTGCGACCAGCCGTTGCTTCGGCATGGATGGGCAGTGCTCCCGCTGCGTGGTCAGATTCCCTGTCGGAAAATAACTATGGATAGGGACAATATTTTGCTGAAAATAGAGCATATAAAAGACGTGGTCTTATACATGCGTGATGCACAGAGGGATATTTGCCGGCTGGCATCAAAAATAAGCGCTAGGTCCATTGCAGCCAGACGGGGGTTATGGACTTGGCAATGGTCAGGCGATGCCGACTCGAATCGGCACATGTAAGTTGCCCTATAAGGGGGTAAAACTGTTTGGGGATAGTTTTTCAGACCTCGTTTCCACAGCTACTGCTGGGAAATTAATTTTTTTGCCACAGGCTACCCCACAACAAAAGAAAGCACCGTATCATCAAGTACAGTCCTTTCGGCCCCAGAAAAACAAGTGGGCTAGAGGCTCATCCTTTCTGCCGAGAGGCAAAGGTAGAGGAAAAAAGCTGCAACACACAGCTAGTTCCCAAGAGCAGAAGTCCTCCCTGCGTCCGGTAGGGCCACAGCATGGTGCTGGGGCTGCTCAGGCGGACCCGGGTACGGTGGGGGCCCGTCTCAGATATTTCAGCGGACAGTGGGCTCTCTCACATAGATCCCTGGGTCCTTCAAGTAGTATCTCAGGGGTACAGGCTGGAGTTCGAGACGTTCTTTCCCCCGCCGTTTCCTAAAATCTGCCTTACCGGCACCTCCCTCTGCCAGGAAGACGGTGTTGGTGGATATTCAACACTATAATCACAACAAGTGATTGTCAAGGTGCCCCTCCTTCAGCAAGGAAGGGGTTACTATTCCACAGTGGTTGTGGTACCGCAACGGTTCGGTGAGACCCATCTTGAAATTAAAATACTTGAACTTTTATATCAGAAGATTCAAGTTCAAGATGGAATCGCTCAGGGCGCTTATTACGAGCCTGGACGAGGGGGATTACAGGGTCTCCCTGGACATCAAGGATGCGTACCTGCATGTCCCCATTCCCCTCCCCTCACCAGGAGTACCTCAGATATGTGGTACAGGACTGTCACTATCAGTTCCAGACGCGGCCGTTGGAGTTGTCCACGGCACCGAAGGTCTTTACCTAGGTAATGGCCGAAGTGATGATACTTCTTCACAAGAAGGAAGTTTTTATTATCCCGTACTTGGACGATCTCCTGATAAAGGCGAGGTCCAAAGAACAGTTGGTAGTGGGGGTAGCACTCTCTCGGGAAGTGCTACAACAGCACGACTGGATTCTCAATATTCCAAAGTCACAGCTGGTCCCGACGACACGTCTTCTGTTCCTGGGAATGTTTCTGAACGCAGACCAGAAAAGAGTGTTTCTTCCAGTGGAAAAAGCCGAGGAGTTGTCATCTCTAGTCAGAGACATCCTAAAACCAGGACAGGTGTCGGTACATCAATGCACACGAGTCCTGGGAAAAATGGTAGCTTCGTACGAAGCATAATTCCATTCGGAAGACTCCACGCAAGGACGTTCCAGTGGGACCTGTGGGACTAATGGTCCGGGTCCCATGTACAGATACAACAGCGGATAACCCTGTCAGCAAGAAACAGGGTGTCGCTGCTGTGGTGGCTGCAGAGGGCTCATCTACTAGTGGGCCGCAGATTCGGAATACAGGACTGGGTCCTGGTGACCACGGATGCCAGCCTTCGGGGCTGGGGTGCAGTCACACAGGGAAGAAATTTCCAAGGAGATTTCGCTTCACATAAATATTCTGCAGCTAAGGGCCATTTACAATGCCCTAAGACAAGCAAGGCCCCTGCTTCAGAACCAGCCGGTACTGATCCAATCAGACGACATCACGGCGGTCGCCCATGTACACAGACAGGGCGGCACAAGAAGCAGGATGGCGATGGCAGAAGCCACAAGGATTCTCCGATGGGCGACCTACACCCAGGAGAATGGGGACTTCATCCAGAAGTTTTCCAAATGCGGGTAAACCGTTGGGAATGACCACGGGTGGACATGATGGCGTCCCGCCTCAACAAGAGGTTGAAAAGATATTGCGCCAGGTCAAGGGACCCTCAGGCGATCGCTGGGGACGCTCTAGTGACACCGTGGGTGTACCAGTCGGTTTATGTGTCTCCTCCTCTACCTCTCATACCCAAGGTACTGAGAATAATAAGAAGGCGAGGAGTGAAAACCATACTCGGGGCTCCGGATTGGCCATGAAGAGCTTGGTACCCGGAACTTCAAGAGATGCTGGCAGAGGACCCTTGGCCTCTGCCGCTCAGACAAGACCTGCTGCAGCAGGGACCCTGTCTGTTCCAAGACTTACCGCGGCTGCGTTTGACGGCATGGCGGTAGAACACCGGATCCTAAAGGAAAAGGGTATTCCGAAGGAAGTGATCCCTACCCTGATCATAGCCAGGAAGGATGTCACCGCAAGACATTATCGCCGCGTTTGGCGAAAATTTGTTGCTTGGTGGGAGGCCATGAAGGCCCCGACGGAGGAATTTCAACTATGTCGATTCCTGCACTTCCTGCAAGCAGGGGTGACGTTTGGACCTCAAATTGGGGTCCATCAAGGTCCAGATTTCGGCTCTGTCGATTTTCTTCCAGAAAAAACTGGCTTCACTGCCTGAAGTTCAGACTTTGGTTAAAGGAGTACTACATATTCAGCCTCCTTTTGTGCCTCCTGTGGCACTTTTTGGATCTCAACGTGGTGTTGGATTTCCTAATGTCGCATTGGTTGAGCCACTTAAAACCATGGAGCTAAAGTATCTCGCGTGGAAAGTGGTCATGCTGTTGGCCTTGGCCTTGGCCAGGCGTGTGTCAGAATTGGCGGCTTTGTCATGTAAAAGGCCTTATCTGATTTTCTGTATGGATAGGGCAGAGTTGAGGACTCGTCCTCAGTTTCTCCCGAAGGTGGTCTCAGGTTTTCACTTGAACCAACCTATTGTGGTGCCTGCGGCTACTGGGGACTTGGAGGATTCCAAGTTGCTGGACGTAGTCAGAGCCCTGTAAATTTTATTTTTCCAGGACGGCTGGAGTCAGGAAAACTGACTCGCTGTTTATCCTGATGGCACCAAACAAGCTGGGTGCTCCTGCTTCTAGGCAGTCTATTGCGCGCTGGTTTTGTAGCACTATTCAGCTGGCGCATTCTGCGGTAGGATTACCGCAGCCTAAATCAATAAAAGCCCATTCCACAAGGACGGTGGGCTCATCTTGGGCGGCTGCCCGAGGGGTCTCGGCTTTACAACTTTGCCGAGCAGCTACTTGGTCAGGGGCAAACACGTTTGCAAAATTCTACGAATTGATACCCTGGCTGAGGAGGACCTGGAGTTCTCTCATTCGGTGCTGCAGAGTCATCCGCACTCTCCCGCCCGTTTGGGAGCTTTGGTATAATCCCCATGGTCCTTACGGAGTTCCCAGCATCCACTAGGACGTCAGAGAAAATAAGAATTTACTTACCGATAAATCTATTTCTCGTAGTCCGTAGTGGATGCTGGGCGTCCATCCCAAGTGCGGATTGTCTGCAATACTTGTACATAGTTATTGTTAACTAATCGGGTTCTTGTTGTGAGCCATCTATTCAGAGGCTCCTCTGTTATCATGCTGTTAACTGGGTTTCATATCACAAGTTGTACGGTGTGATTGGTGTGGCTGGTATGAGTCTTACCCGGGATTCAAAATCCTTCCTTATTGTGTACGCTCGTCCGGGCACAGTATCCTAACTGAGGCTTGGAGGAGGGTCATAGGGGGAGGAGCCAGTGCACACCAGA
Source organism: Pseudophryne corroboree (assembly GCF_028390025.1). Taxonomy (NCBI): domain Eukaryota; kingdom Metazoa; phylum Chordata; class Amphibia; order Anura; family Myobatrachidae; genus Pseudophryne; species Pseudophryne corroboree. The sequence continues at coordinate 279,313,806 of NC_086447.1, forward strand.
TAGTCCTAAAGTTTTCTTTAGATGTGCCCAGTCTCCTGCGGAGCCGCTATTCCCCATGGTCCTTACGGAGTTCCCAGCATCCACTACGGACTACGAGAAATAGAATTATCGGTAAGTAAATTCTTATTTTTAATCACCTGCTAAGGAGCAATTACTGGTTTGGGGTTAATAGTGTTGTGGAAGAGGTATGTATATGTGTGAAGTCACTTGTACTGGTTTATGTTAAGGATAAAATAGTAAACGTATTAAAATTTTGTTTAATCCATTTTGGGAACATATACACTGCATTTTGCTTATATGAATAAGATACTGGTAAATTTGGAGGGCTGAATTAAAGATGGGTAGCTCACTGTTGAGCCGGCGCAGTGAGCGGCGGTTCTTCACTGAGTCAGTGACGAACCGCCGCTCACTGCGCCGGCTCTGTTCCACTTCCTGCCTGTGAGCCAGTGAGCCGTGAGTCATTCAAAAGAACCGGATCTTTTGTGTGAGCTGAGTTGCCCACCTCTAATGAGAAGTCCTGCGGGCCGTGGCCACTGACAGCAATATTATGAGACATCCTTCATGTATTTTTGTCAGGTAGCTCAGCGGTTGGACCTGCTCCTTCCCAACAGCCATTGCAGGCAGTATTAGACACTGAGCCTGTGCTGGCTTTCATGCAGCACAGCCTAGCCCCAGGGCACTGAGTAATAGCGGCCAGGGAGCAGATCCTTTGGATAACTGATGAGCGGCAGCGGGACACTTGTCCAAGTCCCCTAACCCTGCGTCCGAGCTGTTGCTCCTCCTCCCCGGCTCTGCTCTGTTTAACGGGCCGCTAGGTGTACTGTAGTTGTAGTGTCAAGACCCCGACACATCACTCTCCCTAGACCAGGGATGGGGAACCTTCGGCCCTCCAGCATGGCCAAATAGCAAAACTGTAGCAAGGCATGCTGGTATGTGTAGTTCAACAACAGCTGGAGGGCCGAAGGTTCCCCATCCCTGCCCTAGACAGTGGCAGCAGCAGGGTCTGGGCTGCTCCCTCTCCTCTGCTACTTTTCTTTCCTAGTACATTGCATGTGGATGCTGACAGTTCTCCGACCACAGGGCATATGCGCTGTGTGCTGAGCGCCGCCAGCACATAACTAGTTACGGCCCTGGTAAGCAGTGTTCATACATAAAAGTTATTCTGTTGTCCTTTACAGATATGTCTTTAGAGCTAAAAACTTTAGATTCATTCTATCCATGGTTGTACTGAGATTTTCATTATTCTTCATGTTGATGTCTTATACTGCAATAATCGTATGCACCTTCCAGGGGTTACTTTGCTGCCAAGCTAATTGCTTTATTTGATCCATGCACAATGCATACTATGCAGAAATATAATAGTAGTGTACATTTTGTTTGTACCCTTCAGCAGTGTTGGTACTTGAAAGGTATTTTGTTTTTTGAAGAAATATGCATGAGAATGCAGTCTGCATTCACTAGTATCTAGAGATGTCTCCAGTTCATGCCTCACAGCTGTTACTACCGTGTTTCCCCTGATAATAAGACCTACCCTTACTTCTGCAGAATGGTTCAAAATAAGCCCTACCCCGAAAATAGGACATAGCTAAATCCCCATTTTGTATGGTCCCTGCGCTACACTCAGAGCCGGCCATAGGCATAGGCAAACTAGGCAATTGCCTAGGGCATTTGATATACCTAGGGGCATCAGCAGCTTCTGCTGATTAAAATGATATGCGGCATGCCTATATTCTGTGTGTACCATTTCATATGCAGATACAGCCACAGTCTCACACAGTATATGGGCATGCTGCATATCATTTTAATCAGCAGAAGCTGCTTGTGCATCCTAGCCACATAGCAATGCAAATAAGATGCATTTTCATAAAAAAAGGTGCCCGATGTTAGCATTGAGGCAAGATTTATGAGGACACATCTGTATCCAAGCAGAGGCAGAGGTCACAGTGTTAGTGGCAGTGTGAGTGCTGTGTGCATGTGAGTGGGTTGGTTGTGCAGTAGTGTTTGGAATATGTGTAAGGGGCACTATGTGTGTCATTATGTGTATAAGGGCATTAATAATGTGCGGCATATGTGTAACAGGGTACTACTATATGTGTGTCATTATGTATATAGGGGCACTAATAATGTGCAGCAAATGTGTAAGGGACATTATGTGTAAAAGGGCATTAATAAAGGTTGTCATGATGTGTAAGGCGCATTATGTTTATAAGGACATTAATAATGTGTGTCATATGTGTAAGGGGCATTACTGTGTGGTATTATCTGCATAAAGGCATTAATAATGTGTGGCATTATGTGTATATGGTGCTCTACTATGTGGCATTGCTTATAGAAAGGGCACTACTGTGTCGTCTAATGTGAATAAAGAGCAATAGGGTGTGGTGTAATGTGAATAAGGAGCAATTCAGTGTGATGTATTGTAAAAAAGGGGCACTACTGTGAGGAGTAACATTTATAAGGTAAAGTGATACTACTGTGGGATGTAATATGAATTATAGACACTATCGCATGATCAAATGTGAATAAAGTTGCAGTACTGTGTGGCGTAATTGGAATTGGGGTTACTATTGTGTGGCCATGCCCCTTGCCAGCAAAAACACACCCCTAATGTGTGGCATTATGTGTATATGGTGCTCTACTATGTGGCATTGCTTATAGAAAGGGCACTACTGTGTCGTCTAATGTGAATAAAGAGCAATAGGGTGTGGTGTGGTGTAATGTGAATAAGGAGCAATTCAGTGTGATGTATTGTGAAAAAGGGGCACTACTGTGAGGAGTAACATTTATAAGGTAAAGTGATACTACTGTGGGATGTAATATGAATTATAGACACTATCGCATGATCAAATGTGAATAAAGTTGCAGTACTGTGTGGCGTAATTGGAATTGGGGTTACTATTGTGTGGTCATGCGCCTTGCCAGCAAAAACATACCCCTTTTTGGGCTGTGCGCCAAATGTGCGAACCGTTCCTATTTAAAATATAGGGGGTACAAATACCAAAATAAGGACTGCTATGGGTGAGGGGTGATGGTGCTGGGAAAGAGGTTCAAGGTCAGAGACGGAACCAGCGTGGTGCTAAGGGGCACCAGCCAAAATCTTGCCTAGGGCATCATATTGGTTATGGCCTGCTCTGGCTACACTACAATGCCCCCAGCTCCCCCCTGCATGAATCTAACCACATCACAGCGCAGCATCTCACTAACTCACAGTGAGCGCGTACCCTCCCCTTGTTTTCTGTGAATGACGCTGGCGTGCGTGCCAGCGCCATTTACAGCTGTGCCGCAGAGGAGAGTATAGGAAAGCGAAGAGAAAAAAAAGGTAAGTAAAGTACCGTATTGTAAAGCAGGACTGAGGGGCATGTACAGTGAAAAATGAGCGCTGATTTCATTAAGTGGCACCTGTAAAAAGTTTTTACTACGGTATACAAATCACTTTTAAAAGACTGAGGGGCATGATGGGGATGAAAGCTGGACTGAGGGGCATGATGGGGATAAAAGCAGGACTGAGGGGCATGATGGGGATAAAAGCAGGACTGAGGGGTATGATGGGGATAAAAGCAGGACTGAGGGGCATGATGGGGATAAAAGCAGGACTGAGGGGCATGATGGGGATAAAAGCAGGACTGAGGGGCATGATGGGGATAAAATAAGACCTACCCCGAAAATAAGCCGTATGGTGTTTTTTTGACCGAAAAAAAAAAATAAGACGGTGTCTTATTATCGGGGAAACACGGTAGTTGTTATGGAACTGATAGTCTGACTCTCTTGAAGTATTAGTCCACAAAATAGTTGCCTCCACTGTTGACATTGGTAACAATTTTAATGCATCATATAGTATATGGAAATTTGTAAATTTCATACAGAAAAGGTGAAGTGTGCCACTAAACAGTTATCTAGGCGTCACTGCTTTGTAGGGTGTGCATTTATGTAAATGTGGAGCCCAAGACCAAAAATATATGAATTTAAAACATGAATGGCCCAAGACTAAGAGTCCAAAAAAATAGATTCTCTCAAGAGGATTGCTCCTCATACCTCTTCACATGCCCCTCCTCACCTGCTCCACAGCACGTGGGGAGGCTCCCTTCAGGCCTCCCCACATGTTGCTCACGTGTCCATATGACCTTCCTACATGCTCCTCACATGCACATCAGACCTCCTCACATGCTTCTTACATGTCCCCCATACCTCTTCACATGCCCCTCAACAGAGCCGGATTTAGGGGTCAGGCCACCCCTAGGCACAATGATATTGTCCGCCCTTCAACCACTGCTGCGCTGATGCTGCGGAGCTGATGCTGCGGCGGGAGGGGGGAATGCAATACTGTGCAGCTGCTCTGATGCGGGGGGGGGGCGGGGACTGCTATGCAGCTGTACTGGTGGAGGGGTGGGGGGAAATGTCATGTCACTCCTCTAATGTGGGTGAGGAAATGCCGTGACACTCCACTGATACAAGGGAGGGGACTGCTGTGCCACTCCTCTGATGCGGAGGAAGGGGCAGGGCCATTTGTAGATGTTGTAGCCCAAGGCAAATGTTTCCTTTGGTGCCCCCCCCCCCCCTTCCCCAGGGTGCCACGGCACACAGTTTGAGAACCACTGCCTTACACATATTGTGCCAGGTCAAGCCTCTTATACACATTGCGCCAGGTCGAGCCCGTTATACACATTGTGCCTGGTAGCTCCTTATACACATTGCATGAGGTGAAAAAGAGTGTGAGAGAGAGTGTGAATGTGTGTGTGTCACTCACCACCATCTGCTCCAGCTCCTGTCCCTCGGCTCTTGGCACTTCCAACGACAAGTGAGTAGCTGCAGAGGGTTGCGGGCAGCGGGAAGTGGGTGGGGGGGAGGGATCCGAGCAGTAGGAGGCTGACGGGGGAAGCGGGCAGTGGAAATAGCGCTGGCGGGGTGACTACTTGCCATCTGTTGGGATTCCATAAGATTATGTTCTGATGACTTTTGCTTTTCTCGATGTACATCTGATCTGACGGTGAACCAATTAGATAATTTGACATCCAGTAATACCTTTAAGGGTCCCATACACTAGAACGATAATGCCCGATTTGATCTGATTTCGGGCATTCGGCCTGATATATTGGATGAAATCGGGCATTTTGCAGGTGTTTCCGATCAGATGTGCGTTCCCGTGAGCATCGGATCGGATCCTCCAGATTGACCTTGCTGCACTAACGATCATGTCCGACCCCGCAGGCATGGCTGGGGCCACCCAAGATACATTGTATGCAAAAGGACAGCATACAATGTATCTTGGCCGATCCTGCCGCATGGGAGGCCGCCAAGGTGATCGCCTGCGACATGATGATCAGACATGTCGCGTTAGTGTACGGGGCCCTTAGCTCTGACAACATCCACATTGACTTCTCTTACCCTGACCATCTGCCTTTTTGATTATTTTGACCAACTGTTTATGCTATATTCACTTCAATGTCCCAACATTTTTAGACAGAGTAACCCCAATCCATCTGATCTTCCTCTGTAAACAACACCATAATGTCTCACAAGCTCTGATTTGGTTTCCCCCTGACTTTGCCGTTGGTTTTACTGTTCACATACATCGTCATTGGCATATCTATAATGGGTGCAAAGTATGTGTACCCATCCCTGTTTCCAGGGGAGCCCACACCGCACACTCTGCACCATATAATTATTGTTATATCTCCGGTGTCCCATGATGGCAGGCGCTGCAGACAGAAATCACTGGAGACGTGTCTATGCGTAGCCTCTGGCACAAAGCCGGGAGTACTGCGCTGCCAGAGAAGAGGATGCTCGCACAGAGCCTAAACACAAAAACTCTCTTCTCTCTTAAACCACCTCTGTACACCGTGTCTCTCTCAGTCGTGTTAATGGCACCTTTGAAACTATAGTAGATTATGCCTTTTGTTACCCAGGATGCAATTAAATTGTTATTCATTCTCTCTTTATGTTTTGACTGGACTACTGCAAACTCTCATCTACGAGAAATCTTCCACTCTGCTATGCACACTACTATGCACCTATGGAGTTTATTGCCATGTCCAAACACAATGTTCCACAGATAGGGCAGATAGGCATATAAGGGAAAAACTGGCGTCCAGAGGGGTGTGTGAGAAAATGCTTGCGTGCACAGGGCAAATAAAGAATGAAGTGGTAGACAGAGGGGTATATAAGTGGAAAGCTAGTAAGCACTTGCAGGCTAAGTACTGTAAATAGAGTAGAATATTGGAAAGGGGCTGGGGATTGCCATGGTAAATGCATTTTGACATAGATGGATTGGAAGAGGAGGGGGGCAAACAAGTTTTTGCTGATGACCTCATAAGGTCTTTATCTGTCTTTGGAATCAGGTAAGTGACCACTGGACCACCAGAAACGATAGGTCGACATTCTAGCATATCGACATGGCATCTGTGTAGACATGATGAATGTTGACATGATCACTGTTAACACATTAAAGCATGTTGACATTTCAACCACGTCGACCTGATGCAGGTCGACTTGAGAACTGTCAACCTAACATATCACAACCATGCAATACAATAATTAACTAGCTGATGTGCCTGGTTTCAACCAGGCAACGGTTTGCAGGGTAGAACATTTGACCTCTTTTTACCCCCATGCATCAATAAATAAAGTGAAGTGAATTTTACTCTTCTCTAGAGAAGTCCAGGTGCAACAAGGGTGTGCAGGCTTAGCAGCGCTGTACCTGTGTCTGGCACCGATCAGTACATCGGCCATCGGTCTTATCTGCTTGAATCAGGGAAATTGATATTGATGACAGGATTATTATAGGTCTAAATGTTTACCATAATAAGCAGGTACCAGGAGGTGATGTTAGTGAATGGTATACTTACAGCAGACACAAGTAAATAGTGAATGAGGCAGTATATTTATTGTTGCCTTATGGCCACAGTTCCCCTTTATTCTGTAGTTAGAAGAGGCCAGACCATATGCCCATTATGATCATGGCCAGAAGGCATAAACAAATATCCAGAAATAATATAAAACATATAGATAAATCATAGGACAGGTTGGGCTTATTAGAGTTTATTTGCTATCACAGTTCAGTTACCAGTCTTTTCCCCTTTGTAATAGACATGAAAAGACATAAATCTGTAAATCTAGTAAAAGCCTGTTTCCTGAGGGTTATTGCGATTGAAAACGTGTCTTGTCTTAAAAATGATGGAGTGCAATATTTGCTTAATGTCTACCTGTCACCCTCATATATCTGCAGACTCATGTATTTAGAGCCTATTTGGTAGACTTTATATCTCCTTTAAATGAAGACCTATAATCAAAATACTTTAGTGATACATTTCAATATAAGGAAACCATCCAGTTTAATTAGAAAGTCATTTTAAAAAAAATATTTATAGTCTTCAATATTGCTTTTCTTTTGGTACACAGTATTGCTTTTGGTACACAGTTTGTGGGGAACTTTATATCTGTGTTTGCCAGTGGCATGTTCACCATGTTTGAAAACGGAAAAAATACCTGGCATAGAAATCATTGTTCTCTATGCCAGTAGCTACTGCGTTTTCACATCTGGACATGACTATAGGTTCAAGAGTATGAAATTTTATGTTTACAGGACACTGCACGCATGTGAATGAGCAGTAGCTTCCACAATTGGAATAAATTACTTCTATGACTGCAAACATTGAGGCAGATGTATTAAGCCTGGAGAAGTGATAAAGCTGTGATAAAGAAGTGATAAGTAGAAGGTGATAACGAACCAGCCAATTAGCTCCTAACTGTTATTTTTCAAACCTGTAATGATTGGCTGGTGCGTTATCACCTTCCACTTAACACTGCTTTATCCCTTCTCCAGGCTTAATACATCTACCCCATTGTACTTTTAAGCAGTTCTCCATGGTGAAGGGTGTGGTATGATATGTTCGCAGTCATAATCATTCATCATGTACACAGTGAGGAAATGCTGACATATTAGAATGTTGACATATCGTCCTGGTGGCCCAGCAGTCACTTATCTGCTCCAGACAGCTGCAGCGATTCCAACTGCATCTTCCAAGTTCCTGCGGTTACGTGATCGTCACTTCCAGTTCAGACTTCCGATCCTCTGGTACTATTCCCCTATCCCTAACCCTAATCTCTATCCCTGACCCTCCCTCTAGTGCTTAACCTTAACATCTCCCCTCACAGCCTAATCTTAAATAATCCTGCAGCCTAACCCTAACTCTCGCATCCACAGACTAACCCTAATGTTAACATTCTGACAGTGGTGACATTTCACTTGCCGACATTCTAACAATGTCGACATCATAGCTGTTGACATTGTCGTAACTATTATTGTCGACCTGTTGACTCCCTTGATGAACACAATAAGCAATTTAGGGCCCCTGTTGGATTGGCCCAATACACTGGCCAAGATTATGCAAAAAAACTCTATTGCCAAATGTATTACAATTCTAATTAGTAATGTTTGAATAGTACGCCTTCATCTTTTATCTTTGTGTTTGGCACTATAGGTCTCAGCAAAGTAGCACCTCTCATTACTTGTAATAGGGTGTGTAGTCTAGGGCCCCTTCCCATATATTCTATATTGTGTATTTATATGTACACTTGAAGGTATGAGGCCCCTCCAGCCTAGAGTAGCACCCCTCCCCACCTGTTCCTGCAGCCCCTGCGGCTTCTCGCGAGGTCAGACGGTGGCGCATGCGCAGACGGACCCCCTGGCTGACTCTGCACATCGAAGAAGGGACTGCCTGGAGAAGACCTCACCGCTGGACCCCTGAATTCCGCAGCGCATCACCGGATAGGTGAGTATACATGAATTGCTACTTATTACAGCTATTCATCTCATCGAAGCGATGCAATTTATTTATTTATTTATTTATTAACAGTTTCGTATATAGTGCAGCAAATTCCGTTGCACTTTACAATTTCAAATAACAATAACAAACTGGGAGATAACAAACAGTCATAGAGGTAGGAAGGCCCTGCTCGCAAGCTTACAAGCTATAGGGAAATAGGCATGTGTACACAAGGAAAGGTGCTATCTATTGCATAGTTGTTCGCCAGATTGCAAAGGTTCTTGGTGGGCTGTATGATATGGTCATACAGCAATGATGAACCGGGTTTGAGAGGAAGGGAAAGTGAAGAATGAGAAGACATGTGAGGATGTGTGTGGACTGTACAGAGTGGATGCAATTTGATAAGAAGGTTTATAAAAGTTATGTGGGCGGTTCTGGAATTTGATATGCTTGCCTAAAGAGGTGAGTTTTCAGGGAACGTTTGAAGGTTTAGAGACTAGAGGATGTAATGCGATATATAGTGATAAGTAGCAATTCAGTTTTCGTTTTTTTTCATAAATAGACCCCAAAGTACCAGCTAATCAGCTCCTAACTGCCATGTCACAGGCTGTGTTTGAAAAATTACATTTAGGAGCTGATTGGATGATACTTTATTACTGTGCTATTTATCACTCTGCAAGGCTTGATACATCTGGGCACTAGTATTTTTATGACTGCACATTTGAATAAGGCACAATTAAGGTAAGACCTATAAATGTATATAATATCTTAGTTGTGGGGTGAGTTTTGAGGTGTGACTCCCCTGAATTGCTTTGTCTGGGCTGCTTCAGGGCATCACAATATAACACTTATTGTAGAACTCTATAACACTCTAATTATTGTTTTTTTTATATATGTAACATTTTTCACACATTTATTTTTCACCTATTTGACACTCCTAACAAATGCAGTAGTTTTTCTTATCTATCTAACACTCCGTACCCAGTGGCGTAACTACCAAGGGTGCATGGAGTACAGATGCTATGGGGCCCGAGCTGCTTCCAGGTCCTGCTGCTTCCCCTGCACCCAGACACTGGCTGTCCTCAAGGCCGACTGTTTCCCCCTTCATCCCCGCCCATGTTGAGAACAGCTGCTGCAGCCGATAGCACTCTCCTTCTCCTCAGGCTGCAGCTATGCGGAGGATGTAGAGGTGGGTGCGGGGGTCCTTCCTGGCCAGCTCCAAGTCCCTGCTTATGGTGCCGTGATTTGTGGATATTTAGGGAGTGGGGCCTAATTCTGTGAAGTGCCCACATCCATCAGAGGGTTTGTGTTTAGGATGGACATTTAATGTATCTTCGGCATGTCCGCCCCCCCTCTCCCTCTTTCTCTCCCTGTTCCTCTCTCCCTTGCTCCTCTCTCTCTTTCTCTCCCTGACACACTCTTACTCTCTCTCTGAGACTGTCTCTCTCTCCCTGATATTGTCCCTATCTTTGTCTCCCTGACACTGTCGCTTTTTCCCTTTCTCTCCCTGACAGTCTCTTTCTGACTCTCTCTCTCTCTCCCTGGTACTGTCCCCCCTCTCTCTCTCCCTCCCTGACACTGTCTGTCTCTCTCTCTCTGTCACTCTCTCCATGATACTGACCCCCCTCTACCTGACACTGCCTCTCTCTCTCTCCCTGACACTTTCTCTCTCTCCGACACTATCCCCTCTCTCTTTCTGACACTCTCTCTCCCTCTCTGACACTGTCTCTCTCTCCCGGACACTGTCTCTTTCCCCCTCTATCTGACACTGTCTATCTCTTTCTCCCTGACACTCTCTCTCCCTCCCTGACACCCTCTCTCTCTCTCATTCTCTCTCTCCCTGACACTTTTACTCTTTTTCTCCCCTCTCTTTCTCGTTCCCTTCCTGACACTTTCGCTCACTCCCCTCCCTCTCTCCCTTTCTCACTCTTTCTCCATGACAACCTCTCTCTCGCTCCTGTCTCTTTTTCTCATTCTCTTGTCCATTAAACTCTCTCTTTCTCTCTCCCTGACCTCCTTCTCTCTCCCTCTATTTCTCTCTCTCTCCCCCGATACAGTGTGTGTGTGTGTGTGTGTGTGTGTGTGTGTGTGTGTGTGTGTGTGTGTGTCACTCCCCTCATTCTATCTCTCTCCTGCTTCCATAAGGGGCATTGTAATGAAATTGGTGGTGGCCCTTTCAAGAATTTGCTGTCGCCCCCCCAAAGTTCTAATTACACCCCTGCTTGAACCCTTCACTTGTCTCCTCAATAGTGTGGTGCCTTGGGGTGGTTTGACTGGGCTAGTTTGGGAGTGTCCCATGAATCAGGCAAATTGATATTGATGACAGGATTATTATAGGGCTAAATAGTTAGCATTATAAGCAGGGGGTGGTATTCATGTGACCAGCGGTCGGGAGACCGGCGGTCACATGACCTCCACCGACATTCCGCCCCCTCACTATCCCGATGGGCGGCATGCCGACCAACAGGGACTATTTCCACTCGTGGGTGTCCACGACACCCATAGAGTGGGAATAGAACCTGTGGCGACACCGAGCACGCAAGGGCCTTGCTGCACTCGGCCCTCCGTGCCGGGATCCCGGCGTCGTTATGCTGCCGGGATCCCGGCATCGGTATGCTGACCAGCGGTCTCCTGACCGCCAGTCAGACATACTACACCCTAAGCAGGTACCAGGAGGTGATGTTAGTGAATGGTATACTCACAGCAGATACAAGTAAATAGTGAATGAGGCAGTACATTTATTGTTGCCTTATGGCCACAGTTCCCCTTTATTCTGTAGTTAGAAGAGGCCAGACCATATGCCCATTATGATCATGGCCAGAAGGCATAAACAAATATCCAGAAATAATATAAAACATATAGATAAATGATAGGACAGGTTGGGCTTATTAAAGTTTATTTGCGATCACAATTCAGTTACCAGTATTTTCCCATCTGTAATAGACATGAAAAGACATAAATCTGTAAAACTAGTAAATCTAGTAAAAGCCTGTTTCCTGAGGGTTATTGCGATTGAAAACGTGTCTTGTCTTCAAAATGATGGAGTGCAATATTTGCTTATTGTCTACCTGTCACCCTCATATATCTGCAGACTCATGTATTTAGAGCCTATTTGGTAGACTTTATATCTCCTTTAAATGAAAGACCTATAATTAAAATACTTTAGTGATACATTTCAATATAAGGAAACCATCCAGTTTAATTAGAAAGTCATTTTTTTTAATATTTATAGTCTTCAGTATTGCTTTTCTTTTGGTACACAGTATTGCTTTTGGTACAGTTTGTGGGGAGCTTTCTATCTGTGTTTTGCCAGTGGCATGTTCACCATGCTTAAATACTGCGTGTTCATATCTGAGCATGACCATAGGTTCAAGAATTTAAAATGTGATGTTCACAGGACACTGCATGCGTGTGAATGAGCAGAAGCTTTCACAATTGGAATAAATGACTTCTATGACAGTTAACATTGTGTGTAGGTGAAGGGTGTGGCATGATATGTCGGCAGTCATAATCATTCATCATGTAGACAGTGATGATATGTTGACATGTTAGAATGTTGACATATCGTGTTGGTGGCCCAGCAGTCACTTATCTGCTCCAGACAGCTGCAATGATTTCAACTGCATCTTCCAGGTTCCTGCGGTTATGTGAATGTCACTTTCAGTTCAGACTTCCGATCCTCAAGTGCTATTCCCCTATCCCTAACCCTAAACTCTGTCCCTGACCCTCCCTCTAGTGCCTAACCCTAACATCTCCCCTCACAGCATAATCTTCAACTACCCTGCAGCCTAAACAACCCCATCCGCAGCCTAACCCTAATATTGACATTCTGATAGTGGTGACATCAAAACTGTCACTGCTGACATCCGTTAGTGCACACAATAAGCAGTGATATTTATACAGCAATGGCACCTACAAGGTTTCTTCTTATTAACATAATAGTACAGTAATGAGAAAAGCCCACATTCAGAATGTGTTCTATATAGTTTAGACAACACATTAAAAATGAATCTTTTTTTTTTTTAACTGAAGAAATTTTATTAGAGAAGATTTTCAATACAGAACATACACAACATTTTGTAAACGAAAAGGCCAGTAACGCAGTGGCCGCATGTCTGTAAACCATAATACATGGTAGTATAGTAATAATACTTAAAAAAAGTGAAAGTTAGAGGCAAAGGGAAAGTAGGGGAGAGTAGAAAGAAGGAAGATAGAGAAAAGAGTGAAACACACAATAGGGGAGATGCTGACCATCAGTCTTCCAGGGAAGATGTAGGGAACCTGCGCATACTTCTGTACATTCTAAACTAAACAGTAGACAGATATTTAGAGAAAAAATTAAAAAACAACAACCCACATGCATAAACATAAACATTAACATAAAGGGCTCAGGTGTATTGTCTATCCTTTGACAATTAGCCCTACCCGGGTTATGTCAGGAGGGCTTGGTTTCAGCATTTCACAGGTTCTTAACATCAGAGAAATTAAACAGTCATACATTACAGGGCAAGGCATTCCGGGAGGCAATATAGGAGGAATAGTAATCAAACCAAGGCAGCCATTTCAGTAGAGGGGATTGGGGAGCTAAGGAATATTTAATGCTCATAGTTTCCATTTCGAAATTGCGTTGTATTGACGCTATAATTTTGGACAAGCGCGGTGGATCTGTTCTTTTCCAAAATTGAGCGATTGCGGCCCTGGTGGCTATGAAAATATGGCCTATAACATAAGAGTATTCAGAGGGTACATAGGGAGGAAAATAATGCAAAAGAACAATCTCAGGACGGTAGGGGAGGATCACCTTTGTGACCTTTTCGATTAGTCCAAAAACCTCCGTCCACAGCGGCCTAATAACTGGGCATGTCCAAAATGTATGTATTAAAGTACCTTCCAACCCACATTGTCTCCAGCAAAATTTAGAGGAATCCGGCCAGATCTTATGGAGTTTATTAGGTGTGTGGTACAGGCCATGAATTAGTTTGAACATCATTTCTGTGTGATTGATGCACCGAGACATTTTAAAAATATTCATGAAAATATTTTCCCATTCCTGATCTGTCAGAAGGATATTAAGTTCTGACTCCCACCGTACTTGAGTATGTAATTTCATGTCATTGTGTGGAGAGAGAAGGGTAACATACCACTGTGATATACCACCTTTGTGTTGTATGGAGAAAAAGTTACTTAAGATATGTGGAGGGGGAGTAGGGGTGGTGAGAGGATCAGGTATATTCGCCATTATCCAATGTCGAATGCGTAGATATTTATAAAAGTCCTTTGACGGTATCAAATGTTGGGATTGTAGCTGTTGGAAGGTTTTAAGCCCTGAGCTATCATATAAATCCTTGACCTGCTGAACACCAAGCTCCCGCCAGTTCCGCAAAGAAAGGTCTGGGAGCAATTTAGATATCGCTAAAATGGAAAGGTGCGAGGAGGGCAGTGGGCAGTCGCCCAGGTTAGTGACCAATCTGTCCCAAACTCTAAGGGAGTTAATTATACTCCTCATAAGTTTGGTAGAGGGGGGTCTATGTGAAGGTTTGACCCAGATTAAATCTGGCAGAGGGAATTCAGAGCACATATGTCTTTCAATATCTACCCAGGGTTTTACGGACTCTATCTGAAGCCAGTCCTTCAGCTGATCAAGGAGACACGCATGTTGGTAAAGTTCAAGGTTGGGAAACGCAAGACCCCCGTTACCTTTGGATCTAAACAAGCGTGTTCTAGCCATCCTGGGCTTTCTACCCTTCCAAATAAAGGTAGACATGACAGCGTAGAATTTGTTAAGGAGAGCAAGCGAGACTAAGTAAGGTATGGCTCTAAACAGGTACAGAATCTTAGGGAGGAGCATCATTTTAATCGATGAAAGTCGCCCTAACCAAGAGATTTCATAGTTCGTCCACTGTTTAGTGAGGGTTTTGAAGTGGTCTAAGAGGGGAAGGTAGTTACAATCCACCGCGGAATGAGACCTGGAAGGGATCTTGATCCCAAGGTATTGAAGGGAAGATTCTTGCCAGGCGTAGGGATATGTAGATTGTAGGGATTGGAGTGGGATCGGTTCAATGTCGAAAGCTAATGCCTCTGTTTTAGCTGTATTCATTTTATAGTAGGAGACCATGGAGTAGTCTTGCAGAATATCATGGATAGCTGGGAGAGAGGATTCAGGTTTAGTTACAAACAGCAGGACGTCATCTGCAAACAGGCAGATCTTATGTTGTGTGGTACCTATATATACTCCGCTAACCAGGGTAGACGCCCTAATTTTCTCTGCCAGAGGTTCTATTGCTAAGATGAAAATTAATGGTGACAGTGGGCATCCCTGGCGGGTGCCGTTAGTGATGGGGAAAGGATCTGATAAAAACCCGTTACTAAAAACGCGCGCTGAGTGGTGTGTATATAGGCGTAGGACATTCTGTAAAAATTGCCCCGCGAGCCCAAACCTGGCAAGAACCTCTGACATGTATAGCCAATGAATCCTGTCGAAAGCTTTCTCCGCGTCGAGGGAGAGCAGTAACAGGGGCTCTCGAAATGTGGAATGAGCTTCTAGAAGGGAGAAAACTCTCCTGGTATTGTCTGAGGCTTGACGACCGATAGTGAAACCCACTTGATCTTGATGGATCAATGTGGGGATCAACGGATTCAGTCTATTTGCTAGCAGTTTGGCATACAGCTTAATATCTGTGTTCAAGAGTGCTATGGGTCTATAATTTGCGCAGAGAGATGGGTTCTTGCCAGGTTTGAGAATCGTTATTATCTGTGCCTCCAACATCTCTCTAGGGAAAGGGTTAGAGGAAGCGTCGTTGTACAAATTAAGAAGAAGTGGGGAGAGTGAATCTTGGAAGGTAATGTAAAAGAGATTAATAAACCCATCTGGCCCGGGGGCCTTGTCCTTTTTGAGGGCTTTCAGGGAAGTCTGAATTTCTCTCTCAGTCCAGGGTGTGTTAAGTGTGGAAGCATCATCAGTGGAAATAGAAGGCAGATTAATGGAGTCTAAGAAAGACCGTATAAGCTGCACGGAAGGTTGTGGGGTGAGGGAGTCATGTTTGAGGTTGTACAGTTTTCTATAGTAAGTGGCAAATTGGTTTGCAATATCTTTTGGATTCAGGGACAACGATCCATCTGGGTTTGTCAGATGTTTAATTCTATTTATAAGGTTTTTCCCTCTAAGTTTCCGCGCCAGCAATTTACCCGCCCTATTGCCTAATGTGTAGTATTTTTGATTTAGGTTGGAGACTGCTCTTTGTACGTGCAAAAGGTAGAGACTGTTCAGTTTCCTCTTTGCTTCAGTCAGAGACGCGAGAATGAGATCGTCAGCAGGGGATTGTTTATGTTTAGTTTCTAACGTCGTCACCTCCAACTCATAAGCCAGCTGAACTTCCCGGTCACGGCGCGCTATGTGAGCTGAAGCATGGATAGCTGCGCCTCTCAGGACTGCCTTAAGGGCACACCAATGGCTAGAAATAGAGGTATCAGCGGGGCTATTGGTGTCTAGATATGAAGACAAGGCCTCGCGTAATATAGAGACTCCGTCCTCATCTTTCAGAATGTAATCTCGCAACCTCCAGGGGCGTGTAGTGGGGATAGACTTTTTGTATGACCAAGACCAAATTAAAGGTGCATGATCAGACCACGAAATCGGCAATATTTTGACGGTAGGAATGGATTGTAATGTCCATTTATCCGTCAGAAGCAAATCGATCCTAGAATAGGATCTATGCACTGCCGAATAAAATGTATAGTCTCTAGCTCCGAAATTCCTGACTCTCCAAGTGTCATATAGATCGAATTCAGTTAATAGGTGTGAGAAAGAGGAGGCCAGGGATTTGGCTGCGTTAGCAGATTGTTTATCAAGTTTCGAGGATTTGTCTAGATTGGGGTCAGGAGCTAGATTGAAGTCACCCATCAGAAAAATCGCACCTTTCTTGACACTGTACAGTTTTTGAAAAAAGGATTTCAGAAACCGGGGTTGATTGGAGTTAGGGGCATAAAGGGAGACCAAAGTGACATACTTAGTTCGCATTTTCCCCACTAGAATCAGATATCTGCCATTGCCGTCCACCCACTTACCCTCCATTTGGAAGGGGCACGATTTATGGAATGGGATAGCAACGCCATTCCTCTTAAACAGCCCACAGGAGACATAGTGAGTTGGGTAATTGGTATTGGAGAACTGAGGAGGGGTGTGCAGTGGGAAGTGGGATTCCTGTATAGCCACTACTTCTGCCTTTTGATCAGCAAAATATTTCAGAGCCAAGCGCCTCTTATGGGGTGAATTGAGCCCTTTAACATTAAGACTTAAAAAGGTGGCCATGTGGGAGGGTATAACAGGATGATATATGGCACAGCGACAAGCATCATTAGCAATAGTGTCAGAATGTAATACATAGCGGCATAGTCCACCAAGGAAGAAGAAGAAAAGTCAGCATCAGAAAAGAGAAGAATATGAGAAGAGAAGACAGAACAAAAAATAAAACAGGGGAGAAAAACGGAAATAGCATCCATAAAGGAGCTAGAGGTCCCGTCACATGGGTATCGTGACGGACAAATGTGGGTGGGTGGCGTGTCAGCCAAAATTACCCACCGTCGCCTCCAAACCAAAACATACTTAGCAAATGGTTATCGATCGTAAATATAGATAAGATAAATAAGTAAGTACGGTCATCCTAAATTTAGGAGAAATGTACGTTTGCTGTATAATGAAAACAGGAATAGTTCTACCTCAATCTAAGTTTAAACTAAAGCCCTGGAACTTCAGGCGAAGAACATAGCCTATAGTATAATGTACACATAAACACAGATAAACCTGTAGGGAAGAAAAAAAAAAAGTTAAATAATAGCCATCTTATGGTTAGTCCGATGTGAACTTCAGCCCGGAGCCAATGTCCAGTCTTGGGCTATTCGTTTTGGTGATGTAGCGGGGGGAACAGGTTGTTGCAAATCGAGGAGGATGTCCCATTTTTTTAGGATTTTAGGCCCATCTTCAGGTGTGTTGATTATGGTGGTAGTACCATTTCGTAGCACTATCAACTTAGTAGGGAATCCCCACTTATATTGAACTGCAGCTTTCCGTAACGCTGATGTGATGGCGGAGAATGAACGCCTTTTAGCTATAGTCGCTGGGGACAAGTCCTGGAAAAGTTGAAGAGAATCCAGAGAAGTCGCCGTAGGTGAAGAGGGTAATGCTGCACGCAAGATCTTCTCCTTAATGTGGAAAAAGTGAACCCTGAGGAGTGTGTCTCGGGAAGCCTGAGCAGGTGCTTGCCTGGACTTTGGGAGTCTATGGATCCTGTCGATCAGGAGATCAGATAGCGAAACATCAGGTATCAATTTATGGAAAAGATCGGTGGCGTAGCCGTACAGGTCAGCATTGGAAACATCATCGGGGATGCCTCTTATTTTGATATTGTTCCTACGCGAGCGATCCTCTAAATCCGTAGTTTTGTCGTGGATGTAGGCGACTTCCTCTAGGAGAGAGTCGTGTGCGGTGATCAAGTCATTATGTGATGCTACCAGCTCCTCTATCTTATGCTCAATGTGGTCTGTCCTGTCTCCGATTTCAGAGATATCAGAACGGAGAGCTTGTATATTAGATCTAAGCTCAGATGAAATGTCAGATTTGAAAGAGGCTAACAAGGAGTGGATAGAGCGTAGCGTGACCGGGCCATCCAGAGAGTCCATATCAACTTGTGCGGCGTTAGCCGGGTTGTATATTTTTGATGAAGTTGATTGAGCCAGAGACGGCGAGGGAAGGGGTGCGTGGGGTTTGTTACTGGAGGAGGAGGATCCAAAGAAATTCACTTGCGAAGCAGATTTAGACCCCTTCGACTTCTTTGGAGGCATGTCGAGATGTCCCGAAGGGTATTAGAATATCATACAGGTAAAGAGAGGATGACCGTAGCAGATGGTTATTTAGGCAGGAAGTGACGGTGAGGTAGACATGGTGTTAGAAGGACATATCCTCACTGGGGAGTCGCACCATATTTGCTGAAGTTGTTAGCAATGGGTGTAAAACTACGTGGTCCTGGGAAATCAGATCATATGTACGAGGGAACAGCGCAGGGGCACGTGTCATATGTTTCCTCCCCGACTCCGCAATGTAAAGATCCAAGCCTGGACCAGCCAGTAACTGTGGGTCTGCTGTGTAGTAGCTTGTAAATATTTAGGGAGACTCTGTAGGGTGTTTCAGGAGGGGGGCGTCTGGTGTGTAACACATGTATTCAGCTGCAGCAGCAGCAATAGCAGCAGCAGCAGCAGCTCCTTGTAGCCAGCTCCCTCCTTCCACCTCCAATATGGCTGCCGTTGCTGGGTCCCTGCTTTTTATTATGGCAACTCAGGGTTCCCCCACCTCTATGTAATGATGATACTGGTCCCCCAGGCCCCCCCACAGTTGTTGAGTGAAGATAGGGGGTCAGAGCGGCCGTTTTCACTGGCGCTACGTCCGCGCGCCCAGCTCTGCCCCAACCAAGATTGCCGCCGGCACCGGACACTCGCGGGTGCCTCCGCGGCCTTCCACAGCCCGGCTTCTGATGTTCGGCCGCCGCTGCACGGCTCGCAGCGGTGTCTTGTAGCTGATGTGATCGGCAGTGCTGGGGGTCGTCCCTGTCCGCACGGCTCCTGGGGGGTCCCGACGTCCGGCCGGGGATCTGATAAATCTAGGTCCCGGCTTCAAGTTTTGAGGTAGGGCGCAACCTGCAAGAGCAGGATAAACCTGCTCCCCGGCTCCGCAGCTTTCCCTCACTGGAAGCTAATGGTCAGGGCAGTCACAGGGACCTCCAGATGTATAGCTATCCTGGGTGGGCTCCAAAATAATGATTTTTGACCTGGGACGCCAAATGATTATTCAGTTTTATGATTCATGCTATGTACAAGTGCCCTTGGTAGCTCTTGGAGGATGCTGCTCACACATCTCCCTTCTTAAAAATGAATCTTAATGATAATTCTGGATAAAGGATTGTACCAGCATTTGTGTTGAATCTGTCAATTGTTTATTTGCAGGTAATGCCGAGGTGATGGCTTTTCTATGCAATATTGAGAATGTTCTGCTAATTAAATTTTTGTCAACTCCACACAATTACAATTCAAAAGCAGTATCTGAAAGGGACTTAATGCATTGTAATAAAGTAGCCCAGAATGAAACTTGTTCATTCAATCATTATCACAACCAAACCTATTAATGCTCATTTGCAAACTGGGCAAAAACATTCTGGGCTGCAGAACAAATCCTGATTAGTGATGTCATGTGCCGATTTTGTCTATCATTTGAAAAGAGGCATAATTCTGTATCTGTATAAATTCAGTAGGGGCTGGGTGGTATGGGGCATAGAGCTGTTTCTCAAAAGGTGTTTTATTCTAACCAGGGGCAGAACTGTGCATGACCTGGACCAAAACCTGGGTCAGGACCAGGTGAAGCAAGGATACTAACCTGGGCCTCTGGCGGTATCTGGTCTCTAGATCGACCACACTTAGGTTGACAATGTCTAGGTCGACCACTATTGGTCGACAGCAAGTAGGTCGACCTGGTTTCTAGGTCGACCTGGTTTCTAGGTCGACGTGTTCTAGGTCGACATGACAGACGGTCGACATGAGTTTTTCACTTTTTTTCAATTTTTTTTAAAACTTTTTCATGCTTTACGATTCACATGGACTACTATTGGGAATGGTAACCTGTCCTGAGCGCAGTGAGGCACCTTGCCTGAAGCATGGTGAGCAAAGCGAGCCATACGAGGGGACACGGTGCAGTAATTGGGGTTCCCGGTCACTCTACGGAGAAAACGACCCTATGAATCTATGATCCACACCTGCCCCTTGCACTGCTCTCATGTGCAGCTCTTTAGAGAATAGAGCCGGTATCTTAAGGATGATGGTGGTGGATCCTCAGAGGCAGGGTATTGTCACTTTATAACAAGACACCTTGTTTTATTTGAAAAAAAAGCAGCATTTTTTTATGCACAATGTTAGGAATAATAAGTAAAAGAATAAAATGTATAAGGCGGCTATGAACAGACCATGGTCCATATTTGCATTAACTTATGAAACATTGCAAATGTGACACTTGAAATAAACACGGTCCTTTATATCCCACCCAAATCTAAATCTCTCTTCACGTTATATCTGCCCCCCCCCATCTTCACAGCACATGGGCCCTCATTCCGAGTTGTTCGCTCGCAAGCTGCTTTTAGCAGCTTTACACACGCTAAGCCGCCGCCTACTGGGAGTGAATCTTAGCTTCTTAAAATTGCGAACGAAAGATTCGCAATATAGCGAAAAGACATCTCTGTGCAGTTTCTGAGTAGCTCGAGACTTACTCGGCATCTGCGATCAGTTCAGTGCTTGTCGTTCCTGGTTTGACGTCACAAACACACCCAGCGTTCGCCCAGACACTCCTCCGTTTCTCCAGCCACTCCCGCGGTTTTCCCAGAAACGGTAGCGTTTTTTCACACACACCCATAAAACGGCCAGTTTCCGCCCAGAAACACCCACTTCCTGTCAATCACATTACGATCACTAGAACGAAGAAAAAAACGTGAGTAAAAAACCTAACTGCATAGCAAATTTACTTGGCGCAGTCGCACTGCGGACATTGCGCATGCGCACTAAGCGGAAAATCGCTGCGATGCGAAAAAATTTACCGAGCGAACAACTCGGAATGACCCCCCATGGTGTTGCAAATTAGATAACAAATTTGCTGCTGCAATCAGGTCTGAATTAGGTCCCATGTGCATTGCAGGGGGGTGGGCAGATATAACATGTGCAGAGAGAGCTAGATTAGGGTTGCGTGTGTTCACACTGAAATCTGAATTGCAGTGTAAAAATAAAGCAGCCAGTATTTACCCTGCACAGAAACAATATAACCCACCCAAATCTAACACTCTCTGCACATGTTCTATCTGCCCCCCTGCAGTGCACATGGTTTTGCCCATTATCTAACAAATTTGCTGCTGCGATCAGATCTGAATTAGGCCCATAGGCCCTCATTCCGAGTTGATCGTTCGCTGCCATTTTTCGCAGCGCAGTGATCAGGTGAAAAAAACGCATTTATGCGCATGCGCATGGTACGCAACGCGGATGCGCTAAGTACTTTCACACAAAAGTTTGCAGTTTTACAGAAGCTTGAGCGACGTTTTTCAGTCGCTCGAGTGTTCGTAGTATGATTGACAGGAAGAGGGTGTTTCTGGGCAGCAACTCAGCGTTTTCAGGGAGTGTGCTAAAAACCGCAGGCGTGCCAGGCAAAAACGCAGGAGTGACTGGTGAAACAGGGGAGTGGCTGGCCGAATGCAGGGCGTGTATGTGACGTCAAACCAGGAACTAAACAGACTGCAGTCATCGCAAGATAGGAGTAGGTCTGGAGCTACTCAGAAACAGCATGAAATTTTTCCTGTGCAGTTCTGCTAATCTTTCGGTCGCACTTCTGCTAAGCTGAAATACACTCCCAGAGGGAGGCGGCTTAGCGTTTGCACTGCTGCTAAAAGCAGCTAGCGAGCGATCAACTCGGAATGAGGGCAATTGGGGGTAATTCCAAGTTGATCGCAGCAGGAATTTAGTTAGCAATTGGGCAAAACCATATGCGCTGCAGGGGAGGCAGATTTAACATGTGCAGAGAGAGTTAGATTTGGGTGGGGTGTGTTCAGTCTGCAATCTAATTTGCAGTGTAAAAATAAAGCAGCCAGTATTTACCCTGCACAGAAATAAAATAACCCACCCAAATCTAACTCTCTCTGCACATGTTATATCTGCCTCCCCTGCAATGCACATGGTTTTGCCCAATTGCTAACTAAATTCCTGCTGCGATCAACTTGGAATTACCCCCATTGTTCAATAAGAGAATGTAGGTGTGTATCTGTGTATGTGATAGGCAGATAAAATCGGTTTATAATAAAATAGGACTGCATATGTAATTGCCATTATCCTTCCTCATAGAGAAGAGTAAAGGCATAAATCAGTTTCATATTTCTGTTTGAGGAGCTAAGATTAGATAATGTGCTAGCCACAATCACGTCACAATGTGCATTTAATTACAACACAGTTTTTCTCCTCAGTCTGTCCTACGTCAGGAACACAGCAGTGCTCAGCTCTGGCTGTAATTGCACACACCTGCTGCATGAATACCTTTGAAGATCTAACAAAATACAACTATTTTCTTACATAACGGAATCAGTTTTTAGCAAACATGTTGTGCACCCACGCATTAAAGCTTATCTCAATTTTTCAGATAACAAACACAAACACTAAGATATGTTAACAGATGCAGTAATTTGTGAGATCACATCTGGCTCATCAGATATAAAAGAACTGAATGTATTGTGTATTGCAAATCTTTTAAATTAGTTTGGCAATTGTTTAATTGGTCAATAAGCAAGTAAAAATATACAGTATCAGACCAAACTCCGCTTTATAATATGGGTCATATTTGAACGCCTGTGCCCAAAATAATGTACTATGCACGCAGTTCCACACATGGCAATATCTTGCAAACCGCCTTAAAGAGCAAGTAAAGCCACGGTTTTACATTCTACATAGCAAACGCTATGTATTATTAAGCAGGATATATACATGGAATAACTGAAGGGTTTACTGCGCTAAATATTCCCACCTAAGCTTTTGTGCCACCCAACTACAGCTGATGTGGGTAACACATTTATATCTGCTCAAACAGGGCTGTACTGGGACTAAACTTGTCCCTGGAATTGAAAGCACACAGGCCCACCTTGACAATGGTGTCCTATTGGCTCCTAAAGCAGCTCCCAGCCTTCCCCAGTATGTGAGATGTGACATCATGACATTGATGTAGCTTTCACATCGCAATGCCGGGTCCCACCCGGGAATTGGAAACGAGTCCTTCCCTTGTGGGATCTGGCATTGGACCCTACACACCGCCATCCCGACCTTGGGAGATGACATCATCTTCGCGCCGCCTCTCCCTATGCGGTGAACAGGTCCTGGGTCGCATCGACCCAGCAACCCGTTCACACTGCACCTGACCCGGTATTTAACTAAGGAATAACCCTTCTTTATTTCCGGGTTGAATTACCGGGTCAGGCGACCGGAAATTTGTCCATGGCCCCTTTAACACTGCACAGCGTCCCGTGTCGACCCGGCAATATCCTGGGTCGATACTGGGTTATTTTTGCGGTGTGAAAAGGGTATGAGTGACAGCGGAGATGACAGGGCTATAAGAGCAGCCAGTCATGTGAGAGGCCACAACTCGGGCAGGCAGCCAGTCACAGGTGTCGGGGGAGTAACTATCAACCTAAATGACAGTTGGACGGAGCTATTGTTGAGGTTGATTAAAGGGGCAAATACATCAGCAATCAACTAAGGCAATAAATAAAGCTGTAATGTATAGGGTTCACAGATCGCAGATTTCGCCCACAAATCGATTGGGATTGTTAAATCAGGTTTTTCCACATGCTTAATTTCACAGATCAATTGGGGACTGCAGAATGTTTCTAGTAAACTGATGAGTCTTTCAAGATTGGCAGATCTGTTTAACTGAAAAAGATCTGCAAATCACTGAAAAATATCTGTAATGTATGGGCAAAGTCAGACAGGTTGTAAAAACAATAAATCTGGGAAAAATAATCTCAGGATCTGCAAAACAGACAGAAGCAGGCTCGTGAATACAAAGTGGCAGAGGGGGGGTTGGTGAGGCCAGCCGGTTAATTCGTTTTTTAAGTTAATTTGCGGGCAGGTGGATCGGGAAGTTTAAAAAGTATTAACAGGACTTCCGGTGGGTGGCGCATCCAAGATGGCCACGTTTTAGAAGAGCTACGCTCAACCAGGCCCTATCCATTGCCATCCGCCCGTTTCTGTACTGCCTGACTTGTCATCTTACTTGGTACTTGCTCCCTGAAGGCTGTCTGAACCCAGCGGTACCCTGCTTGGACGGTTGGCGTGGCTGGGAGCCCTATTCCCCGGAGTCCAGCCCGTGACTGGGCCGCCGCATGGCGGGTGCCGGCGCTGCCTCTTCTTCTGCCTGGCTGGTTCTACCCACGACACTGTCTTACCTCGGGGGTCGCTGCCTTCCTCCGCTGCCTTGGGACCGCTTGCTGTGCCTCCCTTGCCCTGGCTCATTGTGACTGCTCGCCCGCCTTGTTGGGAGCCGGGACTGTCGTGCCTCGTTCTGGAGCCACTGTGCAGTGAAGCTTCCTGGCGTCTCGACCTGCTGGATCCCCTTCTGATGCTGCAGTGTGGGGTCGTCTTCACTGGGACGGTGGCGCTGCTCTCTCCGTCTCCCTCCGGCTTGCACCCACTATACTTCCGCCTGCCTGCTGTACTGCCGCGGGGGGACTTCCTGGTGCGGTGCGCTGGCCGCTCGGTGACCCGTGCTGCCGCTGTGCCTGGATCAGCGGGCTGGGTGATCTGGCGCTCTTGCCTGGGCGGAATCCTCCCAGCCGCTGGCCCGTGTGAGTGTTCCCCCCCCCCCCCGCTCCCCCCAACGGCTGACTGTCCGCTGCACTGTTATAAAGGCTGCCTTGTGTGATGTGCTGGTTGTCCGGAGGTGTGCTGTGAGAACAGCAGGGCCCTCACTCCTGCTGTGCTTGAGAGCTATTTGGGGGGACCTGGCTAGCGAGGTTACTGCGAGGGGGTCAGGCTGGAGACCCCTATACTCACACCACGAGCTTGAGGGTGCTGCATGACACCTACTCTCCCTGCTGCTGACTACCAGTTGAGCCTGCTCTCTGACCCGTGGCTGCATTCCCCCTGAGGGGACCCATTGATCCTGCAGCCTCCCTGATCTCCCACCTGTACAGTGCTACCCCCACGCCTGCTGTGCTGTAACGAGGGCTGGCCTGTGAAGAGAGCTGAACCTGGCTAATTCTGCAGCCCATGCTCTTACTGTGCTTCTACGCTACTTGGGGGGACCTGGCTGACGGGGCTATTGCTACTGGAGACCCCAATACTCCCACCATACACATGTGGGCCATATATGGCTCCTACTATGTGCCTGCTGTCTGACCTGAGGCTGCATTCCTCCTGAGAAGTCTTAATGACCCTGCAGCTTACCTAGTCTTCTGTCCTTACTGGGTTACCTCCGCATCACCTACAGCCGTGTTGTACTTTTGGGTGGCCGACCGTACTACGTTTCTGGCTCTGCTGTGGTGCCCCACTGTACTTCCGCCTGCCTGCTGTACTGCCACGGGGGGACTTCCTGGTGTGGTGCGCTGGCCGCTCGGTGACCCGTGCTGCCGCTGTGCCTGGATCAGCGGGCTGGGTGATCTGGCACCCTTGCCTGGGCAGAATCCTCCCAGCTGCTGGCCCCATTTGGGTGCTGTGATCTTGGACCCCCTGCGGCTGCTGCCGTTGACCTTGGACACTGCTGGGATCTCAGGACATTGCTGAACTGCTCTCCACTGGGGTCCTGCTTGGTACTATTGATGTGCCCCCCTCTGTTGATTATATATTATTATTTTTTCTTTTTTTTTCTTCTTTCTTCCTCTTCGCCTTTTCTTTTTTCTGTTTCCCTCTATTGCGTTACCCTCTCCCCTCCTGTAGCTCTATCTCCCATCTCCATTCTCACCTGTTCTCATCTGTTTCTCCATACTGCCTCTACATAGGCTGTAATCGTACATCTTCATATACCGGTAGTGCCTATATATTTTTTTATTTATATCTTTATATATAATTTTTATTTTATTTTATTGCTTTTTATTTATTATTTTTTCCTTAGTTATTTTGCTCATTATTATCCCTTTGTTTGTGATATTCACCACTTCGGTGTCAACAACACATCCCCTATACTGTCTGAGTCTGTTACTCGTAGGTCAATTACTCTGTAGGTAGGGGGTGTGATACTCATATTCTAATTTTACTTATCCCTTTGGGGCGTTATACTTTACGATTTCAGATGTATCTCATCTGATACTTCTATTTACTGATGAACCGTGTCCGATCCTTCTGGATCTTCCCTCCTAGGCACTTAATAATTGATGGAGAGGTTTCTAAATTGGACTGTTTCTGACAATATGGTCAAAAAGAAGTCACAAAAGAACGGTGGTTTTTCTCCTTCTCATTCGCAACCCATAACGAATATGGCTGGGAATCTTGACCCCACACCCCAACCTGACACGATCCCCCGGTGTCTCAAACTGCTAAAGAGATTCTTTTGGTACTCATGCCCCATATTGATAGGAAATTAAACGAATTTAGAGATTCGTTTCAGTCCACCCAACGAGAAGTGGCCTCAAATACCTCAAGAATATCGGAGGTGGAGCAGAGAGTTAGTGACTTAGAGGACACGGTCCACAATGTGGAGTCCTCGGTTGACTCGTCCATTGGCATGATTCGGGAGCTCCAAGAAAATCTAGATGATCTAGATAATAGGAACCAGAGGAATAACCTCCGTTTTATTGGTATCGCGGAACATGTCCACGGCCGTAACTAGGGGGGGGCTAAGGGGTCACGTGCCCCAGGCGCCGGATTTCATAGGGCGCTGAGAATGCTGATGGCTCCCTCGGCTAGCTACTCTCCCGCCCCCCGCCGCGATCTCCTCGGCTAACTACTCGCTGCCCCCCCGCCGCGATCTCCTCCTGCTGCCTCAATCTCCTCCCGCCGCAGCCACCGCGTTATGTTAGGGTCCCGCTGCTGCTGCTGCATGGCTCCGACTGTCCGCGCGCCCCTCTGCCCATCCGTCTATCCGAGCCTCCTACAAACACACCCGGCTGCCAGCCTGCCAGAGCCTCCCATACAGAAGGCGGCCATCCGGAGGTTTTGAAGACAGCAGGCTTGTCGCCTTCTTCAGGCAATTCAGGCAGTTCTTCAGGCAAGTGGGCAATGTGAGGGGGAGACCAGGCAGGTGAAGCAGCCTTTTAAGTAAATGCAGCATATGTGTATGTATATATATATGTATATATATATATATATATATATATATATATATATTACTGTGTTTATGTATAAATGACTGCCTTGCCCCGGGTGCCGAAAATCCTAGTTTCGGCCCTGACATGTCAAACCCTCCCTCCTGGGAGACTACCTGGATCTCATTTGATTCCTGCTCTTTGTATCTCTGACAAGATGGAGTTTCCCCAGGTTGAGAGAGTCCACAGAAGGGGGATTGAGAGGGATGGTCCTAATCCTACTCCTAGACCGGTGGTAGCCCGCTACTTTGATTATAGGACGAAGGAAATAATATTACGAGCATATAAGAAATTGGGCAAACTGGTCATTGACGGTAACCGCATTTTAATATTTCAGGATTTTTTAGTGGTGGTTACCCAAAAACGCATGGCATTCTCACCAGTCTGCAAATTCCTAGTGGATTCGCAAAAACGTTTTGCCCTTCTTTACCCTGCTAAGTTGAGGGTCACTGATAATGGCCATACCTTATTTTTTGATGACCCAGACGAGGCTATTAGACACTTTTTGCCCTCTCCCTCCCTACTGAGTTCACCAGTAGCATCATCCCTGAGGTCTCCCAATCGCTGAATGTTTGTGCTGAAATATGTGATGTTCTTCTTCCTTAGTTCTATTATCCATTTGGCGGTGGGGGTCATGGTTTTGCTTTACATACGCCCCTCCTGGGACAATGGTTATTATGTTATCATTTAGGAAACTGGCTTTCCTTTTTCTATTCACTGTTTATTTTTTGTTGATTCTAATGGTCGGTCGCAGTGCCGTTACTGTGACCCTCCAAGACAATTTTTGGTTTGAGAAAATTCAGAAAAGGTTATTGAAGCATGATTCTATATTCTTTGGTAATTGTGATATGTTGAAACTGCTATATTTTCAATTTTTTGTGTTACGCTTTGGTGCGATGGGGGTGGAGAGATGGGAACACGTAGCCGTGACTGTGTTTTGTGGGTTGTTCCATGCTCGCTGGGATAGGGGACCCCACCATATATCAATGAGATTGTACTGCAGATCTTGCGCAGCGAAGATTGGAATTGGTTGATGGCAAATAATACCTACACTTTACCGTACTCACCTCCCCACGACTCAATCAAATGTCTTTCATGGAATGTTGGAGGGCTCAATTCTCCCATTAAGCGTCAAAGGGTTTTAACCGACCTTAAGAAATTTAGCCCAGACATTATTTTTCTGCAGGAGACCCACTGGAGGGAGGGTGATGGTTCTTCCCTTCGAGCTGGTTGGTTGGGCGATTGCTTTTCGGCCCCGTATGCCAATAAGACTAGAGGGTGGCTATCCTCTTTGCACGACACCTCCCATACACCATTTTAAACACTGTCTCGGACCCTAATGGTCGATATTTACTGATAGATGTTAAGATTAGAGACGCTACATATACACTTTTAAACATATACGCTCCCAATACTCAGGTATGAGTTTTTTACACAGATGACTTTCTTGATACAACAGCGGGAGGCTTTTCCACTGATAATTGAAGGTGATTTCAATACGGTGCATGACCCAACCTTGGATAAAACTCCAATTTCGTCCAATCGACATTTCTACAATCTGGTCTACACTTGTGAAATTTATGTTAGGACTCCAAGTGACTGATGTCTGGAGACTTTTTCATTCATCAGATAAATCTGTTACCTTCCATTCGGGGGTTCACCACACGGTCTCCCGCATAGACTATTTTTTAGTAGCGGACTCTTTGGTATCCGAGGTGACCTCCGCAAATATTGCTGACATATTTGTCTCGGATCATGCACCGATTGAATTCTCGTTTAGACTACCACATACGGGTCCCACACACCGCACTTGGAAGTTTCCAGCATATTTATTCCAATCAGAAAAATTCCGGGACTACTTAAAACGTAACTGGCTGGACTATGTAGATAATAACATTGCCTACTGGGACGACCCGGTTCTTTTCTGGGAAGCATCGAAGTCTGTGATGCGAGGAAGTATCATCTCATATGTGTCCGGTCGTAATAAAATTCAAAAAGACCAGTATCGTTCTCTCTCCCATACACTGCAGACCACGTTTGCTGAATATGTGGCAGACCCCTTGGAAGAAAAATTCACTATATATAATCAAGCTAAATCGGTATTGGGAAATTTCCTACTTTCCCAAGCACAATCGCGTTTAGACTTCATGAAAAATAGATACTATAGGTGGGGTGCCAGGACGGGACGTTTATTGGCCTCCTTAACTAAAGGATATAAACGGAGAAACCATATCGTCTCTATTAAAAAGACTGGAACTTCCTCTTGTCTGACAAGAACGTCTGACATATCAAGGGCCTTTAATGACTATTATTGTAATTTATACTCCGCTAGACCATCGACCCCAGAGTCTTTAGACGATATCATCAGTGAGGCCAATTTACCTAGTTTGGACCCAGACCAAATAGACCTTTTAGACTCGGAAATTACTGAAGAGGAAATAAGATCAGTAATCTCTTCCCTACATACCTGTAAAGCCCTGGGACCGGATGGTTTTTCGGGAGAATATTTTAAAATCCTATCTACTGACATTGTCCCGACTTTATTAGAACTTTATCGCATTATACATAAAAAATGCCCATCCTATCCCTCTTTTAATGCTGCCTTTACTACCCTTATTCCAAAGCCCGACCGCGACCCTACACTGTTGAGTTCCTATCGTCCCATTACTTTGCTAAACGTGGACTTTAAAATTCTGTCCAAAATCATGTCCTCCTGACTACAAATATTCTACTCCTCTGTTTGCTCATCTCACCAACTAGGTTTCACCCGGGGCAGACAATTGGTTAAGGGTATTTGCACAGCCATTGCTTCTATAATTGCTTCCAACAACAATCCCACCGTTCCCAATATGCTTCTGAGCCTTGACGCTCAGAAAGCTTTTGACATGGTATCCTGGCCCTTTTTATTTAAAGTTTTATTAACTCGAAATTTCGGCCCAGATTTCATTAATCTTATAAAGTTCTTCTATAGCTCTCCCACGACTTTCCTTTTAGTCAACGGCACAAGAAGTGATCCCATCATTATGTCTAGAGGCACCCGCCAAGGTTGCCCTTTATCTCCCCTACATTTTAATTTGTTCCCTTGACCCCTTACTTTGCATAATTGACTCCTGGCCGACCTTGAAAGGTATATTAATTGGTACGATGGAAATGAAACTCACTGCATTTGCGGATGATGTTTTGATATACATGTCCAATCCTAAACACTCCCTTAAACCGCTGCTAGAATTGCTTGATAGGGTGGGGTCTCTTTCTGGCATTTTTTATTAATTTTGAAAAATCTAGTGCACTTTATCTGAAACAAGGCTTTTATAGGCCCTTGTGGGCGGCACACTTACCTTTGAACTGGGCGAGAAAGAAAGTCTCATATTTGGGTATTCTCCTTCCCAAAAATATTGCAAATCTCTATGATATTAATATCAAGACAACGCTCTCTAAAATTACGGGGGATCTTGGGGCGATGGTCCATTTACAACTTTCCTTTTTAGGAAGGACAAATATAATTAAATTGATATATTTTCCAAAACTCCTTTACCCATTACAAGTTCTCCCCCTTTTGCTCTCTAGATATGACCTCTTACAGATAACATCGGCCTGATAGCTTTTCTACACTTAACCGATGCTGAGATCTCTACAGATTTAATTAACAACCCCCTTCTAATAACTACGAGGAAAGTTTGGCTATCCCTGAGACATAAATATAAGTTACACAAACACCTATCTATTCATTTGCCTTTGTTACAGAATCCGGGTTTCCAAAATGGAGAGGCCACCTATCCTTTCACTGAATGGAAATCATTAGGAATTTGCAGTATAGGCCAGCTAATCAATCTTGAATCCCATAAACCATTATCTTACGCGGAGGCCTTATCTAAATACCCATATATTGGCCCCCAGAACTTTGCTTTTTTTCAAGCCCAACATTATGTTAGCACGGTTTCCAGACTATTACCTGCAACTGATTGGGATAATCAACTGGATCGAGTATTATTGCGACCGGAACTATCCAAAGGTGCTATTTCCTTTTATTATAAACACCTTCACACTATAGTAGACCATTCTACATATAAAACTGGGATAGCCCAATGGTTGGAAAATTTTCCTAATTTGGATGTTGATGGGTTACTGCACATGCTACATTTTTCAATAGCTATGTTCCCCGCTGCTAAATACATGAAAATGAATCTTAATATCTTTCACAGATCTTATATTTCTCCCCATAGAGGTTTCTTAATAGGCCTTTTAAGCGATCCTTCTTGTCCCAAATGTGGCCATCAATCGGCAGACCTTTATCATTGTTTGTGGGCCTGTCCACTATTAAGACGGTTCTGGTTAGCAGTTTGGCGTTTTGCCTCCGTACATTTAGTGAACTACATCCCTTTTGCGCCGAAATGGGCTATATTTGGCATCATACCCCCTGGTACCAGAGCTCCCAAAGCCGTTAAAAAATTACTCTTAGCAATCTCATCGGCAGCTAGAAAAGCTGTTTTGCACATGTGGGTTCATAGTTCCGTCCCGACTCTAGAAATGTTCAAGGAAAAACTATTTTTTATTTGTCATATGGATTGGTTGGAGGCCTCCCTCCAAAAAGAATCTCGCACTGAATCCTTTTTCGCAACATGAGAAAGTTTTATTGAAACATTACCTACCCATACTAGAGAGGCCATTAGCTTATGTTTTCGCAGCACACTCTGGTATGAAACTAGAACTTTTCTCAGAGACCCTCCCATCACTCTTGTTAGCGCTGGCTAGCGGTCATGACGTGTTCCCGTCTCTCTGAAGGTCCAGAATGCACCTGTGGATGTCGCTTGTTATTCCATGATATTGTACATGTTACCCTTTTTTGTACTCCTCCCTACATCATGCATTATGTTTTGTATCTATTACAGTATGGTTTTTCCATTATTCCCCACAATGTTCCTGTAACTATTGCTAATTTCTTTACAGAAATGCTTCAATAAAGAAAGAAATGTTAAAAAAAAAAAAAATGTATTAACAGGTGCTGTTGCACCTTTTTTGTGTCTGACCCTCTGGCCCAGTACAGGTATTCCCCCTGACACCGGGACTACTAACATAGCCGCCATAGCTTTAGAGATCTGCTGTGCAATAGGGTGCTGGCTGTCCTATATGGTTTCTCTTGCAAATGACTGTTTAACAGACTTAGGGGTCTATTTTCTAATGGGCCCTACACACTGGCAGATGATACTGCACAATATGAACGTTCTCGTTCATATCATGCAGTGTGGAGGCACCAGCGATGAACGATGCGCGGCCCCGCACTCATTCATCGCTGATGCCCCGTCGCTTGTGCATGCAGGCAAATATGGACGAGATCGTCCATATTTGCCTGCACTGCTATGGAGCCGGGTGACGGGGGAGTGAAGAAACTTAACTCCCCCGTCACTGCCCCCCCACCGCTGGGTCGACCGTCGGCCGTATCCGCCGTCGGGCAGCTCGGTGACGGATCTATCAGTCTGTAGGGCCCTTATGCCTTGGATGGAGAAAAACTGGATCAGCCAATCAGTGTCTAATTACCATGTCACAGCCTGGTTTTGAAAACTGACAGTTAGTAGCTGGTTGATTGGTACTTTGGGCCTAATTCAGAC
Organism: Pseudophryne corroboree; assembly: GCF_028390025.1. NCBI lineage: Eukaryota > Metazoa > Chordata > Amphibia > Anura > Myobatrachidae > Pseudophryne > Pseudophryne corroboree. The sequence goes on from NC_086447.1 coordinate 279,347,028, forward strand.
TGGATCGCTGCAGCGGCAGCAATCGCAGTCGGGGATCTAGAAGGGATGGCTGCTGCTCAATTGCTGGTGCTGTAGCCACCAGGTCAGCGACAGACGAACCTCCGGAGTCATAGTTACATAGTTAGTGAGGTTGAAAAGAGGCAAAATGCCCATCAGGTTCAACCTGTATTCTGTGTTAGTCATGTTGATCATGTGAGATCTGATCCAATGAGGTAGGTCCTCCCACTTGGAAATAATTAACCTCTGCAGAGGACGGGAATGAAATTGAGCGTACTCTACCATGTCGAATGCCGACACCATCAGGCCAAGTACTTGCATCGCCGAGTGTATCGACACTCTGGGGCGATTAAGGAAGCATTTTATCCTGTCCTGAAGCTTCAGGACTTTTTCTGGAGACAAAAACAGTCACTGACTGTGTGTGTCCAGGAGTGCCCCCAGGCGCACCATGCTCTGAGCTGGGACCAGCAAGGATTTTTTTCAATTGATGAGCCACCCGTGGGCTTGAAGGACGCTTACTGTCAGTTGCAGATGACTGAGGAGGACATAGTGGGAGTTTGCCAGGATCAGCAAGTCGTCCATATTACCTGGCGATGGAGATGGGCCGTTATTACGGACATGACCTTAGTGAAGATTTGAGGAGGCGTAGCAAGTCCAAATGGCAGATCCTGGAACTGATAGTGAAGGTCACCAATAGCAAACCGCAGATACTGCTGATGCGACATGGCAATAGGTATATGCAGGTACGCATCCTGTATATCCAGGGATACCATATAGTCTCCGGGTTCCGTAGCCAGTACAATTGAGCGCATTGCTTCCATATGGAACTTGGAGACTCTCACAAACTTGTTCAGTAATTTGAGGTTGAGTACAGGTCAGAAAGATCCATTGGGTTTCTGTACTAGAAACAGGGTCGAGTAGTAACCTCTGCCTCTGTGGGACAGAGGTACCGGCACAACCACTCCTGTATTCAGGAGAGAACTAACAACCTTTTGCAGAGCTTGTGCCCTTAACGGATCCGAAGGGATAACCGTGATGCAAAACTGGTGAGGGGGACGTCTCTTGATGGAGATTGCATACCCGTGAGAGACAACTTCTCATACCCATGTGTCTGAAGTGGTCTTTTACCAGACCTGGGTGAACTGCAGAAGTCAGCCTCCCACCCTGGGGTCCCCCAGGGGGAGGCCCACCTCGTCATGCGGTAGGCTTGTCTTGTTTAGAATCTTGCTGACGGGCCGCCCATATTGTTTGGCCTTTGGCTTTGTGGTTTTGGGAGAACGAGGCTGTTTCGGGTACGCCTAACCTTTTGCTTTCCCTTAAGGCCGAAAGGAATGAAAAGTGGTACCTTTTGCCTTGTGTGTATAAAGATTAGTATTTGGGAGAAAAGCAGTCTTAGCAGCTGCTAACTCAGACACAATTTTATTAAGGTCTTCCCCAAACAAAATGTCCGCCTTAAAGGGGAGTACCTCCAAAGTCCTTTTGGAGTCTAGGTCCACTTTCCATGACCTCAACCACAGAATACAGCGAGCCAGGACAGACGTAGTCGACACTTCGGCTGCCAACACACCTGCCTCAGAGGATACCTCCTGAATGTAATAGGCGGCGGTGGTAATGTGAGACAGGTATTGTCTGGCATTGTCAGATATATCCTCGGGCAGCTCTATTTCTCTAATGCCTGAACCCATGTTTCAATACCTTTTGCAGCCCAAGAGGCTGCAATAGTGGGTCTGCTGTATGTACAGCACCTGTAAGGGAGTAAATAGATTTCAGGCATCCCTCCACGTGCTTGTCAGTCGGTTCCTTCAGTGAAGTGACAGTGGTGACAGGCAGAGTAAATGACACCACTAGGTGGGTGACATGAGAATCCACCGGCGCTGAATTTTTCCACTTGTTACATAACTCTGTAGGGAGAGGATAGCGAGCCAAGGCCCGTTTAGACAGAGGGCATTTCTTCCCTGGATTAGACCGGGGTTCCTGCCTGATGTCCACCAAATGGTCAGAATGGGGTAATAGATTTTTAACCACCTTCTGCCATTTAAACATATCAGTTTTTTTAGCCACAGTAGTGGAATCCTCATCATCAGTGATTTGTAGGATCTGCTTAATTGCAACCACAAGGGCAGGGACATCAATTTGCAATGGAGAATACTCATCAGAAACACCTGATTCAGTGTCTGACAGGACAGTATGCTCACCCTCCTCTTCAGATGAAACATCTGAGAGATACGTGGATTGTGAGGAGAAAGCAGCCCGCTTAGATGACCCAGAGACACGGGAGTGACCTGGAGTAGGTTTTTCTCTGACCAAGGATTGATTCAATTGCTGCAACTGGTTAGACAAATTTTCCGCCCAAGGCGGACTAACCATAGGGACAATTTGTGGCTGTAGTGGCACAGGTGGTCCCATAGGGGGCATAAGGCATTCCACCAGAGTACCTAGTAGGTTTGTGAATGCAACCCAGGGTGGCTCCTGATTGGTTACAGGAGCTGCGGACTGATTGGGAGATGTGTGACACACAGTACACAGACCATCACACAAAACTTCCCCTCTAGTAAATCCTTGGTGCATTCTTTGTATGATGCAGGAGCGTCCACAGACTTACTGCCCTTCTTGTTAGACATTGTACACAAAAGCAAAAACAGAGTGGTTTAGTACGATAAAGCCAGAGTACAAATACCTGCGAATAACTTCGTTAGTATGTGACAGAATACACAGTACACAACACCTGCAAAAAAATCTAGTATTATATGACTGAGTACACAGTAGAATACACGTAATAGATAAATACTGTGACACATTATATATATGATCCAGATGAACCTAATCCCATAGGGTACAGAATATAGTGAAGGAAATATCTGGGAAACACTGAAAGTGAAACTACACAGCAGATACAGGCACACACAGTCGCAGGTAATGCAGATAATTATTATGACAATGAAACTGCACTGCACTATAATAATAATAATAATAATAATTTTATTTATATAGTGCTCTTTCTCCAACAGGACTCAAGGCGCTTAACAGATATATAGCATAATATAGTACAGAAAATAATGAAGTACAGAACAGATTTTCATAAAATACAGAAGCATGGAGATACTAAAGGGACAATTATGGGAATGCTTGAGTAAAAAGGAAAGTCTTGAGTCTACTTTTGAAGGATTCTATAGTTGGGGCCTCTCGCACTGTGCGGGGTAGTGAGTTCCATAGAGTCGGAGCCGCATGACTAAAAGCTCGACCCCCAGATGAATTACAGGAGATTCTAGGTACTGCTAAAAGTCCTTAATCTACAGATCGCAGTAATCGAGTGGGGCAGTATAGGGTCAGTAGCTGCTTCAGGTACCTTGGGCCCTGGTCATGTAGTGCTTTGAAACTCAGTAAGCCAATCTTGAAGATGATTCGCCATCTTACAGGCAGCCAGTGAAGGGAGTAGAGTATGGGTGTTATGTGGCTAGAACGGGGCTGGTTGGTTAACAGCCTGGCAGCTGTGTTTTGCACCAGCTGTAAGCGGTGCAATTCTTTTACTGGGAGACCAAGGTAGAGGGCATTACAGTAGTCTAATCGAGATGATACAAATGCGTGGATGACTTTTGGCAGATCATCTGAGGGAATTAAGTGCTTGATTCTGGCTATGTTCCTCAGGTGAAAGAATGAGGATTTGATTGTGGCTGATATCTGATGTTTAAGTGTCAAGCCACCATCCAGGACAACGCCAAGATTCCGCACACGATCAGTGGTTTGTAATTTCGAATCCCCGAGTGTAAGTCCAGTTGGTTGGTTATGCTGCAGTCTTGTCCTTTGATGTTGCAGTCCTATCATAAGGACCTCTGTTTTATCCGGGTTCAGTCGCAGCCAACTAGCACTCATCCACTCCTGGAGTTAAGCTAGACAGCCATTTAGGGTTGCTATTGGGTTATCAGTGCCCGTAGCAAAGGACAAGTACAGTTGTGTATCATCTGCATAGCAGTGGTAGACTAGCCCATGGTACTAGTATATGTAAGAGCGATGTCCTAATTGTAGAACTGTAAAGAATGGGACGATACCCATATATACACACAACTAAAAATCTCAATGTTAAAGTCCTATACTTGGTAAAAAACCGGTACAAGATAATTCCAGAATTCTTGTAGCTAACGTATAGGAGAGTTTAGACTTTTTGTAAACAGCCTTTATTTTTTGGTAGCTGCAAAACTTGAGCTTGTGTCCTCAATGCTGTCTTCAGAGTGAATTATCTTGTACCGGTTTCGTCCCATTCTTTACAGTTCTACAAATAGGACATCGCTCTTACATATAGAAAACACCCCTGAGGAAGTCTGCTTAGACGAAACGCGTTGGATGATTAGACATACTGGGTGGACAGGCTGTCATAGGAGCTCCTCCCCGGCTGGGGTAGACAGCAAGTCCCAGTAAGACCTTATCCCATGAATGTTAAGATCGATGTAAGAGTCATATATTACTTTATTACAAAAAGATTTAAATACATTTTATGGAAATTATGAACTAATGAGTGATGTTGCTGTCTGGGTGAACCTGGTGAAAGGGTATTTTGCAGAATCATCCAACTTCCTGTGGCTAATTCCAAATTGAAGGACTATCCTAGAAAAATTGCAAAGAGACATTAACATACTTTTGAGCGCTCTCCATACAACCATCTATACTGTTTAACCACCGGTTCTCGACTGGCAGGAGGACTTGTTTTTGGAGATTAGCAGCTGATCCTCCCCAAGGACTACTGGGTCTAAGGCGGATCACCTATAGCGCAATTTGGTTATAACTTTCTGATATTATAAGGGCACGGTCGTGCCCTTATATTAAGGCTGAATCGAACAAACGGAATTCTCCCATAGGGAACTTCTGAGATGGGGGCATGGCGTTTGAGGGGCTACACCTCAAAACTGATTGGACGTACTGAGCTGAAATTTGGCATGGACGCGTAGAATCGTCACTCGCTGCTGCATGCCAAATTTCAGGGCAAAATAATAAAAAATGAGGAATTGGGAGTAAGCTAAAGTTCCAACTGTCAGTTTTTTTCTGCCACTCCCTCTGTGGTTTTTTGACAACGTTTTCCCATAGAGTGAATGAGGATTTTTTTGGGAAGGCATAACTCAGGATAGAGGACGAATTAAGACTTGGGGTTTGTTTTACTAGATAGAGTATGCCCCAGTGTAGTGCCTTTTGGGGTTGTGGTTTTTCAGAAAGTTATAGGGTTTTTTTTAATTAAGAGAAATATGCCCCATTATAGAGATAGGGCATTTCAATTTGTTGCGCCTGCGCAGTGACCGCCAGCAGGGGGTGTACAGAGAGTAGCTCTGGCAGTTGGGCACGAGGAGACAGAGAGGGAAGGAGTCACGTGGCGCTGCAGGAGGACATTGAGTTCATTGAGGTCCATGAAGCGGGAGGAGATCGCCGGAGCTGCGTAGCACTGGGTGAGTTCTGTCAGGCAAGCCCACCGCTGTGTACCCAGCTTCCACTTCTCCCCCGCGTGTCCGGCCACCCTCCCCTCCCCTCCCCTCCCTCCCGCTGTGTGCCCGGCCGCCCGCCGGACCTTCCCTGGTGGCTGCCTGCGTCTCCTCCCCGCGTCTGTGGTGCGGCTGGCAGTAGGAGGCGTCTCGGGCAGCTGTGTCCGGCCATTCCTCCCTCCTCCGCCTCCCGTGGTGTCCGGCCCTCCCTCCCTGCAGTATGCGGTATTTATCAAGGTCTCTATGGTCACCAGTCACCCTCCCCCTCTCGCCCTCCCTGCTGTGTGTCCGTCTCCTCCCCCCCCCTCCCTGCTGTGTGTCCGTCGTCCCCCCCCCTTGCCCTCCCTGCAGTGTGTCCCCCCCCCCCCTTGCCCTCCCTGCTGTGTCGTCCCCCCTCCCTGCAGTGTGTCCCCCCCCCCCCTCCCTGCAGTGTGTCCGTTCGTCACCCCCTCCCTGCTGTGTGTCCGTCCGCCCCCCCTGCCCTCCCTGCTATGTGTCTGTCCGTCCCCCCGCCCTGCTGTGTGTCCTTCCATACCCCCCACCCCGCCCTCCCTGCTGTGTCCCCACCGCCGCCCTCCCTGCTGTGTAAACCCCCTCGCCCTCCCTGCTGTGTCCCCCCCCCACCCCCCCTTGCCGTGTGTCCGGCCACCCCCCCCTCCTCCCGCTGTGTCCGGCCACCCCCTCCTCCTCCCACTGTGTCCGGCCACCCCCCCCCCTCCTCCCGCTGTGTCCGGCCACCCCCCCCCCCTCCTCCCGCTGTGTCCGGCCACCCCCCCCTCCTCCCGCTGTGTCCGGCCACCCCCCCTCCTCCCGCTGTGTCCGGCCACCCCCCCCCTCCTCCCGCTGTGTCCGGCCACCCCCCCCCCTCCCGCTGTGTCCGCCCCCCCCCCGCTCCTCCCGCTGTGTCCGCCCCCCCCCGCTCCTCCCGCTGTGTCCGGCCACCCCCCCTCCTCCTCCCTGCTGTGTCCCCCCCCCCCCCCTCGCCCTCCCTGCTGTGTGTCCGCCCCCCCCCTCCCTGCTGTGTGTCCGTTCTCCCCCCCCCGCCCTCCCTGCTGTGTGTCCGTTCTCCCCCCGCCCTCCCGCTGTGTGCCCGGCCGCCCGCTGGACCTTCCCTGGTGGCTGCCTGCGTCTCCTCCCCGCGTCTGTGGTGCGGCTGGCAGTAGGAGGCGTCTCGGGCAGCTGTGTCCGGCCACTCCTCCCTCCTCCTCCTCCCGCTGTGTCCGGCCCTCCCTCCCTGCAGTATGCGGTATTTATCACGGTCTCTATGGTCACCAGTCCCCCGCCATCCCTCCCTGCTGTGTGTCCGTCTCCCCCCTCGCCCTCCCTGCTGTGTGTCCGTTTCCCCCCCCCTCGCCCTCCCTGCTGTGTGTCCGTTGTGTCCACCCCCCCCCCCTCGCCCTCCCTGCTGTGTGTCCCCCCCCGCCCTCCCTGCAGTGTGTCCGTTCGTCCCCCCCCCTCCCTGCTGTGTGTCCGTCCGCCCCCCCTGCCCTCCCTGCTATGTGTCTGTCCGTCCCCCCGCCCTGCTGTGTGTCCTTCCATACCCCCCGCCCTCCCTGCTGTGTGTCCCACCCGCCGCCCTCCCTGCTGTGTAAACCCCCTCGCCCTCCCTGCTGTGTGTCCGGCCACCCTCCCCTCCTCCCGCTGTGTCCCCCCGCCCTCCCTGCTGTGTGTCCAGCCACCTTCCCCTCCCGTGCTGTGTGTTCGGCCACCCCCCCCCCCTCCCGCTGTGTCCGGCCACCCTCTCCCCTCCGTGCTGTGTGTCCGTCTCCCCCCCCCTCACCCTCCCTGCTGTGTGTCCGTCCCCCCCCCCCCTCGCCCTCCCTGCAGTGTGTACCCCCGCCCTCCCTGCAGTGTGTCCGTTCGTCCCCCCCTCCCTGCTGTGTGTCCGTCCGCCCCCCCCCTGCCCTCCCTGCTATGTGTCTGTCCGTCCCCCCGCCCTGCTGTGTGTCCTTCCATACCCCCCCGCCCTCCCTGCTGTGTGTCCCCCCCCGCCGCCCTCCCTGCTGTGTAAACCCCCTCGCCCTCCCTGCTGTGTGCCCCCCCCCCTGCTGTGTGTCCGGCCACCCCCCCCCTCCCGCTGTGTCCGGCCACCCCCCCTCCTCCCGCTGTGTCCGGCCACCCCTCCTCCCGCTGTGTCCGGCCACCCCCCCTCCTCCCGCTGTGTCCGGCCACCCCCCCTCCTCCCGCTGTGTCCGGCCACCCCCCCTCCTCCTCCCTGCTGTGTGTCCGTTCTCCCCCCGCCCTCCCTGCTGTGTGTCCGCCCCCCCCCCCCCCCCGCCCTCCCTGCAGGGCCTGACACACGCACACGCATATGCAGCGCCTGACACACACGCAGCACCTGACACACAGACGCAGCACCTGGCACTCACACGGACCTGACACACACACTCACACGGAGCGCCTGACACACACACGCAGCGCCTGACACACACAGACACGCAGCGCCTGACACACACAGACACGCAGCGCCTGACACACACAGACACGCAGCGCCTGACACACACAGACACGCAGCGCCTGACACACACTCACGCACCTGACACACACACTCACGCACCTGACACACGCACACTCACGCACCTGACACACGCACACTCACGCACCTGCCACACGCAGCACCTGACACACACGCACATGCAGCACCTGACACACACGCACACGCAGCACCTGACACACACACTCACACGCACCTCACACTCACGCACCTGACACACGCACTCACACGCAGCACCTGACATACTCACACGCAGACACGCAGCACATGACACACAAACACGCAGACATGCAGCACCTGACACACACACACACGCAGACACGCAGCACCTGACACACACAGACACGCAGCACCTGACACACACACACACGCAGCACCTGACACACACACACAGCACCTGACACACACACACGCAGCACCTGACACACAGATATGCAGCGCCTGACACACACACACACACGCAGCACCTGACACACACGCAGACACGCAGCACCTGACACACACACGCAGCTCCTGACACACACACGCAGACACGCAGCACCTGACACAGACACGCAGCACCTGACACAGACACGCAGCACCTGACACAGACACACACACACACACACAGCACCTGACACACACACACACACACACGCAGCACCTGACACACAGACATGCAGCGCTTGACACACACACGCAGTACCTGACACACACATGCAGCACCTGACACACACACACACACACACACGCAGCACCTGACACACACACGCAGCACCTGACACACACACGCAGACACGCAGCACCTGACACAGACACGCAGCACCTGACACACACACACACATACGCAGCACCTGACACACACACAGCACCTGACACACACGCACACACGCAGCACCTGACACAGACATGCAGCGCCTGACACACACACGCAGACATGCAGCACCTGACACACACATGCAGCACCTGACAGACACACACACATGCAGCACCTGACACACCCACACACACAGACATGCAGCACCTGACACACCCACACACACACGCAGCACCTGACACACATACATGCATGTGGCATTTAACGCACACACGCACAGCACCTGACACACAATCATATACACTCAGAGCACCTAACACACACATACACTCGCAGCACCTCACACACACTCGTATACACACGCAGCACCTGCCACTCACACATATATACACATGCAGCACCTGCCACTCCCACATACATGAACAGCACCTAACACACACATATATACATGCAGCACCTGACACACACATACACGCGCAGCACCTGACAGTCACACACATACAGATGCGACACAAACGCATACACGCTCAACACCTGACACCCACGTGGCAGCTGACGCATACAAATGCAGCACCTGAGATACACACATATACACGTGCAGCACCTGAGACACACACATACACGTGCAGCACCTGACACACACACACACACACATGTATGTACACGCGCGGCTCCAGGCACACACATACGTACGTACACACGCGGAATTTAACACACACACACATACACGTGCGGCACCTGACACACACGTACGTACATACACGTGTGGCACCTGACACACACACATGTATGCACACGCATGGCTCCTGACACACACACACACACACACACACACACGTGGCTCCTGACACACACACATGTACGAACACGCGCGGCTCCTGACACACACACGTATGTACGTATACGCACGGCACCTGACACCTACACGTATGTACGTATACGCACGGCTCCTGACACCCACACGCATGTACACGCGCGGCTCCTGGCACACACACACACACACACACACACACACACGTACGTACACGCGCGGCACCTGACACACGCCTGTACGTACACACATGCACAGCACCTGACATACACACATGTAGGTACGCGCCACCTGACACACACACACGTACACGCACGACACCTGACACACACGTACTTACACGCACGGCACTGACACGTATGTACGCGCACGGCACCTGACACTCACGTACATACTAGTGATGAGTGGGTTCGGTTCGTCGGAATCCGAACCCCCCGAACTTCACCCATTTTACACGGGTCCGAGGCAGGTTCGAACCTTCCCGCATTGCTCGGCTAGCCCGAGCGCGCACGAACGTCATCATCCCGCTGTTGGATTCTCGCGAGATTCGGATGTCTGCATTCGTGGAAAGGGGTCCCATGTGTAAACATGGGACCCCTTTCAGTCCGTCTGGTCCGGGTGTTCGGTTTGTTGTTTTGCCAAGTACGTGGATTTAATCTGGAACCTGGATCAGGTGAGTATAATTATATTTTATTTTCAGGTACCCGTGGATTCTACTTGGAGAAGAGGACCGACTGCTTCATGTCAACATAGGTAAGTATGTGTGTGTCGGCAGGTGTGAAATAAAGTTATACTTTCACGGTGTCTGTGTCCTGTTTTTATTTGGGTATTTTTTCCCCTGTAGAACTACAGGTACCAGCGGGCCCGTTTTTCTCCTGCATGCTGGTACTTGTGGTTCTCCAAGTACCAGCTTGCGGGGGAGGCTTGCTGGGACTTGTAGTACTACTAGAAAAAAACAATATTCTTTAAATTTTCTCAAGGCTATCAGCCTCCCATCCGCAGCCCTTGGATGGGGGGGACAGCCTCGGGCTTCACCCCTGGCCCTTGGGTGGCTGGGGGGGGGGACCCCTTGATTGAAGGGGTCCCCACTCCCCCAGGGTACCCCGGCCAGGGGTGACTAGTTGGATATTTAATGCCACGGCCGCAGGGCACTGTATAAAAGTGACCCCCGGCTGTGGCATTATCTGTCCAGCTAGTGGAGCCCGATGCTGGTGTAAAAAATACGGGGGACCCCTACTCTTTTTGTCCCCCGTATTTCTCTGACGTCCTAGTGGATGCTGGGAACTCCGTAAGGACCATGGGGAATAGCGGCTCCGCAGGAGACTGGGCACAAAAGTAAAAGCTTTAGGACTACCTGGTGTGCACTGGCTCCTCCCCCTATGACCCTCCACCAAGCCTCAGTTAGATTTTTGTGCCCGGCCGAGAAGGGTGCACACTAGGGGCTCTCCTGAGCTTCTTAGTGAAAGTTTAGTTTTAGGTTTTTTATTTTCAGTGAGACCTGCTGGCAACAGGCTCACTGCATCGAGGGACTAAGGGGAGAAGAAACGAACTCACCTGCGTGCAGAGTGGATTGGGCTTCTTAGGCTACTGGACACCATTAGCTCCAGAGGGACCGAACACAGGCCCAGCCTCGGAGCTCGGTCCCGGAGCCGCGCCGCCGGCCCCCTTACAGAGCCAGAAGCAAGAAAAGGTCCGGAAAAATCGGCGGCAGAAGACAGTCTTCAACAAGGTAGCGCACAGCACTGCAGCTGTGCGCCATTGTTACTCAGGCACACTTCACACTCCGGTCACTGAGGGTGCAGGGCGCTAGGGGGGGCGCCCTGAGCAGCAATGTAAAACACCTTGGTTGGCATAAATACACCACATATAACCCCCAGGGCTATATGGGTGTATTTTAACCCCTGCCAGAACTCACCAAAAAAGCGGGAGAAAAGGCCGCCAAGAAGGGGGCGGAGCCTATCTCCTCAGCACACAGGCGCCATTTTCCATCACAGCTCCGCTGGAAGGACGTCTCCCTGACTCTCCCCTGCAGTCCTGCACTACAGAAAAGGGTAAAAAAGAGAGGGGGGCACTAATTTGGCGCAGTTTTATACTAACAGCAGCTATAAAGGGAAAAGCACATTTTATAGTGGTATTCCTGTATATATATAGCGCTCTGGTGTGTGCTGGCATACTCTCCCTCTGTCTCCCCAAAGGGCTAGTGGGGTCCTGTCCTCTATCAGAGCATTCCCTGTGTGTGTGCGGTGTGTCGGTACGATTGTGTCGACATGTTTGAGGAGGAAAATGAGATGGAGGCGGAGCAATTGCCTATTATACAGTTGTCACCCCCTAGGGAGTCGACACCTGAGTGGATGAGCTTGTGGAAGGAATTGCGTGACAGTGTCAGCTCCTTACGACAGACAGTTGACGACATGAGACAGCTGGCTACTCAGCTTGTGCCTGTCCAGGGGTCTCAAACGCCATCAGGGGCTTTAAAACGCCCATTACCTCAAATGGCAGACACAGACACGGATACTGACTCCAGTGTCGATGATGAGGAGACAAACGTGACTTCCACTAGGGCCACACGTTACATGATTGAAGCAATGAAAAATGTATTGCATATATCTGATAATACAAGTACCACTAAGAAGGGTTTTATGTTTGGTGAGAAAAAACTGCCTGTAGTTTTTCCTGTATCCGAGGAATTAAATGAAGTGTGTGATGAGGCGTGGGTTTCCCCCGATAAAAAACTGATAATTCCTAAAAGGTTATTGGCATCATACCCTTTCCCGCCAGAGGATAGGGCACGTTGGGAAACACCCCCTAGGGTGGATAAAGCGCTCACACGCTTGTCTAAACAGGTAGCACTACCCTCTCCTGATACGGCCGCCCTAAAGGAACCTGCCGATAGAAAGCTGGAGAATATCCTAAAATGTATATACTCTCACACGGGTGTTATACTGCGACCAGCAATCGCCTCAGCCTGGATGTGCAGTGCGGGCCTGGCGTGGTCGGATTCCCTGACTGAAAATATTGATACCCTAGATAGGGACAGTATATTATTGACTATAGAGCATTTGAAGGATGCATTTCTATATATGCGTGATGCACAGAGGGATATTTGCCGACTGGCATCAAGGGTTAGCGCGCTGTCCATTTCTGCAAGAAGAGGTTTATGGACGCGGCAGTGGTCAGGTGATGCGGATTCTAAAAGGCACATGGAAGTATTGCCTTATAAGGGGGAGGAGTTATTTGGGGTAGGTCTATCAGACCTGGTAGCCACGGCAACTGCTGGAAAATCCACATTTTTACCCCAGGTAGCTTCTCAACCTAAGAAGACGCCATATTATCAGGCGCAGTCCTTTCGGCCCCATAAGGGCAAGCGGGCAAAAGGCGCCTCATTTCTGCCCCGTGGCAGAGGGAGAGGAAAAAGGCTGCAACAAACAGCCAGTTCCCAGGAACAAAAGCCCTCTCCCGCCTCCGCAAAGTCCTCAGCATGACGCTGGGGCTTTACAAGCGGACTCAGGCACGGTGGGGGCCCGTCTCAAGAAGTTCAGTGCGCAGTGGGCCCACTCGCAAGTGGACCCCTGGATCCTTCAGGTGGTATCTCAGGGGTACAAATTGGAATTCGAGACGTCTCCCCCTCGCCGTTTTCTAAAGTCTGCTTTACCGACGTCTCCCTCAGACAGGGAGGCAGTATTGGAAGCCATTCACAAGCTGTATTCCCAGCAGGTGATAATCAAGGTACCCCTCCTACAACAGGGAAAGGGGTACTATTCCACACTATTTGTGGTACCGAAGCCGGACGGCTCGGTGAGACCAATTTTAAACCTAAAATCCTTGAACACTTACATACAAAGGTTCAAATTCAAGATGGAGTCACTCAGAGCAGTGATTGCAAACCTGGAAGAAGGGGACTATATGGTGTCTCTGGACATCAAAGATGCTTACCTACATGTCCCAATTTACCCTTCTCACCAAGGGTACCTCAGGTTTGTGGTACAGAACTGTCACTGTCAGTTTCAGACGCTGCCGTTTGGATTGTCCACGGCACCCCGGGTCTTTACCAAGGTAATGGCCGAAATGATGATACTCCTTCGAAGGAAGGGAGTTTTAGTTATCCCTTACTTGGACGATCTCCTGATAAGGGCAAGATCCAGGGAACAGTTGGAAGTCGGAGCAGCACTATCTCAGATAGTGCTGCGCCAGCACGGTTGGATTCTCAATATTCCAAAATCGCAGCTGATCCCGACGACACGACTTCTATTCCTAGGGATGATCCTGGACACAGTCCAGAAAAAGGTGTTTCTCCCGGAGGAGAAAGCCAGGGAGTTATCCGAACTAGTCAGAAATCTCCTAAAACCAGGCCAAGTCTCAGTGCATCAATGCACAAGGGTCCTGGGAAAGATGGTGGCTTCTTACGAAGCAATCCCATTCGGCAGATTCCACGCAAGAACCTTCCAGTGGGATCTGCTAGACAAATGGTCCGGGTCGCATCTTCAGATGCATCAGCGGATAATCTTGTCACCAAGGACAAGGGTGTCTCTCCTGTGGTGGTTGCAGAGTGCTCATCTTCTAGAGGGCCGCAGATTCGGCATTCAGGACTGGGTCCTGGTGACCACGGATGCCAGCCTGAGAGGCTGGGGAGCAGTCACACAGGGAAGAAATTTCCAGGGCTTGTGGTCAAGCCTGGAGACATCACTTCACATAAATATCCTGGAGCTAAGGGCCATCTACAATGCTCTAAGCCTAGCAAGACCTCTGCTTCAAGGTCAGCCGGTGCTGATCCAGTCGGACAACATCACAGCAGTCGCCCACGTAAACAGACAGGGCGGCACAAGAAGCAGGAGGGCAATGACAGAAGTTGCAAGGATTCTTCGCTGGGCGGAAAATCATGTGATAGCACTGTCAGCAGTGTTCATTCCGGGAGTGGACAACTGGGAAGCAGACTTCCTCAGCAGACACGACCTCCACCCGGGGGAGTGGGGACTTCACCCAGAAGTCTTCCACATGATTGTGAACCGTTGGGAAAAACCAAAAGGTGGACATGATGGCGTCCCGCCTCAACAAAAAACTAGACAGATATTGCGCCAGGTCAAGGGACCCTCAGGCAATATCTGTGGACGCTCTGGTAACACCGTGGGTGTACCAGTCAGTGTATGTGTTCCCTCCTCTGCCTCTCATACCCAAGGTACTGAGAATCATAAGAAGGAGAGGAGTAAGGACTATACTCGTGGCTCCGGATTGGCCAAGAAGGACTTGGTACCCGGAACTTCAAGAGATGCTCACAGAGGACCCGTGGCCTCTACCTCTAAGAAAGGACCTGCTCCAGCAGGGACCCTGTCTGTTCCAAGACTTACCGCGGCTGCGTTTGACGGCATGGCGGTTGAACGCCGGATCCTGAAGGAAAAAGGCATTCCGGATGAAGTCATCCCTACCCTGATCAAAGCCAGGAAGGATGTAACCGTACAACATTATCACCGTATTTGGCGTAAATATGTTGCGTGGTGCGAGGCCAGGAAGGCCCCTACAGAGGAATTTCAACTGGGTCGTTTCCTGCATTTCCTGCAAACAGGACTGTATATGGGCCTAAAATTAGGGTCCATTAAGGTTCAAATTTCGGCCCTGTCGATTTTCTTCCAAAAAGAACTGGCTTCAGTTCCTGAAGTTCAGACGTTTGTCAAGGGGGTACTGCATATACAGCCTCCTTTTGTGCCTCCAGTGGCACCTTGGGATCTCAATGTAGTTTTGGGGTTCCTAAAATCACATTGGTTTGAACCACTCTCCACTGTGGACTTAAAATATCTCACATGGAAAGTGGTAATGCTGTTAGCCCTGGCTTCAGCCAGGCGTGTCTCAGAATTGGCGGCTTTATCCTATAAAAGCCCTTACCTAATTTTTCATACGGACAGGGCAGAATTGAGGACTCGTCCTCAATTTCTCCCTAAGGTGGTTTCAGCGTTTCACTTGAACCAGCCTATTGTGGTACCTGCGGCTACTAGGGACTTGGAGGACTCCAAGTTGCTGGACGTAGTCAGGGCCCTGAAAATATATGTTTCCAGGACGGCTGGAGTCAGAAAATCTGACTCGCTGTTTATCCTGTATGCACCCAACAAGCTGGGTGCTCCTGCTTCTAAGCAGACTATTGCTCGTTGGATTTGTAGTACAATTCAGCTTGCACATTCTGTGGCAGGCCTGCCACAGCCAAAATCTGTAAAAGCCCATTCCACAAGGTGGGCTCATCTTGGGCGGCTGCCCGAGGGGTCTCGGCTTTACAACTTTGCCGAGCAGCTACTTGGTCAGGGGCAAACACGTTTGCTAAATTCTACAAATTTGATACCCTGGCTGAGGAGGACCTGGAGTTCTCTCATTCGGTGCTGCAGAGTCATCCGCACTCTCCCGCCCGTTTGGGAGCTTTGGTATAATCCCCATGGTCCTTACGGAGTTCCCAGCATCCACTAGGACGTCAGAGAAAATAAGAATTTACTTACCGATAATTCTATTTCTCGTAGTCCGTAGTGGATGCTGGGCGCCCATCCCAAGTGCGGATTGTCTGCAATACTTGTACATAGTTATTGTTACAAAAATCGGGTTATTATTGTTGTGAGCCATCTTTTCAGAGGCTCCTCTGTTATCATGCTGTTAACTGGGTTCAGATCACAGGTTGTACGGTGTGATTGGTGTGGCTGGTATGAGTCTTACCCGGGATTCAAAATCCTTCCTTATTGTGTACGCTCGTCCGGGCACAGTATCCTAACTGAGGCTTGGAGGAGGGTCATAGGGGGAGGAGCCAGTGCACACCAGGTAGTCCTAAAGCTTTTACTTTTGTGCCCAGTCTCCTGCGGAGCCGCTATTCCCCATGGTCCTTACGGAGTTCCCAGCATCCACTACGGACTACGAGAAATAGAATTATCGGTAAGTAAATTCTTTTCTCTAACGTCCTAGTGGATGCTGGGGACTCCGTCAGGACCATGGGGATTAGCGGCTCCGCAGGAGACAGGGCGCACAAATAAAGCTTTAGGATCAGGTGGTGTGCACTGGCTCCTCCCCCTGTGACCCTCCTCCAAGCCTCAGTTAGGTTTTTGTGCCCGTCCGAGCAGGGTGCAATCTAGGTGGCTCTCCTAAAGAGCTGCTTAGAAAAAGTTTTTTAGGTTTTTTATTTTCAGTGAGTCCTGCTGGCAACAGGCTCACTGCAACGAGGGACTTAGGGGAGAAGAAGTGAACTCACCTGCGTGCAGGATGGATTGGCTTCTTAGGCTACTGGACACCATTAGCTCCAGAGGGATCGAACACAGGCCCAGCCATGGAGTCCGGTCCCGGAGCCGCGCCGCCGACCCCCTTACAGATGCCGAAAAGCGAAGAGGTCCAGAAACCGGCGGCAGAAGACTTTTCAGTCTTCATGAGGTAGCGCACAGCACTGCAGCTGTGCGCCATTGTTGTCACACACTTCACACCAGCGGTCACGGAGGGTGCAGGGCGCTGCAGGGGGCGCCCTGGGCAGCAATGAGAATACCTTGTTCTGGCTAAAAAATACATCACATATAGCCCTTGGGGCTATATGGATGTATTTAACCCCTGCCAGGTCTCACAAACTCCAGAGAAGAGCCCGCCGAAATAGGGGGCGGGGCCTATCTCCTCAGCACACAGCGCCATTTTCCTGCTCTGCTCCGCTGCGAGGAAGGCTCCTAGGACTCTCCCCTGCACTGCACTACAGAAACAGGGTAAAAAAGAGAGGGGGGGGGGCACTTTTTTGGGCGTTTTTGATATATATTAAGCTGCTATAAGGGAGACAACACTTCTATAGGGTTGTTCCTATATATTTATAGCGCTTGGGTGTGTGCTGGCAAACTCTCCCTCTGTCTCCCCAAAGGGCTAGTGGGGTCCTGTCTTCGATAAGAGCATTCCCTGTGTGTCTGCTGTGTGTCGGTACGTGTGTGTCGACATGTATGAGGACGATGTTGGTGTGGAGGCGGAGCAATTGCCGGTAATGGTGATGTCACCCCCTAGGGAGTCGACACCGGAATGGATGGCTTTATTTATGGAATTACGTGATAATGTCAGCACATTACAAAAATCAGTTGACGACATGAGACGGCCGGAAAACCAGTTAGTACCTGTACAGGCGTCTCAGACACCGTCAGGGGCTGTAAAACGCCCTTTACCTCAGTCGGTCGACACAGACCCAGACACGGACACCGAATCTAGTGTCGACGGTGAAGAAACAAACGTATTTTCCAGTAGGGCCACACGTTATATGATCACGGCAATGAAGGAGGCTTTACATATCTCTGATACTGCATGTACCACAAAAAGGGGTATTATGTGGGGTCTGAAAAAACTACCTGTAGTTTTTCCTGAATCAGACGAATTGAATGAAGTGTGTGATAAAGCGTGGGTTAACCCCGTTAGAAAACTGCTAATTTCAAAGAAGTTATTGGCATTATATCCTTTCCCGCCAGAGGTTAGGGCGCGCTGGGAAACACCCCCTAGGGTGGATAAGGCGCTCACACGCTTATCAAAACAAGTGGCGATACAGTCTCCTGAAACGGCCGCCCTCAAGGATCCAGCAGATAGGAGGCTGGAAACTACCCTGAAAAGTATATACACTCATACTGGTGTTATACTGCGACCAGCCATCGCCTCTGCATGGATGTGCAGTGCTGGGGTGGTTTGGTCGGATTCCCTGACTGAAAATATTGATACCCTGGATAGGGACAGTATTTTACTGACTATAGAGCATTTAAAGGATGCATTTCTATATATGCGAGATGCACAGAGGGATATTTGCACTCTGGCATCGAGAGTAAGTGCGATGTCCATATCTGCCAGAAGAAGTTTATGGACGCGACAATGGTCAGGTGATGCGGATTCCAAACGGCATATGGAAGTATTGCCGTATAAGGGGGAGGAATTATTTGGGGTCGGTCTATCGGATTTGGTGGCCACGGCAACAGCCGGGAAATCCACCTTTTTACCTCAGGTCCCCTCCCAACAGAAAAAGACACTGTCTTTTCAGCCGCAGTCCTTTCGTTCCTATAGGAACAAGCGGGCGAAAGGACAGTCATATTTGCCCCGAGGCAAAGGAAAGGGTAAGAGAGTGCACCAAGCAGCTTCTTCCCAGGAGCAGAAGCCCCCCCCGGCTTCTGCAAAGCCCTCAGCATGACGTTGGGGCTTTACAAGCGGACTCAGGGGCGGTGGGGGGTCGACTCAAGAATTTCAGCGCACAGTGGGCTCACTCACAGGTGGACCCCTGGATCCTGCAGATAATATCTCAGGGTTACAGGTTGGAATTCGAGAAGTCTCCCCCTCGCCGGTTCCTAAAGTCTGCTCTGCCAACGTCTCCCTCAGACAGGGCGACGGTATTGGAAGCCATTCACAAGCTGTATTCTCAACAGGTGATAGTCAAGGTACCCCTCCTACAACAGGGAAAGGGGTATTATTCCACACTATTTGTGGTACCGAAGCCGGACGGCTCGGTAAGACCTATTCTAAATCTGAAATCTTTGAACCTGTACATACAAAAATTCAAGTTCAAGATGGAGTCACTCAGAGCAGTGATAGCGAATCTGGAAGAAGGGGACTTTATGGTGTCCCTGGACATCAAGGATGCTTACCTGCATGTCCCAATTTGCCCTTCACATCAAGGGTACCTCAGGTTCGTGGTGCAAAACTGTCATTATCAGTTTCAGACGCTGCCGTTTGGATTGTCCACGGCACCTCGGGTCTTTACCAAGGTAATGGCCGAAATGATGTTTCTTCTACGAAGAAAAGGCGTATTAATTATCCCTTACTTGGACGATCTCCTGATAAGGGCAAGGTCCAGGGAACAGCTGGGGGACGTAGTAGCACTAACCCAAATAGTGCTGCAACAGCACGGGTGGATTCTGAATTTTCCAAAATCTCAATTGACCCCGACGACACGTCTGCTGTTCCTGGGAATGATTCTGGACACGGTTCAGAAAAAGGTGTTTCTTCCGGAGGAGAAAGCCAAGGAGTTATCCGAACTGGTCAGGAACCTCCTAAAACCAGGGAAAGTGTCTGTGCATCAATGCACAAGAGTCCTGGGAAAGATGGTGGCTTCTTACGAAGCGATTCCATTCGGCAGATTCCACGCACGAACTTTTCAGTGGGATCTGCTGGACAAATGGTCCGGATCGCATCTGCAGATGCATCAGCGGATAACCTTGTCGCCACGGACAAGGGTGTCTCTTCTGTGGTGGTTGCAGAGTGCTCATCTGTTAGAGGGCCGCAGATTCGGCATACAGGACTGGGTCCTGGTGACCACGGATGCCAGTCTGAGAGGCTGGGGAGCGGTCACACAGGGAAGAAACTTCCAGGGAGTATGGTCAAACCTGGAGATGTCTCTTCACATAAATATACTGGAGCTAAGAGCGATTTACAATGCTCTAAGCCTGGCAAAACCCCTGCTTCAGGGTCAGCCGGTGTTGATCCAGTCGGACAACATCACGGCAGTCGCCCACGTAAACAGACAGGGCGGCACAAGAAGCAGGAGAGCAATGGCAGAAGCTGCAAGGATTCTTCGCTGGGCGGAAGATCATGTGATAGCACTGTCAGCAGTGTTCATTCCGGGAGTGGACAACTGGGAAGCAGACTTCCTCAGCAGACACGATCTACACCCGGGAGAGTGGGGACTTCATCCAGAAGTCTTCCACATGATTGTGAACCGTTGGGAAAAACCAAAGGTGGACATGATGGCGTCTCGCCTCAACAAAAAACTGGACAGGTATTGCGCCAGGTCAAGAGACCCTCAGGCAATAGCTGTGGACGCTCTGGTAACGCCGTGGGTGTTCCAGTCAGTGTATGTGTTTCCTCCTCTGCCTCTCATACCAAAAGTACTGAGAATTATACGGCAAAGGGGAGTAAGAACGATACTCGTGGCTCCGGATTGGCCAAGAAGAACTTGGTACCCGGAACTTCAGGAGATGCTCACGGAAGATCCGTGGCCTCTACCTCTAAGACGGGACCTGCTTCAGCAGGGACCGTGTCTATTCCAAGACTTACCGCGGCTGCGTTTGACGGCATGGCGGTTGAACGCCGAATTCTAAGGGAAAAAGGCATTCCGGAAGAGGTCATTCCTACACTGGTAAAAGCCAGGAAGGAGGTGACTGCACAACATTATCACCGCATTTGGAGAAAATATGTTGCGTGGTGTGAGGCCAGGAAGGCCCCCACGGAGGAATTTCAATTGGGTCGATTCCTACATTTCCTGCAAACAGGATTGTCTATGGGCCTCAAGTTGGGGTCCATTAAGGTTCAAATTTCGGCCCTGTCGATTTTCTTCCAGAAAGAATTGGCTTCAGTTCCTGAAGTCCAGACTTTTGTAAAAGGAGTACTACATATACAGCCCCCGGTTGTGCCCCCAGTGGCTCCGTGGGACCTTAATGTAGTTTTGGATTTTCTCAAATCCCATTGGTTTGAGCCACTCAAATCGGCGGATTTGAAATATCTTACATGGAAAGTAACCATGCTACTGGCCCTGGCTTCAGCCAGGAGAGTGTCAGAATTGGCGGCTTTATCGTATAAAAGCCCATATCTGATTTTCCATTCGGACAGGGCAGAACTGCGGACGCGTCCTCATTTTCTGCCTAAGGTGGTGTCAGCGTTTCACCTGAACCAGCCTATTGTGGTGCTTGCGGCTACTAGCGATTTGGAGGATTCCAAGTTGCTGGACGTTGTCAGGGCATTGAAAATATATATTACAAGGAGGGCTGGAGTCAGAAAATCTGACTCGCTGTTTATACTGTATGCACCCAACAAGCTGGGTGCTCCTGCTTCTAAGCAGACGATTGCTCGTTGGATTTGTAGCACAATTCAACTTGCACATTCTGTGGCAGGCCTGCCACAGCCTAAATCTGTCAAGGCCCATTCCACAAGGAAGGTGGGCTCATCCTGGGCGGCTGCCCGAGGGGTCTCGGCATTACAACTCTGCCGAGCAGCTACGTGGTCGGGGGAGAACACGTTTGTAAAATTCTACAAATTTGATACCCTGGCTAAAGAGGACCTGGAGTTCTCTCATTCGGTGCTGCAGAGTCATCCGCACTCTCCCGCCTGTTTGGGAGCTTTGGTATAATCCCCATGGTCCTGACGGAGTCCCCAGCATCCACTAGGACGTTAGAGAAAATAAGATTTTACTTACCGATAAATCTATTTCTCGTAGTCCGTAGTGGATGCTGGGCGCCCATCCCAAGTGCGGATTGTCTGCAATACTTGTACATAGTTATTGTTACAAAGAAATCGGGTTGTTATTGTTGTGAGCCGTCTGTTCAGAGGCTCCTACGTTGTCATACTGTTAACTGGGTTCAGATCACAAGTTGTACGGTGTGATTGGTGTGGCTGGTATGAGTCTTACCCGGGATTCAAAATCCTTCCTTATTGTGTACGCTCGTCCGGGCACAGTATCCTAACTGAGGCTTGGAGGAGGGTCATAGGGGGAGGAGCCAGTGCACACCACCTGATCCTAAAGCTTTATTTTTGTGCCCTGTCTCCTGCGGAGCCGCTAATCCCCATGGTCCTGACGGAGTCCCCAGCATCCACTACGGACTACGAGAAATAGATTTATCGGTAAGTAAAATCTTATTATTTTTTTGCACCAGCACCAGGCGCAGAGCCCGGTGCTGGTTTTAAAAATACGGGGGATCCCCTGTCCGTTTTCCCCCCCGGATTTTTAGAACCAGGACCGGCTCGAAGAGCCCGAGGCTGGTTATGCTTTGTAGGGGGGACCCACGCAATTTTTTTTTCGGGTCTTTCACATTCCATTTAAAAAATAAATAATATTTAAAAAAATATATAAATAATACTTGTGCCTCCAAAAAAGACAAACCAAGTACCTAATCCCTTCTAATATAAATAGATATGCTATTACCCAAAAAAAAAAAAGCAAAAACATGTTTTTACATTTTTTTTATTAGATTCCGCCAGCAAAGTGTGGCAGATTGAAAATGACGAATTTACTGTTTAAAAGCACTGTTGTCGAATTTACAAACTTCAATTGAATATACTTTTGTCGAATTGCCGCATTTGTACCATTGCAGAAAAGTCGAATTTGTCAAATGTCGAATTTTAAAGTCGAATTTTGAAAGCCTGTAAGAATAGGCTCCGCCCCCTTCTTCACATCATCCGTCCCCTTCTACCCCTGTACCTTGCTCTCTCCGGTCTGTGCTCTCTCCCGTCTGTAGGACTAGGCCCCGCCCCCTTCTTACCCTCCTGTGACTGCTCTCTCCTGACAAGTGGACCAGGCCTGCCCCCTACACGCTGCTGGTGTCTTCATTGTTACTTGGTCTGGAGCTCCGTTGGGGAGAGAACTCACGTGAGCTCATTAAGAATGAGGAACTGGGATGTTTTAATTTTATTGTGAGTAGTGTAGTGTGGTGATGTAGTATGTTGTATGGGGGGTATAGTGTAACTATGAAGTGGAGCATATGGGAGGGCTATAGCATAGTGATGTAATGTGGCATATGGGGGGTGGTAGCGCATAGGCGTGCGTACAGGGGGTGCCTGGTGCGCACAGGCACTCCCTAATGTCCAGCACCGCTGCACGCCACGCTTGCTGTAGCACAGTGATCGCTGAGTGTGTGATCGGTGGAGCCTAGCCTGCAGCTCATTTCCGTACCTCCCACCACCGCTGCACCCGCCCCCCCTCTGCCTGCTGCTAATACTATGCTGAGTGCATTCGTCGGCGGCCTCACTGGGGGGACTGGCGTCACCTTGCAATGTGACGTGGTGATGTCCGCCCATGCTCTCCTCCCGCCCACCTGTGCTTTCCTCCTGCTGCGGTCTCTCAGTCCTAGTGTGCCGCGGCCGCCACACCACTGGCAGTGTTCCTCTAGGAGGGACTGGGAGCTGCTGGCAGACACATTCTGCTGAGACTTACTTGTCAGTGCGGGTTCCGGATGGCAGGCGGCGGGTGGGAGGGCAGACGGGGAGCAGGTGTCACAAGGAGTGTGTGGGTAACTAATTCACAATACTTCCGCTCAACGTGGCACTGCTGGTCCTTCATCTCCCATGTCTCTTCACCAGGTGGCGGGCGGCCCGGAAATTAAGTGATGTGTTGTGCAGCAGTCAGTGTGAAGTGACTGTGAGTAACACTGGTGGTGCTGATGATGCTGCTGCAGCATCGGGAAGCAATTAATTCATAAATATAATGTACTCTATCAGTGTATTATACATACATAAACATGTACATACGTGTATTTATGTATATGCATGTATATACATGAGTGTGTGTGCATATATATATATATATATATATATATATATATATATATATGTATGTATAAAAATAAGACTTGGGGTTTGTTTTATTAGATAGAGCATGTCCCAGTGAAGTGCCTTTTAGGGTTGTGGTTTTTCAGAAAGTTACAGGTTTTTTTTTTAATTAAGAGAAATATGCCCCATTATAGAGATAGGGCATTTCAATTTGTTGCGCCTGCGCAGTGGCCGCCAGCAGGGGGTGTACTAGAGGGCCTTCACTTGAGAGCCGCAATATGGCCGCCTTCTCCCCGGTTATTCTGTAAATAGGAAAATAACCTCACAGGTTCACATAGGGCAGAGTTGCCACTACTAGTGCAGGGCTGTAACGTACAGTACTAAGGAAAAGCCATATACTAAAGCGGCACGGTGACCTCACCCCTCTCAGAGACACCAGGGCGCAGCACACTGTATGGGGTACACTTGGTACACACACCTGTTAGCTCAGGGCAGCACTATAGGACCCTCCTGTAATGCTGTGCTGGCGGCGTGTAGTGATCAGGGCACTGGGAGACTGGCTGGCTGGTCTCCGTCTCTGCTGCCTATAGAACTTCCACCTCTGTTATATATCAGGGCTGCTCTCCTGTGTGTTCTCTTCCTCTCCTACCTCACACTGGAACTGGCCGCCCAGAGAACGAGAGGGCAGCGGCTGACATCAGAGAGGGTGCAGCAATCTGTGTGGGCAGAGCCCCTCACAGCAAGGTGTCCTTATGCTGTGCCCCGTGTAATCACTGTGATCCATACAGACTCTCACCCTGGTATGCTCTCTATTTATTATTTATTTTTTTGCACTGCGGCATGCTCGAGGGAAGGGAGCAGGCACCCCCCACCCCACCGCCACTACTCCGCCAGCATCACTGCCGAGCCGGTCAGTGTGCCGGCGGCAATGAGCAGTAGGCAGCCACCAGCAACAACAGTCAGGAAGCTGTTACTCCCGGCAGCAGTAGCGTCAAGCTGCAATTCAGCCAGCGGCACGATGACCTGGGAGACAGTGGCAGCACAGGGAAGCAGTACCCCCTCCAATCGCAGCACCAACCAGGAGACTGAGGCAGCAACCCGCCCCCAGCAGCAGCACCACCCTGATGATAGGTAAGATGCATTTTGGTGTCACAAGAAGGTGGCCGGAGTAGTGGCTGGCTGTGGTCACACCCCGGGGAAAAGTGATAGTGATTTCAGTGTTCCCTTGCGCGGGGATTGGATGTGTAGATGTATGGAGGCTATGTATGTATAGATGTGAGTGGAAGTGGTTGGATGTATGAGAGCGGCAGTGTGCGGATGTATGAGAGCGGCAGTGTGCGGATGTATGAGAGCGGCAGTGTGCGGATGTATGAGAGCGGCAGTGTGCGGATGTATGAGAGCGGCAGTGTGCGGATGTATGAGAGCGGCAGTGTGCAGATGTATAACTGCGTCGGTGTGCGGCTGTATGAGTGCAATGGTGTGCGGCTGTATGCGTGTGGTGGTGTGCGGCGGTGTGTGGATGTATGAGAGCGGCAGTGTGCGGCTGTAAGAGTGCGGCAGTGTGCGGCTGTAAGAGTGCGGCAGTGTGCGGATGTATGAGAGCGGCAGTGTGCGGATGTATGAGAGCGGCAGTGTGCGGATGTATGAGAGCGGCAGTAATGGATGGCAGCGTCATAGGGAGGGATGTCGGAATGCTGTTATAGGATTCCTAATACAAAATGGAATCCGTATAGTGGGCGGGGCTGGCACCATGGCACCACGTTGGGCTTGATGGGCAGGTAGTGTGGCAAGCACACCCAAATTGGCGTCTGACGTCGCCCGCAGTCCACACTGTTGTGAGGAGTCGTTAATTTTGCTGTGTAGTGCACTCACAGAGGACCTACCGCCCGTCCCCTCCTCGCATCTGAGCAGCAGGTCAGGCTCTTATTTTCTTTTTAATCAGGAGAGGCCGAGTGAACTGTGAGCAGGGGGGCAGAGCTACATGGGACCCAGAGGGGCTGCTGTGCTGTCAGAGAGGGAGAGGAAGAGAGATGAAGCTACTGCAGATCCCCAGCTGATTGTGAGGTGCCGGGTTGAAGGGTGATGTGATCACCCTTCTCCCTCGCTGCAGCTTGGAACCGCATCTAGGCTTCCTCCATCGAGGGCATGCGGCGCAGCAGTGGGCAGCGTGTAATGAGTTTGTCTGACTCATTATACTGCTGCCTGTTGTGGACACCTCCGTCCGTACGGACTGGTGTACATGCCCAGCACAGAGGTGACAGTGTTGGTGGAAGTGCTGCCCAGCTCTGACCCTGCAGGCCTCCCTGATCTGGCTGCGGCCGCTGCTGCTGCGGCCCGAAACCCCTGCCGGTCCCCTCCATAGACTTCTGCCTGGCCAGCGCTGAGGTACTAGGGGTAGCCCAGCTGCAGGAAGGGTATGTCTCTGGCTTTCTCTCCGGCAGGGGAAGGTGACAGCGGCGGAGGAAGTGCTGCCCACCTCAGACACTGCAGGCCTCCCCGATCCAGCTGCGGCCACAGCTGATGCTGCCAGGACCCCCTGCTGGTCTCCTTTGTTGACTGCCGCATGGCCAGTGCTGAAGTACTGGGGGTAGGCTAGCTACGGGAAGAGTGTCTCTGCCTCGGGCTCTCTCTCTCTGGCAGGGGAAGGAAGGGCTGATTCTCTGGCACAACAGGGAGGGCTGGTCTGCAGGAACACAGCACTGGAAGAAACAGGAGGCCGAACTCATGGCCAAAAAGTGAGCAGTGCAGTGATCAGCCCCCTGGTCTTTCCCTCTCTCTGGGTGCAGAGCTGTATTCTACAGAGAGAGCTGGGATGGGAAGAAGGGGAACGGCACCTGACATACACATACACGCGCAACACCTGACACACACACATACACGTGCGGCACCTGACACACACACACGTAGCATCAGACACAATAAAATAAACATGCAGCACCTGACACACATACACGCGCAACACCTGACACACACACATATACACATGCGGCACCTGACACACACACGTAGCATCAGACACAATAAAATAAACATGCAGCACCTGACACATGCATATACACGCAGCACCTGACACATACATATACACGCAGCACCTGACACATACATATACACGCACACCATCAGACACACTAATATACACATGCAGCACCTGACACACACATACACACGCAGCACCTTACTCACACACACATAGACACGTGCAGCACCTGACGCACACACATGTACACGCGCAGCACCTGACGCACACTCATGTACACGCGCAGCACCTAATGCACACTCATGTACACACGCAGCACCTGACGCACACTCATGTACACGCACAGCACCTAATGCACACTCATGTACACGCGCAGCACCTGACGCACACTCATGTACACGCGCAGCACCTGACACAGACATACGTATTCATGCGCAGCACCAGACATACACTTGTACACACGCGGAGCACCTGATACTCACACACATATACACCCGCAACACTTGACACATACACACGTGCGGCAGCTGACGCATACACACGCACCATCAGACACACTCATATATACACGCAGCACCTGACACACACATACATACACACACACACACACACACACACACACACACAGGACCTAACACATATACACGCGCAGCACCTGACACCACGCACTCACACGTACAAGCAATGCATTTCACGCCTACCTCCAGCCTCAGTTACAGGCTGCTGCCGCCTACCCCCCTCCCTGCATCAGCTGCAAAGGCAGCAAAATATTTTGACCAAAGTCTAAAGGCCCATACACATTAAACGATGTCGCTCTGTGAGCGACATCGTCTAATGTTTCCCCGGGCCGGCCGGCCGGCGGCCGACTGTACACACTGAGCGATATGACCACTCATATCACTCAGTGACGTCACGCCCCCGCCAGCCCTGCATGAAGGTCGTGGACGACAGTCCACATCCTTCATGCATGCCCTACCGACAGCGACGATTGTTGCCGACCCGCGGGGCAGCGCATCGTTCGTCGCTGGTGGCATATACACTTAACGATAAAACGAGCGACGTCGCTCAAGGAGGGGGAAAATGAGCGACGTCGCTCATTAAATCGTTAAGTGTGTACGGACCTTAAACAATTCGGTTTGGTAAATAAAATTATTTTGCACAGAACAGTGATGTTATACGAACATCTTCATTAAACATTTAAAAAATCAAATGTTTATTCTTACAGTGAAATTTTACATTTCTGAATAAAATTTTTTTTTTTTTAAAAAGCGATGAAATTCCATAGACAAAAAACCTTACGGTTTCACATGTCCCATTAAGGCTTCTTAGACATGATCGAAATTTCAGAAACCTGTTGTAACTCTACCACTCAAACTCCAAAAAGCAATGAAATTCCGATCATTAAGGCTGACGCCTTAATGGACGTGTTCCTTGCGCAATACAGATATGGTATGCCATCACAGCCTGTGGGTAAGTGCAGATTCAGCACTCTCACAGAGTGAGATTGCTGTCACTCACACAATGGTGGAGCTGCTAATTCACAGATTTGTGTGCTCATTGGAATACACACATGCAGTCTATGCAACTGAAGGTCTGAGCGGAAGACAAAGCTGCTCAGATGAGGTATGAGTGTTGTTGATTGGAGGGAGGAGAGCGGTGTGGATGGGGGAACAGAAGTGTGTGGATAGAGGGAACACTAAGCAGCACTGATGGGGGGACGACAAAGAAACACGGGGTAATTCAGACCGCAGCAGCAGCGATCGCAGTCTGAATTAGTTTGTGAGGTGCGCACGTGCAATGGCTGCACTGCGCGTACGTACCCCAGGAGCCCAGTGAGATGCTATCAGCATCTCACTGGCTGCGATCACCCTGCCTGATTGATAGGCAGAGGGGGTTGCGTGGAAGGAGGGGGTGTGCAAACAGCGTTAGAATGCCATTGGCAGGGCATGGTCTGCACAACGGAGGCGTTTCCGGACTACTGAGGGGTGGGCTGTGGCGGTTATTTCCCTGCCAAGAGCGCAGGACCCACGAAATTTACCTTCAGGATGTCGGCTACATGAATGGGGTAAGAGTGGTGTGGATAGGGGGTAGATTAAGCAGCAAGTATGGGAAGGGAGACAGAGCGGTGCAGATGGGGGAAATGGTGCAGATGGGTTGAAAACACTGGCTTGGATGGGTAGAAAACTGGTGCAGATAGGAGAGAAGACAGTGTGCCCTGTACTGGAGGAGACAGAGTGACGTTGAAGAGGGAAACACTGAGCAGCACAGAGACAAGGAAACGGTGATACAGACAAGGCACAGGTGCGGAAAGACAGATGGTGTAGATAAGTTAGTACAGACTAGCACAGATGGGAGAACACAGCAGTAGGGATAGGGGAAGACAGCAGCATGGAGGTGTATAGGGGAAGCAAGTGTAGATGCATAGACAGTAGATGTGGTATTATAGTTTTAGCAATTAACCAAGATATTTTGAGGGAGCTAAATGTGTATACTAAGTGAGATGGATGTATGGAGTGAGAAGCTGTTGTAACACGGTGGGATTGTTGTGGTGACCGAATGGGATGGTTGTGGGCACTGTGTGGGATGGGAGCACCACAAAACTGCTCAGACCTTCAGTTGCATAGACTGCATGTGTGTATTCCAATGAGCACACAAATCTGTGAATTAGCAGCTCCACCATTGTGTGAGTGACAGCAATCTCACTCTGTGAGAGTGCTGAATCTGCACTTACCCACAGGCTGTGATGGCATACCATATCTGTATTGCGCAAGGAACATGTCCATTAAGGCGTCAGCCTTAATGATCGGAATTTCATTGCTTTTTGGAGTTTGAGTGGTAGAGTTACAACAGGTTTCTGAAATTTCGATCATGTCTAAGAAGCCTTAATGGGACATGTGAAACCGTAAGGTTTTTTGTCTATGGAATATATTTATATATATATATATATATATATAAAAAAAAACACAGCACGGTCTTAGAGCGGAAGTATATATCAGGATACTCTTACAATATATCCTGTAATAGGTATACCTTTTCTTAACTAACGCTGTCTGTATAAAGACATGTAGAATGCTCAACTGTTTAGTAAAGTCACAGCGCTGTATACAGACGGCTTTACAAGGGAGACCTTGCCCCGCAGTCCCAGAGACCAGCCGCAGCTATGCTTAGAAGATGGCGCACAGCGTATAAGTCGGGCAGGAAAATAGGATTTTGGTACCTACCAGTAAATCCTTTTCTCGTAGTCCGTAGAGGATGCTGGGGTCCACATTAGTACCATGGGGTATAGACAGGTCCACCAGGAGCCATTGGCACTTTAAGAGTTTGAGAGTGTGGGCTGGCTCCTCCCTCTATGCCCCTCCTACCAGACTCAGTTTAGAAACTGTGCCCGAGGAGACGGACATCTTTGAGAGAAGGATTATTCACAGATAGTGGTGGGATTCGTACCAGCTCACACATACAAGGCACGTCAAGCCAACTAAGCTTGAACACTCAGCAACTGCTGAAACCTTACTTACCAAGTAACAATGCAGTACTCAACTAAACAAAGTGGTACTGAACCAAATAACATATGCAGGAAAACGAAGCGCTGGGCGGGCGCCCAGCATCCTCTTCGGACTACGAGAAAAGGATTTACCGGTAGGTACCAAAATCCTATTTTCTCTTACATCCAAGAGGATGCTGGGGTCCACATTAGTACCATGGGGATGTACCAAAGCTCCCAGAATGGGAGGGAGAGCACGGAGGCTCCTGCAGAACTGATTGACTGAACTTCAGATCATCAGAGGCTAAAGTATCGAACTTGTAAAACTTTGCAAACGTTTTCGACCCAGACCAAGTTGCAGCTCGGCAAAGTTGCACTGCCGAGACCCCCGGCCAGCCGCCCAGGAAGACCCCCACCTTACGAGTAGAGTGGGACTTAACATATTTTGGACACGGCAATCCTGCCGTTGAATAAGCGTGCTGGATAGTGAACCTAATCCAGCGAGAAATAGTCTGCTTAGAAGCAGGACACCCAATTTTCTTGGGATCATATAGGACAAACAGAGAGTCCGACTTTCTGTGACGAGAAGTTCTCTTCACATATATTTTCAGAGCCCTTACAACATCCAAGGACTTTGATGTAATTGAGGAGTCAGTAGCCACTGGCACCACTATAGGTTGGTTGATATGAAATGCTGACACAACCTTTGGAAGAAACTGCTGACGCGTCCTGAGCTCAGCTCTATCTTCGTGGAAGATCAAATAAGGGCTTTTACAGGATAAAGCCCCCAATTCGGATACGCGTCTAGCCAAAGCTAAGGCCAACAACGTGACAGCCTTCCATGTAAGAAACTTGACCTCAACCTCCTGTAGAGGCTGTCAAAGTCAGAAAAATATCATGATGCACACTGCCATATTTGCACCTCATATGTGTCCCCGCTGCGCATGCGTACGCTCTCCCGTGCGTGCGCATACTCGCTGATATGTGCACCCGCAGGCGCACGGTATGCGCATTTACGGTAAAGTTTATGTGCATCTAGCGGGCGACTCGTTCATAACATATTTTCACCATATAATGTATTTTGTAGATTATGGTCCCTTTGATAGAATCTGAAAGTTTAGCTAATGTAGCATGTTCATGAACAAAGAGATCCCTCTTTGTTTGATACGAAGGGTCAGACAAGGGTTATACAGTGGTGTTTAGTACCCATCGGAAGAGTATTTAATTAGCAATATTCCGGTGTTGGTTTGAAGCGGATTAATCGCTCGTGCGAATAGTTATGGACATAAGAAGTTTATGGACTTTTACTATTATTTGCACTTTATTATCCATGCGGCGGGGAAACCTAGTTTCTCTGACGTCCTAGTGGATGCTGGGACTCCGTCAGGACCATGGGGATTAGCGGCTCCGCAGGAGACAGGGCACAAAAATAAAGCTTTAGGATCAGGTGGTGTGCACTGGCTCCTCCCCCTATGACCCTCCTCCAAGCCTCAGTTAGGTTTTTGTGCCCGTCCGAGCAGGGTGCAATCTAGGTGGCTCTCCTAAAGAGCTGCTTAGAAAAAGTTTTTAGGTTTTTTATTTTCAGTGAGTCCTGCTGGCAACAGGCTCACTGCATCGAGGGACTTAGGGGAGAGAAGTGAACTCACCTGCGTGCAGGATGGATTTGCTTCTTAGGCTACTGGACACTAGCTCCAGAGGGACGATCACAGGTACAGCCTGTATGCGCCTATGCGCTCCATTGTAACCAATGGTGGGAACTTTCTGCTCAGCAGTTGACCGAAAGTGACCTCACCGCTGACCACAAAGTTCCCACCATTGGTTACAATGGAGCGCATAGTCAGAGTGGGTTTCTGGCATTCGGGGAAAGGGGACCCATGTGAAAACATGGGTCCCCTTTCAGTGCGTGGCTCGGGTATCCGTTTTATTTTTTTAATCAAGTACGTGGATTACAAAAGGATTATCCGAGGAGCCTGGTACCCTGGATCTGGTGAGTATAATTTATTATTATTATGGACTTTTCAACAAACTTTTGAGATATTGATCTCTTAAGATGCTGCTCATTGGCCCGTTTGGATCGTTCTTCGTATTCAGGAATACCTATAATCAAGACATATGAACATTATTGGTTTGCATTTAATGTTTAGTATTATTTGTATTATGCTGTGTACTTATGATGTGACGAATAATGAAATATATCTCCTCCGGCGCTGTATAAAGGCACAGGAAGTGAGTTATCGTTTTGGGAAGCGTGACACGCAGGTATGTTAAATGGAACGCACGGCCTCCTTCCGTGTTCGGGCAGTGTAAACACCTCTGACAGGAAGTGACGCGCCGTGTGAATACCCGCGTCACGTGGTTCCCTGCCGTGCTTCTACAGTAAGCCGCGTCCCTGATCAGAGCGGACAGGAAGCGACGTATCATGCTGTGGAACGCATGGTACCGCTTCCTGTCTATGTAACGGATTAGTTATGATTGAACACACTTGTTATTAATCGGTATAACACCTGAAAATGTTGAGGATATTAAGAAGGGGTATATATATGCCCTCTATATCAATTAGCCACTAACGCTTCTGAGGAAGAACCCGTCGGTTCGAAATGCATTAAGCAGCTGTGGCTATTTCTGGAACTGTTTGGAGCACCTTTGAGGAAGATCCCCCTGAGTATCCGGAACCCTGTGGGACTTTTGTGGAACTTATCTGTTGATAAGTATATGTGACTCCTTCTATCCAGTCTTTCATTACAAGCTTTTTTAAATCTTTGTTTGTGAGTGCATTTGGTGCTTATTAAACTTGTTACTTTTGTACATCTGGTATTGCACTATTTGCACTTTCTCCGTTTTAGTCTCTCTCACAAGAAAGAAATTTGGGGCTCGCCTGATCACCTGTGAACCAACTTTATTGTGATACGCCTCTTTTAAATCGATGTTTGTGAGTTGAACTTACAAAAATATTAAAAGAAATTCTATGTTTACTTGCATATTTGCACTATTGGAGTGTTCCTTTTTTTGTAGTTGTATCCTCTAAGGGCTCACCGCCTTATAAATCAGTGTTCTATGCTTTGACTACATGAGAACTTCTACTTAGAACCGGTTCATCTTATACAGTGTAAGCGCAATAATACATTTTACCTACTATATACTGTATTTCCTGAAAATCTGGTGATTTTTTTCTTTAAATGTATATGCTGCTTTAAATACTGTATGTTTTGCGCAGATACCACAATATATACTCATTTACGAGTATAATTTATTCAACAGGTATCCCATGGATTCTACTGGAGAAGAGGACCGACCCTCGTGTGAACATAAGGTAAGTATGTATGTATGTTTGTGTGGATGGATGTAATAAAACTTTACTTTCAAGGTGTGTGTGTATTGTCTTTTTTTGGGTATTTTTTTAGTAGTAGTACTACAGGTACCAGCGGGCCCGTTTTTCCGCCGCATGTTGGTACTTGTGGTTCTCCAAGTACCAGCATGTGGGGGAGGCTTGCTGGGCCTTGTAGTACTGCTACTAAAAACAATATCTTACACTTTGACAAAAAGGCTATCAGCCCCCCATCCGCACCCCATTGGATGGGGGGGGACAGCCTCGGGCTTCACCCCTGGCCCTTGGGTGGCTGGGGGGGGGGACCCCTTGATTGAAGGGGTCCCCACTCCCCCAGGGTACCCCGGCCAGTGGTGACTAGTTGGATATTTGATGCCACGGCCGCAGGGCACTGTATAAAAGTGACCCCCGGCTGTGGCATTATCTGTCCAGCTAGTGGAGCCCGGTGCTGGTTTTAAAAATACGGGGTCCCCTACGCTTTTTGTCCCCCGTATTTTTGGAACCAGGACCAGGCGCAGAGCTCGATGCTGGTTGCTTAAATATGGGGGAACCCCTGTCATTTCTCTAACGTCCTAGTGGATGCTGGGGACTCCGTCAGGACCATGGGGATTAGCGGCTCCGCAGGAGACAGGGCACAAAAATAAAGCTTTAGGATCAGGTGGTGTGCACTGGCTCCTCCCCCTATGACCCTCCTCCAAGCCTCAGTTAGGTTTTTGTGCCCGTCCGAGCAGGGTGCAATCTAGGTGGCTCTCCTAAAGAGCTGCTTAGAAAAAGTTTTTAGGTTTTTTATTTTCAGTGAGTCCTGCTGGCAACAGGCTCACTGCATCGAGGGACTTAGGGGAGAGAAGTGAACTCACCTGCGTGCAGGATGGATTGGCTTCTTAGGCTACTGGACACCATCAGCTCCAGAGGGATCGAACACAGGCCCAGCCATGGAGTCCGGTCCCGGAGCCGCGCCGCCGACCCCCCTTGCAGATGCCGAAGATTGAAGAGGTCCAGAAACAGGCGGCAGAAGACTTTTCAGTCTTCATGAGGTAGCGCACAGCACTGCAGCTGTGCGCCATTGTTGTCAGCACACTTCACACAGCGGTCACTGAGGGTGCAGGGCGCTGGGGGGGGCGCCCTGGGCAGCAATGTATAATACCTTTTTTATGGCTAAAAATACATCACATATAGCCCTTGAGGCTATATGGATGTATTTAACCCCTGCCAGATCTCACAAACTCCGGGAGAAGAGCCCGCCGAAATAGGGGGCGGGGCTTATTCTCCTCAGCACACAGCGCCATTTTCCTGCTCAGCTCCGCTGTGAGGAAGGCTCCTAGGACTCTCCCCTGCACTGCACTACAGAAACAGGGTAAAACAGAGAGGGGGGCACTTTTTTGGCGATATTACTATATTTAAGCTGCTATAAGGATACAACACTTATATAGGGTTGTTCCCATATATATTATAGCGCTTGGGTGTGTGCTGGCAAACTCTCCCTCTGTCTCCCCAAAGGGCTAGTGGGGTCCTGTCTTCAATAGAGCATTCCCTGTGTGTCTGCTGTGTGTCGGTACGTGTGTGTCGACATGTATGAGGACGATGTTGGTGTGGAGGCAGAGCAATTGCCGGTAATGGTGATGTCACCCCCCAGGGAGTCGACACCGGAATGGATGGCTTTGTTTATGGAATTACGTGATAATGTCAGCACATTACAAAAATCAGTTGACGACATGAGACGGCCGGCAAACCAGTTAGTACCTGCCCAGGCGTCTCAGACACCGTCAGGGGCTGTAAAACGCCCTTTACCTCAGTCGGTCGACACAGACCCAGACACGGACACTGAATCTAGTGTCGACGGTGAAGAAACAAACGTATTTTTCAGTAGGGCCACACGTTATATGATCACGGCAATGAAGGAGACTTTACATATCTCTGATACTGCAAGTACCACAAAAAGGGGTATTATGTGGGGTGTGAAAAAACTACCTGTAGTTTTTCCTGAATCAGAGGAATTGAATGATGTATGTGATGAAGCGTGGGTTAACCCAGATAGAAAAGTGCTAATTTCAAAAAAGTTATTGGCATTATACCCTTTCCCGCCAGAGGTTAGGGCGCGCTGGGAAACACCCCCTAGGGTGGATAAGGCGCTCACACGCTTATCAAAACAAGTGGCGTTACCGTCTCCTGATACGGCCGCCCTCAAGGATCCAGCTGATAGGAGGCTGGAAACTACCTTAAAAAGTATATACACACATACTGGTGTTATACTGCGACCAGCCATCGCCTCAGCCTGGATGTGCAGTGCTGGGGTGGTCTGGTCGGATTCCCTGACTGAAAATATTGATACCCTGGATAGGGACAGTATTTTATTGACTTTAGAGCAATTAAAGGATGCTTTTCTTTATATGCGAGATGCTCAGAGGGATATTTGCACTCTGGCATCGAGAGTAAGTGCGATGTCCATATCTGCCAGAAGAAGTTTATGGACGCGACAGTGGTCAGGTGATGCGGATTCCAAACGGCATATGGAAGTATTGCCGTATAAAGGGGAGGAATTATTTGGCGTCGGTCTATCGGATCTGGTGGCCACGGCAACTGCCGGAAAATCCACCTTTTTACCTCAGACCCCCTCCCAACAGAAAAAGACACCGTCTTTTCAGCCGCAGTCCTTTCGGTCCTATAAGAACAAGCGGGCAAAAGGACAGTCATATCTGCCCCGAGGCAGAGGAAAGGGTAAGAGAGGGCAGCAAGCAGCTCCTTCCCAGGAACAGAAGCCCGCCCGGGTTCTGCAAAGCCCTCAGCATGACGCTGGGGCTTTACAAGCGGACTCAGGAGCGGTGGGGGGTCGACTCAAGAATTTCAGCGCGCAGTGGGCTTGCTCACAGGTGGACCCCTGGATCCTGCAGGTAGTATCTCAGGGTTACAGGTTGGAATTCGAGAAGTCTCCCCCTCGCCGGTTCCTAAAGTCTGCTTTGCCAACGTCTCCCTCAGACAGGGCGACGGTATTGGAAGCCATTCACAAGCTGTTTTCTCAGCAGGTGATAGTCAAGGTACCCCTCCTACAACAGGGAAAGGGGTATTACTCCACACTATTTGTGGTACCGAAGCCGGACGGCTCGGTAAGACCTATTCTAAATCTGAAATCTTTGAACCTGTACATACAAAAATTCAAGTTCAAGATGGAGTCACTCAGAGCAGTGATAGCGAATCTGGAAGAAGGGGACTTTATGGTGTCCCTGGACATAAAAGATGCTTACCTGCATGTCCCAATTTGCCCTTCACATCAAGGGTACCTCAGGTTCGTGGTGCAAAACTGTCATTATCAGTTTCAGACGCTGCCGTTTGGATTGTCCACGGCACCTCGGGTCTTTACCAAGGTAATGGCCGAAATGATGATTCTTCTGCGAAGAAGAGGCGTATTAATTATCCCTTACTTGGACGATCTCCTGATAAGGGCAAGGTCCAGAGAACAGCTGGAGGACGGAGTAGCACTAACCCAAGTAGTGCTGCAACAACACGGGTGGATTCTGAATTTTCCAAAATCTCAGTTGACCCCGACAACACGTCTGCTGTTTCTGGGAATGATTCTGGACACGGTTCAGAAAAAGGTGTTTCTTCCGGAGGAGAAAGCCAAGGAGTTATCCGAACTTGTCAGGAACCTCCTAAAACCAGGAAAAGTGTCTGTGCATCAATGCACAAGAGTCCTGGGAAAGATGGTGGCTTCTTACGAAGCGATTCCATTCGGCAGATTCCATGCACGAATTTTTCAGTGGGATCTGCTGGACAAATGGTCCGGATCGCATCTGCAGATGCATCAGCGGATAACCTTATCGCCACGGACAAGGGTGTCTCTTCTGTGGTGGTTGCAGAGTGCTCATCTGTTAGAGGGCCGCAGATTCGGCATACAGGACTGGGTCCTGGTGACCACGGATGCCAGTCTGAGAGGCTGGGGAGCGGTCACACAGGGAAGAAACTTCCAGGGAGTATGGTCAAACCTGGAGATATCTCTTCACATAAATATACTGGAGCTAAGAGCGATTTACAATGCTCTAAGCCTGGCAAAACCCCTGCTTCAGGGTCAGCCGGTGTTGATCCAGTCGGACAACATCACGGCAGTCGCCCACGTAAACAGACAGGGCGGCACAAGAAGCAGGAGAGCAATGGCAGAAGCTGCAAGGATTCTTCGCTGGGCGGAAGATCATGTGATAGCACTGTCAGCAGTGTTCATTCCGGGAGTGGACAACTGGGAAGCAGACTTCCTCAGCAGACACGATCTACACCCGGGAGAGTGGGGACTTCATCCAGAAGTCTTCCACATGATTGTGAACCGTTGGGAAAAACCAAAGGTGGACATGATGGCGTCTCGCCTCAACAAAAAACTAGACAGGTATTGCGCCAGGTCAAGAGACCTTCAGGCAATAGCTGTGGACGCTCTGGTAACGCCGTGGGTGTTCCAGTCAGTGTATGTGTTTCCTCCTCTGCCTCTCATACCAAAAGTACTGAGAATTATACGGCAAAGGGGAGTAAGAACGATACTCGTGGCTCCGGATTGGCCAAGAAGAACTTGGTACCCGGAACTTCAGGAGATTCTCACGGAAGATCCGTGGCCTCTACCTCTAAGACGGGACCTGCTTCAGCAGGGACCGTGTCTATTCCAAGACTTACCGCGGCTGCGTTTGACGGCATGGCGGTTGAACGCCGAATTCTAAGGGAAAAAGGCATTCCGGAAGAGGTCATTCCTACACTGGTAAAAGCCAGGAAGGAGGTGACTGCACAACATTATCACCGCATTTGGAGAAAATATGTTGCGTGGTGTGAGGCCAGGAAGGCCCCCACGGAGGAATTTCAATTGGGTCGATTCCTACATTTCCTGCAAACAGGATTGTCTATGGGCCTCAAGTTGGGGTCCATTAAGGTTCAAATTTCGGCCCTGTCGATTTTCTTCCAGAAAGAATTGGCTTCAGTTCCTGAAGTCCAGACTTTTGTAAAAGGAGTACTACATATACAGCCCCCGGTTGTGCCCCCAGTGGCTCCGTGGGACCTTAATGTAGTTTTGGATTTTCTCAAATCCCATTGGTTTGAGCCACTCAAATCGGCGGATTTGAAATATCTTACATGGAAAGTAACCATGCTACTGGCCCTGGCTTCAGCCAGGAGAGTGTCAGAATTGGCGGCTTTATCGTATAAAAGCCCATATCTGATTTTCCATTCGGACAGGGCAGAACTGCGGACGCGTCCTCATTTTCTGCCTAAGGTGGTGTCAGCGTTTCACCTGAACCAGCCTATTGTGGTGCCTGCGGCTACTAGCGATTTGGAGGATTCCAAGTTGCTGGACGTTGTCAGGGCATTGAAAATATATATTTCAAGGACGGCTGGAGTCAGAAAATCTGACTCGCTGTTTATACTGTATGCACCCAACAAGCTGGGTGCTCCTGCTTCTAAGCAGACGATTGCTCGTTGGATTTGTAGCACAATTCAACTTGCACATTCTGTGGCAGGCCTGCCACAGCCTAAATCTGTCAAGGCCCATTCCACAAGGAAGGTGGGCTCATCCTGGGCGGCTGCCCGAGGGGTCTCGGCATTACAACTCTGCCGAGCAGCTACGTGGTCGGGGGAGAACACGTTTGTAAAATTCTACAAATTTGATACCCTGGCTAAAGAGGACCTGGAGTTCTCTCATTCGGTGCTGCAGAGTCATCCGCACTCTCCCGCCCGTTTGGGAGCTTTGGTATAATCCCCATGGTCCTGACGGAGTCCCCAGCATCCACTAGGACGTTAGAGAAAATAAGATTTTACTTACCGATAAATCTATTTCTCGTAGTCCGTAGTGGATGCTGGGCGCCCATCCCAAGTGCGGATTGTCTGCAATACTTGTACATAGTTATTGTTACAAAAAAATCGGGTTGTTATTGTTGTGAGCCGTCTGTTCAGAGGCTCCTACGTTGTCATACTGTTAACTGGGTTCAGATCACAAGTTGTACGGTGTGATTGGTGTGGCTGGTATGAGTCTTACCCGGGATTCAAAATCCTTCCTTATTGTGTACGCTCGTCCGGGCACAGTATCCTAACTGAGGCTTGGAGGAGGGTCATAGGGGGAGGAGCCAGTGCACACCACCTGATCCTAAAGCTTTATTTTTATGCCCTGTCTCCTGCGGAGCCGCTAATCCCCATGGTCCTGACGGAGTCCCCAGCATCCACTACGGACTACGAGAAATAGATTTATCGGTAAGTAAAATCTTATTTTTCCCCCCCATATTTCTGCAACCAGGATCGGCTCAAAGAGCCCGAGGCTGGTTATGCTTAGGAGGGGGGACCCCACGCAATTTTTTTTCAACAAATTAACACTTTCCCACCCCCTCCCA
Organism: Pseudophryne corroboree; assembly: GCF_028390025.1. Taxonomy (NCBI): domain Eukaryota; kingdom Metazoa; phylum Chordata; class Amphibia; order Anura; family Myobatrachidae; genus Pseudophryne; species Pseudophryne corroboree. Next base: position 279,386,923 of record NC_086447.1, read on the forward strand.
CTGATATACATGCACGGATCTCATGGATCCGTGCATGCCTATCCAATCACGGCTCAAAAAAGCAGGTCTGGTTTTTTTTAGCACTTTTTTACGAGTTGTATTTTTTCACGGCAGTGTTTTTTTTTTTTTGGCTTTGCACTTCTTAGTAAATGACCGAGATTCATACTTAAACAGCCGCGTTTTGACCGATGGTGTATTCATTCGTATTTTTTTTGTTGGACTTGCAAAAAAATACGAATGGCCTCATCACTGCCGTGATTTCTGCTTAGTAAATTACCGAGATGACACTTTGAAGAAAAAACGGCATCTCGGTCAAAATCGGGACCTTAGTAAATATACCCCACTGTTCTTGTTCTACACTGATGTAACAGAATCTAAACTCTCAGAATCGCACATAACACTCCTCAGGGCTCTGTCCACATCCAATATGTCCTTCAGGCTCCAAATTCTTTTGATGCACTGGTGTGGCTGTTTTGGTGATGACACACCCAAGTGCAGCTTGCAGGCTATTACATAAGCCCTCTAGACTGAGGGGGAGAAAGTGGTGCCTGGGAAGTTACAGTAGACGCATGTGGGGTACTTGCTTTGTACTGGACATTCTAGTATGTTTAAAAGGAGTAGGAGTTCAGTGGCGTAACTAGGGGTCTGCAGCCACCGCGGTCGCTTGGAGGCGCGCAGGGCTGCGGGGTGCCCTAGCTGCCGCCACTTATTCTGGTTTGGGAAGGAGGGACACGGAGGGCACAGCGCGCGCTTCTCCTGTGTGTCCCTCCTGTGTCTCCGGCGGCAGCGGCGTGTCTGTTAAATGAAGTGCCCGTTCGTGAGCTCTGAGTGGCTCACTAACCGGCACTTCATTTGATAGACACGGCATATTTGGCACTTGAGGGGGGGGGAGCATATTTGGCACTTGGGGGAGCATATTTGGCACTGGGGGAGCATATTTGGCACTGGGGGAGCATATTTGGCACTTGGGGGAGCATATTTGGCACTTGGGGGAGCATATTTGGCACTTGAGGGAACATATTTGGCACTGGGGGAGCATATTTGGCACTTGGGGGGGGCATATTTGGCACTTGGGGGGGGGGCATATTTGGCACTGGGGGGGCATGTTTGGCACTGGGGGAACATATTTGGCACTTGGGGGGGCATATTTGGCACTGGGGGAACATATTTGGCACTGGGGGAACATATTTGGCACTTGGGGAACATATTTGGCACTTGGGGGGGCATGTTTGGCACTGGGGGAGCATATTTGGCACTGGGGGGATGACTATTTGGCACTGGGGGAACATATTTGGCACTTGGGGGGGCATATTTGGCACTGGGGGAGCAGTGGCGGATCCAGGGGGGGAGCACTCGGGCCCGTGCCCCCCCTGTAATTTGTGGCCTCTGTCCCCCCCAGCGCTGGCACCGCACAGGGAGATGACGGGCACCCGCTGAGATTGTGTTACCAGCGGGCGCCCATCTCCCTGCACAGCGGCAGCCGGATGCAGGAGCTCAGTACTGCGCTCCGGCTCTCGGCGCTGTCACTGTGCAGCGTGCGCTATGGGAGAGACGTCAGTCATGACGTCTCTCTCATAGGGAGTAATTCCAAGTTGATCGCAGCAGGAAATTTTTTAGCAGTTGGGCAAAACCATGTGCACTGCAGGGGAGGCAGATATAACATGTGCAGAGAGAGATAGATTTGGGTGTGGTGAGTTCAATCTGCAATCTAAATTGCAGTGTACAAATAAAGCAGCCAGTATTTACCCTGCACAGAAACAAAATAACCCTCCCAAATCTAACTCTCTCTGCAAATGTTATATCTGCCCCCCCCTGCAATGCACATGGTTTTGCCCAACTGCTAAAAAATTTCCTGCTGCGATCAACTTGAAATTACCCCCATAGTGCTGACTGAGGAGCGGACGCCCAGGGAGGAGGAGGACTGCAGCGGTCTGGAAGCGGGAACGGGGCTTGGTAAGTATGTTCTATTTTCTCTTCCTCAGTGCAGCGGGGGCATCTACTAGGGGCAAACTATAGGGGGGACATTACTGAGGGGCATCAACAAGGGAAATTACTACTGGGTGGGGGGGCATTACTACTGGGGGCATTATTACTGGGGGAGCATCTATTGGGGGCATTACTACTGGGGGCATTACTAGGGGGCATCAACAAGGGACATTACTACTGGGGGCATTACTACTGGGGGGCATCAACAAGGGGCATTACTACTGGGGGGCATTACTACTGGGGGCATTACTACTGGGGGGCATTACTACTGGGGGCATTACTACTGGGGGGCATTATTACTGGGGGGCATCTACTGGGGGCATTACTTCTGGCGGACATTACTACTGGGGGCAAACTACTGGGGGCATTATTACTGGGGGGCATCTATTGGGGGCATCACTACTGGGGGGTCATCTATTGGGGGCATTTTACTGGTGGCAGCTACTGGGGGACATTTTTACTGGGGGTAATCTACTGGGGCAAACTACTGGGGGACATTATTACTGGTGGCATCTACTGGGTGTATTACAACTAGAGGCATTATTTACTGGGGGGCATCTACTGGGGGCATTACTACTGGGGGGGTCATCTATTGGGGGCAAACTCCTAGGGGGCATTACTACTGGGGGCAAACTACTGGGGGACATTATTACTCGGGGGCATCTACTGGGGGCACACTACTGGGGGACATTATTACTGGGGGCCAACTACAAAGGGGCTAACTACTGGGGGCAAACTACAGGAGGGCATTACTACTGGCGGCGTAACTACAGGGGCATTACTACTGGCGGCGTAACTACAGGGGCATTACTACTTGGGGGCTAAACTACAGGGGGGCATAATACAGGGGCCAAACTACTGGGGGATAACTACAGGGGCCAAACTACTGGGGGCATTACTACTGGGGGGTAAACTACAAGGGGGGCATAACTACATGGGCTAAACTACAATGGGGCAATCTACAGGGGGGCATTACTACTGGTGGCTAAACTACAAGCAGGCAAACTACTGGGGGCATTACCACTGGGAGGCTAAACTAAAGGGGGGGGGGGTAAACTACTGGGGTCATAACTGCAGGGGCATTACCACTGGGGGCATAACTACTAGGGCGCTAAATGACTGGGGGCATTACTACAGGCAACATTACTACTGGGGGCAATACGGGCATTGCATAAGGGGCACCACTACTATGGGGTCTATATAAGGGGCACTACCAGTACAGTGGACATTGCATAATGAGCGCTACAACTGTGGGCATTGTATAAGAAGCGCCACCTCACATGCACCGAAGCCGCACGCAAATGTACTTGCCCCTTCCATGGTGCCCCCCCTATCATTTTCTTCTGGATCCGCCCTTGTGGGGGAGCATATTTGGCCCTGGAGGAGCATATTTGGCACTGTGGGCATATGTGTACCTGGCACGGTGGGGGAATATCTGGCACTGGGAGCACAGCCCTAGCAACAAGCATTACCCCCTGGTTACAACCACAACACCCAACTCATGAAATCCCTGGCAACAAGCATTACCCCCTAGCAACGAGCATGACACCCAGTGCACGAAATCCCTGGCAACAAATATTACCACCTGGCAACAAGCTTGAAACCCAGCACATGATACCTCTGGCAACAAGCATAACACCTACCGCATGAAACCCCTGGCAACGAGCATGACACCCTGAGCATGAAAACCTCTGGCACCGTGCATGGAACCAAGAGCATGAAACCTCTGGCAACGAGCAGGTAATTTAAAAGTAATTAGAATCCTTACTGTAGGACTTAATATGTAATGGGCATTGCGGTGTGGCATAATGTATCACGGACATTGCGGTGTGTGTCATAATGTGTCACAGGCAGTACGGGGTGTGGCATACTATATCACGGGCATTGTGGTATGTGGTATAATGTCTCAGGGGCATTGCAGTGTGTGGCATAATGTATAACGGGCATTGCGGTGTGTGGCATAAGGTATAAAAGCCATTGCGGTATGTGTCACAGGCATTACGGTGTGTGTGGTATACTATATCACGGGCATTGTGGTATGTGGTATAATGTCTCAGGGGCATTGCAGTGTGTGGCATAATGTTTAACAGGCATTGCGGTGTGTGGCATAAGGTATAACAGGCATTGCGGTGTGTGGCATAAGGTATAACAGGCATTGCGGTGTGTGGCATAAGGTATAACAGCCATTGCGGTATGAGTCACAGGCATTACAGTGTGTGTGGTATACTATATCACGAGCATTGTGATATGTGATATAATGTCTCAGGGGCATTGCAGTGTGTGGCATAATGTTTAACGGGCATTGCAGTGTGTGGCATAAGGTATAATGGGCATTGCGGTATGTGTCACAGGCATTACGGTGTGTGTGGTATACTATATCACGGGCATTGTGGTATGTGGGATAATGTCTCAGGGGCATTGTAGTGTGTGGCATAATGTTTAACGGGCATTGCGGTGTGTGGCAAAGGGGATAACGGGCATTGCGGTATGTGTCACAGGCATTACGGTGTGTGTGGTATACTATCACGGGCATTGTGGTATGTGGTATAATGTCTCAGGGGCATTGCAGTGTGTGGCATAATGTTTAATGGGCATTGTGGTGTGTGGCATAGGGTATAACGGGCATTGCGGTATGTATCACAGGCATTACGGTGTGTGGTATACTCTATCACGGGCATTGTGGTATGTGGTATAATGTCTCAGGGTCACTGCAGTGTGTGGCATAATGTATCACGGACATTGCAGTGTGTGGCATAATGTGTCACGGACATTGCAGTGTGTGGCATAATGTATCACGGACATTGCAGTGTGTGGCATAATGTATCACGGACATTGCAGTGTGTGGCATAATGCATACCTCCCAACATGACCCACTCCAGGAGGGACAGAATGCTCTGCTTCTGGACTTTTCTCTTAATTTATGTTTGCCGGCACCTGTTTGAACAGTTTAATGGATAAGAAGGTATTTCACCACAGGTGCCGGCAATCCTAAATTAAGAGGAAAGTCCAGGAGCAGAGCATTCTGCCCCTCCTGGAGAAGGTCATGTTGGGCCATATGCATAATGTGTCACAGGCATTGTATGTGCTATAATGTATCAGGGGCATTGCAGTGTGTAGCATAATGAATAACGGGCATTGCGGTGTGGCATAGGGTATAACGGGCATTGCGGTATGTGTCACAGGCATTACGGTGTGTGGTATACTATATCACGGGCATTGTGGTATGTGGTATAATGTCTCAGGGTCATTGCGGTGTGTGTCATGATGTGTCACAGACATTGTATGTGCTATAATGTATCAGGTGCATTGCAGTGTGTAGTATAATGAATAACGGGCATTGCGATGCCTGTCATAATGTGTCACAGGAATTACGGTGTGTGGCATAATGTGTCGGGGGCATTATGGTGTGTGGCATATTGTGTCATGTGCATTATTGTGTGTGGCATAATGTCTAAGGGCCATTGCAGTATGTGGCATAATGTATACTGGGCATTACTATACAGAGGAAAATGACAAATAATGTAAGGGGCATGAATCAGGATTATTTTTTTTCCTGTGGTGGCCAACGTCTGGGCGTGCAGGTTGCAGAACTGGGGTATAAGGTAGTCTTTTCCTGCAAAACCACGCTCCTTTATGAAAAGCCACGCCCATTTCAGCAAGGCTACGCCCCTTTTTGCGGCGCGCACAGAATATAAACATTTCTAGTTACTCCACTGAGTAGGACAACCACTACTAGCCAATAGTACCGATGGTCTGAGCCTTTCCTTGTCACTGCAGTGGTTCCTAACCTCAGTCCTCTACGAGCACTATCTGGGCTAAGTCATGGATATACGTAAAACCTGGACCATTAGTGCTCCTTCAGGACCGAGTTTGGAAAACACTTGTGTTAGAGATGTTAGATATTTACTTTTCTTTAACAAATCACCACATTCATCAGTAACTTTTCCCTTCATATTTACTGTATATCACAAGCTTATGTTTCAATTTAGATTGTCAAACATTGGACCCTATTCAGGTTGGATCCCAAAATTTGAGAATCACAATCCGTCCGATTATCAAACTGCGCATGCGCAGCGTTCACATTGCGCGTGTGCACCCACAATTAGCAATTATTTCTGCGAACGCATTGTTCTTCAATGCAACCGCATTTTGATTGACCGGAAGCCAGTATTTAGGGAAGGAAACATGGCGTTTTGTAGGTGTTTTTGTTAAAACGCAGGCGTGGCACAATGTTTTTTGGGTGGGTCTCTGACGTCAGTGATGACCACTTCCAGCCTCTTGCTATGCAGAATTGTGGAAGACCTTGAGGTTGCAGATGGAAAAACTCTTCAATGTTACGGTATTTGCATATGGTTATGCAATCACATCGCACAATGCGATGTGCTCACAATTTCTGCAATGGCCATTTTTCGCTATTTCTGGGTGGCAGCTATTTGATCACAGCAACTACTTTTTAGCAAGATTAGCGATCCAACCTGAATAGGGTCCTTTGTTTGGATTTTAAATTTCTTACATTTCTTCCTACATGACTTTTATTACCAGTAGAGGTTAAAAAGTACAACTATCGCTAACTGTAGTACTGGGATCCTTCTCTCTATAGACTGATCCATGATTGACAACAGAATTCAAACTACTTGAAGTTGTAGCTGCCACCACGCCAAGTGAATGCCCAATGAGAAAGGGAAAGGAGGAACTGTTACTTTTGTAATTCAGGGGGCGATTCAGAGGTGAGAAAAGGGGATTCAAGTCCAACAGCCACTTTACCCTGAATTTATGCCACTTACTACTAGAAATCTGTGACTGCCTCTCACGCATTAGCCCTCATTCAGATGTGGATGGAGATGCTATCGCTGCTGCTGACATAGAAGTAGCAGAGATAGCTCTAATATAGTGTTGCAGCAGTGGGAGTCACGCCTCTTGCATGCATTACTGATCCGAACTGTATCCTAGGATGCAGTATCGGATCATCTCCGGCACCATCGGACGGCTGCGTGACCCATGGGGTCGCACAAGCTGGCCGCAGCATTTGCTACACAGCGGTCGGGAAATCTCTGTTCTCTGCCTGAGATCCTGGCCTCTTTCATCCCCGGAATGCTGACAACACACATTTGTTTTAAGAAATGGAAGCTGTCTCTGCCCCCAAATGGCATCAGACTGTCAGTCACTGACAGACTGATGCCATCTGCCATAGCGGACCCATACTGCATATGCACAGTACGGGTTTGGCGCATGTGCAAAACTCCGAACATTGAGCTGCAGATCCTTCGGGATATGAATGAGGGCCAATGACGTTTAACCACTCGGACATTTAAATTGCCACCTGCTATCAAAGATCTTATACTGCACAGCAGCCTGCTTTTTTGACACTAGCCACAGTAGCACACTGATTGGTGGATGGCACTGATCTGTGCCGTTTCTTGAGGTGGGCGAGGCATGCCGTTGCACAGGGCAGCCGCCGCAGCACTTTAGCTTGATCCTGATGCTCCCCCTCCTCTGCGTCATTAGTACTCTACTCGGGGAGCAGCGTTTCGTGTTATGACGCATTTGCATTGTGACATCATGATGCAGTGCGTCATTTCATGAAACTCCACCCCGAGCAGATTATTAATGACGGTGAGGAGGGGGAGCACCAGGACCAACTGGCGGGTGGGTGGGTGGGCGGAGGAGGAGGGAGATTTGGGTCAGCCCTGGCAACTAGCATTACACACCCCTGACAATGAGAATTACCCCTGGCAACTAGCATTACACACCCCTGGCAACAATCACACCCAATGACACCCATCCCAGAGCATGAAACCCCTGGCAACCAGCATGGATCCCAGAGCATGAAACCCCTGGCAACCAGCATAGATCCCAGAGCATGAAACCCCTGGCAACAAGCATGAATCCCAGAGCATTAAACACTAGCTAACAGCATGACACCCAGTGCGTGAAACCCTTGGCAATGAGCAGGTAATTTTAAAGTAATTAGAAGCTTTACTTTAGGGCATAATGTAACACAGGCATTGCGGTGTGTGGCATAGTATGGTGCAGGGGGCTAGAGCCGGATTAAAGGAGGTGCCCAGGTGGTCAGTACCCCGGGCCCCCCTGTCTTAAGGGGCCCCCCGGCCGGAGCTCTAGACCTCTCTTCAGGTTGCCGGCACAGGAGGGATCCACGCTGCCGGGGAGGAGTGCGGCTGTGCATGCGGCTTCCTCTCCCCTCCTCTCGGGCAGCACGGTCAGGGACTGAGTCAAGCAATCTCCAGCCTTCACTGCTGCCAGGAGAGATGCTGCTGGCGGCGGAGGCTGGAGATTGCTTGACTCAGTCCCTGACCGTGATGCCCGAGAGGAGGGGGGAGGAAGCCACATGCACAGCCACACTCCTACCCCGCCAGCATGGATCCCTCCTGCCCCGGCAGCCTGGTGTCTTCTCTTATCCCCCTGCTGCAGCGCGGCCTCCGTTGCCTGTGACCGGGGGAGGTGAGCAGCGCGTGCAGCCAGGGGAAGGGTGCTGGTGGTCGGCGGGGGCGCCTTCCTGCCTTGGGTGCCCTGGGCCCCATGAGGGCTCAATCCAGCCCTGCAGGGGGCATTACTGTGTGGGGCTTAATATGGTGTAATTTATTTTTTTCTCTGTGGTGGCTGTGATCTGTTGGTGCAGGGTCAAAAACTGGGGTGTAAGGTAGTCTTTTCAAGTGAGACCACGCTAATTTTAAAGAGGCCACACCCTCTGCCGGGAGCGCACACACAAATTCGTGTTTTTTTATATCTAGGGTGGTGCATTTATTTTATGTCGATGGGGGAGGGGGCATTTTTAAATCTCGCACTGGGAGCCAAATTGGCTAGAAGCAGCCCTGGCACCAGAGGTGGATTTAGACCTCTTGGGGCCCTAAACAGGATACCAATTTGGGGCCCCCACCCTCAAACAATCCATAGCACTATATTTTCATTCCTGATTTATGCCCTTTACAACATTTGCTGTTTTTCCCCTTATATTCTACTACAGTATATTACTTTCCCCCTTCACTGATTGCACCATTTCTACCCACTGACTGCATTTTATAATACCCATTGTTACCCTCTTCAGTCAGTTTGACTGTGTTGATTATATATCAGTGTCCCACTGACTGTAGCAGGAAGGCCTCCCATCGCCTATACACAGTAATACTTAAAATAGAGTATAATAGCATATTCATATACAATATCATCAATCAGTGACATGGCTGCCCTGATACTGGAATAAGGTACGCATCTCGGCTCCTCTCGGTGCGTGTGATATCATACACATGTGTGTCTTGACGGGTCACGCACACAGTACTGCAGGACTGGAGACACAGGAGTGCGCTGAATCAGGCACCCAACAGCTGTCTAATCACTGACAGCCTGCCGGGGGTACTTAGCCAGCCTAGCGCTCTGACATTTTCGGCGGAGGTAGCGGTCCACATGAAATTCCCTTTATACAGCCTTATTGGCGGGACCCACAGGGCCCTCTGAGACCCACAGGGTCCTAAGCAGCTGCTTTAGATGCCTTGTGGTAACTCCTCCACTGCCTGGCACTGGTCATCTGACAAACCAAATCCAGAGGACCCCTCCCCTTTCTCCACCTCTGGATCCACAACTGCTGCAGTTGCACATACCTCCCAACATGATCCTCTCCAGGAGGGACAAAATGCTCTGCTTCTGGATTTTTCTCTCTAATTTATGATTGCAGACACCTGTTTTGAACAGGTTAGCGGATAACTAAGGCGTTACAGCACAGGTGTTGGCAATCATACATTAAGAGGGAAGTCCAGGGGCAGAGCATTCTGTCCCTCCTGGAGAGGGTCATGTTGGGACTGAGGTATGCTTGCATGTCACACCTCATATCAGCATTTCACAGAGTGATGTGCCAGAAGTTTCCTACATGCAGTATGCTGCTTAGGATACTGGTGGAAGTTGTGTGCATGTGAAGTGTGTTAAGTCTGATATCAAATTGTTTTCTTATGTAAATACACTTGTATCTGACTCTTAAGTAGTTTTCTCTAACGTCCTAAGTGGATGCTGGGGACTCCGTAAGGACCATGGGGAATAGCGGCTCCGCAGGAGACTGGGCACATCTAAAGAAAGCTTTAGGACTAACTGGTGTGCACTGGCTCCTCCCCCTATGACCCTCCTCCAAGCCTCAGTTAGATTTCTGTGCCCGACGAGAAGGGTGCACACTAGGGGCTCTCCTGAGCTTCTTAGTGAAAGTTTTAGCTTGCACATTCTGTGGCAGGCCTGCCACAGCTAAAATCTGTAAAAGCCCGTTCCACAAGGAAAGTGGGCTCATCTTGGGTGGCTGCCCGAGGGGTCTCGGCTTTACAACTTTGCCGAGCAGCTACTTGGTCAGGGGCAAACACGTTTGCTAAATTCTACAAATTTGATACTCTGGCTGAGGAGGACCTGGAGTTCTCTCATTCGGTGCTGCAGAGTCATCCGCACTCTCCCGCCCGTTTGGGAGCTTTGGTATAATCCCCATGGTCCTTACGGAGTCCCCAGCATCCACTTAGGACGTTAGAGAAAATAAGAATTTACTTACTGATAATTCTATTTCTCATAGTCCGTAGTGGATGCTGGGCGCCCATCCCAAGTCTGCAATACTTGTACATAGTTATTGTTACAAAAATCGGGTTATTATTGTTGGGAGCCATCTTTTCAGAGGCTCCTCTGTTATCATACTGTTAACTGGGTTCAGATCACAAGTTATACGGTGTGATTGGTGTGGCTGGTATGAGTCTTACCCGGGATTCAAAATCCTTCCTTATTGTGTACGCTCGTCCGGGCACAGTATCCTAACTGAGGCTTGGAGGAGGGTCATAGGGGGAGGAGCCAGTGCACACCAGTTAGTCCTAAAGCTTTCTTTAGATGTGCCCAGTCTCCTGCGGAGCCGCTATTCCCCATGGTCCTTACGGAGTCCCCAGCATACACTACGGACTATGAGAAATAGAATTATCGGTAAGTAAATTCTTATTATTTAATTACATTAATTACTAATTGATGATTATGTAGAGTGATATGTTGCTGTTGTAACACCCATGTTTAATGTCAGGTCTGTGCTTTCTTCAGTCTCACTTTATATTTATGTAGTTGTTTGACCTGCTTCTCTTTCTCTGCTGCCTGAGCCTGGTGATTTATCAGATGTTCTTCTTTGAGGAGGAAGCCCCAGGAGCCATAAAGTAGTTAGAATTGCCACAAAAGCAAAGAGCTGAGGCCCCCTAGAGGAAAGCAGCATGCACGTATTGTCAGTCATTTGGCTACAGAATATGCAGTCATAGCAACTGCAGATAAAACTATAAACCTTTTTTTTTTATAAGATTGAAGTGTTAAGAAGCAATCTATTCTAAATATGTCACACTGAACAGTATACTCTCAACGCAGCTGTTCGAGCACATGTAATCATCATTCTGACAGTGACTGTGTAGTAGATACACTCTCCAATAGAATGAATCTAGCACGTATTATACTGTAGCATCCTCATCTTTGGGGAGTAGGAACAGGTGTTGCAGTATTCTGTCTACAGATAGCCCCAATGGTGTATTACACACCCAACATCATCAGGATTGCCATCAGTAGCTCAAATACCATAATAGGACACAAAGTATTCCAGTTTTTTGGCTTGTGCTAAAGAGCCAGATGTCTCAAAGGATGTCATGTATAAGGCTAAATAATTCGGTATCCGTTCAGATGGTCGACAATGTTATTGTCGACCACTAATGGTTGACATTGACATGGTCGACATGGACAAATGGTCGACTCATGAAAATGGTCAACACATGAAAGGTCGACATGATTTTTTCACATTTTTCTTTTTTTTATACCTTTTCATACATTACGATCCACGTGGACTATGATTGGGAATGGTAACCTGTGCCGAGCGCATGGCGAGCGAATTGAGCCGTGCGCGGGGATGCAGCGCACTAATTGGGGTTTTCCGTCACTTTACGCAGAAAACGACACCAAAAAAAGGTAAAAAAAAGACCTTTTAATGTGTCGACCATTTACCCATGTCGACCATGTCAGTATCGACCAATAGTGGTTTACCTAATGAGTGTCGACCTTAACATTGTCGACTATTCATACCGGAACCAAATTATTCACAAACGTCATTTTCAATAGTATCTCCTGTACATACTCACCCTTGCCTGCTATCACCTGATCACAGCTGCTGGTCACATGAGGACATAAAAAAAATAGATTTACCATAAAATAAGAGCCCTCATGACTTGCTTGTTCTTTCATATTCCTCCTCCCACCCAATTTCAAGAAGTTGTTTATTCACATACTTGTTGTTAAACGTTTGCTACATATTTGATGTTACTGCAGTTTTACAAGAGCTTTCTTGAGCATAACAACTTTACTTTACACTTACGGTGGGTACACACTAGTTGATGTGCTCCATGAATGACGTTGCCTAGTGTGTTTCCTTCCCTGCCGGGCGGTTGTCGGCAGTGCTACACACTAAGCGATATGCAAACAATATCGCTCAGTGACGTCACGCCGCGGCTGGCACGTGCATGCAGTTTTTGGGTGACAGTCCAAATTGAGCTGCACGCACGGCTGACAGCAAGTGTCATTAACGACCCGCGGGGCCGCGTATTGCTTGTCGTTAGGCAGCGTACACACTAGTCGATATGGTAAACGCCGCCGCTCAGGAAGGACAAAGTGAGCGACGTTATATACTTTATCGGCAAGTGTGTATGCACCTTTAGCATTGACTCATTTCTACTGCACTTTGTCGTTTCCCATTTGTTAAATGTTTCAAAACACAAATAAAGAGAAATGTAAAATTCTGCAGTATAATAATCTATCTAGATTTTCCTGTCTGTCTCACAGTGCCGTAACTACCTGTGTGCGCAGTGGGCATTGCACACAGCGTACTAAACCTAAGGGCGCATCACGCGATCTAACCCCCGATTGGCCGCCCTATACGCGTTGCAGAGCTGTCTGCTGTAGGCAGCGCCAGCGGCGGATTTTTTAATTTTATTAATAATGCAGAAAACCGCCGGCTGACGCTGCCTGGACAGGACTCCACAATACAGTACTTAACTGCCGGGTGCCGCGTCTCATTTGTGTGGTGGACAGCTCCCTGCATGCTGCCCAGAGCTCCGCCTTCCACACAGATCCCTGGCCAATAGTGATGGGGTGGGTCGGCCAACGAATGTCAGGCATGGACTGGAGGATTGTGCGGGAGTTGAGACAGAGGAGGAGGAGGACAGAAGAGGCTTCAGCAATTAGCATTGCAGGTATGTCTCTTCTTGCCCACATGCAGACCCCCCTCCCCCCCGCGATCACCACCCCTCCAGAGCAGCACCATCAGTATCCCCATAACAATCACCCTCCCTATAGTCACCGCCCCCCTAATAGCACTCCATCTCCCCCTTAACTCTGTGATGACACAGAGATGATATGCCACAGATTATATGTATTTTAGGGACACATACAGTTGCTGTGATCCCAGCAGCCCCTGGGGCGCAACCTAACCCTTACCCTCCCCCTGTAGCCTAAACCTAACACCCCCAGCCACTGTCCCTCCCCCACGGCTTATGCCTCCAGTGTCCCTTTACTTGCTCGTTCGGGATCCCGGCAGTCTGGATTACGGCGCCGGGCAACTGACCCTATTTGGGATGCCACAGTCGGCATTCCAAGTAGTGTCCGGATCCTAAGGTCAGTATGCCTGGATCCTGACCGCCGGGATCTTGACTGGATCTCCCTCATTTAGTGTATTGGCTTTTACTATGTTCTTTGCATTATTATAAATATTGTAATTTGTATTAATAAAAATTGTTTGGACCTGCATTTTTAATAATTCTAACTCTGTGCCTGCCGTACTGTTTAAAAGGGAGCGCTGCCTGCCGTAATGTATAAAAAGGGAGCTCTGTGGCCACGCCACTTCCCCATGAAGCCACGTCCCTATATTTTTGCCGTGCGCCTACGGCTACAGCAACTTTTTGTATGTGGGGGGGGGGGGGGGTTTGGGGCGCCGACGCTGTTTCTTGCACACAGCACTAATATGTCTAGTTACGCCACTGCTGTCTCATATAACCAAACCTGAGAACTCACAGATTTAACGTGCCATTAGTTACTGCTCTATTTCATCTGATTCCCATACACACTCTGTCTATATCCTCTTTGTCTGCCTCTCTCTGTCTCTCGATTTATGCCCCCCCCCCTCCCCATGTCTTCCTCTGTCCCTCTCTATCATACTCTTTCTCTACAGTATGTGTTAGATTTGGTTGGACCAGTGTCACACTGGCCCACAGGGATGCAGGGGAGTTTATGCATACCTCAGTTTCTTTCTTAGGGCCTAATTCAGACCTGATTGCACAAGCAAAATCTTTCTCCACTGGGCAAAACCATGTGCACTGCAGGTGGGGCAGATATTACATGTGCAGAGAGAGTTAGATTTGGGTGGGTTATATTGTTTCTGTGCAGGGTAAATACTGGCTTCTTTATTTTTACACTGCAATTTAGATTTCAGTTTAAACACACCCCATCCAAATCTCTGCATGTTAACATACCTCCCAACTTTCGGCTTGATTAAGCCGATCCGAAAAGGGGGTGTGGCCTAACCCATGACGGGCGTGGCCTTGTCTGAGTGGGCGTGGCCTCACCAAATGGTCCATTTCCCTGCCTTTTGTGGGCGTGGCCAGCGCTCCCCGAACGCTCCTCTCCTAGCACTGAATACATGCCGTGTATTCAGTGATCACCGGCTGCTCTGCAGAGCAGAGCAGCGGGTGATCAAAGGCTCTCCCAACTGCCCCCCCCCGCCCGAGGGACACAGCTGCCCGCGGGTGGGACAGCGGGACAGGGTCCGAATAGCGGGACAGTTGGGAGGTATGCGTTATATCTGCACCACCTACACTGCTTGCTGTTGCGATCAGATCTGAATTAGGCCCTAGGTCACCTATCTATCTATCTATCTATCTATCTATCTATCTATCTATCTATCTATCTAATGTTGCAGTTGTTGCTCTACTCACAAGTGGTTCCATGTAAGTGGCCACAAGAAACCTTACTTGCAGCGGTGCAAGTATGCGGGTACGGAGTACCCTTAAGAATTTGGCAGCGGGTACGCAGTACCACCTGCCACACACTTTGCCATTACCACAATTATAATGTGCCACAAAGCAACAATACCATGGTGCTTGGCAGCATGACGGCTCCTCTTTGTCAGGGTTACTGGGAGTGCGACAGTGGCTGTATTTTCCTGTTATAATGGAGGCATTACTATATATTGTTATTAAATTGGGGGCATTACTATATCTTTCTATTATACTGGAGGCATTACTATATATTTCTATTATACTGGAGGCATTACTATATATTTCTATTATACTGGAGGCATTACTATATATTTCTATTATACTGGAGGCATTACTATATATTTTTAGCCTTGCCTCCAGATAAAAAAAAAAAGAAAAGAAAAGGGGATGTGTCATGTAGCCACTCCCACTAGCAGCATGTGGCCAAGCCCCTCACAGCACACGACCACGCCTGTTTTTCGGCATTCAGCACCACTAAGAAAATATTTCTACTTGCACCACTGCTTACTTGAAAATGCATATAGCCAAGGGGACAATTATGACCAATGCAGGAAAATGATCCAATTTGAATGTATATATCACACACTGATTTATTTTCCCCCCAAGAATATAACAGCTACATAATGTGGGCAAGGTGCAATTACGGAGATTGCTAGTCTCTTTAGGGAGTCAGGGAGATTGCTGCTATTTCAGGGAGTCTCCCTGACATTCAGTCTGTGCAGCCAAATGGAGCATCATTTGAGCCCTGTTATGGCTCTGCATTTAGGACTGTCTCTTGTCATTTACGGGTGTAGTATGGTATGCCGGCGGCCAGGCTCCCAGCGACCAGCATACCGGCGCCGGAAGCCCGACCGCCGGCATACCGACAGCGTGGCGAGCGCAAATGAGCCCCTTGCGGGTACGGTGGCACGCTAAGCGCGCCACGCTATCTATTCTCCCCCCAGGGAGGTCGTGGACCCCCAAGAGGGAGAAAAAGTGTTGATATGCCGGCTGTCGGGATTCCGGCGCCGGTATACTGTGAGCTGGAATCTCGACAGCCGGCAACCTGAAGACCACCCGTCATTTACATAGGGCTGTCTAAGAATAGAGGTTCTGATTCGGATTCTGATGGTTTATATACAAATCCAATGGTTGGGGAACTTCGCATGTGCAGAACAGGTCCTGTGCAATCGCTTGCAATCTCCCCTTATCCGCAGCATTGATATGATGCAGCGTTTGGGGGCAGAGCTGGAGCGGTGACTGGCTGCTTCCCTGCTCCTTTTCATTACCATACATGTCGGAATCAGGCCCAAAGATTGGATGAAATAGCATACAAACATAATAAATGTAAAACCATTTTATTGATAAAGTCTTATATGCAGTTCCGGCGCTACCCGCCCAGCAATGCCTGCAAAGCAGGGAGGCGCCGGACTCATGAGGCGCTTTCCCTGCTCTGCTAGTGCACCTTGCTGCCGGCCGCCGCAGCCAGTGCCTGTCACACTGTATGATAGGCAGCAGCGGCGCCGGCAGCATAAACAGTAGCTCTTCAATCTGATCTCCCCCCTTCCCTCTACTCCCGGCTCCTCCCCGCACCTCCTGTCAAGCTAGATAACAGACAGGCAGCAGCGTTGCCCCAATCCCCTTCGACACAGCAGTCTTCAGCAGCTGCCCGCTCCCTCCCCTATCCCCCTTCTCTCCCCTCCCATCAGTGTCATTTTTGGGGCCTGGGCACTTTTATTTTTTCATTTGTGCTCATAGCAAAGCCGGGCATCCACCTCCCGATGCTTCCTGATTAGGCAGGAACAGGAAGTCAGGTAGTGCACAACATGTGACTGCATTGGAGGATCGTTCAGACATGAGGAGCAGCAGCTCAGAAGGTCTAGCAGCCATGCAGCCAGCCAGCCCATACAGAGGAGAAGTGATTCAGGTACATTCTGCAGCTGACACACGGGGGAGGGGGGATGAGTATATTAGCAGAGCCGGCCATAGGTATAGGCAAACTAGGCAATTGCCTAGGGCATTTGATATGCCTAGGGGCATCAGAAGCTTCTGCTGATTAAAATGATATGCGGCATGCCTATATTCTGTGTGTAGCATTTCATATGCAGATACAGCCACAGTCTCACACAGTATATAGGCATGCTGCATATCATTTTAATCAGCAGAAGCTGCTTGTGCATCCTAGCCACATAGCAATGCAAATAAGATGCATTTTCATAAAAAAAAGGTGCCCGACGTTAGCATTGAGGCAAGACTTATGAGGACACATCTGTATCCAAACAGAGGCAGAGGTCACAGTGTTAGTGGTAGTGTGAGTGCTGTGTGCATGTGAGAGGGTTGGTTGTGCATGCAGTAGTGTTCGGAATATATGTAAGGAGTATGTGTGTCATATAAAAATGCATTAATTATGTGCAACATATGTGTAGGAGGCACTATGTGTGTCATTATGTGTATAAGGGCATTAATAATGTGCAGCATATGTGTAACAGGGTACTACTGTATGTGTGTCATTATGTGTATAGGGGCACTAATAATGTGCAGCAAATGTGTAGGGGACTCTATGTGTGTCATTATGTGTATAAGGGCATTAATAATGTGCGGCATATGTGTAAGGGACATTATGTGTAAAAGGGCATTAATAAAGGTTGTCATAATGTGTAAGGCGCATTATGTTTATAAGGACATTAATAATGTGTGTCATATGTGTAAGGTGCATTACTGTGTGGAATTATGTGTATAAATGCATTACTAATGTGTGGCATTATGTGTATAAGGTGCTCTACTATGTGGCGTTGCGTATAGAAAAGGCACTACTGTGTCATCTAATGTGAATAAAGAGCAATATGGTGTGGTGTAATGTGAATAAGGAGCAATTCAGTGTGATGTAATGTGAATAAGGGGCTCTACTGTGAGGAGTAACGTTTAAGGTAAAGTGATACTACTGTGGGATGTAATATGAATTATGGACACTATCACATGATCAAATGTGAATAAAGGTGCAGTACTGTGTGGCGTAATTGGAATTGGGGTTACTATTGTGTGGCCATGCCTCTTGCCAGCAAAACCACACCCCTTTTTGGGCTGTGCGCCAAATGTGCAAACTGTTCCTATTTAAAATATAGGGGGTACAAACACAAAAATAAGGACTGCTCTGGGTGAGGGGTGATGGTGCTGGGAAAGAGGTGCAAGGTCAGAGGCGGAACCAGCGGTGGTGCTAGGGGGCACCAGCCAAAATCTTGCCTAGGGCATCATATTGGTTAAAGCCGGCTCTGTATATTAGTGTGTGCTGGGGAGGGGGGATGAGTATATCAGTGTGTGCTGGAGAGGGGGGGGGGTGGGTATATTGGTGTGTGCTGCAGAGGGGGAGGGTATATTGGTGTTTGCTGTAGAGAGGGGGGTATATTAATGTGTGCTGGGGAGGAGGGATGAGTATATTAGTGTGTGCTGGGGAGGGGGAATGAGTATATTAGTGTGTGATGGGGAGGGGGGAGGAGGGGTATATTAGTGTGTGCTGGGGAGGAGGGATGAGTATATTAGTGTGGGCTGGGGAGGGGGGAGGACGGGTATATTAGCGTGTGCTGAGGAGGGGTATATTAGCGTGTGCTGCGGAGGGGGGAGGAGGGGTATATTAGTGTGTGCTGGGGAGGGGGGAGGAGGGGTATATTAGCGTGTGCTTGGGAGGGGGAGGAGGGGTATATTAGTGTGTGCTTAGGAGGGGGGAGGAGGGGTATATTAGTGTGTGCTGGGGAGGGGGGAGGAGGGGTATATTAGCGTGTGCTGCGGAGGGGGGAGGAGGGGTATATTAGCATGTGCTTGGGAGGGGGGAGGAGGGGTATATTAGCGTGTGCTGGGGAGGGGGGAGGAGGGGTATATTAGAGTGTGTCCTGGGGAGGGGGGAGGAGGGGTATATTAGTGTGTGCTGGGGAGGAGGGAGGAGGGGTATATTAGTGTGTGCTGGGGAGGAGGGAGGAGGGGTATATTAGTGTGTGCTGAGGAGGGGTATATTAGCGTGTGCTGCGGACGGGGGAGGAGGGGTATATTAGCGTGTGCTGGGGAGGGGGGAGGAGGGGTATATTAGTGTGTGCTGGGGAGGGGGGAGGAGGGGTATATTAGTGTGTGCTGGGGAGGAGGGGTATATTAGTGTGTGCTGGGGGGTGGTATATTAGTGTGCTGGGGAGGGGGGAGGAGGGGTATATTAGTGTGTGCTGGGGAGGGGGGAGGAGGGGTATATTAGTGTGTGCTGGGGAGGGGGGAGGAGGGGTATATTAGTGTGTGCTGGGGAGGAGGGGTATATTAGTGTGTGCTGGGGAGGAGGGGTATATTAGCGTGTGCCGAGGAGGGGTATATTAGTGTGTGCTGCGGAGGGGGGGTATATTAGCGTGTGCTGGGGAGGGGGGGAGGGGTATATTAGTGTGTGCTGGGGAGGAGGGAGGAGGGGTATATTAGTGTGTGCTGGGGGGTATATTAGTGTGTGCTGGGGGTGGTATATTAGTGTGCTGGGGAGGAGGGAGGAGGGGTATATTAGTGTGTGCTGCGGACGGGGGAGGAGGGGTATATTAGCGTGTGCTGGGGAGGGGGGAGGAGGGGTATATTAGTGTGTGCTGGGGAGGGGGGAGGAGGGGTATATTAGTGTGTGCTGGGGAGGAGGGGTATATTAGTGTGTGCTGGGGGGTGGTATATTAGTGTGCTGGGGAGGGGGGAGGAGGGGTATATTAGTGTGTGCTGGGGAGGGGGGAGGAGGGGTATATTAGTGTGTGCTGGGGAGGAGGGGTATATTAGTGTGTGCTGGGGAGGAGGGGTATATTAGCGTGTGCCGAGGAGGGGTATATTAGTGTGTGCTGCGGAGGGGGGGTATATTAGCGTGTGCTGGGGAGGGGGGGAGGGGTATATTAGTGTGTGCTGGGGAGGGGGGAGGAGGGGTATATTAGTGTGTGCTGGGGAGGAGGGAGGAGGGGTATATTAGTGTGTGCTGGGGGGTATATTAGTGTGTGCTGGGGGTGGTATATTAGTGTGCTGGGGAGGAGGGAGGAGGGGTATATTAGTGTGTGCTAGGGGGTATATTAGTGTGTGCTGGGGGTGGTATATTAGTGTGTGCTGGGGAGGAGGGACGAGTATGGGGTTGGGTATATTAGTGTGTGCTGGGGAGGGGGGGGTGAATATATAAGTGTGTGCTGGGGGACAAGTACATTAACAATATGTGTGTGTTGGGGAGAGGGGTAAAATAAGAGGAGAAATAATCAGTGCTCTTCACAAGTGACCATACAATTATATTTCTCTGACGTCCTAGTGGATGCTGGGGACTCCGTCAGGACCATGGGGATATAGCGGCTCCGCAGGAGACAGGGCACAATAATAAAAGCTTTAGGATCAGGTGGTGTGCACTGGCTCCTCCCCCTATGACCCTCCTCCAAGCCTCAGTTAGATTTTTGTGCCCGACGAGAAGGGTGCAATCTAGGTGGCTCTCCTGAGCTGCTTAGAATAAAAGTTTAAGTTAGGTTTTTTTATTTTCAGTGAGTCCTGCTGGCAACAGGCTCACTGCTACGAGGGACTTAGGGGAGAGAAGAAAACTCACCTGCGTGCAGGATGGATTTGCTTCTTAGGCTACTGGACACCATTAGCTCCAGAGGGAGTCGGAACACAGGTCTCACCCTGGGGTTTGTCCCGGAGCCGTGCCGCCGACCCCCCTTGCAGATGCCGAAGTTGAAGAGGTCCAGAGGTCCAGAAACAGGCGGCAGAAGACTTTCAGTCTTCATAAGGTAGCGCACAGCACTGCAGCTGTGCGCCATTGTTGTCAGCACACTTCACCAACAGTCACCAACTGTCACTGAGGGTGCAGGGCGCTGGGGGGGGCGCCCTGGGCAGCAATGTATAATACCTTTTTATGGCTAAAATACATCACATATAGCCCTTGAGGCTATATGGATGTATTTAACCCCTGCCAGATCTCACAAACTCCGGGAGAAGAGCCCGCCGAAAAGGGGGCGGGGCCTATTCTCCTCAGGACACGGCGCCATTTTCCTGCTCAGCTCTGCTGTGAGGAAGGCTCCCAGGCTCTCCCCTGCACTGCACTACAGAAACAGGGTTAAAACAGAGAGGGGGGGCACTTATTTGGCGATATGATTACATATATAAAAATGCTATAAGGGAAAACACTTGTATAAGGGGTTGTCCCTGTATAATTATAGCGTTTTTGGTGTGTGCTGGCAAACTCTCCCTCTGTCTCCCCAAAGGGCTAGTGGGGTCCTGTCCTCTGTCAGAGCATTCCCTGTGTGTGTGCTGTGTGTCGGTACGTGTGTGTCGACATGTAGGAGGACGATGTTGGTGAGGAGGCGGAGCAAATTGCCTGTATTGGTGATGTCACTCTCTAGGGAGTCGACACTGGAATGGATGGCTTATTTAGGAATTACGTGATAATGTCAACACGCTGTAAGGTCGGTTGACGACATGAGACGGCCGGCAAACAAATTAGTACCTGTCCAGGCGTCTCAGACACCGTCAGGGGCTTGTAAAAACGCCCATTTACCTCAGTCGGTCGACACAGACACAGACACTGACTCCAGTGTCGACGGTGAAGAAACAAACGTATTTTCCTTTAGGGCCACACGTTTCATGTTAAGGGCAATGAAGGAGGTGTTACATATTTCTGATACTACAAGTACCACAAATAAGGGTATTATGTAGGGTGTGAATAAACTACTTGTAGTTTTTCCTGAATCAGATAAATTAAATGAAGTGTGTGATGATACGTGGGTTTCCTCCGATAGAAAATTATTGGCGGTATAACCTTTCCCGCCAGAAGTTAGGGCGATTTGGGAAACACACCTTAGGGTGAATAAGGCGCTCACACGCTTATAAAAACAAGTGGCGTTACCGTCTCCAGATACGGCAGCCCTCAAGGAGCCAGCTGATAGGAAGCTGAAAAATATCCTAAAAGTATATACACATATACTGGTGTTATACTACGACCAGCAATCGCCTCAGCCTGGATGTGCAGCGCTGAGGGGGCTTGGTCGGATTTCCTGACTGAAAATATTGATACCCTTGACAGGGACAAGATTTTATTGACTATAGAGCATTTTAAGGATGCATTTCTATATATGCGAGATGCGCAGAGGGATATTTGCATTCTGGCATCAAGAGTAAATGTGATGTCCATATCTGCCAGACGACAGTGGTCAGGTGATGCAGATTCCAGACGGCACATGGAAGTATTGCCGTATAAAGGGGCGGTCCATCGGACCTGGTGGCCATGGCAACAGCTGAAAAATCCACCTTTTGTTACCCCAAGTCACATCTCAGCAGAAAAGGACACAGTCTTTTCAGTCTCAGTCCTTTCGTCCCCATAAGGGCAGGCGGGCAAAAGGGCCAGTCATATCTGCCCAGGGGTAGAGGAAAGGGAAGAAGACTACAGCAGGCAGCCCATTCCCAGGAACAGAAGCCCTCCACAGCTTCTGCCAAGTCCGCAGCATGACGCTGGGGCCGTACAAGCGGACTCAGGTGCGGTAGGGGGTCATCTCAAGAGTTTCAGCACGCAGTGGGCTCACTCACAAGTGGACTCCTGGATCCTACACGTAGTATCCCAGGTGTACATTGGAAATTCGAGACGTCTCCCCCTCACAAGTTCCTGAAGTCTGCTTTACCAACGTCTCCCTCCGACAGGGAGGCAGTATTGGGAACAATTCACAGGCTGTATTCCCAGCAGGTGATAATCAAAGTACCCCTTCTACAACAAGGGAAGGGGTATTATTCCACACTATATTGTGGTACTGAAGCCAGACGGCTAGGTGAGATCTGAAATATTTGAACACTTACATACAAGCGTTCAAATCAAGATGGAGTCACTCAGAGCAGTGATAGCGAACCAGGAAGAAGGGGACGATATGGTGTCACTGGATATCAGGGACGCTTACCTACATGTCCAAATTTGCCCTTCTCACCAAGGGTACCTCAGGTTCGTGGTACAGAACTGTCACTATCAGTTCAGACGCTGCCGTTTGGATTGTCCACGGCACCCCGGGTCTTTACCAAGGTAATGGCCGAAATGATGATTCTTCTTAAAAGAAATATGGACGCTTTCCTGATAAGGGCAAGGTCCAGAGAACAGTTGGAGGTCGGAGTAGCACTATCTTAAGTAGTTCTACGACAGCACGAGTGGATTCTAAATATTCCAAAATCGCAGTTTTTTCCGACGACACGTCTACTGTTCCTAGGGATGATTCTGGACACAGTCCAGAAAAGGATGTTTTCTCCCGGAGAAGAAAGCCAGGGAGTTATCCGAGCTAGTCAGGAACCTCCTAAAACCAGGAAAAGTATCAGTGCATCATTGCACAAGGATCCTGTGAAAAATGGTGGTTTCTTACAAAGCGATCCCATTCGGTAGATTTCACGCAAGAACCTTTACGTGGGATCTGCTGGAAAAATGGTCCGGATCGCATCTTCAGATGCATCAGCGGATAACCCTGTCTCCAAGGACAAGGGTGTTTCTTCTGCGGTGGCTGCAGAGTGCTCATCTATGAAAGGGCCGCAGATTCGGCATTCAGGACTGGGTCCTGGTGACCACGGATGCCAGCCTGAGTGGCTGGGGAGCAGTCACACAAGGAAAAAATTTCCAGAGAGTGTGATCGAGTCTGGAGACTTCTCTCCACATAAATATACTGGAGCTAAGGGCAATTTACAATGCTCTAAGCTTAGCAAGACCTCTGCTTCAAGGTCAGCCGGTATTGATCCAGTGGGACAACATCACGGCAGTCGCCCACGTAAACAGACAGGGCGGCACAAGAAGCAGGAGGGAAATGGCAGAAACTGCAAGGATTCTTCGCTGGGCGAAAAATCATGTGATAACACTCTCAGCAGTGTTCATTCCGGGAGTGGAAAACTGGGAAGCAGACTTCCTCAGCAGGCATGACCTCCACCCGGGAGAGTGGGGACTTCATCGGGAAGTCTTCCACATGATTGTAAACCGTTGTGAAAAACCAAAGGTGGACATGATGGCGTCCCGCCTGAACAAAAAACTAGATATTGCGCCAGGTCAAGGGACCCTCAGGCAATAGCGGTGGACGCTCTGGTAACACTGTGGATGTACCAGTCAGAGTATGTGTTCCCTCCTATGCCTCTCATACAAAAAGTACTGAGAATCATAAGAGGGAGATGAGTAAGAATGATACTCGTGGTTCCGGATTGGCCAAGAAGGACTTGGTACCCGAAACTTCAAGAGATGTTCACGGAAGACCCGTGGCCTCTACCTTTAAGAAAGGACCTGCTCCAGCAGGGGCCTTGTCTGTTCCAAGACTTACCGCGGCCGCGTTTGACGGCATGGCGGTTGAACGCCGGATCCTGAAAGGGCATTCCAGATGAAGTCATCCCTACCCTGGTCGAAGACAGGAAGGATGTAACCGCAAAACATTTTCACCGCATTTGGCGAAGATATGTTGCATGGTGTGAGGCCAAGAAGGCCCCTACAGAGGAATTCCAACTGGGTCGTTTCCTACATTTCCTGAAAACAGGACTGTCTATGGGCCTAAAATTAGGGTCCATTAAGGTTCAAATTTCGGCCCTGTCGAATTTCTTCCAGAAAGAACTGGCTTTAGTGCCTGACGTTCAGATGTTTGTAAAAGGGGTACTGCATATACAGCCTCCTTTTGTGCCCCAGTGGCACCTTGGGATCTCAATGTTGTTTTGAGTTTCCTAAAGTCACATTGGTTTGAACCACTCACCACTGTGGACTTAAAATATCTCACATGGAAGGTGACGATGCTATTAGCCCTGGCTTCAGCCAGGCGTGTGTCAGAATTGGCGGCTTTATCATATATAAAGCCCTTACTTAATTTTTCATTCTGACAGGGCAGAATTGAGGACTCGTCCTCAATTTCTCCTTAAGGTGTTTTCTGTTTTTCACATGAACCAACCTATTGTGGTACCTGCGGGTACTAGGGACTTGGAGGACTCCAAGTTACTTGACGTTGTCAGGGCCCTGAAAAATATGTTTCCAGGAAGGCTGGAGTCAGAAAATCTGACTCGCTGTTTAGCCTGTATGCACCCAACAAGATGGGTGCTCCTGCTTCTAAGCAGACGATTGCTTGCTGGATTTGTAATACAATTCAGTTTACACATTCTGTGGCAGGCCTGCCACAGCCAAAATCGGTAAAAGCCCATTCCAAAAGGAAGGGGGCTCATCTTGGGCGACTGCCCGAGGGGTCTCGGCTTTACAACTTTGCCGAGCAGTTACTTGGTCAGGGGAAAACACGTTTGCTAAATTCTACAAATTTGATACCCTGGCTGAGGAGGACATGGAGTTCTCTCATTCGGTGCTGCAGGGTCATCCGCACTCTCCCGCCCGTTTGGGAGCTTTGGTATAATCCCCATGGTCCTGACGGAGTCCCCAGCATCCACTAGGACGTCAGAGAAAATAAGATTTTACTTACCGATAAATCTATTTCTCGTAGTCCGTAGTGGATGCTGGGCGCCCATCCCAAGTGCGGATTGTCTGCAATACTTGTACATAGTTATTGTTACAAAAATCGGGTTATTCTTGTTGTGAGCCATCTTTTCAGAGGCTCCTTCGTTGTTATCATACTGTTAACTGGGTTCAGATCACAGGTTGTACGGTGTGATTGGTGTGGCTGGTATGAGTCTTACCCGGGATTCAATATCCTTCCTTATTATGCACGCTCGTCCGGGCACAGTATCCTAACTGAGGCTTGGAGGAGGGTCATAGGGGGAGGAGCCAGTGCACACCACCTGATCCTAAAGCTTTTATTATTGTGCCCTGTCTCCTGCGGAGCCGCTATATCCCCATGGTCCTGACGGAGTCCCCAGCATCCACTACGGACTACGAGAAATAGATTTATCGGTAAGTAAAATCTTATTTTTTCTTATTTTATTTTGTTTCAAGAAGCAGAAAATATATACTTCAAGAAAATATATATTAAAAACCTAATACCGGTAGGCAAACACACACAACACAAAACAGACAAAAAAATAAAAAATATAAAAATGAATGTATTATTATGGTTCAAGCTAATTATGTTATTTATCAGGTACTTGATATTTCATTACTTTCCCTTTTTTGTTGCCCAGGGTCGGACTGGCCCACAGGGGTATAGGGGAAACCACCGATGGGCCCACTGCCTGAGGGCCCACTCTTTCCTCTAGGGACCAGGTTCCAGACCAGTGATGGCTAACCTTGACACTCCAGCTGTTGTTGAACTACACATCCCAGCATGCCCTGCATCAGTTTTAGCATGGCCAAACAGCCAAACTGTAGCAGGGCATGCTGGGATGTGTAGTTCAACAACAGCTGGAGTGTCAAGGTTAGCCTTCACTGTTCCAGACTGTGCACTTTGTAGATATGTTGCATTACACTGCACAAGACTTGTGCATTTCAAGCCTCTGTGGAGGCTGGCCACACCCCTAAGTATGGGCCCCTATCACTGCATTTCCTCCGGTGGGCCCTTCATACCCCAGTCCGACACTGTTGTTGCCTGTAAAACATCAGTCCTTTGAAGGTCACAAAGTGAGTATAAAAAGGGCTCAGGTACTTAACACAGTCGGTTAACTTAATCCTTCCTATAAAACAGGCTAATCATGAAAACATGCAGAAAGAGCTTTTTCACTTTTAGGAGCACCAATGGCGATTAAAGTTCAGTGACAGTTCATAACAGCTGGTGTGGTGGAGTGGCATATTAATGTTTTTTTCTGCAGCGGGGTACACTGGGGTTCCACAGGCATAACATCAGGGTGTAGAGTTGGATCTTGATCCGAGGCACCAACTGGCTAAAAGCTTTGAATGTTCCCAGGATGCATAGCGCCGCCTCCTCTATAACCCTGCCTCCGTGCACAGGAGCTCAGTTTGTAAGTTGGTGCCTGCAGTGCAGGCAGCTAACAGGGAGGGCTGCGCTGAGCAGCCCTGAAAAGAGCTTTTCAGAAGACAGAAGACTTCAAGGGCCTCAGCATAGGCACTTATAAGTGCTATATGTCATTCTGACATATCATGCTGCAGCCAGTGTCGGACTGGAGCATGAAGGGCCCACCGGAGTTATGCAGTGGTAGGGGCCCATGATTAGAGGTGTGGCCAGCTTCCAAAGGGGGTGTGGCCAGCCACCACAGAGGTTTGGCTAACCATTATAGAGTACCTGGTCTGGACTCCTTGATAATTTATATAGTAATTAATGCTAGTGCATGCATGATAATGTGCCAGATTAATGACAGCAATGTACTGTAGAGAATACATCATAATCCTGGGCAGTATAAGGTAACATATATATAATATATAATTCAAGTGCACAGTCTAGAACCCAATCCCTAGAGGAGGAGGGGCCCCCAGGCAGTGGGGCCTACTGGTGGTTTCCCCTGTACCCCTGTGGGCCAGTCCGAGCCTGGCTGCAGCTCTTTCACCTTCCCTGGTGGCGCTGTATACTCCCGCACCCTGGTTGCCGGGTACTTACAGCGGAGGGCTCGGGTTCTCTATAGGGCACACACACTTGCCGCTGCTCTCCGGGATCGCGTGGCCGCATCAAGGGAGGAGGTAAGAGGGTCCCCCAGGCGGGACCCGCTGAAAATCGCGATCCGGTGCGGTCTTTAGGAGACGGACTGCGCGCGCTGGCATGGACACTGTGGCCGTACAGGGACCCAGCTAGACCACAAGGGCAAGGGCACAGGTAGGATTTTCTAAAAATCCGTTTTGCTAAGGCCCGCAGTACCCGGTGGTGAAGTCCAGCAAGGGGATAAGGCTCTGAGCTGTAGCCCCTCCCCCAGCACCAGGCACCATTTACTGGGGGTAATTCTGAGTTGATCGCAGCAGGAACTTTGTTAGCAGTTGGGCAAAATCATGTGCACTGCAGGGGAGGCGGATGTAACGTGCAGAGAGAGGTAGATTTGGGTGGATTATTTTGTTTCTGTGCAGGGTAAATACTGGCAGCTTTATTTTTACACTGCAAATTAGATTGCAGATTGAACACACCACACCCAAATCTAACTCTCTCTGCACATGTTATATCTGCCTCCCCTGCAGTGCACATGGGCCCTCATTCCGAGTTGTTCGCTCGCAAGCTGCTTTTAGCAGCATTGCACACACTAAGCCGCCGCCTACTGGGAGTGAATCTTAGCTTAGCAAAATTGCGAACGAAAGATTCGCAATATTGCGAAAAGACTTCTCTGTGCAGTTTCTGAGTAGCTCGAGACTTACTCTGCCAGTGCAATCAGTTCAGTGCTTGTCGTTCCTGGTTTGACGTCACAAACACACCCAGCGTTCACCCAGACACTCCTCCGTTTCTCCAGCCACTCCCGCGTTTTTCCCAGAAACGGTAGCGTTTTTTTCAAACACTCCCATAAAACGGACAGTTTCTGCCTAGAAACACCCACTTCCTGTCAATCACATTACGATCACCAGAACGAAGAAAAAACCTCGTAATGCCGTGAGTAAAATACCTAACTGCATAGCAAATTTACTTGGCGCAGTCGCACTGCGGACATTGCGCATGCGCATTAGCGACTAATCGCTCTGTTGCGACAAAAAAATAACGAGCGAACAACTCGGAATGACCACCATGGTTTTGCCCAACTGCTAACAAAGTTCCTGCTGCGATCAACTCAGAATTACCCCCACTGCTAATGTTCCCGCCATGGAGCTGCATCTCTCTCTCTCCCTCACTCACTCCCTGTCAGCGTTTGGGCGCCATTACACACATGCTGAGCTGACTTTGGGACTGCTGGGCAATGTCTCCTCTGTAAAGCCGCCTTCATCATCAGCGCTGTGCATTTACAGGACACTTAAGTATTCCACATGTCTTTAGACAGTTTTAGTTAAGAACAAGTGCATACATTCAGGGGTATTTTGTACCCTGGGATATACATCCAGTCTTTACTGTGCATTGTTATATCTATATATATCTACATAGCTTTACTTAGTAGTACAGTTACTTAGTATTGCTAGTCCAGTGCAGTTTTATTGTTGTTTGTGATAATTTCTGCATTGTACATGTGACTATGTGTGTGTGCCAATAGCTGCTGTGTGATTTCCATTCCGTGTATCTCATATATACTGCTATCCCTATATTCTGTACCCTGAGGGGGGCTAAGTGCGTCAAGGTTATCATATAATATAGGGGGTAATTCCAAGTTGATCGCAGCAGGAATTTTTTTAGCAATTGGGCAAAACCATGTGCACTGCAGGGGGGGCAGATATAACATTTGCAGAGACAGTTAGATTTGGGTGGGTTATTTTGTTTCTGTGCAGGGTAAATACTGGCTGCTCTATTTTTACACTGCAAATTAGATTGCAGATTGAACACACCACACCCAAATCTAACTGTCTCTGCAAATGTTATATCTGCCCCCCCTGCAGTGCACATGGTTTTGCCCAATTGCTAAAAAAAATTCCTGCTGCGATCAACTTGGAATTACCCCCATAGTTTTTCACAGGATATACTACTTTGGTATTTTTCTCTGTGTATTACAGTCACCATATACCTCTTAAATCCTCTGTGTGTACTCTGCTTGTAGTCACACTATACAGGGGGATTTTTGTCAGGTACTTTGCTTATATTGTACTAATTTGCCCTACAGTTACGCTTTCATATAATGTCAGCTCACCAGGGTGATAATTCTATGGCTGATCCTGCTTCATGCAGTGCTACTGCCTTGGATGTCTCTGAGGAGAATTTTGCAGCTGAGGGTTCAGGTGCTGGGGTTTTTATACCCCTCAGTCAGTCTACAGTAACGGGGGCAACTCATGACCTGCCGTGGGCTACTTTTTCTAATTTACTGCCTACGCTGGTAACTAGACTTGCGACCCCTATGGGACCTCCTGTGCCATTACAGCCACATATTGTCCCTGGAGTTAATCCGCCATGGGCAGATACTCTGTCCTCTCAGTTACAGCAATTAAATCGGTCTTTGGCTAAGCAAAATCCTAACCCTCGCCTGCCTAAGACCAAGGGGTCTTCTAAGGTGGCCATTACTTCCTCACAATCCACACATGTTTCAGATACTTCATCTGATGAAGATGGCACATATACTGACCCATCAGACACTGATGCAGATGCTCCTGATGGGGAATCTATAACTCAGGCTGATTCTTCAGATTGATGATGATGAAGAGCATTCGGCTACCTCTAAGAAACCAGATAAGTTCAAGCTTCAGAAGGTTACTAAATTAGTTTTGCCACATTCTGACCACTTAGTGGACATACGTCAGGAATCCTGGGAATATCCAGGAAAGAAATTCTCCCTGTCTAAGAAGAGGCTAGCTTGCAGAGTTAAGTAAAAATTGTGAAACTCCACCACCGGTCGACTCACAAGTCGCACATCCGGTGGTATCATCTGCTCTGCCTGTCACTACCATCACCTCTCTGAAGGAACCGACGGATAAGCGTGTGGAGGGTTGCTTGAAGTCTATTTACACTCTTGCTGAAGCTGTACACAGGCCTACTATTGCGGCCTCTTGGGCCGCTAAAGCTATAGAGGCCTGGGTTCAGGAAGTTAAAGCGGAACTACTGTCTAATTTTCCGGATAATGCTAGACAGTGTCTTTCATACATTATTACAGCCTCTCATTATATTCAAGAGGCGGCATCTGATGCAGGTATCCTGGCGGCCAAAGCGTCTACTACGTCTATTCTGGCACGCCGGATCCTCTGGTTGCGGCCCTGGTCTGTAGATCTGGACTCTAAAAAGACCTCAGAGGTGATCCCTTTTAAGGGAAACATACTTTTTGGGGAAGACCTCAATAAGATTGTTGCTGATTTAGCATCTGCTAAGACTGCATGTCTACCTAGTACTACACCTTCAGCTCCACAGGCTAAGAGTACTTTATTTTGTTCCTTTCGACCTCTAGGTAAATCAAAGGGTCATGCGTACCCGAAACAGGCTCGCACTTCCAAAACCTCTAAGCCCACACCTAAACGTTCCTGGGCGGGCCTCTCACTGGGGGATCCCATGGTGGGAGGCCGACTTCTTCAATTTGCTTAGGTATGGTTACAGACCACTTCGTACGCCTGGGTAAGGGAAGTCGTTGCTCACGGATATGCCATCTCTTTCAAGAAACTTCCCCCTCGCCAGTTTTGCTTGACAAACGTCCCTGCGGATCCGGTAAAATCAAAGACTTTCCAGCTGGTGGTACAATACCTCCTGGACATGGGAGTTATAGTGCCGGTGCCTCTGTCTCAGACGCTGTTCCTAGTTCCAAAGCTGAATGGTTCTTCCCGGCCTATTCTCAATCTCAAGTCTCTGAACAAATTTGTGAAGGTTTCCAAATTCCGTATGGAAACTCTTCACTCTATTGTTCTGGTTTTGGAGCCCAAAGACTGTATGGTATCCCTGGACATACAGGATGCTTACCTGCATATACCTATTGCAGTGTCGCATCAGCAATACCTGCGGTTTGCTATTGACAACCTACATTTTCAATTCCAGGCCTTACCTTTTGGGCTGACCACGGATCCAAGAATTTTCACCAAGGTCATGGTGCTCATGACAGCTCTAGTCCGCCGTCAGGGTATCAGGATCCTGCCATATCTGGACGACTTGTTGATCCTGGAGAACTCTCCGGAGGTTCTCCTCTTCCACTTGGAACTGACGGTCCAATTCCTGCAAGCCCACGGGTGGCTCATCAACTGGAAGAAATCATCCCTGGTCCCTGCTCAGACCATGGTGCACCTGGGAGCACTATTGGACACCCACAACCAGCGGTTGTTTCTGTCTCCGGAGAAGGTCCTGAAAGTTCAGGATAAGATGAGATGCTTTCTCTCCCGCCCACGTGTGTCGATACACTCGGCGATGCAAGTACTAGGCCTCATGCAGAGGTTGATACTCTCCAAGTGGGACGGCCTGTCTCACCGGATCAGGACTCACATGATCTCCTTGACTCCGGAGGTCCGCTTGACGCTGACCTGGTGGCTACAGGACCAGCAACTGGGCAGGGGCTGTCCCTTCTGGATTTCCAACTGGGTACTTCTGACGACGGATGCCAGTCAGCAACACTCTCTTCAGGGTCGGTGGACCAGGGAGGAATTTCTCCTCCCGATAAACATTCTAGAATTGAGGGCAGTGTTCAATGCATTGACACTAGCCCTGCCTCTAGTACAGAACAGGCCTGTTCAAATACAGTCAGACAACGCCACCACGGTGGCGTACATAAATCATCAAGCCGGCACTCGAAGCAGCACGCAAATGATGGAAGTATCAAAAATCCTCTGTTGGGCGGAACACCATCTTCTAGCCATATCGGCAGTGTTCATTCCGGAAGTCCTCAACTGGGAAGCGGACTTCCTCAGTCATCAGGACATACACGCGGGAGAGTGGAGTCTTCATCCAGAAGTCTTTCAACTCCTCGTGGACAAGTGGGGCCTACCAGATGTAGACCTGATGGCGTCTCGACACAATCACAAGGTTCCGGTCTTCGGAGCAAGGACAAGGGATCCTCAAGCAGCGTTCGTGGACGCACTGGCAATTCCATGGACCTTTCGGCTGCCATACGTGTTCCCTCCAGTGTCACTTCTGCCCAGGGTGATAAGGAAGTTCAAGCAAGACGGAGTAATACTACTTCTAATCGCTCCAGCGTCGCCCAGACGGCATTGGTTCTCAGACCTGCAGGGTCTCTCGATAGAGTGTCCTCTTCTACTTCCACAATGCCCAGACCTCCTTGTTCAGGGCCCTTGTGTCTGCCAGGATTTGGCCTGGCTGGCTTTGACGGTGTGGCTCTTGAAGCTTTCGTACTGAGGGCCAAATGATTTTATAAGGCGGTCATTCAAACTATGTTGAAGGCCCGTAAACCGGCGTCTGCTCGGATTTATTATAGGGTCTGGAATTCCTACTTCGCCTGGTGTGCGACTAACCATTATGTCGCATACAAGTTCATTACTGCCAAGCTTTTGACTTTCCTGCAACAGGGCCTGGACTTAGGCCTTCGTCTGGCCTCTCTCAAGGTTCATATTTCTGCCTTGTCGATATGGTTTCAGAGAAAAATTGCGACTCATCCTGATGGTCATACATTCACGCAAGGTGTTTTACGGATTCAACCTCTCTATGTCCCGCCTGTGGCTCCTTAGGATTTGTTGGTTGTTCTGGACGCCTTGCAAGAGTCTCCGTTTGAACCTCTTGAGTCTGTGGACTTACTCTTAAGATCTTGTTCTTGCTGGCTATTGCCTCTGCTAGACGGGTTTCAGACTTGGGTGCCTTGTCCTGTCGGTCACCCTTTTTGATTTTTCACCATGACCGTGCGGTTCTTAGAACTCGTTCTGGTTATTTGCCTAAGGTGGTGTCATCTTTCCACCTTAACCAAGAGATTGTGGTTCCGGCCTTTGTCTCTCCTGGTTTATCCTCCAAAGAGTGGTCTTTGGATGTGGTACGGGCTCTCCGTGTTTATGTGAAGAGAACAGTTTCGCTTAGGAGATCTGACTCCCTCTTTGTTCTTTTTGGTTTTCACAAACGTAGCTAGCCTGCGAATAAGCAGACCTTGGCCAGATGGATTAGAATGGTGATTGCACATGCTTATGTACAGACTGGCCTTCCAGCTCCTGCTACCATCAAAGCACATTCTACTCGGTCTGTTGGACCTTCTTGGGCGGCCCGTGTTGCGACCCTTGAACAATTGTGCAAGGCGGCTACGTGGTCCACAGTGAACAGGTTCATAAGGTTCTATGCCTTCGATACTTCCGCCTCCTTTGGACGCCGGGTTCTTGTGCCCACTACTGCTTTAGGACATCCCCGATGTTATCCCTGTGGAACTCCAGTGTACCCCGCTGCAGAAAAGGAGATTTATGGTAAGAACTAACCTTTGTTAAATCTCTTTCTGCGAGGTACACTGGGTTCCACAGGGCACCCACCCTGACCCACTTAGCTTCTTTGGGTTTGTATGGTATAAGCCGCTGGTACCTACTCCTGTCGTGAGAATGTGGTGTATGTGGCTACTAACTGTTGTCGTCTCTTTTACCTGCTACTGCATTGGACTGGTTAACAAAACTGAGCCCCTGTGCATGGAAGCGGGGTTATAGAGGAGGTGGTGCTATGCATCCTGGGAACAGTCAGAGCTTTTAGCCTGTTGGTGCCTCGGATCAAGATCCAACTCTACACCCCGATGTTATCACTGTGGAACCCAGTGTACCTCGCAGAAAGAGATTTAACAAAATCCTTTTTTTTTTTTTTTTATATTAATGCAGTTTCCTACTGCCTGTCACTCACTGCCTCTCCCCAGCTGTCACCTCTCTCCTGTCACCCTCTCTATCACCCACTAACTTTCACCCTCTACCCATCACCTCTCCCTCCTGTCACCCAGTGAAATCACCCTCTGCTCATCAACCTGTACCTCTTATTGTCACCTTCCTCCACTCATTGTCAGCCACTGGCCAATGCATCTCTCTAGTATCACTCTGCCCTTCTCCCACCACTTCTCCCTGCCGTTACCCTCTCCCCATCACCCTCTTTCTCCTGTTATCCTCTCTCTGTCACCCACTGACTCTTTTCACATTTTAAACTATGAAATATTGTAAAGAGACATGTCAACAATACGTACTGATGTGTCCCTTTTCAGTTTAAAGGTTAATTGCGGCAAACACAACTTGTTATTCGCAATAAGCATGCCCGTGGGTGTGCATGTATCCGCGATCCATAGGATCGCATGGTGTGTATGCTCCCGCAAACAGGACGCAGCTTACGATGTGGCTGCTTGCAGGTAAGATGAGAGTGGCCGCATCTGTATTTGTAAGAGGGCGCAAAATGTATAGTTTGCAGGAGGGCTCCGAACACCTTAGCACCGGCCCTGCTTATATGGACCATTATTGCCTCTACAGCATGTCTACTTTACAAATGATCAACTTCTTATGGTCTATCTGCTTTAAAAGAACTTGTCTAGCCCTTTAGTGTAGTACACAGAGTATCAGTGTGGCGTTGGCAATATAAAGAGATTGATGTACAATTGACCTAATACATAATAATGCAACTGTGCTAAAACTATACCCAACAATATTATAGCATTATATTATAGCTTGTCAAAATCCAGTTAATGGCCTGCTTTAAAATATTCTGTATTTTTCCTCTTGGAGTCAGTTATTTATTCATTAACATAATATGAATAATTTATGCAGCCATTTGCTGACCTCCGAGTATTGTCAGAGGTTTAGCGCATAAAACTAAGTTTGAATGCAATTTTGCACAAATAAAAATAGATTGAGTCTATTTACCAACACATACAAATAAGACAATAAGAAATTAGCAATGAAAGGAAATATAAAATCAAATACATTGCAAACATGAATTCATGACCAATATGATTAACGTATTAAATTATCTTAATGCAGAACATAATATATAGGAGCGGTTCTAGTCACGGGTGGTCGCCCGTGGCGCTGCGGTCCGCGGCCGCAGTCCCCCCTGCAGGTACCTGCCGCCCACCAGCACCCAACTCCCCAGCTGCAGCAGGCGCCATGGGCTGTGTGGGTGCCCACTGCAGCCGGTGCCACTGTCAGACGCTCTAATTGACCTCTAATGTCTGTGCGGTGCTATGGGAGAGACGTCATGACGTCTCTCCCATAGAGAAGTGCGGGCGGCTAGAGACGGAGCAGCAGCGGTCGGTAAGCAAGAGCGGGGCTTGAGAGTATTGTGTGTGGATTTTTTGTGTGCTTGCAAGCGGCGCTACTAGGGGGCACAACTACAGGGCTCACAAATACTGGGGGCACAGCAACAGGGCTCACAACTACTGGGGGCACAGCAACAGGGCTCACAACTACTGGGGGCACAACTACAGGGGGCATAACTGTGGCAATGCCCCTTTCCCTATGAAGCCACGCCCCTATTTTTGGCCACGCGCCTTCGCCGCACTAACTCTGTTTTACCTGTCGAGGGGGGGGGGGGGACACGGACGGACCTAAAGGAAACTTTCACCCTGGCGCCACAAAGTCTAGAACCGGCCCAGATAATATATTGTAGTACTATTATTTTTTGTACTTTTTTACATATACTTAAAGCTTTATTATAGCAGGTGGGGGTATCCCACAGCTTGCATAGGGGGGAATTCCTTTAATAACTTAGCACCTAAGTTTCTAATAGGTAATTTGGGGTACACAACTTTATTATTGTTCACCTTGGGTGACAAATTTAGTGAAGAAAAAATCTGGTTTACTTTCAAGCTTACACAAGATATTGAGACAGGACACCAAAGCAAAATGTAGAGCTCATTGTGTTGCTGTGCTAACATATGGGACCCAGCGAGGTGGGAAAGCATTGCAGTCAGCACGACTCAGCAGCAATGGGTGATGAAAGGGGTCATGGGGAAATGTGGGCTAAAGTTGTGGCTAATGTGGAGCAGAGGCAGCAAGCCTGGGCTCTCTAGGTCCTGGAGGGACTATAAGGCTAGTGGATAACCACAGTACCACTACATTGCTCAAGCAAAGGCATAGGCAAGCCTTCAACACCAGAACTTACCACTGAAGTGGCTATCACTGGTGGTAACAGTTGCAAGGTATAGGGCAAAGTAAAATCTAATAAGAAATTGTAACTAACTCACTGACAATAGGTATTTTTAGCCTTTTAAAAATAGAGCTTTTTTAGCATAGCACACTGTGAGGATTTGCGATAATTAGCTCGGTGGAGGGGTGCATTTGGTGCACTTTCTAGATACTTAGGCAGAGTCCACACACAGTTTTTCTGGTGAATAAAATAAATTACTGTTGGAAGAAACAAAACAAAAACCACCTAGCCCCCATTCAGGGCACTGACGCGCTGCTTCCTTTGTAATAAAGGGACATGATGTGTTGTTGCTTTTTGAATCTGTAGGAGATTCAGGTTACAGTATGTCATTCCTGGATGCTAATGGCACAAATCTCATTATTACAACCAAACTAATCCAAGCAACACACATCAATCACTATGTTGGCATGTCTAGAACCTTTGGGGTCCTTAACCACTTAACTGGTTTGGTATTTTCTTTAAAAAAACGCTCAGAAATTGTCATTTTTTATTTATTACTGAATTAGGTGAAGAACATCTATTTAAAACATATCCCACACTATTTTATTTTGAAAAAAAACAACTTTTTAATTTTTAACATTTTTTAAAAATCTTGATTACCAAAAATCATCGGTACCTAATATATTGGCTTATTGGGTCATCACGGCATCGAGGTTTTGCATTTGACTGGTTGCTCGGCAGGTACTGAGAGAGGTTTCTGAGGCAGAGGGGCAGGAGGTCTATCTGAGATTGGCAGCTCCTGGATGATAAGTAAGTGTTTCTGACTGGTCGCTCATATACTACACTGGCAAGAAGGAATAAACCTGCCTGTTAAAATTGTAACAGAAGTGGGGCTTCTCTGTCATGGAGACAAGGCTACATTTCTACTGCAGAGGTGTCATAGTAGCTGTCAATTGCTGCCAACTTTGCATAAGGAACCGTGACTTGCTATTCTTCTTGTAAAAGGGAGACCAGCTTGAGCTTTCATCGTCTCTGTACTTTAAACTAAGTAATAGGACCAGACAGGGCTGGCCCCTCTCCCTTTTGCTTTATGCATTAAGCATTGAACCTTTGGCAGCTAAGATATGGGACAACCATGACATTAAAGGTATTTCAGTTCTGAACACGGAATACATATTGTCGCTGTTTGCCGACATGTATTGCTGACCCTCTCCTATGAACTCACTACCTAACTTAGCAGCTGAAGCAGCTTTCTATGGTATATATTCTGGGTATAAGGTTAACGGTTCAAAGTCGGAAGCGCTGGCGTTTAAATTTCCTCCTTCAGTTTCTAAATTATAGGTACTTAAATTTGATTTTCCTTCACGTCCAAAATCCCTGCAATAGCTTGGCATTACGATAACTACAACCATACAACCAATTATAGGCTGCTAACTATATTCCACTTCTGCATTCCATAAAAGTGGATTTGGCCAGATGGACTTCTCTCTGTACTGTATCTATTGGACTGGTTGCATAAACTCTCAAAATGAATATTTTACCCAGGCTGCTGTATTTGTTCCAAATGATCCTAAATGTTGTCCCTTCTGTATTCTTATGCACTATCCAATCAATTTGTGGTACGTTTATTTGACAGGATAACCCTCACATTCGAAGGAATTGTCTAGCTAAATCTTCAATTAATGGGGGTCTAGGTCTTCCTATTGTTGAAATATACTATTTTGCTACACAGTTAAGACAAATTATGTCCAGCTATCTGAGTCCTGGAGTGAAGAAATGGGTGGATATTGAGAGTGATTTGGTTGTGAAACTTGCAGATCAGAAGGTGGGGTATCTTCCATGGTTCCTTCCACATCTGAGACCAGCCTTGGTGCATCTGCTTCTCTGTGTTAAAGCTACTGTACATTGGATATATGTGATAGACTGAATAAATGTTTAGATTTAGCTCCATATCTGTCCCCACATACTTTTATGGAGACCACTTTTCTTTGGGTTGTGTGGGTTCTTACATGTGCCTCTGGGCTACTGCAGGTATCACTAGAGTTTTACAAATTTCCCTGCTAGTACTTTAGAGGAAGTCTGTGAGAAATATGGATTGACGTATAGGCATAATTTTTTGTACTTACGGATGACTAGTTTTATTAATTCCCACAGTAAATCCCGTAAATTTAAGGAACCGCTCCCTTTTGAATATCACTTCACTTATGACCCTGAGTGTAAGGGGGAAATTTCAATTCTGTATTTCATGTTGGTAGTTTCACCCCCAGAGCAGGAAGAACCATTCGAGTTGGCAAAGGAGACTGATTTGGGTAGTGTCGTGTACGGGTAACTGGAGGACTATGTGTATATTTGGCTGGTCTGTGGGAATCAGTGAGATGAAGTAGTAAGGAGCAATCCCTGACCGGGGGTCGAACCCGGGCCTCGGCAGAGGGAGCCGTATCCTGACCACTGGATCACCATGGACTTGGTGTTTATAGCAGGATGGTGAATGTATTGGTGAGAACGAACTGGATATACTGTCACAGGAGTAGGTGTTTGTATACTCAAGGTTACTATGAAGTAGGTTCTCTGGAGTTATGCAGATCTGGTAGGAGAGCTGAAGACGATGAACCGGACTGGTTACCGCTGAGACTGGAACCGGGCTGGTTACTGGCAAGACTGAGAACTGCCAATAATCCTTATAAAAACACAGCGCTTACAAAACCACCAAAAAATCCATATACTTATCAATTGATAACCACTATTATTTAATATCCAGTTTTTGCAGCTCCTAATGGTGGTACTGTTCCACCAATTGAATACTAACAATTATACACTAAACTTATCAAGGAGCGCCGAAACCAGATATATAATAAAAATAAATATACAGCTTTATTGAAATATAATCCACATATATATCCACATTTAAAAGTTATTAAAATGTATACAGTTGCTTGAATCCTGTGCCTTTGACTCAGTGTAAATGCTTGTTAAGACTTTCGTATGAATCCATCCATAAATGCATTGTAGTAAGTTTGTATCAACATCTCATAGATACAGTGTACATCCAAGTTATTAAAGTCTCTGTAATCTCTGTTTCTGATGTAACACACATGCACGTGTATCCACGGGGGAGAACGCTGTGTTAGTTAAATGTCCCCAGCGGTATGCTACGACCCCGGAATGTTATAGCCGCAATGTGAGCTAGTGAATACTCACGGCCGTCGTGGCTTGTATTGGACGGGGAGCGGACCTCCTTAGCCAGGTCACGCTTCAGCTGTATCCCCGGTTAACGGCACGCCGGTGTTATGATTCCAGCACTCTGGTCAGAGGAGATCTTATGGCAAGGACCGGAGCACTGGAACGGAATGCTGGGGAAGGGAGCAGGACAGGAAAATAGCCCCTGGCGCCCTAACTCTGTTGTCTCACCCGTGTTGTCAGAAATCCCCAGCGAGACTATGGTTTCTTGAGCCCTTGGCAGCCGCGTTTGAAGGGCGGATTATGTCTGCCCAACTTCGATGCCCCCCGGTCTTAATGAGAGACAAAGGGAAACCCGAGACAGGGTGATAACAAGAGGCCCTCTAACTAAACAACCAGGCCAGGGGCTAAGCAAACTCAAAACTATAATATGTGCGGAGAAACCGCCAGGGAAAAGGACAACCAAAATATCCACTTGTCCAATTCTCCTACCCGGCACCGCCGAGTACCAGAGAGGACTTGTGGAAGCGGAACCCTCCGCAAATGCTCCAAACACAAAATATAAAAGGTAAAGCGGCAGAGCCGCAACACACGGCAGAGCCGCAACTCACGAACACCACTGGATATAAAACGGTGATCAGTCAGGACTCCAGGGAACCAAACGACCTCTTGGGATGAGATGACAACTCCCGAATACCGGACTTCTGAGGACTGGAATGACCGGATACAGCAGGACTGGAAACAGACTCTCAGCAAACAAAGGCAGCATGCAGGAAGCTATTACCGGCGTCTGTGAGAAGCCCTGGGAGTGTATTTAACAAGGAGTCCTCCAATCAGCTGCTAAAGGCTGATTAGAATAAATGCCGTGCAGCTGCCTTGCTGCACGGCCAGAGAGCAGGTGAATATCTTAATTTCCTAAAGCCTAGCAACGGGGAACGCGGTCCGCCAGTGGCGTCCCCGTTGCTAGGGTCCGTGCGGCTCAGCGCGCCCGGCGTCTAGCGTTGCTAGGGAGCCGGCGGCTGTACGCGCACGGCGTCTCTAGTTGCTAGGCGCCGGGCCGCGCAGACAAGTGGACCCCAGCGCATAACAGTACTCCCCCCTTGAGGAGGGGTCAAGGAACCCCTAAAGCCAGGTTTCTAAGGAAATTCCCGAAAAAATGCCCTCTTGAGCCTCGGGGCATGAAGATCCTTATCCAGGACCCAAGACCTTTCCTCCGGACCATAGCCTTTCCAGTGAACCAGAAAATACAGCCGATCCCGGGACAATTTGGAATCGAGAACCTTCTCTACCAAGAACTCCTGTTGTCCCTGTACATCCACTGGAGATCTACCCTGAGAGATCTTCCGAGGAAATCTACTGGAAGAAACGTATTGTTTCAACAGGGAACAATGAAACGTATTTCCAATCCTGAGAGATCTTGGTAAACGTAACCGAAAGGCAACTGGGTTGACTCTTTTAATAATAAGAAATGGCCCAATAAATTTGGGTCCCAGTCTAGCCGAGGATTGTCGAAGCCTGATGTTGCGAGTCGACAACCACACCCTATCTCCCACCTTAAAAGTGCAAGGACGTCGGAGCCTGTCAGAAAATTTCTTCTCTCGAAAGGCCGCTTTTCTGAGAGCAAGGTGCACCTTTTTCCAAATGGCTCTGAGATGGGAGGTTAAGGTAAGCGAGGAGACTGAGGAATGCCTAAGGCCTTAGCCCAAGTTAAATCCATAAAGTTTCCTGCAGCTCCACTGTCAACAAAAGCCGACACCGAAGAACTGAGGCTGCCAAAGGAAACTTTAACTGGGACTAAAAGGGAGTTATTCGAGGAGATAAGCTGCAGACCTAGGTGAACCCCCTCACAATTCACCTGGTCAAAGCGTTTCCCGACTTGTTCGGACAATTACGAGCAAAATGTCCCTTACCCCCACAGTACAGACAAAGACCAGAATTTTGCCTTCTGGCTCTTTCTTCAGGAGACAGCTGGGAGAGACCCATCTGCATGGGCTCCTCTACGTCTTCAGGAATGGAATATACACACGGACTTGACCTTACAGGTGCTCCTTTTTCAGCCCTCCGCTCTCTGAGACGACGATCAATCTTAATAGAAAGCTCCATGAGTTTATCGAGAGTCTCAGGAGCGGGGTACTGAAGGAGACTGTCTTTTATAGACTCTGATAAGCCGAGGCGAAAC
This sequence comes from Pseudophryne corroboree, assembly GCF_028390025.1. NCBI lineage: Eukaryota > Metazoa > Chordata > Amphibia > Anura > Myobatrachidae > Pseudophryne > Pseudophryne corroboree. The sequence continues at coordinate 279,428,679 of NC_086447.1, forward strand.
TGACTGCGCAGGGCTGGGTCATTCCAGCCACAGTCGTTCGACCAACGGCGAAACTCCGTACAATAAACCTCCGCAGGATTTCTACCCTCTCTAAGAGCGCGCAACTGACTTTCAGCGGACGCCTCTCTATCAGGGTCATCATACAAGAGCCCTAAAGACTCAAAAAAAGCGTCAACTGACAACAATGCCGGATCCTCTGCTCTTAAACCAAATGCCCAGGTCTGAGGATCCCCCTGGAGCAAAGAAATAATAATCTCGACCCGCTGAGATTCAGTACCCGAGGAAGTCGGTCTTAAACGAAAATAAAGTTTACAGGATTCTTTAAAATTAAAAAACTCTTTTCTATCACCAGAAAAACGGTCAGGCAAATGCATCTTTGGTTCAGGGACTACCCTTGGGGAAGCTCGCAAAAGATCTTCCTGCGACTTCACCCGAAGAGAAAGATCCTGAACCATCTGAGTAAGTTCTTGAATCTGGCTGACTAAGAGCTGACCAGGATTTGGCCCTAAACCTGTTGGATTCATGAGGCCGATAAACTCTCACAAAACTGAATGAGAAAAAATTAAACCCCGTTTAATTTTAAGTTTTGGTATGGCCGGTAATAATGTTATGATTCCAGCACTCTGGTCAGAGGAGATCTTATGGCAAGGACCGGAGCACTGGAACGGAATGCTGGGGAAGGGAGCAGGACAGGAAAATACAAAACACAAATGTGTGTCAGTCCCCTTTCAAAGCGCTCCCTTTAACTTGCAGCTGTGTTTCTTTTTATGTAGCAGATCAGCCTCAGAACTGCTTAAGCAAAAACTTGTATCTTACACCAGAACAAAAAAAGACTTTCACAGCGCTGTTCTTAAAACCAGTCTCTAAAGGATACCAGGATTTCCAAATCAACATGAATTATTCATATATCTGATCCAAAAAAAAGGACAATTATACTCTGGTATATTTGAATGGTATTATTTCTCCAGTGTATACCAGGTTGTTCAAATGATAATCTGTTATATGTCCACTTAAAAGGCGGCAGCAGGCGGACGTGGTCACTATCCGGGAGACAGCAGAAAGCATTCCGTAACGGGAGGAGAGCAGAGCGGTCGAAGGCGCGTGCAGCGCCGGGAGGTTCACAGCCGGAGGACAGCCAGCGGAGGGAACGGTTACGATTCACGGGTAACGCAATTCCCGAATAGAAAGCCCCCGCATTAGACATCGGCGTCCAGCGGATCTGGTGAGCTCCCACCTGGGAATATCCATCCATCCCAGAACCTAACTGCCAAACCCAATGTTTCTGATTGCTGCTGTGTACGAGAAAGAAGATATATATTCATGTACTGGATAATGAAAGTACGGTTTGATTTTTAATGGTGGATTTTTTAAAAATAAAGTGTGTCTTTTTAACTTTCCCTGACATCATATTGGAAAATCATTCACTTTTAAGTGGACATATAACAGATTATCATTTGAACAACCTGGTATACACTGGAGAAATAATACCATTCAAATATACCAGAGTATAATTGCCCTTTTTTTTGGATCAGATATATGAATAATTCATGTTGATTTGGAAATCCTGGTATCCTTTAGAGACTGGTTTTAAGAACAGCGCTGTGAAAGTCTTTTTTTGTTCTGGTGTAAGATAAAAGGACAGGAAAATAGCCCCTGGCGCCCTAACTCTGTTGTCTCACCCGTGTTGTCAGAAATCCCCTGCGAGACTATGGTTTCTTGAGCCCTTGGCAGCCGCGTTTGAAGGGCGGATTATGTCTGCCCAACTTCGATGCCCCCCGGTCTTAATGAGAGACAAAGGGAAACCCGAGACAGGGTGATAACAAGAGGCCCTCTAACTAAACAACCAGGCCAGGGGCTAAGCAAACTCAAAACAATAATATGTGCGGAGAAACCGCCAGGGAAAAGGACAACCAAAATATCCACTTGTCCAATTCTCCTACCCGGCACCGCCGAGTACCAGAGAGGACTTGTGGAAGCGGAACCCTCCGCAAATGCTCCAAACACAAAATATAAAAGGTAAAGCGGCTGAGCCGCAACACACGGCAGAGCCGCAACTCACGAACACCACTGGATATAAAACGGTGATCAGTCAGGACTCCAGGGAACCAAACGACCTCTTGGGATGAGATGACAATTCCCGAATACCGGACTTCTGAGGACTGGAATGACCGGATACAGCAGGACTGGAAACAGACTCTCAGCAAACAAAGGCAGCATGCAGGAAGCTATTACCGGCGTCTGTGAGAAGCCCTGGGAGTGTATTTAACAAGGAGTCCTCCAATCAGCTGCTAAAGGCTGATTAGAATAAATGCCGTGCAGCTGCCTTGCTGCACGGCCAGAGAGCAGGTGAATATCTTAATTTCCTAAAGCCTAGCAACGGGGAACGCGGTCCGCCAGTGGCGTCCCCGTTGCTAGGGTCCGTGCGGCTCAGCGCGCCCGGCGTCTAGCGTTGCTAGGGAGCCGGCGGCTGTACGCGCACGGCGTCTCTAGTTGCTAGGCGCCGGGCCGCGCAGACAAGCGGACCCCGGCGCCTAACAGCCGGCCGATCGTGCAGTCACAGAGAGAGATGGAGAGTCGCCGACCAGCAGGATTCAAGTGAAAGTGCCCTCCTTACGCGTTTCTCCGCCAGTAGGGCAAGCGGTTTCGTCAGAGGTTTATCCTAACAGTGTTGTTGGTTCCTTTTTAAACTGGGACCAACCAATCACCCTGCTGATTAACTTAAACATATACAGTTGTTCAGATCAATATACTGTATGTGGCTTGTTGATATCTCTACTCAGCACATGAAATCACTGCTTTTTCACACAGCCGTATATTAATTACTGCTACTCCAATATAACATACTAAGGGGTCTGTAATAGATTATTTGGTGGTTTAAATTTATTAATACACTATAGAGAATTTTATACATCTATTTTATCATTTTATCATTTTATTTAATCGCTAGTAGAACTGACCAGGAGACTAAAATACATAACATCTACAATAGTATCAAATATAAAGAGAGAAGAAACTCTCTACAGCTTAATACAGCTTCGATAGCTCAGAGGATTTATTCAATGCACACAACACCCAGAGTGCCAGGTTCAAATCCATACATGATCCAATATTTTAACTTATCATCAATTCTAACAGTCAATAGTTCGGTATAATTATAATTATAATTAATAGAATATTTATTCACATCAAACCGAGACATTAGGGGAGGAAAAGATGGGGAGGAAGGGGAAAGAGAAGGAACACCCATTCCCTGTATTAGTTGATAAATTCAATCATATCATACAGATACATATAATACCAATTAAATATCCATATATATATATATATAGTGATAATCTAAGACTTTTTTATATTTTTATTTTTTAATTTTTTTAGTTTTAATTATTATTATTGGTTATTTAATTTGTTTGAGCAATCCCTGACCGGGGGTCGAACCCGGGCCTCGGCAGAGGGAGCCGTATCCTGACCACTGGATCACCATGGACTTGGTGTTTATAGCAGGATGGTGAATGTACTGGTGAGAACGAACTGGATATACTGTCACAGGAGTAGGTGTTTGTATACTCAAGGTTACTATGAAGTAGGTTCTCTGGAGTTATGCAGATCTGGTAGGAGAGCTGAAGACGATGAACCGGACTGGTTACCGCTGAGACTGGAATCGGGCTGGTTACTGGCAAGACTGAGAACTGGGCTGGTTACCGGTGAGACTGAGAACTGCACTGTGAACTGGGCTGGTTACCGGTTTAACGGGAACGCAACTGTAATCCGGGCTGGTACCAGATATAACTGGAGACGCAACTGTATGTAGAACAATGACTGTGGCTGTGACTTTAAGACAAGGCTAAAGAAGAACTGAAGACTGTAGCTGTGACTTTAAGACAATACTTAAGAATACTGCGGCTGTGTCTTTAAGACGAGACTGAAGAATACTGCGGCTGTGTCTTTAAGACGAGACTAAAGAATACTGGATATAACTGGTAACACAACTGTAATCCAGACTGGGTAGTAAAAGAGCAGAGTTTTACAGGAACTAAGGCAATAGTATTACCTCTTAGGGAGCTCAGCTACTAAGCTCACACTGAGCTCTGTGACACAAGGAACTGGCAGCTTCTGTAACACAAGTCTTTTTACTTATACTTCTTGGTCCTTGGTGATTGGTGAACAGAGTCAGGTGATTCAGAGAGTCTCAGGCGGGCACAGGATTGGATAGCTCCAGGTCAGGTGATCAGACCCTTTCATGTCAGTACTGCAGGTTAGGCTCTGATTTGGAGTGAGGCCTAGCAGGCCGAAAAAACACTGAAGCCTGAACTTCTACAAATGAACAGAGGATGCTGACTTTTAGGCCTAAACTACAGATGACTGAACACAGTGAAGAATCAAATGCTGCTCACAGCTGATTACTGATTACTTAAGAGGAATTCCTACTCAGGTGGCTAATCAAGCAAACACAGATTTGCAGTCTTCATGCTTAGCTGAACAGATGCAAGTTACAGGATATACTCAGGTAAGCCCCAGAATATAAGAAATACAGTCAGGATCATGACAGGTAGAAGTTTAGATGATGAGGACTAGTCAGATATCTGGCAGCTAGTTGCTATGGCATCCATTAACACTAACCTCAGGAAAACTCCTTCAAGCTTTATACTAGATAGTATATGATCCCTGAGAAGCTTCACTCTATTTACCCATCAGCCTCAGACATTTGTTGGCATCAATGTGGACAAAAAGGTTCATACTTTCACATTTAGTGAGAATGCCCAGTGATTTCTACATATTGGGATGACATTTTATCAGTGACAGGCAGATTGTTTGACAGCGTACCTCATAAGGACTCATTGCATGTTTTGTTATGTAAACCATTTCCCGACACTTCTAAGATATGTATATAAATTATGTGATCATATATTAAATGTTGCTTAACATTTCTACTGACTGGATGCGGTCTGCCGCACCTCCTATTGCTGCTCTGATCAGCAGAGTTTGGTATACAGCTTTTATGGAATATATATGGAATATAAACTGATCTACTCCATGGTAAAATCCCCAAATTTCATGGTATTCTCATTATAATGACACATACCGGGCCTTGAATACATTTTATTTCAGTTATTAGGCATTTTTTATTGTTTACTAACAGCCCAGAGGATTTACATGTCTACTTATTTGCTTTTCTCTTTTTTCTTATGATTAGTGCCTTTATGCTGCCTTGTGTTCCCTCTCCTGTTTTTCCCCCTCCCATCCTATTTTTTGTTCCCAGTTTTATCTACTCTTGTATGTTTCAGATGTTTTATTTACTATATTTTGTGTTAAAAAAACAACAACAAATTTTGGTACTGTGACAACATTTAATGAATTTCTGATACTATTTTATATGTTGTAGTTGTATTGTTACCCGTGTTGCTTGGTATTATTGATTCTTCTTGGCTATGTACTGTATGAAGCTGTTACATGTTCTAATATAATATTTTTATCTGTGATCTACCTTTACAAATAAAGAGAATTAAAAAAAAGTGAGACCAGCTTTAAAAAAAAAAAAAAAATTACAGCCATTTATATTGGTATAATTGCTGTTTTTGATAATGATGATGAGAACTGGGCCACCTACGTCAAAAGAGTGGAATTATGGGGGTAATTCCAAGTTGATCGCAGTAGGATTTTTGTTAGCAATTGGGCAAAACCATGGGGGTAATTCCAAGTTGATCGCAGCAGGAAAATTTTTAGCAGTTGGGCAAAACCATGTGCACTGCAGGGGGGGCAGATATAACATTTGCAGAGAGAGTTAGATTTGGGTGGGTTATTTTGTTTCTGTGCAGGGTAAATACTTGCTGCTTTATTTTTACACTGCAATTTAGATTGCAGATTGAACTCACTACACCCAAATCTATCTCTCTCTGCACATGTTATATCTGCCCCCCCTGCAGTGCACATGGTTTTGCCCAACTGCTAAAAAATTTCCTGCTGCGATCAACTTGGAATTACCCCCCATGTGCACTGCAGGGGAGGCAGATATAACATGTGCAGAGAGAGTTAGATTTGGGTGGGGTGTGTTAAATCTGCAATCTAATTTGCAGTGTAAAAATAAAGCAGCTAGTATTTACCCTGCACAGAAATAAAATAACCCACCCAAATCTACCTCTTTCTGCACGTTATATCTGCCTCCCCTGCAGTGCACATGGTTTTGCCCAATTGCTATCAAAAATCCTGCTGCGATCAACTTGGAATTACCCCCAATATTTTTGCACTAATAACGTACAGGAAGACAAAAGGGCGTCGGTTTGACAAAACATACAGCTTATTACAACATTTACATACACCACTGAAGCCAACAGATGAAATTGTTAACACTTTACAAAATTATGTAAGTCCACATGGGCATATTTATCACATTCCACATTTTTAATGCAGATGTGATAAATATTTTTTGCCCAAATTCGCAAAGTGAGATTTAATATTTTTAAGGCGAAAGTATTAAAATGCTTTTGCCAAGAGATGGAGGCCAATAAGAGTCGTTCTGGTAAACAGCTGGAAACAGCGTGATAGCAAAACATTATCAAACTTCTTATGGATTTGGATCTCTTATAGCCAATGCACATGCAGAATGTTGGCCAGCACATGTGTGATTAAGTAGCCCATAGATTACTAAAGGGCCCAAGAGCTTAACTGGGGTCTCTGGTGCCCAGGGCAAGATGAAGAATGGGCGTGGCCACAGAAAATATATTTCTCATCACTCTGGGAACATTCCTTTCCATATGCACCTTACCTATATGATGGTTTCTGCAGCGGGGTACACTGGGTTCCACAGGGATAATTTCGTGGGGGTGTAGAGTAGGATCTTGATCCGAGGCACCAACAGGCTAAAAGCTTTGACTGTTCCCAAGATGCTCAGCGCCGCCTCCTCTATACCCCCGCCTCCGTGCACAGGAGCTCAGTTTTGTAAGTTGGTGCCTGCAGTGCAAGACACTAGAGCTTTTTAAAGAAGATAGAAGGCTTCAAGGGCTGCAGCGTAGGCACTCTTAGTGCTAGATGTCATTTTGACATCTCATGCTACAGCTCCATCACCTCCCCCCGGCGGCGCTGTATACTCATCAGGCACACACACTCGCCGCAGCTCTCCAGGATCGCGTGGCCGCATCTAGGGAGGAGGTAAAAAGGTCCCCCAGCCGGGACCCGCTGCAAATCGCGATCCGGTATGGCCTTTAGGAGACGGGCCGCGCGCGCTGGCGTGGACACTGTGTTGGTACTAACCACTATACCACCAGGGCAGGGGCACAGGTCGGGTTCTCCTATAATACGTTTTTCTAAGGCCCACAGTACCCGGTGGTGAAGTCCAGCTAGGGGAGAAGGCTCTGACTTGTAGCCCCTCCCCCAGCCCCAGGCGCCATTTAGAGTAAATGTTTTCCGTTCTGGAGCTGCATCTCTCGGTCTCCCTCACTCCCTGTCAGCGTGTGGCGCCATAACTACATGCTGAGCTGATTCTGGGACTGCATGGGCAAAGTCTCCTCTGTAAAGCCGCCTACTTCATCAGCGCTGTGCATTTTACAGGACACTTAAGTATTCTACATGTCTTTTGATAGTGTTAGTGAAGAAACAGTACATTACTAAAGGGCTATTTAGTACAAGTACCCTGTGATATAAATCCAGTCTTTACTGTGCATGAATATATCTATCAGGGCCGTAACTAGGTGGGTGCGGAGGGGGCACGGCTGATAATGTCGATTATCTTTACAGGAATAAAAGCTATACCTTAAACACCGTCAATACACTTTAAACCTTTAGCCGCTGCGGCCGCTATACTTGGTTCACACTCTACGCACGTTTTACGCTATTAGCGTACAGAGTCCCGTACAGTGTACGGACTTTGCGTACACACGCCGCGCTGACTGTACAAATTACTCACAGCGCGTACACACCCAGAGATACACTTAAAACCTTCTACAGCAATGCAATAATAATAATAATAATACACTTTAATCCTTAGCAGGGCAATGAGCACACGACACCGATTGTGATTAACCGCTGGGTTCCGACACCACAGTGGATTATTTCTGAAAGGGGGTTTACAATACAAATTATACACTACAATACAAACAATATATATAACAGAATAATGGCTACAGGTCAATGTACATACGTGAGAATATTCGCGTGCGCTTCCTGGTCCAGTCCTCCGTAATCAAATAGATAACGTTGTGAGTCTTGTGACTGGCCGGCCTGCAGCAGGCTTTATTTATACAAGTCTTCCAAAAGCAATACAATGGATACTGTAATCCCTTTGTCCATTGGACACAGGGATGCACTTTTACAGTACAGGAGAGGTCATAGGTTGATTTGAAAAGGTAGGCAATGTCTTTCTCAACTGCTCTTGTGGGTGGTCTCCTCTGGATTCCCGCCGCATACATAATATACAGTAAATACAGTTTATATCTATATTCTGCTTCTGCACATAACTATCCGCAGGAACATGCGATCTTCCGCAGACCAACACCGGAATGTTTCCCTTAAAATACCCTACAGCTGGATACCAAATATCACCTTATAACCTTAGTCTGTCCCCTCTTATCCTGTAAAGGTGAATCCCTGCAACCATTTAAACAGCTATAACTTTCTGATGTGGTGCAAGGAGACTATGTGTACATTGTGCACTATTTGGATTAAATATGTAATGTGTTCTGATGGACCTCCATGCATACACAAAAACTGTCGTAAATACCCATACCACGCGCCGATGCGCAGGACAGCGGGAGAGACCATACGCAAAGTGCGTACATGTGCACGCACTGCAGAACAAGTGCACGCGCAGTGGGCATGTGTGTGCAGTTTGTACGTGATGTGTGTTCTGTAATATTTTTTGACTTTGACAGTCCACCCTTTGGCAGTCACCAATAACTGCCACTATCTAATCACTAAACAGAAAAATATCAATACAATATCTACAGACGATTGGATGATCAGAGGAGAGTTGTAGGTGGGAAATGTATGACTTAGTGGGATAGTAAAAAGCATGTATGTATGGATCCATGTCTGAGGGGCATGTATCATTGTGCCGTATATGTTCTAAATAAGCTTCGAGGTATTGCGAAGTATACATTAAATCCTTCTTATCCCGTATTAAGGGTCTGTAAGTGGGCCGACAAACACTACCGAGCTCTTTTCGGCTTCTTGTTCCAACAAATGGGGTGCACATTTAGTTGATGATACATGGAGGGGGAACATATGTGAGTGTTAGTATATGTGGATATCACCTGTCGACTATGTGTGTCATTATCTGAAGGTTGTAGAGATGAAGATAAGACACATATCTAAAATACATTCACATAACATTTACATAAACATTCTTGGGTAGGGCTGATGTCTTTTCCGGATAAGTGTATCTGGGCAGAGGGGGAGACAAAGGAAAAACGGGTGAAAGAAACAGGCCATGGAATTCATTTGCAATCCTTATCATAACTCTCTATGGATGGGTCGTAAATTAAATCTGCTGCTGTAACAATGCCCTCGCTCCTTAAACTCATCAAATTTGTGCCGTGCTTGCACCGCATCAGAATTCGAACACACCTAAATATCAAGCCAATAATTATGACGACTCCCAGGATACAAAGGAGAAACTTTCCTACACTCATAATAAAATTTTGAGCCCACTCTCCTAACCCCGAGAACCAATTTCGTGGGTTCAACCATGAGACCCAGTCGGTCAGCTCATTACCCACAGCGGTTAGGGTAAGGTTGTGTCTCCTCCGGAACTCCCACTTCAACTGCAAGATATCGTCCATCTTTTGATCGATGATCTCCGTGGGGTCGTCAGTGCTGTTTGTAATATACGTACAGCACTTCACACCATACTGAGTTGCCAAAGTGACACAGTACCCACCCGTCACAGCTGTGATATAATTAAGGACCATCCTGTGCTGGATCAATTCCGTCTTGTAAGCTTGTAACTCCCTTCCCGTATACCTGAAGGTGTCGTCATACATCTCAGTGATATTATCTATCAAGTTCGCTAGCGCATGGATATACCTATAATTTATAATTCCTCTGGCAGTACAGGTGATGTCTAATGCGAGAAGGAATTGAATCTCGGTGGATTCGTGGATCAAATCAGAGGCTACGTGCTCTGTCCTCTCTATGAGGTGTCTCTTGACGATGTGTTCATAGTGAGTATGAGTATAAGGAGCCTGAGCACTGCGGTGAACATCTTTCATCTTATCATGGGTTATGGTCATGACCTCTGGCAACACTCTTCCAACATAACACAATCCCTCTGAGTTCGGGGCAAGCCACTTATACGCCTTCCTCCCACATATGAAATAGGCATCGGGGAGAACATAGGGGACAGAATATGACATTACCATATTACAAACTTTCCAAGTGAAAAACCCAATCCCTAGTTCTCCCATCTGCTCAGTACAAGTATCGGGCTGGATGATATGAGCACAGTACCCTGGTGATACTTCTCCAACCCACATGGTCTTGCTTCCTCGAGTATACCTATACCGAAAATACCTTCCACTGTTGGCTATTTGGCATACAAGTTCAGAGTCTATGGGTATCCTATCAGCTCTGTGCGAAAAGGCCATTGTCTGGTTATTCCACGTCACTTCCCAATTTCCCGGTTTTCAATTATTGGAAATATTGAAACATAATAAGGATCTATCTACATGATACTGGTGGAGCTTCAAACTAGGGGGCCTAGAAATATTGAATTTCTTGTCCACCGGTCTCCCACCCCGTAATTCGAGTCCCTCATCTATTGCTACAGGGTACGGTACTAATCCTGACTTGCTCTCACCTTGAGGTACTTGTGAGCACACCCAGCATTCTGTCTAGTTTAAGACCTCACCCACTAGTGAGTGGTAATCACTCAATGGATGATGGTCTATGTTGATATTAAGGCTGGACTGACATCTCTGGATGCACCCATCCTCGACTATGTTCTCACAATTCCTACAAATGCAAGTTTCCTCAGCCAATAACCCTTAACAGTGCCTCCGAGCTCCCTGACTACCAGATCGCTTTCTGATACTCGCCTTTGCTCGAGTGATGTGTTGCTCTTGAGATTCTACAAATCCAACCTCGCCATCAGAACCCATTCCAGATCCTTTCTCGACCTCTCTGGGACCCTCACCGAAACAGACTGTCCTGGTCAACAACAGGATTAACAGGAAAACCCGGAACGCAGTCTCTTGGGGTAAGTCCATCTTGTTAAGGGAAGAGAAGGGAAACAAGAAGGGGGAGTAAGAGAAGGAGAGAAGGAGGGTAGTGGGAGATGGAGAAAAAAAATAAAAAATAAAAACTGGTGCGACAACCGCCTCTTGTCTTGTTGTTCTCTGCGCTCAGGTGCCGTCTCAACAGTCCTGCCTCTCAACCTTCCCGGAACAGACACTCCATTGATACGATGTTCTCTATACTCTGCTCTTTGTCACGGGTTCTCTCTGGGTCAGCGACCTTTCTGTAGGGAACATAAATCTTGCATTTCAAAGTGTTTAACTGTTGTGTATTATCAGTTGTGTGAAGTGAACCATCTTTGGAAAGTGAAAAGAGAGGGGAAATAATAAAAAGAAAATTTGTCAGATTTGCGTTCACCATCAGGCTGTCACACCATCATGTATATCGGTATCTATGCACAGTCTCCCTTCACCAGTATTCCCATTCCTTACCCTTTGTGCATGGCCAGGCACACTGATACTGGTGTCCCTATGCTGGTGAGATATACTGGGTTTGGGCAGAACTCTGAAAAGACCGAGTAGGCATGTGATGTTTGAACTGTAATCCTGTCAGTGAACGTAAGAAATGAAGAGGAAACTTTGAAGACAAATCACAGAGTTTAGTAACAGGTAAGTTTGTAAAGGCAAAGAAGATTTTACAAAGTTTGACATCTGGATTGGGCACTACGGGGAATGATTCCCTAATCGGTCTGTTCCCCTTAAAAAAAAATTCTATGTGTGTTATATTTCTACTGGGACTATCCCAGCCATCAATCCAGTGTCTTGTCCATTCTAAGTTCATAGGGAACCCGGTATCTTTGAGATAATTTCCTCTACCTGTGATGCACATGCATCTAAAACAGTGAAATGCAACATTAGTCTTCGTGGGTATCTAACATATTTTGTGCTTCCTGGGTGGGAGCACTCAATATGTTTACCATCTCTAACAAAACTCCTGTTAAGTTACTTAGAGGTCACTTCTGCTAGAGAGAGAAGCAGAAGTTTAGAGGCCTCCTCCTAACCCCAGTAAGTTCTGTCGAAAGGGTAAAGTTGCATTTATTCTGTTCTTTCCATTAACCGAATCTGTGTTTTTCTATACTGTATCGTGATTCCTTACTATATGTTCCTTGATCCCGTCTATGTGTTTAATAACGTGGCTTGTTTTCTCTGTCTAGGGGTATATATTGACTGTGTTCTACTGTACCTACAATCTCTGGCAAAATGCCCTTCCTTCCTACAAATGTAGCATGTTCTCGGTCTTTTCCAAACACCAGGGGTCTGGGGTTTAGGCTGATGGGACTTTGGTGTAAGAGCCTGTATACTTTCAATCCTCAGCCTCTCCTCCTGTTGTTTTCTACGCCTAACAATATTTTTGTGGTGTACAATTGCGCACTCTCTAAGGCAAGCTACTGTGACCCCTCTCCAATTTGGCAAAGATGTTTGTACTCTGTCCCTTACTGTCTTATCGAGTCCGTCCATTAGCACAGAGACAGCCACCTCCCTGTAATTCGTATCATTCCCTGTATCCGATACCCCCATGTATCTATCCATTATTTGCAGGGCCCGATGGAAATATTCAGATGTCATTTCATTTTCCTTCTGTTTTATGGAGAAAATTCTTCTCCACTTAACAGTTGTGGGGAAATACAACTCTAGTTGCCTGTTAATTTGCTCTAAGTTCTCCTGCTTGTGTTTGTCAGTCATAAGACTATCCGACTCTAATCTACAATCAGTGATACATTTTTTTGGTGTCAATATTAGGGGATAGGCACGCTTTCAAAAGTATCCGCCAGTGTTTATTTGTCTGTTCATACGCATTACCCAGATCTCTGATAAATTTCTGACATCTAGCTAAATCCTTCCGAGGGTCGGGGAATTCTGAAATGATTGACCGCAGCTCATCTCTGGGCCACGGGCAATACATTGCATTATTCCTGGTGAGGACTACTCTCTGACTATCGGTTCCCCCATTGGGAGTTACTGTTCCCAAGACAGGTTGTAATTCTAGCATTCCGTTCCTGATTTGTTTACTGTGAGGTGTTGTTGTCTCTGTGCAATGAGCTGTCTCACACTTACCGGTAGCTGTGACCTCACCAGTTCTTTCATTGGGGAATATTGTTACTGCACTACCTGGTTGGACAGACCCCACCTGATTGTCCTGCAAAGTGACTGCTTGGAGGAGAGCTGCGATTTGGCTGGATCCTTCATCTTCCTGTGACCTATAACCTGGAAAAGACTTCAAAACAGGATACATCTTGCAAAAACTAGGGTTAATACATTGTTTTTGCATACTACTATCGTTTACGGATATATCATTGACTGTAGCCATCTCTTCCCCTTCGACCTGTGTCGACACTAGTGTGTTTGTGTTCTCATTCCCGCTAGGTTTTGAACCTGCTTTGCGAATTTGTTCTCTTTGCATATCCCCCTCCTGTTGCCATAATTTTAAACAATCATTATGTCTAATCCTTTGTTTTCTGGATTTTTGAAGACATATTTTACTGCTTACATTCTGCAGTACCTCTGGTTCAAAGCTGCCCTTCTTAGGGAATGGTTCCCTATATTTGTCAGTCACACATTCCCATTCAGACAAAAAGACTTCAATACTTTTTCCTTTAAACTCCACTGACCCCATGGGCCGCGGCTCTACAACCTGAACCCTGGTTAAACGTCCCTTACTTGAGCAACTGGCTCCCATAATTGTGGGCCTTTTCCCACAAACACCAAAATACTCAATATAAGGTAACAGTGAAAGTTCTCCGAGCGCTCTTCACCCGCTCACCGCCGGGCCAGTACTACCATACACTGTCGATAGCGAAGGCAATGTACCCAATTTAGGGCCCTATGTGACCTATATCTACTGGAAGTTTTTAGGAATAACTTACCCTTTCCAGTAAAGTATCGGCCGTTGGAGATTTTCCTGAGAGAGACCAGCGAAAAACTCCCTATGCACTTTATTATACACAAATCACGCTTGCGTATGTTCTATACAGCGCTGATGTTACCGCGATTTTATGCAAAAGCTCGTAAAAAGGATATCACGTTGCGCTATATATCGCACCCACAAACGCGCGGTCCAATCGCACAGCGTATAGGTACTTGTTACTTATCTGCCGTACGACCACTGGAATCGATTTTCAGGCTGCGAAACCTCAGCCGGAGCGTATCAAAAAACCTATATGGGTCACAACACTTCACAATTCCCTACCACGCTCCTGTGTAAGTCTCCTCACGACTTACGTATTAAACCTTATATTAACGTGAGTCAGCTGCCTCACGCCACCAAGTCTCCACTCACTTGATGTACCACACACTGAGATTCCAAATTCTGTGGTTCAAATTTCCACTCGCTCCTGCATTCGCTGACTCAATTACACTTTGGTTTTTCTGTACAGAAAATTATCATTCATTTAGACAAGCAGCTTTACTCCCAGAGGCAATACAGTAAATAAGGGTTTTATACTAAACTTTGGAAGCTGCGCAATCTTGTGTTATTGTAGCGTGGCTACTGTCTCACCTTTAAACTAAACGAACTATTGTGTAATTTGTACTTAGCGACCATATTCTTACGCAATTTGCGTAAACACGCGACCATGCTTACGCCGCGTGTGCAGTTCCGTACCTTGTCCGAGACACGTGTACAAAACCGTACGTCCGCAATAGCACAAATCACGCAATTTCTATAAATGTGAGCAATATTAACTATAATTGCTCACTTAACACGCCACACAGTTTCTTTTCTGTATAAACCTTTATAACTAGGCCAGACTGCGTTTTGTGTTTTACACTTACTTCCTTTGTTTATATTACGAATCTAATAATCTGAATGTTATGGCAACAATGTGGGAGAGTATGCACAGAGTATGGGTGTACGCTTTTGTTGTGTACGCATTTGGCGCCAAAAAATAAATTCACAGATTTTAAATAGCTTTTTTTTCTGCTTACTGTCACAACTGAGGGCTGGTGCTGACCAGGGGGAGCCTCAGTTGTAGGGGCTGAGGTATATGTGTACCTGGGAGGCAGTACAGGGTTCTTAGACAAGCAGGGAACCTTTAGAACAAATGCCCGAAGGCGTGACTAAGACAACGAAGGAAAGTTCAAAGGTTTATTAAACACAGTTCAGAGGAATACGGATGACTTGGTACAGGTAACAGGAATCACAGTTCAGAGAAATACTTGGGATCGATGGCGGAGCACCGATGGAGACTTGGGATCGATGGCGGAGCACCGATGGAGACTTGGGATCGATGGCGGAGCACCGATGGAGACTTGGGATCGATGGCGAAACACCGATGGAGACTGGGGATCGATGGCGGAACACCGATGGTGACTGGGGATCGATGGCGGAACACCGATGGTTACTGGGGATCGATGGCGGAACACCGATGGTTACTGGCAGTGCAGAGCACCGCTGGAAGCTAGAAGCTGGAAGCCGGTCTCAGGTAACTGCCAGTCACAGGGAGCAATGTAGACACTGCAGAGTCAGGCTGTACAGCAGAGAAAGTCCATGGAAGAACTGCACACTGGAATCACTGAAGACAATTGAAGCACTGACATCTTTCCACCCCAGGAACAAGATATTTATACCAGCTGGGAAACAGGGATTGGCTGGCTGATTAACCAGAGACCAGAGTGCAGCTGCTGGGTAATCAGGCTGAGAGCAGAGTGCAGCTGATGGTCTGAAAGGTATCATGTGATTAGGAAAACATGGCTGCGCCCATGTTAGCTTTTGGAGGGAAAGATTGTTTGTAACTTGCATGTGAAACTTAACCCTGATGCTGCCAGAATCACAGTAAGGAGGTTAGAGACAATGAGATGCAGCGTCCTGCACACAGACAGTGCAGATGGAATCCAGGCTTGGAACACTGGGACAGTCTCAGGAGACATTTGGAAGGTAAATACTGATAAGGAATTACCTGGATCGTGACAGCACCCCCTCCTTTAGGAGTGGCCCCAGGACACTTCTTATAAATTCTTTACCTGAACAAACGGAAGGATCTAGATTGAATCCTGATGAACTTGAACTGGCTGGAACCAGATGAGACTGTACTGGACCTATGGACGAGACCAGATTGAGTCCAGACAAACTTGAACCGGCTGAGACCGGCGGAGACTTTGGGCCGACGGATAGGACAGGACTGAGTTTGGAGACCGTTGAATCAGCTGGAACTGAAGGAGTCTTTGGACCTACGGATGGAACCGGATTGGGTCCAGAAAAGCTTGAACCGGCTGGGACCGGAGGAGTCTTTGGATTGACATTCGAATCAGCTGGAACTGAAGGAGTCTGAATCCGGTTAGAACCGGAATGAGTGGTATCTGAGTGTTCAGTTAGACCATCCTGGACATGGTCCATGCTGGATGCCAACAGGGTGGTGCTCTCTGAAGATGGCAAACAGGAGTTCATAACTGCATCTGTAGCACAAAAATTTCCATCTGGGAACTTGGCTCTGGATACTTCCCTTGGGGCTGAAACTTTGGTGACCCCTCCTGGGGTTGACGAATCAGACACCTCTCTCAGGGTTGTTTTCTCCAGCACCCCTCCTGGGGCTGACAGATCAGAAACTCCTTTTTGAGAAGACTCATATGCCCCTACTAGAGCTTGAACATTGGATACCCCTCCTGGGGTTGCAGAAACGAACGCCCCTTCTTGGGCTGTAGACACAGACGTCCCTTCTTGGGCTTTAGACACAGACGCCCCTTCTTGGGCTGTAGACACAGACGCCCTTCCTTGGGCTGAGGAAAGTTCGGACACTAGGATCTGGTACTGTACCAGATATTTACCGACTGTTTGTGTCCCCTGACGGAGCCCGAGGATATCAGAGGAGGCAGAGGTCACACGACCTGGTTCATCAAAGATGCGCCTGAAGGTTGCCGCGAAATCTGCATATGAAGAGAGCAGGGCATCAGACTTCTCCCATAGAGGTGATACCCAATCGAGGGCGGAGCCACTGAGGAGGGAGATGATGTAAGCAACCTTGGTGCGGTCAGTTGGGAAACTGCCAGGCTGTAACTCAAAATATATCTCACACTGATTTAGGAAACCCCGACAGGCTTTTGGGGAACCATCAAACTTGGCAGGTGTCGGTAAATGGAGACAAGGAGCAGAAACGGGAATGGTGGGTGGGGATACCACCAAAGGTACTGCAGTCGGCACACTGGACGCCCCTGAACCACGGAGGGTTACTTGTATTCCATCCAGCCGAGAGGAGAGGTCCTGGAGACAGCGAATCACATGGCCCCGTGCAGCCTCCTGACGTTCAAGGCAGGCTGCAAGTTCTTGCATCGGCCTGGTCGCTTGGACCTGGTCTCCGGCCGGATCCATTAGGTTAGTGCTTACTGTCACAACTGAGGGCTGGTGCTGACCAGGGGGAGCCTCAGTTGTAGGGGCTGAGGTATATGTGTACCTGGGAGGCAGTACAGGGTTCTTAGACAAGCAGGGAACCTTTAGAACAAATGCCCGAAGGCGTGACCAAGACAACGAAGGAAAGTTCAAAGGTTTATTAAACACAGTTCAGAGGAATACGGATGACTTGGTACAGGTAACAGGAATCACAGTTCAGAGAAATACTTGGGATCGATGGCGGAGCACCGATGGAGACTTGGGATCGATGGCGGAGCACCGATGGAGACTTGGGATCGATGGCGGAGCACCGATGGAGACTTGGGATCGATGGCGGAGCACCGATGGAGACTTGGGATCGATGGCGGAGCACCGATGGAGACTTGGGATCGATGGCGAAACACCGATGGAGACTGGGGATCGATGGCGGAACACCGATGGTGACTGGGGATCGATGGCGGAACACCGATGGTTACTGGGGATCGATGGCGGAACACCGATGGTTACTGGCAGTGCAGAGCACCGCTGGAAGCTAGAAGCTGGAAGCCGGTCTCAGGTAACTGCCAGTCACAGGGAGCAATGTAGACACTGCAGAGTCAGGCTGTACAGCAGAGAAAGTCCATGGAAGAACTGCACACTGGAATCACTGAAGACAATTGAAGCACTGACATCTTTCCACCCCAGGAACAAGATATTTATACCAGCTGGGAAACAGGGATTGGCTGGCTGATTAACCAGAGACCAGAGTGCAGCTGCTGGGTAATCAGGCTGAGAGCAGAGTGCAGCTGATAGGCTGAAAGGTATCATGTGATTAGGAAAACATGGCTGCGCCCATGTTAGCTTTTGGAGGGAAAGATTGTTTGTAACTTGCATGTGAAACTTAACCCTGATGCTGCCAGAATCACAGTAAGGAGGTTAGAGACAATGAGATGCAGCGTCCTGCACACAGACAGTGCAGATGGGATCCAGGCTTGGAACACTGGGACAGTCTCAGGAGACATTTGGAAGGTAAATACTGATAAGGAATTACCTGGATCGTGACACTTACCTTACGAGTTCTTACCAGCATCCCTACAAACCATACAGAGCAGACACCATCTAATCAGCAATTACGTAGGGTTTTCAGTGTATCCACCGACCAAGAAAAGGATACGTAGGATACCTTCTGTCCACCCTTATACTGATAGATTATGTCTGCTTGTGACCTGTTAAGCAGTAAAAATGTGGAAAATCGGACGATGCCCCCAATTGATAATGTCGATTATCTTTACAGGAATAAAAGCTATACCTTAAACACACCGTCAATACACTTTAAACCTTTAGCCGCTGCGGCCGCTATATTTAGTTCACACTCTACGCACCTTTTACGCTATTAGCGTACAGAGTCCCGTACAGTGTACGGACTTTGCGTACACACGCCGCGCTGACGGTACAAATTACTCACAGCGCGTACACACCCAGAGATACACTTAAAATCTTCTACAGCAATGCAATGCAATAATAATAATAATACACTTTAAACCTTAGCAGGGCAATGAGCACACGACACCGATTGTGATTAACCGCTGGGTTCCGACACCACAGTGGATTATTTCTGAAAGGGAGTTTACAATACAAATGATACACTACAATACAAACAATATATATAACAGAATAATGGCTACAGTCAATGTACATACGTGAGAATATTCGCGTGCGCTTCCTGGTCCAGTCCTCCGTAATCAAATAGATAATGTTGTGAGTCTTGTGACTGGCCGGCCTGCAGCAGGCTTTATTTATACAAGTCTTCCAAAACAATACAATGGATACTGTAATCCCTTTGTCCATTGGACACAGGGATGCACTTTTCCAGTACAGGAGAGGTCATAGGTTGATTTGAAAAGGTAGGCAATGTCTTTCTCAACTGCTCTTGTGGGTGGTCTCCTCTGGATTCCCGCCGCATACATAATTTACAGTAAATACAGTTTATATCTATATTCTGCTTCTGCACATAACTATCCGCAGGAACATGCGATCTTCCGCAGACCAACACCGGAATGTTTCCCTTAAAATACCCTACAGCTGGATACCAAATATCACCTTATAACCTTAGTCTGTCCCCTCTTATCCTGTAAAGGTGAATCCCTTTGTTCTGCAACCATTTAAACAGCTATAACTTTCTGATGTGGTGCAAGGAGACTATGTGTACATTGTGCACTATTTGGATTAAATATGTAATGTGTTCTGATGGCCCTCCATGCGTACACAAACTCTGCCGTAAATACCCATACCACGCGCCGATGCTCAGGACCGCGGGAGCGACCATACGCAAAGGGGTATTTACTAAGGTCCCGATTTTGACCGAGATGCCGTTTTTTCTTCAAAGTGTCATCTCGGTAATTTACTAAACTCAAATCACGGCAGTGATGAGGGCATTCGTATTTTTTGGGTAGTCCATGAAAATAATCACGATTGAATACACCATCGGTCAAAACGCGGCTGTTTAAGTATGAATCTCGGTCATTTACTAAGAAGTGCAAAGCAAAAAAAAATAAAACACTGCCGTGAAAAATTACAACTCGTAAAAAAGTGCTAAAAAAAAACAGACCTGCTTTTTTAATCCGTGATTGTATAGGCATGCAGGGATCCATGAGATCCGTGCATGTATATCAGTGGGAAGGTGTGGGAAAGTGGTTATTTTCTAAAAAAAAATTGCGTGGGGTCCCCCCTCCTAAGCATAACCAGCCTCGGGCTCTTTGAGCCGATCCTGGTTGCAGAAATATGGGGAAAAAATTGACAGGGGTTCCCCCATATTTAAGCAACCAGCATCGGGCTCTGCGCCTGGTCCTGGTTCCAAAAATACGGGGGACAAAAAGAGTAGGGGTCCCCCGTATTTTTAAAACTAGCACCGGGCTCCACTAGCTGGACAGATAATGCCACAGCCGGGGGTCACTTTTATATAGTGCCCTGCGGCCGTGGCATCAAATATCCAACTAGTCATCCCTGGCCGGGGTACCCTGGGGGAGTGGGGACCCCTTCAATCAAGGGGTCCCCCCCCCAGCCACCCAAGGGCCAGGGGTGAAGCCCGAGGCTGTCCCCCCCATCCAATTGGCTGCGGATGGGGGGCTGATAGCCTTTTGTGAAAATGAAAAGATATTGTTTTTAGTAGCAGTACTACAAGGCCCAGCAAGCCTCCCCCGCATGCTGGTACTTGGAGAACCACAAGTACCAGCATGCAGCGGAAAAACGGGCCCGCTGGTACCTGTAGTACTACTACTAAAAAAATACCCAAAAAAAGACAAGACACACACACCTTGAAAGTAAAGTTTTATTACATCCATCCACACAAACATACATACATACTTACCTTATGTTCACACGAGGGTCCGTCCTCTTCTCCAGTAGAATCCATGGGGTACCTGTTGAATAAATTATACTCACCAGATCCAGGGTACCAGGCTCCTCGTAGCATCCTTTTGTAATCCACGTACTTGATTAAAAAAATAAAACGGATACCCGAGCCACGCACTGAAAGGGGACCCATGTTTTCACATGATTCCCTTTCCCCGAATGCCAGAAACCCACTCTGACTGATGACTAAGTGGGTTTCTTCAGCCAATCAGGGAGCGCCACGTTGTAGCCACTCCTGTACTGACTGACAGGCGGCACACGGCAGTGTTACAATGTAGCGCCCATGCGCTCCATTGTAACCAATGGTGGGAACTTTCTGCCCTGCGGTTGACCGAAAGTGACCTCACCGCTGAGCAGAAAGTTCCCACCATTGGTTACAATGGAGCGCATAGGCGCTACATTGTAACACTGCCGTGTGCCGCCTGTCAGTCAGTACAGGAGCACACAGCCGATCAGGAGGGTGCTACAACGTGGCGCTCCCTGATTGGCTGAAGAAACCCACTTAGACATCAGTCAGAGTGGGTTTCTGGCAGTCGGGGAAAGGGGACCCATGTGCAAACATGGGTCCCCTTTCAGTGCGTGGCTCGGGTGTCCGTTTTTTATTTTATTCAAGTACGTGGATTACAAATGGATGCTACGAGGAGCCTGGGACCCTGGAGCTGGTGAGTATAATTTATTCAACAGGTACCCCATGGATTCTACTGGAGAAGAGGACCGACCCTCGTGTGAACATAAGGTAAGTATGTATGTATGCTTGTGTGGATGGATGTAATAAAACTTTACTTTCAAGGTGTGTGTCTTGTCTTTTTTTGGGTATTTTTTTAGTAGTAGTACTACAGGTACCAGCGGGCCCGTTTTTCCGCCGCATGCTGGTACTTGTGGTTCTCCAAGTACCAGCATGTGGGGGAGGCTTGCTGGGCCTTGTAGTACTGCTACTAAAAACAATATCTTTTCATTTTCACAAAAGGCTATCAGCCCCCCATCCGCAGCCAATTGGATGGGGGGGACAGCCTCGGGCTTCACCCCTGGCCCTTGGGTGGCTGGGGGGGGACCCCTTGATTGAAGGGGTCCCCACTCCCCCAGGGTACCCCGGCCAGGGGTGACTAGTTGGATTTTTGATGCCACGGCCGCAGGGCACTATATAAAAGTGACCCCCGGCTGTGGCATTATCTGTCCAGCTAGTGGAGCCCGGTGCTGGTTTTAGAAATACGGGGGACCCCTACTCTTTTTGTCCCCCGTATTTTTGGAACCAGGCGCAGAGCCCGATGCTGGTTGCTTAAATATGGGGGAACCCCTGTCATTTTTCCCCCCATATTTCTGCAACCAGGGTCGGCACAAAGAGCCCGAGGCTGGTTATGCTTAGGAGGGGGGACCCCACGCATTTTTTCTCTCCGTTTTACAGTGTTTATTTTAAAAAAAAATGAACCCCAGCACGGATCACACAGATCCGGCCGAGATTCATTTTGAAAAAGTCGGCAGTGTTTTGCTAATCACTGCCGTAAAAAAGGTAAAAAAAACACGAATGACATCGACATCGGAATAAATGAAAAATCCGAATACGACAGCTTAGTAAATTAGTCGTAATAAATTCAAAAAGTTGCAGTTTTACACTTTCGATGTCATTCGTGATTGAACTTTGACCTTTTTCCGAAAATTACGAATGTTAGTAAATATACCCCAATGTGCGTACATGTGCACGCACTGCAGAACAAGTGCACGCGCAGTGGGCATGTGTGTGCAGTTTGTACGTGATGTGTGTTCTGTAATATTTTTTGACTTTGACACCGCACATAGCGCTGCAGGGTTGGGGGCGCTGTTGGTGGCATTTGTCAATTATCTGTTTTAATTACTTTCACTTGCAGCTTCCCCCTGTTTTCAAAGACCAGCATCTCCTGACCGCCCGTCTCCTACCCTGACCCCTTCTGTCACTAATACCTATACAACATTATTTAAGTCAACTTGAGATTTCTTTGTTATTCAGTCACACTATGCTTTATTACATTTGAAGATGCGGTCATAACCGGGATTCGAACCCATTGCCTGTGGCATTGCAGTCAGTCTATTCATCGAGCTATCTGCCCTTGCATAGAAAGGGTAATTAATTCTAAGCTATATAAGTCAAACTATTTGAAGCTTACCTTGTACTTTGTGAAAAAATGATCAGCATTGCGGCTGAGCAGATCTATGTAGTGTGTGGCTGCAAGAGATTGGATGTGTGGCTGCACACTACATAGATCTGCTCAATGCTGATTATTTTTACAAAGTACAAGTAGCTTCATATGTACTGTTCATAGTTTCTATGCAGGCTCATATACCTCAATGAGTAGGGTGTTTGATTAGATGAAATGTGGGAAGGGGCATCATAGCTAGCATGGACTTTCTCTGGGATCAATCTTGTCATGACCCTTCCCCGCTAGGTATGCGTCTTATATGCCTTTTGGAAAAATGGGGTGGGGTGGGAAGGGGGGGAGGCGCCAATTCTCTCTCTGGCACAGGGCACCAAAAAGTCTAGTAACGGCTCTGATATCTATAAGTCTATATAGCTTTACTTAGTACTACATAGTATTGCTAGTCCACTGCAGTTTTATTGTTTGTCATAATTTCTGCATTGTACATGTGACTGTGTGTGTGCATATAGCTGCTGTGTGATATCTACTTAGTGTATCTCACTCATACTGCTATCCCTATATTCTGTATCCTGAGGGGGGCTAATTGCGTCAGGGTTATTATCTGATATAGGTATTTCACAGGATATACTTATTTTGTATTTTTCTCTGTGATTTTCAGTCACCATATACCTCCTGAATCCTCGGTTTGTGCTGTCTCACTGCAGAGAGGGTTCTTGGTTAGGTATTATATCTGCTGATATTGTACTGTGTCGCCCGTGGTTTACGCTTTCATATCATGTCAGCTACAAGGGGCGATGGTTCTGTGGCTGATCCCGCAATACACGGTAGTGATGCCACAGATGCATTAGAGGAAAACATAGCAGTGGAGGGTTCAGGTTCTGGGGGTTCCTTACCCCCTAGTCAGTCTGTAGCAACGGGAGCACATCACGACCCACCTTGGGCTACTTTCTCTAATTTATTGACTACGCTGGTAATTAGACTTACGCCCCCTATGGAACCTCACGTGCCTTTACAGCCACATATCGTCCCTGCGGTTAATCCGCCATGGGCAGATCTCCTGTCCACTCAGTTACACCAATTGAATGACTCATTGACTAAACAGAAACATAACCCTCGCCCGCCTAAGATCAAGGGGTCCTCTATGCGGGCCATTACTTCCTCACAATCCGCTCATGTTTCAGATACTTCGTCCGATGAGGATGGCGTGTATACTGACCCCTCAGACACTGATCCAGATGCTTCTGATGGGGAGTCTGTTTCACAGGTGGATGTTCCTGACCTATTAGAGGCTATCAGGCTGATTCTTCAAATTGATGATGACCCAGAACCTGTCGATGCCTCTAAGAAACCTGATAGATTCAAACGTCAGAAGGTTACCAAATTAACTTTGCCTCATGCTGACCACTTAGTTCATATACGTCAGGAATCCTGGAAAAATTCAGGAAAGAAATTCACACCTCACAAGAAGATGCTAGCTCGCTACCCCCTCACTGCGGAGTTAAGTAAAAACTGAGAAACGCCGCCACCGGTGGACTCGCAAGTCGCTCGGCTGGTGGTGTCCTCTGCTCTGCCTGTCACTACCGTCACCTCTCTGAAGGAACCAACGGATAAGCGTGTGGAGGGTTGCTTAAAGTCTATTTATACCCTTGCAGGAGCTGTGCATTGGCCCACTATTGCGGCTACTTGGGCTGCAGAAGCTATTGAAGCGTGGGCTCAAAAGGTGGAAGCAGAGCTACCGTCCAATTTTTCTGATCATGCTCATTACATTAAGGAGGCTGCTTCTGATGCTGGTGTTCTGGCAGTCAAGGCCTCTACTACGTCCATTCTGGCTCGCCGGATTCTCTGGTTGCGGTCCTGGACGCTGTTCCTAGTCCTGAAACTGAATGGTTCCTCCTAGCCCATTCTCAACCTCAAGTCTTCGAACAAATTTGAGAGGGTCTCCAAGTTCCGGATGTAAACTCTTCGCTCTATAGTTCTGGCTTTGGAGCCCGGGGACTATATGGTCGCCCTGGACATACAGGATGCTTACCTCCATATTCCTATTGCCATGTTGCATCAGCAATACCTGCGGTTTGCTATTAACAACCTCCATTATCAATTCCGGGCCTTACCTTTTGGATTGACCATGGCTCCGTAAGTCTTCACCAAGGTCATGGCGGTGATGACAGCCCTGCTCCGCCATCAGGATTCTACCGTATCTGGATGACTTGCTGATCCTGGCGAATTCCCCAGAAGTTCTCAGTCATCTGGATCTGACGGTCCAGTTTCTGCAAGCCCACGAGTGGCTCATCAACTGGAAGAAATCTTCCCTAGTCCCTGCTCAGAGCATAGTGCACCTGGGGGCATTGTTGGACACTCACAAGCAGTGGTTGTTCTTGTCACAGAAGGTCCTGAACCGTCAGGACAGGATTCGATGCTTCTCTCACCCGCGATTGCCGATACACTCGGCTATGCAAGTACTAGGCCTCATGGTGTCGGCTTTCGACATGGTAGTGTACGCTCAATTTCATTCCCGCCCTCTGCAGAAGATGATTCTTACCAAGTGGGACGGCCTGCCTCACCGGATCAGGTCTCAAATGATCTCCTTGTCTCCCAAGGTTCGTCTGTCACTGAGCTGGTGGCTACAGGACCAACGATTGGGCAGGGGTCGTCCCTTCTGGATCTCCAACTGGGTACTCCTGGCAACGGATGCCAGTCTGAGGAGTTGGGGCAGCACTCTCTTCAGGGTCGGTGGACCAGGGAGGAGTCTCTCTTACAGATAAACATTCTGGAATTGCGGGAATGTTCAATGCTTTGAACCTTGCCCAGCATCTGATACAGAACAGGCCTGTTCAAGTACAGTCGGACAACGCCACCACGGTGGCATACATAAATCATCAAGATGGCGCTCGAAGCCGCATGGCAATGATGGGAGTGTCAAGGATTCATCAGTGGGCAGAACGCCATCTGCCAGCCATATCGGCAGTGTTCATTCCGGGGGTCCTCAACTGGGAAGTGGACTTCCTCAGTCATCAGGACGTTCACGCCGGAGAATGGAGCCTCCATCTAGAAGTATTTCAACTACTAGTGTACAAGTGGGGCCTACCAGACCTAGACCTGATGGTGTCTCAACACAATCACAAAGTTCTGGACTTCGGAGCAAGGACAAGGGATCTTCAAGCAGCATTCGTGGACGCACTAGCAATTCCGTGGAACTTTCGGATGCTGTACGTGTTCCTTCCGGTGTCACTCCTGCCCAGAGTAATAAAGAAGTTCAAGCAAGAAGGAGGAATCCTACTTCTGATTGCTCCAGCGTGGCTAAGACGACATCGGTTCTCAGATCTGCAGGGTCTCTCATTAGAGCGTCCTCTTCTGCTTCCGCAACGTCCAGCCCTCCTCGTTCAGGGCCCTTGTGTATACTAGGATTTGGCCTGGCTGGCTTTGACGGCGTGGCTCTTGAAGCTTCATTTCTGAGGGCCAAAGGATTTTCTGAGGCAGTCATTCAAACTATGTTGAAGGCCCGGAAACCGGCTTCTGCTCGGATTTATCATACGGTCTGGAATTCTTACTTTGCTTGGTGCGCATCTAACAATCATGACACTTACAAGTTTAGTACGTTCAACCTTTTGGCTTTCCTACAACAGGGCCTGGACTTAGGCCTTCGTCTGGCCTCCCTCAAGGTTCATATTTCTGCCTTGTCGGTATGGTTTCAGAGAAAAATTGCGAGTCTGCCAGATATTCATACGTTCACTCAGGGTGTTTTACGGATTCAACCTCCCTATGTCCTGCCCGTGGCTCCTTTGGATTTGTCAGTGGTTCTGGAGGCCTTGCAAGAGTCTCCGTTTGGACCTCTTGAATCAATAGACCTTAAGTGGCTTACTCTTATGGTCTTGTTTCTGCTGGGTTTTGCCTCTGCTCGACGAGTTTCAGATTTGGGTGCCTTATCCTGTCGATCATCTTTTCTGATTTTTCACTGTGATCGGGTGGTTCTTCGGACGCGCCCTGGTTATCTACCTAAGGTGGTGTCTTAACCAAGAGATTGTGGTTCCAGCCTTTATCTCTTCTGAATTGTCTTCCAAAGAGCGGTCTTTGGATGTGGGACGGGCTCTCCATATCTATGTGAAGAGGACAGCCTCCGTTAGGAAGTCTGATTCTCTTTTCGTACTTTTTGGTTTTCACAAACGTGGCTGGCCTGCGAATAAGCAGACCCTGGCCCGCTGGATTCGTGTCAGGTCCGGGTGTTTTTGTGAATCCGTTAACCTGGAACCAACCACAGGTGTAGGTGCTGGGGTATGAAGAAAACAGGGAGGACGAAGGAAGTTCCGTTTCATATATTTATTAAAGTAACAATTCAGTAAGGAGTTAAATGACTAGTTGTTAATCATCATTATACTGAAGTATTGCAGGAATGACAGAAATAATATGCAAGAGAAAACTCAGAAATAAATAAAAGAAATGTTCATGGAAACATATGCAAAAACAAGCTGAAGAATAAATGTTGAATTGTCCAAATATAAACAGGCTTTGATGCTGAACTGCAGATTGTGTTTAACTGGTTAATGCAGACATGGAGAATTGACTGTAAGAATTTGCAATGGAGTTTTAAGAGTTAACTGAGAGACTGTGAAGAATTATCCTTGTAATGACAACATAGAAAATAAAAGTACTGAATTGGGTTACTTGCGGGTTCCGGAGATCACTGTGAAACTGTAGTAGATGGCAAGGTGATGAAGGGGTTAAATGCAGAGTTGAACAAACGAACAGCTGAGGGAATTGGAATCCTCCAGACTTTGTATGATAGGCAGACAGACAAGGTAACCTCATGCAGGACACTGGGAATCCAAGTATTTCCAATAGGTGTGCAATTGACTGATAGCACAATGGAGAGCCGGTAGATCTTTGGCAGTGAAGGCTGCAAAACGGACCTCTGGGAACGGAGGCGATATCTGGACCACGGGAATCACACAGGAATGCACGGAGAGAGTTCAGAGCTAGAGCACAGCTTTGATACAACAAAGCACTGGCCCAGAGTGACATAATCCCAGCCTACTTAAAGGCAGCACAAGCACGGGATTGGCTTACACCTGCCCACAGGTGTTTTCACAAGTGCTCAGTATTAGCTATTTGGTCTCCAACATGGCCACCTCCTATACAGCAGACACACCGCAGTGCCTTAGGCCATTTGGTCCCCGCACTCACAGTTCCCAGACTCTGCATTACCTGTGCCATTGATCACGCCGTGTCCCCACACGGGCGCACAGCACCGCGAGCAACCGCACTGGCAACGGATGAACCCCAGAACCCGCAAAGGTGAGAGACCGGTTCGTGACAATTCGAATGGTGATTGCACAAGCTTATGTACAGGCTGGTCTTCCAGCCTCTGCTACCATCAAAGCCCATTCTAATCGGTCGGTTGGACCTTCTTGGGCGGCCCGCCGTAGTGCGACCTTAGAACAATTGTGCAAGGCGGCTACGTGGTCCTCAGTGAACACGTTCATAAGGTTCTATGCCTTCAATACTTCCACCTCCCAGGATGCCTCCTTTGGACGCCGGGTTCTTGTGCCCACTACAGTGTGTCCCCTACCATGAGGAACTGCTTTAGGACATCCCCGATGTTTTCCCTGTTAAACCCAGTTTACCACGCTGCAGAAAAGGAGATTTATGGTAAAAAATTACCTTTGTTAAATCTCTTTCTGCGAGGTACACTGAGTTCCGCAGGGTGCCCACCCTAACGCACTTAGCTTCTTTGGGTTTGTATGGCATTAGCCGCTGATACCTTCTCCTGTCATGAGAATGTGGTGTATGTGGCTACTAACGGTTGTCGTCTCTTTTACCTGCTACTGCATTGGACTGGTTAACAAAACTGAGCTCCTGTGCACGGAGGCGGGGTTATAGAGGAGTCGGCGCTGAGCATCTTGGGAACAGTCATAGCTTTTAGCCTGTTGGTGCCACGGATTAAGATCCTACTCTACACCCGGATGCTATCCCTGTGGAACTCAGTGTACCTCACAGAAAGAGATTTAACAAAGGTTAGTTCTTACCATAAATCTCCTTTTCTGACAATGGGGAACCTCTGAACAAATGTTTCCTCCCTGGGAAGACAGTATCTTCAGTCGATATTCACTATTTATAAAGAATGTCATATCCAGAAGATGCCTGTTTGAGTATGAATATTACCAAGGTCATCATCATGCAACAGCGGTTCAATTAGACTTGTGCCCCCCTGTATCTTTCAGCCACACCATCTCCTTGCATCTCACAGCCATACCATCATCTCCTCCCTGCATTACCTCTCAGCCACACCATCTCCCCCTGCCTCTCTCAGCCACACTATCATCTTCTCCCTGCCTTTCAGCCACACCATCATCTCCTTCTGCGTCTCTCAGCTACACCATCATCTTCTCCCTGCCTTTGTCAGCCACACCATCATCTCCTCCCTGCCTCTCTCAGCCACACCATCTCCTCCTGTGTTTCAGCTACACAATCATCTCCCCCTGCATCTCTCAGACACACCACCCCCCCCCACCCCCCAGGTCATCTCTCTGCTATGCCATCTCCTGCCTGCGTCATCTCCGCCTGCATCGTCTCTCAGCACACAATCACCTCACCCCTGCGTCGTCTCGTCCCTGCATTATCTCTCAGTCACACCATCATCTCCCCCTGCATCTCTCAACCACACCATCCTCTCCCCCTGCATCTCTCTCAACCAATCTTCTCCCGACTGCATCTGCCACACCATCATGTTCCGCAAATATCTCCAAAATCTCCTTCACTCTGTGGGGTAAATTTACTAAGGTGGGAGCTTTTTTTAGAACTGGTGATGTTGCCCATAGCAACCAATAGGATTCTATTATCTTATTGAAACAGCTAGATACATGTTGAATAGAAGCTGATTGGTTGCTCTGAGCAACATCACCAGTTCTAAAAAACTCCCCTTAGTAAATTTACCCGTGTCTCACAGTCTTCCCTTCCCTTCACTCTGTGTCAAACAGCCTACCCCACTTCATTCTAGGGCCCTCATTCCAAGTTGTTCGCTCGCTAGCTGCTTTTAGCAGCATTGCACATGCTAAGCCGCCGCCCTCTGGGAGTGTATCTTAGCATAGCAGAATTGCGAACGAAAGATTCGCAAAATTGCGAATAGAAATTTCTAAGCAGTTTCTGAGTAGCTCGACAGTCTGCCACTGCGATCAGTTCAGTCAGTTTCGTTCCTGGTTTGACGTCACAAACACACGTAGCGTTCGCCCAGGCACTCCCTCGTTTCTCCAGCCACTCCCGCGTTTTTCCCAGAAACGGCAGCGTTTTTTCACACACACCCATAAAACGGCCAGTTTCCGCCCAGAAACACCCACTTCCTGTCAATCACACTCCGATCACCAGAACGAAGAAAAATTCTCGTAATGCCGTGAGTAAAATACCTAACTTTTGAATAAAATAACTAAGCGCATGCGCTCTGCGAACATTGCGCATGCACAGTAAGCGACTAATCGCAATATAGCGAAATTCGGCAACGAGCGAACAACTCGGAATGAGGGCCTATGTCTCTCTGTGTGCCGCCTCTTCATTCCATCTCTGTCTCTCTCCCCACCCCCTTCAGTGTGTCTCTCCCCCTTCATTCTATGTGTCTCTGTGTCTCCAACCTTCATTCTATTTCTCTCTGTGTTCCCCTCCTTCATTCTATGAATCTGTGTGTCTCTTCCCCCTCCCCCACCTTCTGGGAGCCAGCGGAGATGGTGAGGCCAGACAGCAGGTGCCGGAAGACACAACAGCGGGGGCTGAATGGAATGTGATTTGATGCTGGTGTTGCAGTTGTACTGGCAGCAGCCCTTGTTAGGCATTGCATTAGTTGGTGAGTGGTGCAATGGTGGCAGGTGGTGCAGGTATGATGTACTGGCCGGCGACGCCTGCCTCTGCTGGGCCCACCATGGTGTCCAGGCTACATGCCCTGCTCACCCTGCCCTAGTTACGCCACTGGTAAAGCCATCTGGAGATGGTGTTATCTCAAGGGGGCTAATGCTTTGCAGCCCCCACTAAAGCCTACGTATAAAAATAGGATTTTAATACCTACCGGTAAATTCTTTTCTCTTAGTCCGTAGAGGATGCTGGGGTTCCAAAAGGACCATGGGGTACAGACGGGATCTGCAGGAGACATGGGCATACCATAAGACTTTGAATGGGTGTGAACTGGCTCCTCCCTCCATGCCCCTCCTCCAGACCTCAGCTAGAAAACTGTGCCCATAGAGAAGGACATTTCGAGGAAAGAATTTATTGTTTAAACACGGCGAGTGTCATACCAGCTCACACCTCAAACATGCCGCAGAACGTGGCATTCAGTAGAACACCAGCTGACGGCATGGAAAAACCATACAGCAAAATGCTGAGCGAAAACGTAACACAACTTGTGTGTATCATTACCGATAATCACATATCGCATGTCATGGCACGAATAACTGCAGCAACAGACTTGACTGCAAAGAAACACCACATGAGTGTAACGACAACCAATAGCTGCAGATACAGTACACACTGGGACGGGCGCCCAGCATCCTCTACGGACTAAGAGTAAAGGATTTACCAGTAGGTATTAAAATCCTATTTTGTTCTATGTCCTAGAGGATGCTGGGGTTCCAAAAGGACCATAGGGTTTATACCAAAGCTCCAGACCGGGCGGGAGAGTGCGGACAACTTTGCAGCACCGATTGAGCAACCTGAGGTCCTCATCAGCCAGGGTATCAAACTTGTAGAACTTAGGAAAAATGTTTGAACTCGACCAAGTAGCCGCTCGGCAAAGTTGAACCACCGAGACTCCATGGGCATCCGCCCAAGAAGAGCCCACCTGCCTGGTAGAATGGGCCTTCACCGACTTCGGTAACGGCAATCCAGCCGTAGAATGAGCCTGCCGAATCGTATCACAGATCCAGCGTGCAATAGTCTGCTTAGAAGCAGGAGCCCCAATTTTGTTGGGAGCATACAGGATAAACAGAGCCTCTGTTTCTCCAATCTGAGCCGTTCTGGCGACTCAAATATTCAAAGCTCTGACTACCACAAGAGACTTCGAATCAGCCAAGGCTTAAGTAGCCCCAGGCACCACAATAGGTTGGTTCCTGTGAAAACGCAGAAACCACTTTAGGCAGAAACTGTTGCCAATTTCTCAATTCCTCTCTATCCACAAGGAAGATCAAAGAGGGCTCTTGTGAGGCAAAGCCGCCAATTCCGACACCCGCCTTGCAGACGCCAATGCCAATAGCATGACCACTTTTCAAGAGAGAAATTTTTACATTACGTAAAGGTTCCAACCAGTATGACATAAGAAACTGCAACACCACATTAAGGTCCCATGGTGCCACCGGGGGCACAAATGGAGGTTGGAAGTGCAGCACTCCTTTCACGAAAGTCCGAACTTTTGGAAAGGTGGCCCATTCTTTTTTTTTTTAAAGAAAATTGATAAGGCCGAAACCTGCACTTTAATGGAGCCTAACCTTAGGCCTGCATCCACACCTGCATGCAAAAAATGGAGAAAATTATCCAGCCGAAATCCTTCCGTAGGAGCCTTCTTGGATTCACACCAAGACACATACTTCCTCCAAATACGGTGGTAAAGCTTTGCCGTTACTCCTTTACTAGCCTGAAGCAATGTGGAAATGACTTTACTGGCAATACCCTTTCGGGCCAGGATATGGCGTTCAACCACCAAGCCGTCAAACGCAGCCGCGGTAAATCTTGGTACACGCCCTGTCCTTGTTGTAACAGGACCACTCTTAGAGGAAGAGGCCAGGGATCTCCTATGAGTAAGTCTTGAAGATCTGGATTCCAAGCCCTCCTTGGCTAGACCGGAACAATGAGGATCGCCTGAATCTTTGTTTTTCTTATGTTTATCACCTTCGGAAAGAGTGAAAGTGGAGAGAACACACAGATCGACTGAAAACCCCCAAGGTGTCACGAGGGGGTCCACTGCTATAGCTTAAGTGTCCCTTGACCTGGACCAACATCCCCGAAGTATCCTTTTGAGGTGAAAACGCCCTCACGTCTAATCGAGGAATTCCCCAAAGACTTGTCATTTCTGTGAACTTCTTGATGAAGACCCCACTCTCCTGGATGAAGATCGTGCTGAGGAAGTCTATTTCTCCGTTGTCTTCACCCGGAACGACGACCTCTAATAGAGCGTTTACCTGCCTTTCCGCTCATCGGAAACTTTTGTGGCTTCCACCATTTCCGCTCTGCTCCTCTTTCTGCCCTAGTGGCTTACTTACGCCACTGCTGTTTAGTCGTCCGACAGAATTAAGACGAGCAGAACACGAAGAAGATGTTCCGTTGTAAATAGTTCTTAATCCAAGAATGCTTATTGCAGGCAAGCTTTTCGGCTTGACCTTTCCCCTTGGGAATTCTTCCCTTGGAAAAACTGCTCCCCAGCCTCGGAGACTTGTATCCATGGACACCAGGATCTAATCCTGGATCCCGAACCATCGTCCCTGTAGGAGGTGAGAACTGTGAATCCACCACAGGAGAGATATCCTGGTCCTGGAAAATAGGAATATTTACCGGTGCATGTGCAGGTAAGACCCGGACCATATGGCCAACTGGTCCCGCAAAACCACTCTGGCATTTGACCTGCTCACCGATTGGCCTTGTAGGCCGTAACCATCTTCCGCATCAACGAAAGGTATCGACGGGTTTACACTGTTGCAAACCTGATCCGACTCTGGATCATCAGATCTCTTTCCACAGGTAAAAACAAACTCTTAACCGATCAGTATCTAAACTTATTCCCAACTCCGACCTCAGCGTCGTTGGGATCAACAGCGATTCTTTGTGACGAAGAACTGTCAGAGAAATACAACAAATTTTACCATATGTTTCTTGACCTCGCCACAGTCAGGAGAGCGTCCCAGTACAGAAAAATAATGACTCTTACTATAGAAGGAAACCATCATACCACCATCACTCTGGTGAACTGGCAATGACAATCCTGAATAGCAAAAATAGGTAAGTTTAATGCGGATGACACCACACTTAAAACCTCTTTCTTCTTTTCCAGGTCGGAAATCCCTGCCGAGAGATTCCAACTTGTAGTTCTAACTTCTTAAGAAGAAATCTTTTTTGGGATTGTTCTGACCGAGCTGTCCGGTCTTAGAAGCACGAAAAAGCCTGAATAACAGCTTATTCCCTTTTTTTTTTTTTATGACAGGTACAGCAGGACAATGTCCTGATCCTGAACCAAGCCTTGAATGGCGTCGCCTACTACCTTCCCCGTCCATAGGAGAATCGGTAAGATCTATTTTAAAAATCAGCGAGGGGAATCATCTTGAAACTAGAGTATGTCCCCCTATGAACTGTATTCTTAACCCACTGTGTCAAGTCCATTCCAGAACTGACTGAGGAGTATTAGACGAGTTCCCACCGGTGAGGGCTCCAGCAAAAAAGACCCAGCGATCTGCGGTGGACGTGGTAGAAACAGAGGACGATATCTTGCTCTGCGAACTTGAAAAGGCCGCAGACCTCTTACCTTTTCACCTTCCTTTACCTGCAAAGAAGGGGAAAACAAAACAATATCCAACCGGTCAAAATGACTACATCCCACAAAAAATGCATCACCAACCGTTGTGAGGGAACATAGCTCAGGACGGTAGACATACCAGTGGAATCTGCCAAGATCCACTTAACCAAGCCATCCCCAAACCAGATTATCCCTTCATAGGGAAGATGCTCCAGTATTTCTCGGAGTCGGTGCATACCTCTTGTAGTCGCACGGCAGCATGCTGCAATGTTCTAGATAAGACCCAAGGAATATCCCATTTCTCCCCAGGGTGATTATATCGGATAACAAGGTAACCGACCATCTTTGAATACAAGTACACCCCCATGCGCATGTAACGCAAATATCATCAATGCATATAATTAAAATTATAACTTAGCTTCCTGTATACGATCCTTGGTGACAGGGCCCTGTGTAGACCAGGGGTAGACATTCACTTTATTCTATCCACGGCGGGAGAAGAATAAACACTCGGACTCCTCGTGAGGATTCGAGACCATCTTGTCAAGGCTGACCTAGAGCTTCATCAACAGAGCGACCAGCACATGAGAAGAATAACTTTACTTCAGCATTCATAATAAATTGTAATATAACTGTACACGTTTAAATACACATATATACACATATACCTATATATACATCATACATATATATATGTGTATATATATATATATATATACTGTATATATATATATATATATATATATATATATATATACCAATCTATGAACGGCGGCACTCAGAACAAATGAGACATGAAACTGCAAGTTGTTGCCAACGTTTCAAAGCAGACAGCTTTTTCGTCAGGGCATGAACAATACAAACATACACTCACCCATTTAAGTGCTCACCATCACCACGCCGCTTCCCGCCGCCGGCCTCCTCCGTTCTGCCGTGCGCGGGTTGATGACATCACCGTGCAACCCGTCACCATAGAAACAACTGTAAACAATGTTTTACAATATGACAGTGCTTGAGATGTTACAAATAAACAGAAATGGAAACATATAAATTGCACCAAAATACTATATATCTTGCTGAAACAGCTGCTAAATAACCATAGTTATAAAACTGCTCATAAAATACACTGAAACATTAAGGCTATAGAAAACTATGTAAACCACTATTTTCATTAAGCCCTTTCGGGCTGAGGGAATCAAGCAAAAATATCCACCTGGCCTCACGCTGCCTAAGCAGCTTAGAACGATTACCTCCTCTGGGTGATGCTGGAATATGGTCTATTATTTTATGCTTAAGTGAGGTAGGGGAATGTCCTGCCACGGCAAAATGCCGGGCAACAGGTTGTTCGCTTTTTCCAGAGAGGACGGCCTCCCGGATCGCAAATCTATGTTGTCCCATTCTAACCTTAAATTCGCAGTCGGTCTTGCCCACGTAGTATTTACCACATGGGCATATCAAAACATAAATTACAAATTTAGATGAGCAAGACAAATGATGATAAATTTTGAATGTTTGATTTTTAAAGGGATGTTTAATCACATCCCCAGTCAGCATGTAACTACAAGTTACACACCCAAGGCATTTGAAGCAAACCGGTTTTTTATTGCCCAAAAAGGTGGTGGGCTTATTCCGTTTACCAAACCCCGTAATGTCAGTACGCACTACGAAATCACGGATGTTCCTGCCACGTGAATGGCAGCACATGATCCTTTTGTTGTCTAAACCCGTAAGCTTTTTATCGGAGGCAATAATTGGCCAATAAGTATTGACAGCATGTCTAACCTTATCACTAGCTAGATTGAACCTGCTAGGCCACATAATCCTATCGGAATTAGACTTAGCTGTTTTAGATTTAAGAGTATCCGTTCTAGGGATTGCCAATACTTTTCTTTTAACCTCTAAGAGTGTCTTTCTGTCATATCCCCGTGCTTCAAATTTATCCACCATTAGATCAAGTGAGTGTATAGCCTCATTATAATCACTGCAAATGCGTCTCGCGCGTAAGAATTGGGAGAAAGGGAGACCTCTACGTATAGGCATTGGATGATGACTAGTCGCCTGCAACAATGTGTTGCGATCAGTGGATTTAACGAATAAAGATGTTTTAATTTTGTCACCACATCTTTGGATTCTAACATCCAAAAAATCAATGCTATTAGTATCCGATTTGCAAACCAGTTTAACGGGACTATCACTGTCGTTATGTCGTTCAATAAGGGATTGCAATGAATCTATATCTCCCAACCATAACAGCAGCATATCATCGATATAGCGTGAGTAATGCAATATTTTACTAGAAATATTGTAATCATTAAAGAAAATATCCCTCTCCACTGCGATCATGTAAGCATTTGCATACGACGGGGCCACCGAAGACCCCATCGCACACCCAGCTAGTTGAAGGAAAAATTTACCATCATAATAGAAATAATTCCTACTTAGTACCATTTCTAATAAACAGCAAAAGAAATTGACGTCAGGTCCCTTATACCAAATGTTATTAGTAATAAGTTGTCTAGTTGCTGCAATGCTACGTGGGCAAGACCGACTGCGAATTTAAGGTTAGAATGGGACAACATAGATTTGCGATCCGGGAGGCCGTCCTCTCTGGAAAAAGCGAACAACCTGTTGCCCGGCATTTTGCCGTGGCAGGACATTCCCCTACCTCACTTAAGCATAAAATAATAGACCATATTCCAGCATCACCCAGAGGAGGTAATCGTTCTAAGCTGCTTAGGCAGCGTGAGGCCAGGTGGATATTTTTGCTTGATTCCCTCAGCCCGAAAGGGCTTAATGAAAATAGTGGTTTACATAGTTTTCTATAGCCTTAATGTTTCAGTGTATTTTATGAGCAGTTTATAACTATGGTTATTTAGCAGCTGTTTCAGCAAGATATATAGTATTTTGGTGCAATTTATATGTTTCCATTTCTGTTTATTTGTAACATCTCAAGCACTGTCATATTGTAAAACATTGTTTACAGTTGTTTCTATGGTGACGGGTTGCACGGTGATGTCATCAACCCGCGCACGGCA
Organism: Pseudophryne corroboree; assembly: GCF_028390025.1. Classification (NCBI taxonomy): domain Eukaryota; kingdom Metazoa; phylum Chordata; class Amphibia; order Anura; family Myobatrachidae; genus Pseudophryne; species Pseudophryne corroboree. The sequence goes on from NC_086447.1 coordinate 279,466,244, forward strand.
GAACGGAGGAGGCCGGCGGCGTGGTGATGGTGAGCACTTAAATGGGTGAGTGTATGTTTGTATTGTTCATGCCCTGACGAAAAAGCTGTCTGCTTTGAAACGTTGGCAACAACTTGCAGTTTCATGTCTCATTTGTTCTGAGTGCCGCCGTTCATAGATTGGTACATTTGGGGAGTTGCTATGCTCTCCTAATAACGGAAGGCAACAGACGGAGTAATCCTATTATGCTGAGAGTGCCGGGCCACACGCGATATACACAAGCAAGTACTTCTCCATTTGGGAATAGTTCTTGTCATTGCTCAGGCACCTTGCGGTGATTTAAAAGGGCTCATTTTCATCAAACTGCTGGTTTCATTTACCTGTTTATCAGTGGTACAGCATAAGGAACTGAGTTGGTTTTAATCCATTCGTGCTGATTTTATTGCACAGTGTGTTGCAGAGTTGCTGTGAACGTTTGTCATGGAAAATGCAAGCTTTATACCTGATATCCCGTCTAGGGTTGTGTTGGACATTGGAGATGTACTATCTTTTTCTGATTCTGATGCTGGAAATATTGTGTACAAAGAAAAAGTTTTTTCAGTGACTGATAACATTCCTGTTCAAGATGTTTATAGAGATCTTTTAAAACTTAAAAAACGTGAGATAGATTTTTACTATCATGGAGCCACTCTTTCTGAGTATTTTACTGCTAAAAAATTGCCACGTGGATTCCGAGTTAAGAACATGCCCACGATTGGGAGACATAACATTACCTTTTGCAAACGTTGGGTGGCTATTTTAAATAAATGCTCCCTGGATCTAATGCTTCTAGTCATTGAAGAGGCTACCAGGGAGCATAATTTAACAAAATCTAAAATTAGTGAATATGAGGCAATTCACAAGAAAACGTTACAGGAGGATAAAACCTGTGATTGGCTTGACAAATTATCCACCCAACTTGAGTCTTATAAAACTGACCTATTGCGATATAAACGTGAAAAATTTGCAAAGGTTAACAGCGATTATGATACCAATAATGTTTATGGCTGGTTGACGGGTGGACCACAAAATCAGTCCGCACAGCAGAGAAATAGCAGAAGGTTTTATTATAACAAATCGTCTAATATCACGAATGAAACTGCCACCTCTGCTAGAGATAGTGACCAAGGTCCCCGACGTGGTAGAAAATACAGATCCCTCCCTTTAGGCATGAGAACACGGGCGAAATACCGTGCAGCCGACGGAGGTACAACAGAAGAGGTGGCCAGTGGAAGCGGCAATCCCAAAAAAACATCGGCCCCCAGGAAGAAGTAATATTTAATCTTTCGAGCACACCTCTTTCCAGTGATGAGGAATCTGTCCTCAAAAAAGGATTGAACTTTGTACCTACCACCTCGTTCGATCCGTTTATTTGGAAAACAGAAATGTTCAAATTAAACCGACAACTCAAATTACGGGAACATTTTGGGACTATGGCCTCTAACAACAAACAAGATATTATTCCACCTGAATTACGTAAATTAAAAGCTCCTTCGAGCTTTGATCCTTTATCAAATAATGCCTCGATTAAGACCTTTACCCGATTGGTTGATTCTGCTGTAGATACTGACCATTCAAGGTCTGATAGGGGACATTCCAACCTTTCAAAAGCAGAGTATCAAGCTCTACAGAGTCTAGGTTCTAGACAAGATATTGTTATACGGGCCGCTGATAAAGGCGGCTCGATTGTTGTTCAAGATTTAGCTGATTATAAAAATGAAATCACTCGTCAGTTATCTGAGAACATTACCTATCGTTTATTGCCTTGTGACCCTACAGATGATTTTAAAAAACAGCTTGATAAGTTTTTGTTGCAATCAGTTGATAACGGTATTATCTCAAATGATGTAGCTCGCTTGCTAATGACTGATTGTCCCATTAAGCCTATTCTGTACACGATTCCGAAGATGCACAAAGACAGGTTGAATCCCCCGGGCAGACCTATCATATCAGCCCGGGGTTCTATTTTTCAGCCAGTGTCTATTTATTTAGACACATATCTTCAGCCTTGTGTACAAAATGCTCCATATGTGTTGAAGGATACAACCTCGTTATTATTACAACTGATGAAGTTGGATAAACTTCCCTCCGATGTTATTTTCAGCAGTATTGACGTCAGTTCGCTGTATACTTGTATACCGCATGCCGAAGGCATTGCAGCAACTAGACAACTTATTACTAATAACATTTGGTATAAGGGACCTGACGTCAATTTCTTTTGCTGTTTATTAGAAATGGTACTAAGTAGGAATTATTTCTATTATGATGGTAAATTTTTCCTTCAACTAGCTGGGTGTGCGATGGGGTCTTCGGTGGCCCCGTCGTATGCAAATGCTTACATGATCGCAGTGGAGAGGGATATTTTCTTTAATGATTACAATATTTCTAGTAAAATATTGCATTACTCACGCTATATCGATGATATGCTGCTGTTATGGTTGGGAGATATAGATTCATTGCAATCCCTTATTGAACGACATAACGACAGTGATAGTCCCGTTAAACTGGTTTGCAAATCGGATACTAATAGCATTGATTTTTTGGATGTTAGAATCCAAAGATGTGGTGACAAAATTAAAACATCTTTATTCGTTAAATCCACTGATCGCAACACATTGTTGCAGGCGACTAGTCATCATCCAATGCCTATACGTAGAGGTCTCCCTTTCTCCCAATTCTTACGCGCGAGACGCATTTGCAGTGATGATAATGAGGCTATACACTCACTTGATCTAATGGTGGATAAATTTGAAGCACGGGGATATGACAGAAAGACACTCTTAGAGGTTAAAAGAAAAGTATTGGCAATCCCTAGAACGGATACTCTTAAATCTAAAACAGCTAAGTCTAATTCCGATAGGATTATTTGGCCTAGCAGGTTCAATCTAGCTAGTGATAAGGTTAGACATGCTGTCAATACTTATTGGCCAATTATTGCCTCCGATAAAAAGCTTACGGGTTTAGACAACAAAAGGATCATGTGCTGCCATTCACGTGGCAGGAACATCCGTGATTTCGTAGTGCGTACTGACATTACGGGGTTTGGTAAACGGAATAAGCCCACCACCTTTTTGGGCAATAAAAAACCGGGTTGCTTCAAATGCCTTGGGTGTGTAACTTGTAGTTACATGCTGACTGGGGATGTGATTAAACATCCCTTTAAAAATCAAACATTCAAAATTTATCATAATTTGTCTTGCTCATCTAAATTTGTAATTTATGTTTTGATATGCCCATGTGGTAAATACTACGTGGGCAAGACCGACTGCGAATTTAAGGTTAGAATGGGACAACATAGATTTGCGATCCGGGAGGCCGTCCTCTCTTGAAAAAGCGAACAACCTGTTGCCCGGCATTTTGCCGTGGCAGGACATTCCCCTACCTCACTTAAGCATAAAATAATAGACCATATTCCAGCATCACCCAGAGGAGGTAATCGTTCTAAGCTGCTTAGGCAGCGTGAGGCCAGGTGGATATTTTTGCTTGATTCCCTCAGCCCGAAAGGGCTTAATGAAAATAGTGGTTTACATAGTTTTCTATAGCCTTAATGTTTCAGTGTATTTTATGAGCAGTTTTATAACTATGGTTATTTAGCAGCTGTTTCAGCAAGATATATAGTATTTTGGTGCAATTTATATGTTTCCATTTCTGTTTATTTGTAACATCTCAAGCACTGTCATATTGTAAAACATTGTTTACAGTTGTTTCTATGGTGACGGGTTGCACGGTGATGTCATCAACCCGCGCACGGCAGAACGGAGGAGGCCGGCGGCGGGAAGCGGCGTGGTGATGGTGAGCACTTAAATGGGTGAGTGTATGTTTGTATTGTTCATGCCCTGACGAAAAAGCTGTCTGCTTTGAAACGTTGGCAACAACTTGCAGTTTCATGTCTCATTTGTTCTGAGTGCCGCCGTTCATAGATTGGTACATTTGGGGAGTTGCTATGCTCTCCTAATAACGGAAGGCAACAGACGGAGTAATCCTATTATGCTGAGAGTGCCGGGCCACACGCGATATATATATATATATATATATATATATATATAATCTGTCAGGAACATCAGGGTCCCTAGTGACATTTATGTGTTCGTAATGTGTATGAACATGTACTGAATGCCAATGTTGTGGATCTAATCAGGAAACATTAAGGCCGACATAGAACATAGTATTCGTGTCGACGACAGGGAGTAGTGACTGGGCAAAATAACTCTTTTGTGACCCCGAGGGTCTGAGGGAAATATATACCTAATTTCACTAGGACGCCCCCACAAAATACTATCACGTCTGTGCTCGAGCTCACTGCAACGTACCAAACATATATACACCTACAGGTATAGGTTTCTTTTATATTTTTACACCCAGTCATCATAGTTGGTGCCGACAGGGTCACCCACATACTTCTATGTACCCCAAACAGTGCTTACTTTGGCAAAGCTTACCACTACTGACATGCTGACACTTAATCTCATGAATCAAGTACCATCTGGAGTTGGCACTGCCGACAGAGGGATACCCATATCTGTTTGCGGTAGATCACTCACACATGTCGACACACGTGTACTAAATACTAAACACCCACCAGCATTGCTAACATGGGCAGATTTCTGACAGGGAAACCACAGAAAACTCTAACCAACTCTGTGTACACACGCACATTATATACATATATCTATAGTGCCTCATGGTGAACCTATAATTGCACTACATAACTGTGCCCCCCCCCCCCTCAGTTTACACTGTTAGGTGTTTTGGCGGGCCCAGCAACTCTGTGAGGAGAAAATGGCGCTGTACAAAGTTGTGAGGGCTAAGCCACGCCCCCTTCTCTGCGCACTTCAGCCCCGCTATCTTTTTACAGTTTTATACTGGCGGGGATCCGTATACAGTGCCTATGCACTGTATACATCTTTGCCAGGGTTAAACTGTGAGATATATTGCTGCCCAGGGCGCCCCCCCTGCGCCCTGCACCCTTGTAGTGCCGCTGGTACGTGGGAGCAATGGCGCGCAGCGCGACCGCTGCGCGTTACCTCCAAGACTCTGAAGTCTTCTGCCGTCACTGACGTCTTCTGTTCTTCTAATACTCAACCGGCTTCTTTCTTCTGTCTTTGTGAGGGGGGTGACGGCGCGGCTCCGGGAACGAGCAGCTAGGCGAACCAAGTGATCAAACCCTCTGGAGCTAATGGTGTCCAGTAGCCTAAGAAGCAGAGCCCTTGAACTCAGAAGAAGTAGGTCTGCTTCTCTCCCCTCACTCCCACGATGCAGGGAGCCTGTAGCCAGCAGGTCTCCCTGAAAATAATAAACCTAACATAAAGTCTTTTCAGAGAAACTCTGTAGAGCTCCCCTAGTGTGTGTCCAGTCTCCTCTGGGCACAGAGTCTAACTGAGGTCTGGAGGAGGGGCATGGAGGGAGGAGCCAGTTCACACCCATTCAAAGTCTTATTGTGTGCCCATGTCTCCTGCGGATCCCGTCTGTACCCCATGGTCCTTTTGGAACCCCAGCATCCTCTAGGACGTAGGAGAAACAGTAATGACAAGTTCAGTACAAGGAGGATTCATCAAAACTGTGAAGCTTCCACCACCGATATTTCTGACATTTTTTATTAACAGTTTCTTATATAGCACAGTATATTTATTTGCACTTTACAACTGGAACAACAATAAAAGAACAAAACTGGGTAATAACATACAGGCATAGAGGTAGGAAGGCCCTGCTCACAAAGTTACAATCTATAGGGAGTATAGGTACTGATACACAAGGGTACACATCTATGGTTCAGCCAGATTGCAGAGTTTCTTGGTGGGCTGTCTGATATAGTCACACAGCAATGTTGACCAGAGGTCAGGAGGATGTCAGATGGAAGAAAAAGAAAATACTGTATATGAGGATGTACAGACTGTACCGAGGGGATGTAATTAGATATGAATATTTATGAAGGTCACGTGGGCGTTTCAGGAAGCTGATAAGCTTATCTGAAGAGGTGAGTTTTCAGGGAACGCTTGAAGGTTTGGAGACTAGAGGAGAGTCTTATAGTGTGTGGTAGGGGATTCCACAAAGTGGGTGCAGCCTGAAGGAAGTCCTGCAATTGTGAATGGGAGAGAGCAATGCATGTGGATGAGAGACACAGATCTTGTGCAGAGCGGAGAGGTTGAGTTAGGTAAAGCATTGTGATGTCAGACTGCCAAATAATCTTGGTCTCACCTGAAGTGGCAAGCATCAAACTATAATTAGACTTTGTGAATAGACAAATTATATTTGTATAGATTGCAAAATGTCAAACACCTCTCACTAGAGCAGGAGTAGCTATAGAAAATCTGTTTCAGTTGGCAATCCATTCACAGAATGAAATTGTCTCCTTTGGATGGGAAGTACTTGAAATTCCGGTGTACGGGATCCCAGCGGTCAGAATACTGGCACCGGAATCCTGACAGCTGTCAGAATGCCGACGCCGGAATCTCGAACGTAAGCATGAGGAGGAGGGTTAGGCTGCTTGGAGGGAGCGTTAGGCTGCAGGGGAGATAGTTAGGGTTAGACTGTGGGTGGGGTAAGGTTTAGGGTGGGATAAGGCTTAGTTTACTTCAGCACCCCTGTTGGGATTTCAAGCAGTTGGGATGCTGGTGTCGGTATTCTGACCACCAGCATCCTGATTGCCGGTATCCCATACCTAAACCTCACGGACTGACATTGGTGAAGAAGGTTTGCACGACTGCTGTAGGGGAGGCGGTTGATAGACAGTTTAAAGATAGACATTAGGTCGACACCATATTGTCAACAGTGTCAAAAGGTCAACAGGGTCAAAAGTCCAAAGGTCGAAGGGGTCAAAAGGTCAACACTCAAGTTAGACAGTTAAAAGATAGACATTAGGTCGACACCATATTGTCAACAATGTCAAAAGGTCAACAGGGTCAAAAGTCCAAAGGTCGAAGGGGTCAAAAGGTCAACACACAAAAAATTATTTTGTGTTTTTAAACGTTTTTCCCCAAATGTGTTAAAATTCATCCGCTTGCGGGCTCGCATTGCTTGCCACGCTTCGGGCTCGGTGGCTCGGCACACTTCGGGCTCGGTGGCTGGCTCCGCTTCCCACACGGTTACTAAAGGTAATAGTTTGTAACATGGATAGTAACACCATATGGTCAACAGTCAAAAGGTTTACAGGGTCAAAAGTCCGACCGGGTCAAAAGGTTGACAGTCAAAAGTCCGACGAGGTCAAAAGTCCGACTGGGTCGACACTTTTTTAAAGTTTTTTTTCCATGCTTTTACAACTTTAAAAAAAAAAAAATTACTATCCATGTTACAAAGCGGATGAATTTTAACACATTTGGGAAAAAACGTTTAAAAACACAAAATAATTTTGTGTGTGTTGACCTTTTGACCCCTTCGACCTTTGGACTTTTGACCCTGTTGACCTTTTGACACTGTTGACAATATGGTGTCGACCTAATGTCTATCTTTTAACTGTCTAACTTGTGTACCACACCCCTGCTGTAGATGCTTCAACCTTTTTTCAAGAAAGGTATTGGGATAATGCTCATACATAATTAAAAGCTGCTGCCTCTGTTAAAATCCTTTAGGCCTATGCAGTCCCTTAAGCCATTCTCCCGAGGGAAATTATTAGTATTCAGGCATACTTTCTCCAGTAAAATGGAGTGAATGTACTACTCCAATAGTTCCCATGGTAAAGAAAGATAAAACAGGAGTAGAGATTTAAAAACAACAAATAATGCTGTCTACAAATGATGCAGTATCCACTGCTTAAAATAGAAGAGATCTTTGCGCCCAATCTGGATATAATTTTAAAAAATCAACCTGGCACAAGACTACTTACAAAAGGAAGTAAAAAAAAAACCCTCTAAGAACTATTTAACAAGGCCTACTGCAGGGGTGGCCAACCAGTCAGAGACAAAGAGCCAAGATATCTTGTTAGGCACATCAAAGAGCCGACTGTAAGCCGAAGACGCACTTGCAAAAATGGGGTGTGACCTATTGCCTGCTAGGCCACGTCCCTGGTAGAAAATACATTAAAAAAGCCAGATCCAACATAAAATACAATGAAAAAGCCACTTCTACATCAAAATGATTGAATAGGCCAGATCCGCATAATACACTTTAGTTCCCCCATGTATCACTCCAGCCAGCACCCGCCTGTGTCACTCCAGCCAGCACCCCCATGTGTATTTGGCTCCCTCAGTTCTCAGTCTATGTAGTGCTGCTGCATGTCTAGCTGGAGTGCAGCAGTTTACAGATCTCTTGTGGTCACGTGACTTGAATGTTGGAAGCCACATATGTGTAACCCTGATTTAGGGTTTAAACAACACTTATACTGAGGTAGTTATAATATGGTAACTAAAATGGAGTATAAGCATATATATTATTCATATAAAAGTTAATGGATGTTGTAATACTGTATGCATGTTTTGAGGTAAATAATACAGTTCACATATATGTAATTGTATGTACATTGATGTAAATGTAGTGGTGAATACAATTAAGGCTTATTTTATGGTTTCACAGTGTATCTAAAGGGTTAATGTCCTTGTGCTCCTAACTGTCAATCACCTAGTGGGGTGATTGCCAGTGGGCGGGGCATCACCTCAGAGTGGGTCATGTGACTACTAGAGAGGGGTGGAGAGGTGCTGTGAGTGTAGCTGGGGGAGAGACTGCATATCCCTTGGTGAGAGGACATAGTTTTTTGCTGCTCCGGCCGTCGCCCGCATTAGAGCTGAGCGGTATACATTGCGGCGGCTGGAGGAGGCTTAGTGTGTGTAGCCAGAACAGGGCTTCCTTACTGTAAAGGTGGTGACAGCAGCATTGAGACTCAGCACTGTTCATAGAACCCGGCATCAGCACTAGTCAACTCACCCAGCAGTATTGGAAGGGCGCCTCTATGACAGGGAGACAGAGAGGGTTCCTTCCTACCTATTACCGGCACAGACTCTGACAGCCACAACAAAGAAGCCAGGACCAGCAGCAGAGGCTCCATTCTGTGTGGCTGTAAGTGTAAGGGAGGAGTAGGGGGAGCAGCCTGCAGCAGCATCACTAGATCGTAGAAGTGTGAGTGTATAATCCAGCCATTTATATTACCCCTACACTAAGCACAGCAAGCCATAGGTGACTATGGTACATAGTCAATTTCATATTGGGACTAAGGACTCCAGGGCTAGGCCGCAATAATGGCTATTAAGCAGGAGGATAGTAATGGGTCACAGTAGTTAGAGTGACCTATAATTACAGTTCCATGTATGGCTTAATCATAGTGCTAAGGAGAAGGTAGAAAGCACTGGGTGTATATATATGTAACAGGAGGAGTGGAGTGAAACTTGAACTGTTTAACGCTTCATAAATAGTTTTAAAGCTCCCCCATATATCAGCATCACATCAGTCAAAGGAGAGCCAGAGACATTGTTCCGCAGCGCTAAATAGAAAGTAACACCCAAAAGCTGCCACCTAATGTGTGTATTTATGCCCCTGAATTAGCAGAATTAGAGTCAAGGACATTAAAGGTAGCCATACTACAGTGACATTGGATGAATGTTAAAGGCTCTTAGCCACAAAGGATTAGAATATCATCCCGATTCAAGGACTAGCTTGTGGCACTTTAATACAACTGTGTTATATGTATATTCGTGAACCCGTAAGAAGGACTGACACGTAAGAGACTATTAGTTTTAAAGTTAAAGGATTTGAGCTCGCTGTGACTATGATAAGAGAAACCATCTCTTGCAGATATATTTAATATAGACTCATCCTAAGAGACAACAATAATTTGAGGCATACAGGAATCGAAAAGCTATATATGCTCTGAAATATAGAAAGCATCAGCTACTTCAAATGGACACAAGGACGCAGCATAACAAAGGTTTATCATACCAGCTTCTTAGGAGTTTAGTTTAATACTGGACAACTACGGTAACATTTTTACTGAGGAAAGGATACAGATTCCTTGGTAATCAACTGTTGATGTTACTATCTATGAGCTAAATAGATACTTTCTGTTATCTGCCAAGGAGGAACTATAAGTAACCTTATAGGAGAAAGTAATCGCTACCATAAGTATACTGAGCCAAACATCTTTCTCTTTAACTAAAGGGAGAACTGATAGTTGATACTAAAACATAGTGTCAGACATTCTGTATTAACTGCTGTTATTTTTAGGAAGTTTATGGGCCCTTATAGTGCACTATCATATTAAGAGTACCCGGGTCACTCTAACACCTAAGGGTGTCTTGAAAAGAAAAAGGATTTGTTGTATTGCATGCAGGTACTGTGTATAGGCCTAATTGACAGGGGGTTAGCATGGATTAATGACTTAAAGGGGAATGTGTAATTGATGAAATGTTAATGTATTCTTAATCCATTTGGTACTGGTCATTAAAGTGTTATAATTGCCATGTGTGTCTGGTCCGTCTGGAAGTTGATCTGAAGATCCAGGAAGAAAGAGACAGGTATATTAGATAATATATCTATGATATAAGGGAATCATCCCCTAAGGATAGAGATCAGGCTTACTCAAGCAAGCCTTAACGGTAGTTAAATACTACACATAGCTTGAGTGGAGGCACAACTATTAGGTAACCATCCATTAATAGAATACATAGACAGCTCTCGTTTAAGGTATTGAGGGTAGGGTTACAATTGGAGGCACCGCGTGAGATAGAAGTTACACTCAGGCCCTGTTACACCACAAGTGTCAGCTGCCATTAATTATTATTGATAAAGTCCTCACATCCCTAAAAATAAAATACAAATATGGGAAAGAAGCAAAGGAACAGGGAGAAGGTTGGACATAAAGCCATTGCTGTATCAGTTGGGAGAGTTGAAGCCAATAGAGAATGTAAAAGTATGGACAAACAAGAGTACCATAAGGGACCAGGCTTAAAGGAAGAGGTGACATGCAAGTTTGTGGGAACTTTTGTAAATAACCTAGGTGTGAAAAATGAAAAAATATTAGATGTCCCTGTAGAGTTGGAGAAGAGAAAGAAAAAAATCAAAGGACAAGAAAGTCAGACTTGATCCCCACCTAAAGGATAGTGAGGGAGGTGTTAGTGACAACCTTGCTCATACTTTGGTCGCTAACATGGATTATGGAATGATAGGAGATAAGAATGTTCTACCACTGAAGGAGAGAGTTCCAGGGGAAGTGAAGATAGATGTAGGTATACAGAAATTAGAAACTGTGCTAAAGCAAATAGCTGAGGATTATAAGAATTATGGACAATTAGTATTAGCTCTGCCAAAAGATCAACAAAAGGACCTGCTTTCCCTGTTTCCAACTTCCATTGAGGAACCAACAAGAAGAGATAGCCCAGTGGATCTACAGACCCCGATAGAGGTGATAAGACATATAGCACTGGACAGGTCTAAACATATTTATCAGTTGTTGGAGGTTCTAGATGAAACCCGATGGAAGCTAAAAGAAGAACAGATGTTTAACACCAAAATTGATGAGAGGAACAAAGAGCTTGAAAGAGAACTTTGGTTTATACAGAGAGAGATGGAAACCATGGCATCTGATGAAAGACAAACCAGAGTGGATCAGGAGCAACAAAAGTTGATAATGTACCAGCAGCAGGAAGACAATATTCATTCTCTGGAATCAAAAATAACTGAGTTGTCTGAATTATTGGAAGTGGGTAAAGAAACTGAAAAGGAGGATCATATTCGTCTGAATGAAATGAAAGAAAGACTGTCTCAGCTAGAATCTGAGAATAACATACTCAAGGATGCCAACTTCCTAAACAACTGTCCTGAAGACCGTATCCATGAATTTTCTATGCGACCGGATACTAAGGACATAGCATTACAAACTGAGGTAGTGGATGGTATATTGCTGAGACAATCTTCTATGAATAAAGTTGATAGTAAAGGGACACAGTATATGTCTCTTAAAATGACTGGCACAGTAATATGGTTCCATGTGAAGAAAGGCTATGGCTTCATTAAAAGGCATGACACCGGAGAAGACATATTTGTACATTGGACATCCATAACGAAGAATAACCCCCTAAAACTGTTGTACAGTGTAGGAGATGGAGAGAAAGTAGAATTTGAAGTGTTGGAAGGGGAAAAGGGTGTACATGCAGCAAATGTGACTGGCATAGGTGGAGTACCAGTGAAAGGGAGTCGATTTGCTCCAAACCGACGAGGATCATAGTTATTGTTATCAACCACGAGAAAAAGCGGTTGATGAAGGAAGTGCATATTCAGAACAAAGGCAAGGGAGAGATCCAGCTCCATGTCATCCTTCTACAACCTTACATTACCGACCTCTCTCGAGATTCAATGGTAGAGTAAATCAGTACCAGGATCAAGAAACGGAAAATTCAGATGCTAAAGACTTGATAGCTTTAGAAGCTTCGTCAGAGAAAGAAACTAGTCTCAGTGACAATCTTAGGGGTCGATTCTATTCGGCAACTAATGAATAGCGCCGGGAATTAGCTCCCGACGCTATTCAATTCAGCAACTAGTTACCTGCAATTGTCGGGAATTCTTCTCTCATCCCCGGGGGATGAGAAGAGAAACCCGACAAAAGTGCTGCCTCGCGGCCGGCGCGAGGCTGATTCTGTCGGGAATCAGCCTCTCGCCGGGGAGTTAAGTCGGAGAATGCCCGTTCTCCCGACAAAACTACCTGTTTTGTCGGCGAGAACGGGCCATCGCCGACGTAACTAGTTGCTGAATTGAATAGCGTCGGGAGCTAATTCCCGGCGCTATTCATTAGTTGCCGAATAGAATCGACCCCTTAGTGAGGTACATGATAACTTTACCCTAGCACAATCTCTTAAATCTTCCATCCGAAGTCCAGTACTAAAAGAAGTCAATAAATCAGGTGTAGAAGAGCAAGGGAAACCAGCACGATAAGAGAACACTATCCCTGGGAGGCATGAAGGCTATGTAGTTCCATCCCTCCCTATTTGGCCAACAGTTAAAATGGTTGAGATGAGGTGGCTTGCTAATGGATGTGAATGAATATATACTATTTTAGCATAGTGAGTAAGGTAGATGGTGCATTGGCACCTAAAGATGTTAAACAGTGACAATGCACCAGGGGGAGAAATGTAACCCTGATTTAGGGTTTAAACAACACTTATACTGAGGTAGTTATAATATGGTGACTAAAATGGAGTATAAGCATATATATTATTCATATAAAAGTTAATGGATGTTGTAATACTGTATGCATGTTTTGAGGTAAATAATACAGTTCACATATATGTAATTGTGTGTACATTGATGTAAATGTAGTGGTGAATACAATTAAGGCTTATTTTATGGTTTCACAGTGTATCTAAAGGGTTAATGTCCTTGTGCTCCTAACTGTCAATCACCTAGTGGGGTGATTGCCAGTGGGCGGGGCATCACCTCAGAGTGGGTCATGTGACTACTAGAGAGGGGTGGAGAGGTGCTGTGAGTGTAGCTGGGGGAGAGACTGCATATCCCTTGGTGAGAGGACATAGTTTTTTGCTGCTCCGGCCGTCGCCCGCATTAGAGCTGAGCGGTATACATTGCGGCGGCCGGAGGAGGCTTAGTGTGTGTAGCCAGAACAGGGCTTCCTTACTGTAAAGGTGGTGACAGCAGCATTGAGACTTAGCACTGTTCATAGAACCCGGCATCAGCGCTAGTCAACTCACCCAGCAGTATTGGAAGGGCGCACCTATGACAGGGAGACAGAGAGGGTTCCTTCCTACCTATTACCGGCACAGACTCTGACAGCCACAACAAAGAAGCCAGGACCAGCAGCAGAGGCTCCATTCTGTGTGGCTGTAAGTGTAAGGGAGGAGTAGGGGGAGCAGCCTGCAGCAGCATCACTAGATGGTAGAAGTGTGAGTGCATAATCCAGCCATTTATATTACCCCTACACTAAGCACAGCAAGCCATAGGTGACTATGGTACATAGTCAATTTCATATTGGGACTAAGGACTCCAGGGCTAGGCCGCAATAATGGCTATTAAGCAGGAGGATAGTAATGGGTCACAGTAGTTAGAGTGACCTATAATTACAGTTCCATGTATGGCTTAATCATAGTGCTAAGGAGAAGGTAGAAAGCACTGGGTGTATATATATGTAACAGGAGGAGTGGAGTGAAACTTGAACTGTTTAACGCTTCATAAATAGTTTTAAAGCTCCCCCATATATCAGCATCACATCAGTCAAAGGAGAGCCAGAGACATTGTTCCGCAGCGCTAAATAGAAAGTAACACCCAAAAGCTGCCACCTAATGTGTGTATTTATGCCCCTGAATTAGCAGAATTAGAGTCAAGGACATTAAAGGTAGCCATACTACAGTGACATTGGATGAATGTTAAAGGCTCTTAGCCACAAAGGATTAGAATATCATCCCGATTCAAGGACTAGCTTGTGGCACTTTAATACAACTGTGTTATATGTATATTCGTGAACCCGTAAGAAGGACTGACACGTAAGAGACTATTAGTTTTAAAGTTAAAGGATTTGAGCTCGCTGTGACTATGATAAGAGAAACCATCTCTTGCAGATATATTTAATATAGACTCATCCTAAGAGACAACAATAATTTGAGGCATACAGGAATCGAAAAGCTATATATGCTCTGAAATATAGAAAGCATCAGCTACTTCAAATGGACACAAGGACGCAGCATAACAAAGGTTTATCATACCAGCTTCTTAGGAGTTTAGTTTAATACTGGACAACTACGGTAACATTTTTACCGAGGAAAGGATACAGATTCCTTGGTAATCAACTGTTGATGTTACTATCTATGAGCTAAATAGATACTTTCTGTTATCTGCCAAGGAGGAACTATAAGTAACCTTATAGGAGAAAGTAATCGCTACCATAAGTATACTGAGCCAAACATCTTTCTCTTTAACTAAAGGGAGAACTGATAGTTGATACTAAAACATAGTGTCAGACATTCTGTATTAACTGCTGTTATTTTTAGGAAGTTTATGGGCCCTTATAGTGCACTATCATTTCTCTATCGTCCTAAGTGGATGCTGGGGTTCCTGAAAGGACCATGGGGAATAGCGGCTCCGCAGGAGACAGGGCACAAAAGTAAAGCTTTTACAGGTCAGGTGGTGTGTACTGGCTCCTCCCCCTATGACCCTCCTCCAGACTCCAGTTAGATTTTTGTGCCCGGCCGAGAAGGGTGCAATTCTAGGTGGCTCTCATAAAGAGCTGCTTAGAGAGTTTAGCTTAGGTTTTTTATTTTACAGTGATTCCTGCTGGCAACAGGATCACTGCAACGAGGGACAGAGGGGAGAAGAAGTGAACTCACCTGCGTGCAGGATGGATTGGCTTCTTGGCTACTGGACATGAAGCTCCAGAGGGACGATCACAGGTACAGCCTGGATGGTCACCGGAGCCACGCCGCCGGCCCCCTCACAGATGCTGAAGCAAGAAGAGGTCCAGAATCGGCGGCTGAAGACTCCTGCAGTCTTCTTAAGGTAGCGCACAGCACTGCAGCTGTGCGCCATTTTCCTCTCAGCACACTTCACACGGCAGTCACTGAGGGTGCAGGGCGCTGGGGGGGGGCGCCCTGGGAGGCAAATGAAAACCTTTTAAAAAGGCTAAAAATACCTCACATATAGCCCCAGAGGCTATATGGAGATATTTACCCCTGCCTAAATGTACTAAATAGCGGGAGACGAGCCCGCCGAAAAAGGGGCGGGGCCTATCTCCTCAGCACACGGCGCCATTTTCTGTCACAGCTCCGCTGGTCAGGAAGGCTCCCAGGTCTCTCCCCTGCACTGCACTACAGAAACAGGGTATAACAGAGAGGGGGGGCAGAATAAATGGCAATATATATTAATATAAAAGCAGCTATAAGGGAGCACTTAATCATAAGGCTATCCCTGTCATATATAGCGCTTTTTGGTGTGTGCTGGCAGACTCTCCCTCTGTCTCCCCAAAGGGCTAGTGGGTCCTGTCTTCGTATAGAGCATTCCCTGTGTGTCTGCTGTGTGTCGGTACGTGTGTGTCGACATGTATGAGGACGTTATTGGTGTGGAGGCGGAGCAATTGCCAAATATGAGGATGTCACCTCCTAGGGGGTCGACACCAGAATGGATGCCTTTATTTGTGGAATTACGGGATAGCGTCAACTCGCTTAAGCAGTCGTTTGCCGACATGAGGCGGCCGGACACTCAATTAGTGTCTGTCCAGACGCCTCAAACACCGTCAGGGGCTGTAAAACGTCCCTTGCCTCAGTCGGTCGACACAGACCCAGACACAGGCACTGATTCCGGTGGTGAAGGTGACGAATCAACCGTATTTTCCAGTAGGGCCACACGTTATATGATTTTGGCAATAAAGGAGATGTTACATTTAGCTGATACTACAGGTACCACTAAACAGGGTATTATGTGGGGTGTGAAAAAACTACCAGTAGTTTTTACCGAATCAGAAGAATTAAATGACGTGTGTGATGAAGCGTGGGGTGCCCCGATAAAAAACTGCTAATTTCAAAGAAGTTATTGGCTTTATACCCTTTCCCGCCAGAGGTTAGGGAGCGCTGGGAAACACCTCCTAGGGTGGACAAAGCGCTAACACGCTTATCAAAACAAGTGGCGTTACCCTCTCCTGAGACGGACGCACTTAAAGATCCATCAGATAGGAGGATGGAAAATATCCAAAAAGGTATATACACACATGCAGGTGTTATACTACGACCAGCTATTGCGACTGCCTGGATGTGCAGTGCTGGGGTAGTTTGGTCAGAGTCCCTGATCGAAAATATTGATACCCTGGACAGGGACAATATTTTACTGTCGTTAGAACAAATAAAGGATGCATTTCTTTATATGCGTGATGCACAGAGAGATATCTGCACACTGGCATCACGGGTAAGTGCTATGTCCATTTCGGCCAGAAGAGCTTTATGGACACGACAGTGGACAGGCGATGCGTAGAGGAGTTATTTGAGGTCGGTCTATCGGATTTGGTGGCCACGGCTACGGCCGGGAAATCCACCTTTCTACCTCAAGTCACTCCCCAACAGAAAAAGGCACCGACCTTTCAACCGCAGCCCTTTCGTTCCTTTAAAAATAAGAGAGCAAAGGGCTATTCATATCTGCCACGAGGCAGAGGACGAGGGAAGAGACAGCAACAGGCAGCTCCTTCCCAGGAACAGAAGCCCTCCCCGGCTTCTACAAAAGCCTCAGCATGACGCTGGGGCTTCGCAAGCGGACTCGGGGGCGGTAGGCGGTCGTCTCAAAAATTACAGCGCGCAGTGGGCTCACTCGCAGGTAAATCCCTGGATCCTGCAGATAATATCTCAGGGGTACAGGTTGAAATTAGAGACAGAGCCACCTCGCCGTTTCCTGAAGTCTGCTTTACCAACGTCCCCCTCAGAAAGGGAGACGGTTTTGGAAGCCATTCACAAGCTGTATTCTCAGCAGGTGATAGTCAAGGTACCTCTTCTACAACAAGGGAAGGGGTATTATTCCACTCTATTTGTGGTACCGAAGCCGGATGGCTCGGTAAGGCCTATTCTAAATCTGAAGTCCTTGAACCTATACATAAAGAAGTTCAAGTTCAAGATGGAGTCACTCAGAGCAGTGATAGCGAACCTGGAAGAAGGGGACTTTATGGTATCCTTGGACATCAAGGATGCGTATCTCCACGTTCCAATTACCCCTCACACCAGGGGTACCTCAGGTTCGTTGTACAAAACTGTCACTATCAGTTTCAGACGCTGCCGTTTGGTTTGTCCACGGCACCTCGGGTCTTTACAAAGGTAATGGCCGAGATAATATTTCTTCTTCGAAGAAAAGGCGTATTAATTATCCCATACTTGGACGATCTCCTAATAAGGGCAAGGTCCAGAGAACAGCTAGAGATGGGTTTAGCACTATCTCAAGAGGTGCTAAAGCAGCACGGATGGATTCTGAATACTCCAAAATCCCAATTAATGCCGACAACTCGTCTGCTGTTCCTGGGGATGATTCTGGACACAGTTCAGAAAAAGGTTTTTCTTCCCGAAGAAAAAGCCAAGGAGTTATCTGACCTGGTCAGGAACCTCCTAAAACCAGGAAAGGTGTCTGTACATCAATGCACAAGAGTCCTGGGAAAAAATGGTAGCTTCTTACGAAGCAATCCCTTTCGGCAGATTCCATGCAAAGGGATCTGTTGGACAAATGGTCAGGGTCGCATCTTCAGATGCACCTGCGGATAACCCTGTCGCCGAGGACAAGGGTATCCCTTCTGTGGTGGTTGCAGGAGGCTCATCTATTGGAGGGCCGCAGATTCGGCATGCAGGATTGGATCCTGGTGACCACGGATGCCAGCCTGAGAGGCTGGGGAGCAGTCACACAGGGAAGAAATTTCCAGGGAGTGTGGTCGAGCCTGAAAAAGTCTCTTCACATAAGCATTCTGGAACTAAGAGCAATCTACAATGCTCTAAGCCAGGCGGAACCTCTGCTTCAAGGAAGACCGGTGTTGATCCAGTCGGACAACATCACGGCAGTCGCCCATGTAAACAGACAGGGCGGCACAAGAAGCAGGAGGGCAATGGCAGAAGCTGCCAGGATCCTTCGCTGGGCGGAGAATCACGTGATAGCACTGTCAGCAGTATTCATCCCGGGCGTGGACAACTGGGAAGCAGACTTCCTCAGCAGACACGACCTTCACCCGGGAGAGTGGGGACTTCATCCAGAAGTTTTCCACATGCTATTAAACCGTTGGGTAAAACCAATGGTGGACATGATGGCGTCTCGCCTCAACAAAACACTGGACAGGTATTGCGCCAGGTCAAGAGATCCGCAGGCAATAGCTGTGGACGCGCTGGTAACACCTTGGGTGTACCAGTCGGTATATGTGTTTCCTCCTCTGCCTCTCATACCAAAGGTATTGAGGATTATACGGCAAAGAGGAGTAAGACTAGTGGCTCCGGATTGGCCAAGAAGGACTTGGTACCCGGAACTTCAAGAGATGGTCACGGACGATCCGTGGCCTCTACTTCTGAGAAGGGACCTGCTTCAGCAGGGTCCTTGTCTTTTTCAAGACTTACCGCGGCTGCGTTTGACGGCATGGCGTTGAATGCCAGATCCTAAAAGGAAAAGGCATTCCGGAAGAAGTCATTCCTACCTTGATAAAGGCAAGGAAGGAAGTCACCGCGAAGCATTATCGCCGTATTTGGCGAAAATATGTTGCGTGGTGCGAGCAGCGGAGTGCTCCGATGGAGGAATTTCAACTGGGTCGTTTTCCTACATTTCCTGCAATCAGGATTGTCTATGGGTCTCAAATTGGGATCTATTAAGGTTCAAATTTCGGCCCTATCAATATTCTTCCACAAAGAATTGGCCTCAGTCCCTGAGGTCCAGATTTTTATCAAAGGAGTACTGCATATACAGCCTCCTGTGGTGCCTAAGGTGGCACCGTGGGATCTAAATGTAGTTTTAGATTTCCTCAAATCCAATTGGTTTGAACCACTAAAGAATGTGGATTTGAAATATCTCACATGGAAAGTGACTATGTTACTGGCCCTGGCTTCGGCCGGGAGAGTATCTGAACTGGCGGCTTTGTCTTATAAAAGCCCTTATATAATTTTCCATTCGACATAGGGCAGAGCTGCGGACGCGTCCGCATTTTCTCCCTAAGGTGGTATCAGCGTTTCACCTGAACCAGCCTATTGTAGTGCCTGCGGCTACAGACGACTTGAAGGACTCCAAGTTGTTGGACGTTGTCAGAGCAAAAAAAAAAATATACATTTAAAGGACGGCTGGAGTCAGAAAATCTGACTCGCTGTTTATACTGTATGCACCCAACAAGTTGGGTGCACCTGCTTCTAAGCAGTCGATTGCTCGTTGGTTTTGTAACAAAATTCAACTTGTACATTCTGTGGCAGGCCTGCCACAGCCTAAATCTGTTAAGGCCCATTCCGCAAGGAAGGTGGGCTCATCTTGGGCGGCTGCCCGAGGGGTCTCGGCATTACAACTCTGCCGAGCAGCTACGTGGTCAGGGGAGAACACGTTTGTAAATTTTTACAAATTTGATACCCTGGCAAAGGAGGACCTGGAGTTCTCTCATTCGGTGCTGCAGAGTCATCCGCACTCTCCCGCCCATTTGGGAGCTTTGGTATAATCCCCATGGTCCTTTCAGGAACCCCAGCATCCACTTAGGACGATAGAGAAAATAAGAATTTACTTACCGATAATTCTATTTCTCGGAGTCCGTAGTGGATGCTGGGCGCCCATCCCAAGTGCGGATTATCTGCAATACTTGTACATAGTTATTGTTAACTAATTCGGGTTATTGTTTAGGAAGCCATCTTTCAGAGGCTCCTCTGTTATCATACTGTTAACTGGGTTTAGATCACAAGTTGTACGGTGTGATTGGTGTGGCTGGTATGAGTCTTACCCGGGATTCAAAATCCTCCCTTATTGTGTACGCTCGTCCGGGCACAGTACCTAACTGGAGTCTGGAGGAGGGTCATAGGGGGAGGAGCCAGTACACACCACCTGACCTGTAAAAGCTTTACTTTTGTGCCCTGTCTCCTGCGGAGCCGCTATTCCCCATGGTCCTTTCAGGAACCCCAGCATCCACTACGGACTCCGAGAAATAGAATTATCGGTAAGTAAATTCTTATTATTAAGAGTACCCGGGTCACTCTAACACCTAAGGGTGTCTTGAAAAGAAAAAGGATTTGTTGTATTGCATGCAGGTACTGTGTATAGGCCTAATTGACAGGGGGTTAGCATGGATTAATGAGTTAAAGGGGAATGTGTAATTGATGAAATATTAATGTATTCTTAATCCATTTGGTACTGGTCATTAAAGTGTTATAATTGCCATGTGTGTCTGGTCCGTCTGGAAGTTGATCTGAAGATCCAGGAAGAAAGAGACAGGTATATTAGATAATATATCTATGATATAAGGGAATCATCCCCTAAGGATAGAGATCAGGCTTACTCAAGCAAGCCTTAACGGTAGTTAAATACTACACATAGCTTGAGTGGAGGCACAACTATTAGGTAACCATCCATTAATAGAATACATAGACAGCTCTCGTTTAAGGTATTGAGGGTAGGGTTACATATGAATAAAGAAAGAGCTGCATGTGGCTCAAGAGCCACGTGTTGGCCACCTCTGGCCTACTGCAATACAACAGACTAGTATTCGGAATACATTCTGCTACTGCGCTCTTGCAAATATCTCTAGGTCAAGTGCTGCAAGGCATGCAATGTTATTTCACAAGAAAAATAAATGACTGATTGCGCTGTCTCCCCAGGTGCGTATATGAATAAAGACACGTTTAAAATCACCTCTCTGGTTTTTATTTTAGTGCAAAAATTATATATCTCACAACAATATATTAAAAAACTCAATATGCATGCATATTCATTAAGAGCTCATTCTAAAAACTGTAACACTATTTCTCTGTTGAAACATCCAGTGCTCAGACCTGTTGTTAAGAACAATTGTTTGTTCCACTAATATAATGTGAATGAAACATAACTTGTATTTCCACAGCAATAAGTGGTGTTTTTCCAAATATGATGGAACTCAGTCCTTTACATATAGACACAGTTCTTGTTCATATACTGGGCATAGTCCATAGACTGTCAGTTTATTGACTGTTATAAGCCGCTTACCGCCGTATCCGTGAACATAGACGTGCTGGGGAGATCCTCGCTGTGCACAGCGGCAGTGTTTACTCTCCCTTTCCCCGTCTGTTCTTCGTGGTGGTAGCGGTACTAGATGGTCTCTATCCCTCGGCGTGTTGGGGCCGCTTGTATGTGGACGCTTGCAGAGCAGACTCTCCACCTGGCTGGCCGCGTCTCCTCTGATTGCGGTTCAGCTTAGGCGGCAGGTGTATGAGGTCTCGCTGGTTGTCCTTAGCTCCTAATCCGGCAGGGTAGAACCAAAAGTGGGGTGTCACTCAGCAGGGTGAACAGCAATTCTCTAACGCGTTTCGCACACAGGTGCTTTTTCAAAGAGTAATATACTTTCTATTTCCAAAGCTTTATATACCTGACCACCCTGATGGATCATTTTTCTTATTGGTCCAGGTCAAATCACAGGTGTATTGTATCATTAGCATTCTGCTATGTACTGCTCAATTTGGCCTGATTACAACACCTAGAGCCCTTATCATTAATATCAACCATATTAAAAATACATACTCATAATTCTGGCTCGCCCCAGTCTTGAACTCGGGACCTCACTCACGGTAAACCAGTACTCTACCCATTAGCCTAATGGATGTTCACAATTTCTTTTGGAATATTCCTCACTATATGGTGTCAGTCTTTATGGAAGGAGATAGTCGGGTGCTAGGAAGAGTAATGTAAAGAAGTATCTTACAAAGTATAGATTAAAGAGAAAATCGTATCAAATGCATGAGATGCCGTAGTAGAGTGGTTAAGGTAGAAGTTTACAGAAGACTCAGTCTGGAGTTCAATCCCTTAGTGGGATAGATATATGTGTCGGGTATACCTATCCATAAGTGTATATACTTTTGGTTCTACCCTGCCGGATTGGGAGCTAAGGACAACCAGCGAGACCTCATACACCTGCCGCCTAAGCTGAACCGCAATCAGAGGAGACGCGGCCAGCCAGGTGGAGAGTCTGCTCTGCAAGCGTCCACATACAAGCGGCCCCAACACGCCGAGGGATAGAGACCATCTAGTACCGCTACCACCACGGAGGACAGACGGGGAAAGGGAGAGTAAACACTGCCGCTGTGCACAGCGAGGATCTCCCCAGCACGTCTATGTTCACGGATACGGCGGTAAGCGGCTTATAACAGTCAATAAACTGACAGTCTATGGACTATGCCCAGTATATGAACAAGAACTGTGTCTATATGTAAAGGACTGAGTTCCATCATATTTGGAAAAACACCACTTATTGCTGTGGAAATACAAGTTATGTTTCATTCACATTATATTAGTGGAACAAACAATTGTTCTTAACAACAGGTCTGAGCACTGGATGTTTAAACAGAGAAATAGTGTTACAGTTTTTAGAATGAGCTCTTAATGAATATGCATGCATATTGAGTTTTTTAATATATTGTTGTGTGAGATATATAATTTTTGCACTAAAATAAAAACCAGAGAGGTGATTTTAAACGTGTCTTTATTCATATACGCACCTGGGGAGACAGCGCAATCAGTCATTTCTTTTTCTTGTGCAGTTCTTTGGTTAATGAGGAGGGAGAACAAGAGAGCTCTCCACCTCATAATCAATTTTTTGCTGTACGAACACAGGTACAGCTGGACGGAGGTTGCAGCTTATAGTCTATTACAAATTAAAAATCAAGTATTATGATTAATTAATTAGCGCCTGGATCAGTGTTGTTTTTTTATGCAATGTTATTTGGTTGATATTATAGTTACTGGCAAAGATACAGAGGAACATTTTAACAAAGTCTAGTAAATTGCAAGAATATGGTTTTGTTTCAACCGTAGGGTCTTCTTCTCCGCAATGGATGGCTTGCCGAGGATCTTCTGGACAGTGACCCTTGTACACTCAGGGCTGAGACTCACAGAACTCACCAACGGGTCTTCTCGCCTATAACAGCCGTGTTTCCCATACGACAGAGTGCGCCTACCGGTACTGGCATGCCGCCAGGACTTATGCCGCTGGTGGTAGCACAAGCTCAACCTTGAGTGACCTGGATCAATGCTGGTAGGGAGAAGGAGTACAAAAGCAAGAAAGGAGTTGGGAGGAGCGAGGCAAACAATCAAGACAGGTCTGAGATAGGTGCAACAGAAGCGGGGTGGGGGAAGGTGACAGACTTGGAGGAGGCAGAAACTGAGAAGATATAAACAAAAAAATCCCTAACTGGGATGCTGTCTTCAGACTCTGAGGAACAATAACTTCAACTTAACCCTTGTGCACAGGTGTACAAGAGAAGTATAACTAAAGCAAATGCAAAAGTTTACTAGCTGACACTAGTGCTGAATAGGGGTGGTCTACAGTATGCCGGCTTCGGGATCCCGGCGCACAGTATACCGGCGCCGGGATCCCGACCGCCGGCACGCCAACACTTATTCTCCCTCGTGGGGGTCCACGACCCCCCTGGAGGGAGAACAAAATAGCGTGGAGCGCGTAGCGCGCCACAGTGCCCGCAGCGAGCCCGCAAGGGGCTCATTTGCGCTCGCCACACTGTCGGTATGCCGGCGGTCGGGCTCCCGGCGCCGGTATGCTGGTCGCCGGGAGCCCGACCGCCGGCATACCATACTACACCCGCTGAATAGAGACTGGACACAGGAACGCTGCTAAAAGAGGGGAACAAACAAACAAACAAACAAACAAACTGGTAATGAGGACCTCAAACTGAGACTTAGGGCTCCCGAAGCAACCAGGAACTATGACTAGCACCAAGTTAGAGGCAGTCCAGAAATAAAGAGGGAGCATGTACAAATCAGCAAGCAGACTGAGCATCAGCCTCCCCTAATTACAATAAACAACAGCTGCCCCTCCACGCATCCTGTGAGTGCCTGGTATCTACGCAACTCACTAGGACACCAGGCAGAAGTTTCCCCCACCCAGCGCAAGCAGGGCATCCTGGTCTCCATAGAACCGGCAGCTGGGGATGGAAGTACGCAAGTGTGGCATACTGGAATGTTAGTAGACAAGAGATATTGGAAAGTTCCAAAAGCCTTTTGATTCTTATCAGTGAGTGGGGGAGTTTTATGGCCCCAACAGCAGTTACTTGCAGACCCTGTCACATGTAGGGGGTTAGGACAGGAAGTGCAGGGGGTTTTTTAGAAAAAGGAACAAAGCACAGGACAGGGCAGTGTGAGCTGAGGACTGAGGATGGAAGGCACAGGCTAAGTGTCCAGGAGAAACGCAGGCTGGGGACTGTGGAACAAGAATGGTACTCCACAGTCCCTGGCATGATGGAAAGAAGAGCAGCGTGTGGGTATTGCTATGAAGAGAGGGAGAGCCCATATCTGCAGTGTGACAGGAGAGCCAGCAGCTTCAGCGAGAGATGGAGAGTGCAGTGTGAGAGCCACAGTATGCAGAGTACAGTGGAAGGAACCAGGAACAAAGGACCTTCAGGGGTACCCAAGAAGTGGGACGGGAGGTGTGAGTCTGCGGAATAGGAGGAGCTGGGTGAGTGGTAGGAACCACGTTTGGCGGAAGGCCCCCAGTAACGTGTACATGAGATCCCGTTTAGATGGAGCCCCTAGCGAATGGGGGAGAGCACACTAAAATGAATTTCAGTTTGCGAAAGCCGCACTACTGATTCCCAGAGACTGCGCTGGTATGTACTGTACTGTAATGATGTCACATCACTGTAAATGCTGTTATTGCCCGTGAAGCAAATGAAAGGAGATGTAACTTGATGTAACCCATATGAATATTGCGCTGGAGAGGAGAACAAGGAGTTAAATGTTACTGTCGTGATAACCCTGTCTGAACTGTGAATAAACTGCTTGCTTATGTGATGACATGGCCTGGTGTGCAATGCTTTTTTAAAATGACTGATGGACCGGCCCCTCCCCGGCTATCACACAAGCTTCCCAGTTGCCTGGCAACCAGACGCTGCTGGAGATGTCGGCTGCGACATCGTGGTCTACAACGGAGCGGCCCGTGACAGGTTTTTGGGCAAATAGACAAGTGTGATTTTTACAAGAGCTAAGGGCCAAATGTAATAGGGACTGAGTTTATTGTGAGGGACCAACTTGCACCTTATCAGGCATTTGCATGTGCAAGTTTGTCCCACAACTCAACCAATGTAATAGGGTCCTAGTTTTCAGGCACAAACATAACTTGCCTGTGATTTCTCACAAGAGTTCACACCAGGAAGCAGCTGAGTTTCTGACCAACTGGAATGCG
Organism: Pseudophryne corroboree; assembly: GCF_028390025.1. Classification (NCBI taxonomy): domain Eukaryota; kingdom Metazoa; phylum Chordata; class Amphibia; order Anura; family Myobatrachidae; genus Pseudophryne; species Pseudophryne corroboree. The sequence continues at coordinate 279,492,027 of NC_086447.1, forward strand.
AGTTGCAGTGTAATAGAAAATCAACCAATGGCACCCAAAAGTTTCCTGATGTATACCTCACACACCCTATATAACCCCCCTGATCCACCATTTTGTCCTTTGATAGGTTTGTGAAGGAGAGTGGGATGAAGAGGAAAGACTTGCTGTGCTGATTGAGACTGAGTTTAGGAGCTTTGTATTTGAGCCATGTCTTTCAGACTGCGCACCAGCGTGAGGACAGCCAGGAGGAGCAAGAGGAGGTGATCCTTAGCCAGGGTGAGAGTGTGGAGGAAGAGGAGAGCCGTGCGGCGAGCCAGGAGGAAGAAGAGCCAGCTGCACCTGGCAAAACATGGACAGGGCACAATGCTTGATTCAGTTATGGCCCATGCCATGGTGCAGGTGGTCCCACAGTCAATGCGGTGAGCTCCTGCCGGCCAGGACGTGAAAATGTAAAGAGATGCATTGGGGACATAAAGAGAGTACTCAAGCTAAGATGGCAGAGGAGCACCGTGAGAAACACTGGACTGGGGGTGGCTGTGCAGCTCCAGTCCACTATACCAGCTTCGAGGAGGAATGCAAGAAGATCATCCCGACCCAAAGTTCTTCCTGGGACCCATATAGTGGACACAGACCATCCACCATCCCCATCGAGTAAAAAGGCACCACCTGACAGGAAGAAAAAACACTTCGTGCATGTTTGGGAACGCATCGCAGATGCATACGCAATTTCCAGAACATCGAAGATTTTTTGCCGTCTGAGCAAATGTAAGTAGGCATGAGGCTGCACGTAATCTGTGACTGAGATAGCCTGGAAGTGGTCTGCGCTGACGTCAGAGACCCTCCCCAAAAACGCTTGGGCACGCCTGCGTTTTTTTTACACACCCAGAAAATGGCAGGTTTCCGCCCAGAAATGCCGTCTACCTGTCAATTAAACAGCAACTACATTGCGATTACGATCTGTACACATTTTTTGTCGCTATTAACCCTCACGCATCCGCAATGCGAATGCTACGCATGCAGTCATTCAATAATCTCCTTTCTCTGCAGGTAATCTACACTCATCATTTGAAGTTTGGGTCTGCTAAGAATATACATACTGCAGTGATATATTTATTATATTAGGTAATCTACACTGTAAATTTTTATATCATAAGCTATATTGTATTCTAGGATATAACTTTATTTAAACGTTGAAATAGTTGGTAAACTCCTATATCCGTGTTTGTTTTAGTTGAGTTTTATGGCATGCTCTGTAACTGGGGATGGGGTGTTAGCCCTTGATTGCAATTATCAGACACACATGGATACTTACTATTCATAAGGAAAGATACTAGGCTGAACAGGGTTGTATTAGAAGGGTTGTTTTAAAAGGGTTAAGAAAATATTACAATATAGACTTACCCAGGACTTACGCAGGACAAAAACAGCCAACCATCGTTGCAATAAAACAACCACCCTTCCTTTCATTCTCAATCAAAATCATCTGTGCATTTAAGCGTATGTATATATCTTTCCAACTATAATCCTCATGACCTCTAAGAACAGAATGCAACCAAATTTGTATAAAACCAGTTACATTGTGATTTGCATGTGACTGTACATACCTGTTTGTCATTTTGCTCTGTCATGCTCAGTTAACATACAGCGGACCAACACCAGTAAATAGGCACCTGAACTTTTAACTCTAACAAGTGAAACCTTACACTCTCAGCCTAGATAAATCTTGTTTAATCCCAAACAAACTATGTACCACAAACTGATTTTTGCCATTGCTCTTTATGGAATATTCATAAAGGCCATTGCATCATTCAGTCTCCCAGCAACTCACCCCTCTGTACATGTTGCCCCCTCAATTATTCACTCCCCTCTTATTAACACTCACGCGCTTTTTACTTCCCTATACTCATTGACAATAACATCTACAACCTCTCACCATAAAAAACTTTCACAAACCTCTGACACTCACATTTATCTCTATCTTCTGCTTCTGATAGCTGGTGACATTTCACCAAATCCAGGACCCAGCCACTTGCATCACTCACATTCACCTGATTCACAGCAACATAGAAATCCAGCTAACCTCATAAACATCACGTCTTCCATCACCCTCCAGATCACTAAAATGTGCCTTATGGAATGCACGCTCTGTTTGTAACAAATTAACATCCATCCATGACCTCTTCATATCTAACAACTTCAATCTGCTGTCTATGGGGGTCATTCCGAGTTGTTCGCTAGTGAAAAATGTTCGCAGCGATTAAGAGAAAAAGCAGCACTTCTGCGCATGCGGCGCAGTGCGTACAGGCGACGTAGTTTCACAACGGCCGATGTATTTTTACAAAAGGCCTAGCGATGCTTTTCAGTCGCAATGGAAGCCGCAGAGTGATTGACAGGAAAGGGGCGTTTCTGGTTGTCAACTGACCGTTTTCAGGGAGTGTTCGAAAAAACGTAGGCGTGGCTGGCAGAACACAGGGCGTGTTTGTGATGTCAAATCCGGAACTGAATGGTCTGAAGTGATCGCAAGCACTGAGTAGGTCTGGAGCTACTTTAAAACTGCACAATTTTTTTTTGTAGCTGCTCTGCGATCCTTTCATTCGCACTTCTGCTAAGCTAAAATACACTCCCAGAAGGCGCGGGCTTAGCGTTTGCACGACTGCTAAAAACTGCTCGCGAGCGATCAACTCGGAATGACCACCCATAACAGAAACCTGGCTCACACAGTCAGACTCAGCCTCCCCTGCAGCACTGTCACATGGTGGTCTCCCCTTTACACACACCTCCAGGCCTGGTAACTATAAAGGAGGAGGAGTTGGACTATTACTTTCCCAATCTTTCACATACACTATTCTACCACAGGTTCCATCACTCACATTTACATCATTTGAAGTACATTCCATCAGGGTTTACTCTCTTTTCTCTCTGTGTGTTATTATTATTATCCTTTATTTCTCATACGTCCTAGAGGATGCTGGGGACACCAAAAGGACCATGGGGTATAGACGGGATCTGCAGGAGACATGGACACACTATAAGACTTTGAATGGGTGTGAACTGGCTCCTCCCTCTATGCCCCTCCTCCAGACTCCAGTTAGACTCTGTGCCCAGAGAGACTGGACACACACTAGGGGAGCTCTCCTGAGTTTCTCTGAAAAGACTTTATGTTAGGTTTATTATTTTCAGGGAGACCTGTTGGCTACAGGCTCCCTGCATCGTGGGAGTGAGGGGAGAGAAGCAGACCTACTTCTTCTGAGTTCAAGGGCTCTGCTTCTTAGGCTACTGGACACCGTTAGCTCCAGAGGGTCTGATCACTTGGTTCGCCTAGCTGCTCGTTCCCGGAGCCGTGCCGTCACCCCCCTCACAAAGCCAGAAGAAAGAAGCCGGGTGAGTATTAAAAGAACAAAAGACTTCAGTGACAGCAGAAGACATCAGGGTCTCTGAGGTATCGTGCAGTGGTCACGCTGCGCACCACTGCTCCCACACACAAGCAGCACTACATGGGTGCAGGGCGCAGGGGGGGGGGCGCCCTGGGCAGCAATATACCACTTAGGTATGACCAGGCAAAGTGATATACAGTGCATAGGCACTGTATACTGACCCCCGCCAGTATAAAAATGTACAAAAATAACGGGACTGAAGCGCGCCGAGAAGGGGGCGTGGCTTAGCCCTCACAACTCTATACAGCGCCATTTTCTCAAACGTCCTAGAGGATGCTGGGGACTCCAAAAGGACCATGGGGTATAGACGGATCCGCAGGAGCTTGGGCACACTATAAAGACTTAAACTGGGTGTGAACTGGCTCTTCCCTCTATGCCCCTCCTCCAGACCTCAGTTAGACTTTGTGCCCAGGAGTGATGGGTCACACACTAGGGGAGCTCGTTTCTCTGAATGACTTTATGTTAGGTTTGTTATTTTCAGGGAGACCTGCTGGCTACAGGCTTCCTGCAGCGTGGGAGTGAGGGGAGAGAAGCAGGACCTACATCTTCTTAGTTTAAAGGCTCTGCTTCTCGGCTACTGGACACCATTAGCTCCAGAGGGTTCGATCACTTGGTGCACCTAGCTGCTTGTTCTCGGAGCCACGCCGTCAATCCCCTCACAAAAGCCGGAAGAAAGAAGCCGGGTGAGTATTGGAAGAAAAGACTTCAGTGACGGCAGAAGACTTCAGTAACGGAGGTAACAGCAGCGGTAGCGCTGCGCTCCATGCTCCCACACACCAACGTCTCTGGCAGGGTACAGGGAACTGGGAGGGAGCGCCCTGGGGGCATGTTGCTGAGTGTCTAAAATGCTGTCGGGGGGACATATTTCGGTGCCTGGGCACAGGGTATGTTCACCCCGCCAGGGTGCTGCAGGGGGGAGCGTCAGCGTTAGCGCTGCGCTCCCTGCTCCCACACATACCATCGGCCTGCAGGGTGCTGGGGGGGAGCGCCCTGGGCAGCATATAAGATAATTTGTAGATCACTGGCAGGGGGACATACTTCGGTGCCCGCCCCGCCAGTGTGCCGCGAACGGGAGGGAGCTGCAGCGGTAGTGCTGCGCTCCCTGCTCCCGCACTCCACTGGCCTGCAGGGTGCAGGGAGCTGGGGGGGGAGCGCCCTGGGCAGCATATAACTTGTGTATATTTAGTAGATCACTGGCGGGGGGACATACTTCGGTGCCCGCCCCGCCAGTGCGCCGCGAACGGGAGGGAGCAGCAGCATTAGCGCTGCGCTCTCTGCTCCCACTCTCCATCGGCCTGCAGGGTGCAGGGCGCTGGGGAGGAGCGCCCTGGGCGACATTGCTTGAAGGATCCCGGGCGGGGGAACATACCCGGACACCGGGTGTCTTCCCCCCGCCAGGGTACCGCAGCGTGCACGCTGCGCTCCATGGCTCCCACACACCAACGGCTTCAGTGGGTGCGGGGCGCAGGGGGGGCACCCTGGGCTGCGGTTGGACATAAAGGGGTTCATACAGGGAGTTACTCCCTGTATATAGGGTCCCCAGCTAAATTTAGATATATATAGATTTATATATTTGAGCGGGCTTTAGCGCGCCGGGAAGGGGCGGAGCTTAGCCCTCACAGGGGAATCAGCGCCATTTTCCTCAGATCCCCGCCAGGACTTGCTGGATAGTAAGTTGGAGGGGGGGCACAGTGTTTTAAAAGCTATATGGTGTCATAGAGCCTTAGGTTTGATTATGGGCGCATAATCACTCTTACATTACATATATTCAATGTTTCCGTTTGTACCCACTATTGGTTAGTCTACATGTGTCGGCAGGTGTGAGGGCTTTGTCACAAGCTGCTGTGGGGATAACTGTCGGCTTCGCCGGCGCAGGGCGGTACTTGATTCGGGAAATTAAGTATTAGCAAATTGGTGTTTGTGTGATTAAAACAGTAAACACGATAGGAGAGATACAGTTGTTTGGAGATCAACGGTATTTCCTGGGTAAAGAAATTATCGGGCTGTTATTGCCTTGTACCTGTATATAAATATATATATATTTTTATTGGTATATGGGGGGAGTCTTATCAAAATTGTATTTGTATCCTTCCCTCGGACCCCTCGGGGTTCCGTGATTATTGTTTACCCGCTTACTATTCCTTGCCGTCGACATTTACCAAGTTTCTGTCGACCTTATCGTTCCTGGTAGATCCACATCGGAGGCATGTCAGTACATGGTCATACACATTCACAACACATTACCGTCACTAGGGACCTGACAGGTCTGGACAATCCATTTGCGTATAGGTTATATCTATATGTGTATATATGTAGATATAGGTTTATATATGCATGGTTAGGATATATGTGTTTTATTGTGTATTACATGATGTATATCCATTAATGCTGAAATAATGGTGTTCTTATCATGTACTGGTCACTCTGTTGATTAAGCTCTAGATTGGCCGTGACGAGTTGGTTTTGATCCTCTCAAGGAGTCCGAATATTATTCTCTTCACAACGCGGAGAGAAAATTATGACAGTCAACTCCTGGTCAACGCTGAGCCCGGTCGCAAAGGATCATACACAGGCAGCTAAGTGAAATTTTATTTCTATACTTTGACCTTGTTGCGCTGTATGCACTTGAGGGAGTGTTGTATACGGGTTGGCATCCGATAGAATTGCCCTACCCAGTGTGGGTAGGCTTGCCTATGTTTATTCTACCGTATAACATGACAGCAGGCTGCCACGTGACAGCAGGAGGTGTGACCGGAAAAATGCGGAGGATGTCTCCGGGAGATGCTGGAGGGAGGTATACAGCTGTTTGGTGTGGCCTCTGGTCAGTCAATCTCGGCGGATTCCTCTGGTAAGTCTAACTGCGTGTGTTAGCCTCTTTCACAACGGTTGGTGACGCATTCTTTTGTGGGATGATGTCGTTTTAACCGGTTCGATACTGTCCTTTTTCCTTTTCTGTGCAGACAGTGGAATGTTGAAAGGTAAAAGTTCTGCAGCCTTGTTAGGTTCGCAGAAGTGGATGTCGTTTTCTGTTTCCTCCACATCCACCACTTGTCGCTGAGTCTATCGGGCTGGTCCCCGCTCCGGTGGGCACTCGTCTACTATGTTTCAGTTGGTCCGGGAATAGACTGGGACCTGTGGGTTATTTATAGAATCCACACGGGAACATTTGGAGTTACGGTTGTTTCCCCTTAGTGTTTTTCTAATAGTTCTTGCCGTTTCATTCTGGAAGGGAAGATAGTACACGGCGCCGTACAGAGGGGCGTCAGGATAAGAACATTGTCCGGTGTTCCCTGTATAAAGGTGCAAATCGTTGTTTCTCTCTGACTGATCTTCGACACAGGGAATCGTTGTTTCCTACAGCACAGAGGTTGGAGGTGTTTTTTTCAGAGTTGATAATGTCCGGTAAAAGTTCGGGGTTGTTTTCCATGTGAAAAGAGGTCTGAAGATCCAGGGTTGGATCTGTTTTTACTGTGACACTTCATCAAGGTGTTCAGTTACTTAACTGGTTGGCTGCGGCGGGAGAGGCCTTTTTTGGTGAGAGGCTTTACTGCCAGAGTGGTTTTCAAGAGGCCAGTTGAAAATGTGGTCCAGGTCTCACCTGCACACGCACATGAATATAATCCTAATGGCCAGGACATCACTCCTGTGGTGTTTGCTCGGTTCTCTCCTTCTAGAGGGATGAAGGTTCGGGTTCTGGGGGTAGATCCTGGTGTCCGTGCATACAGATCTCCGAGACGGAGGAGCAGTACTTGCAAGGGAAGTGTTTCCAGGGGATAGGGCCGAGTTGGAAAGCTTGTCTGTTATAAACTTTCTTGAACTGAGTGTTAGTTTTGACAAACGTAGTCTTCGTGTTCTGCCCGTGTTAGTTCTGTTAGACGGCTTGTCAGCAGTGGCATAAGTAAACCGCTATGGCGGAACAAGGAATGCAGCGACAAAGGCAGAAGATGCACTGTTTTGCCGTTGGATGGAGAGTCTGGTAAACACTATATTAGCAGTCTTCGTTCCGGAGGTGAACGATGGGGAAATAGATTTCCTCTGCTGACGCGATCTCCATCCGGGAAAAATTCGGTCGTCGTCAAGAAGTTTTCACAGGCGTGACAAGTCTTTGAGGATTGTCGAAATTGGATATGTTGGCGTCTCACCTCCAGGAGAGGCCTCAGGGATATTGTTCCAGGTCGGGGACGCTTAAGCTATAGCAGTGGACAACCTTGTGACACCGCGGTTTTTAGTCGGTCTAGGTGGCCTCTCCGCTTTCCTTTTTGTTTGAAGGTGATAAACGTGGGATAACCAAAGGTTCAGGCGATCCTCTTGGATCCGGTCTAGCCAAGGAAGGTTTGCTATCCAGGTTTTCATGCCTTACTCATAGAAGATTCCTGCCATCTTTCTCTACGTGAGGATCTGTGACAACAAGATCAGGGCGTGTTTCAAGGCTTACCGCAGCTGCGTCTGACGTTGTGGCGGTGGAATGCCATATCTTAAGCCGAAAGGATGTTCCAGTGAAGACCTTTCCTCAATTCGTCAAGCTAAGAAAGAAGTAACAGCTAAGCTTTACCACTGTAGTGGGCGTAACTGTGTTTTGGGTGTGTCCAGGAAGGCTCCTATGGAAGTCTTTCAGCTAGGTCGGGTTTATCCATACTTTACAAACCGGTGTGGATGCCAGTTTAGAGTTGGGAGTGTGGCCTAATAATTTCTCTACAAGACTTTCTCTCTTGGAAAGTGTTGTGAAAGAAAGGGGAGGAATGTATCTGCACACTATACAGTCAATTAAATTGTATTGACTAGATAAGCCCCATTGGAGTATCTCACTCTAATAATAGAGATAATAATATGGGGGTGCAGCCCATATGCAACTCAATTTATTCATTAGGAAGCACATAGAGTGTACACAATCCATCTAGGTAGCATGTGTCTAATTGACTAATATGTGCCGTTGCCGTTAGCAACAGTACTGTGTGGTCGCCAGCAGGTTTCCAGCTAATGTGTTAGACTCAGCACGCAAGTTGTCAATACAACAATATTTTAGCAACATCGCTCTGTTTAGTCGATCAATAGTATATATATGTGAATGTTCTGGTCTGGTACAAGTGACTGGGTTAGATTTGCCAGCCCTTGTGTATAAATCAGTGACACGTAAAGGAAGGGAACTGACTAACATACCCTTATACATTGCATTTAAGCATAGTTATAACCTTAAGAAAGGTTACTAAAGTAGCGAATTCATATCCTGTGCCGCAAGACAGTAAACACAGGTTGCTACAGTACTCCAATGTTACAAGTTAGAGATATGCAAAGTAAGGGAATTGGCTCTCACACTCTGATACAATATATCTAAACACAGGTGGAGTCTGAGATAGAAATTAATGTAACAATATTTTCCTGCTGCATAGTACAGGAAATATAGGCTGCCACAGCATCTCAGTGAGAGCATTAGTGTATTTAGAGACACTGGTAACCGTGAGACTGATTAGTCTATTATTCATATCTATTCAGGGTAGTATGATGATTATGTGAACTTCTCCTGAATAAAAGGACTTTCATCATAACGATATCTATCCCTGTCCATCTCACTAAACATTGGTGATACAGAACATAAGTTGAATGTGTGCAATTCACTAAACATTGGTGATTACAGAACATAAGTTGAATGTGTGCAATTTACTAAAGCAATGAATATTAAAGATTGATTACACATGTGAATACACCAACAAACACACATCATACTTAGAGCATCAATTTATTGTGATAGAAGAGTCTCCACATTTGAACCTGTCAACATATGGCGTCCACAAATACAACGTTTATTTCAAACTTGTAATATTATCACATGCAATACAGAGAACTATTCCTTGAATTGCTACCATTTGCTCCTTTTATCATCAAAGTCCTACTATATCAGGGGACTTTGTTATTCAATATACTCTAGACACTCAGGTGCTACATAAGTAATCCTATTTTTACACCTTGCCAGAGTAACAGTGGAAGTACCGCCTTTTTAAATCTTCTCACATCTATATTTTCTCTTTTCACGTTTATGTTTGTATGTAATAATTTTAACCTCTATGTTTTGCTGTGTAATCCCCATATAAAGGGGGCATTTTAGAAGGTGAAGCAATAAAAGCTAAGTTTTAAAGGAATTAAAATCAATATGAATTTCATTTGTGCGCCCAACCAAGCAACTATTTTTGGTTTCCTTTTTTTTCTCTTGGAAAGTGGTCATGCTCTTGGCTTTGACATCCGCAAGGCGGGTGTCGGATGTGGTGGTTTTTGTCTCACAAGAGCCTTGTTTGATCTTTCATGTGGATTGAAAGGAATTGAGAACTCGGTAAGTAGTTTTGCAGAGAGTGTTTTCTGGGTTTCGCAGATTTTGGCCTATTTTGATGCCGGTGGTTACTTAGGCATTAGCTGATTCAAATTCACTCGATGTTGCTGGGGATTTGAATATTTAGGTCGCCATTTTGGTTCAGATTGGAGAAACAGGGGCTCTGTTTGTCTGATATATTCCCAGTATGGATTGGGTGACTGTGTTATGCAGTCAGTTACGCGTTGGATCTGTGATGCTATTGGGCAGGTTCGGTCTACGCCTGGATGGCCGTCCCCGAAGTCGGTGGAGGCCCATTTACTGGGAAGAGGGGCTCCTCCTGGGCGGAGAACCGAGGAGTCTCGGCGGTTCAACTCTGTTGAGTGGATACTTGGTCGGGTTCAGACGCGTTTGCTATGCTCTACAGGGTTGATACTCAGGTTGTGGGGGACCTCTTGTTTGCTCAATCAGTGCTGCAGAGTCGTTCGCACTCTCCTGCCCGTTCTGGAGCTTTGGTATTGACCCCATGGTCCTTTTGGAGTCCCCAGCATCCTCTAGGACGTTTGAGAAAAGAGGATTTTGGTACTTACCGGTAAATCCTTTTCTCTTAGTCCGTAGAGGATGCTGGGCGCCCGTCCCAGTGCGTTCTGTGTCTGCAGTTATTGGTTTTGGTTATACTTTAGTGGTGTTTCTTCTCTGTCAGGCTGTTGCTGACGATACTCAGGCCAGGGCATGGGGTGTCTTATTATTGGTTGTGTTGACACACAGGTTGTGTTACATATTCTCTCAGCATGTGGCTGTGTCTTTTTCATGCTGTAGGCTGGTTTTCTATTGAAGGCCACGTTCTGCGGTATGTTCGTGGTGTGAGCTGGTATGACACTCACCGTGTTTATAAATTATTTCCTCGAAATGTCCATCTCTCCTGGGCACAGTTTCTAACTGAGGTCTGGAGGAGGGGCATAGAGGGAGGAGCCAGTTCACACCCAGATTAAGTCTTTATAGTGTGCCCAAGCTCCTGCGGATCCGTCTATACCCCATGGTCCTTTTGGAGTCCCCAGCATACTCTACGGACTAAGAGAAAAGGATTTACCGGTAAGTACCAAAATCCTCTTTTCTCCTCACAGAGATGCTGGGCCCGCCAAAACACTGTTAAACAGCTAACAGTGTAAAATGAGGGGGGTGGGGGGCACAGTTATTTAGTGCAATTATAGGTTCAACCATGAAGCACTATATATATGTATATATAATGAGCGTGTATAAAATGAGTTGGTTAAAGTTTCTGTGTTTTCCCTGTCAGAAATCTGCCCATTTTAGCAATGTTGGTGGGTGTTTAGTACACGTGTCGACATGTGTGAGTGCTCTACCACAAACAGATATGGGAATCCCTCTGTCGGCATTGCCGACTCCAGATGGTATTTGATTCATGAGATTAAGTGTCAGTAGGTCAGTAGTGTAAGCTTTTCCAAAGTAAACACTGTTTGGGAGACACAGACGTATGTGGGTGACCCTGTCGGCACCAACTATTAGGACTGGGTGTAAAATAATGTAAAAAACCTATACCTGTATGTATGTATATATTAGAGATGAGCGGGTTCGGTTTCTCTGAATCCGAACCCGCCGAACTTCAGCTTTTTTTACACGGGGCCGAGCAGGCTCGGATCCTCCCGCCTTGCTCGGTTAACCCGAGCGCGCCCGAACGTCATCATCCCGCTGTCGGATTCTCGCGAGGCTCGGATTCTATCGCGAGACTCGGATTCTATATAAGGAGCCGCGCGTCGCCGCCATTTTTCACACGTGCATTGAGATTGATAGGGAGAGGACGTGGCTGGCGTCCTCTCCGTTTAGAGTGACTAATAGTACTAGAGAGAGAGAGACACAAATTTTGGGGAGCATAATATAGGAGGAGTACTACTTGCTGCTGATAGTGTGACCAGTGGCAGTGACCAGTGCCACCAGTTTAATGAATCCGTTCTCTGCCTGAAAAAAAACGATACACAGTGTGACACAGTCACACATACCATATCTGTGCTCAGCCCAGTGTGCTGCATCATATACTGTATATCATTATCTGACTGCTGAGTGCTCACTGCTCACACAGCTTAATTGTGGGGGAGACTGGGGAGCAGTTATAGCAGGAGTACATATTTTAAGTACAGTGCACACTTTTGCTGCCAGTGTGACTGACCAGTGACCACTGACCACCAGTATTGTGATTGTCTGCTGACCACCAGTATATTGTGATTGTCTGCCTGAAAAAGTTAAACACTCGTCGTGTGGTGTTTTTATAAACGCATTCTGCAGACAGTGTCCAGCAGGTCCGTCATTACATAATATATACCTGTCCGGCTGCAGTACTAGTGTGATATATATATATATATTTTAATTTTATCTCATTATCATCCAGTCTATATTAGCAGCAGACACAGTACGGTAGTCCACGGCTGTAGCTACCTCTGTGTCGGCAGTCGCTCGTCCATCCATAATTGTATACCACCTACCCGTGGTTAATTTTTTTTTCTATCTTCTTGATACTAGTAGCTTACTTTAGGAGTCTGCAGTGCTGAGTCTGACAGACAGTGTCCAGCAGGTCCGTCATTACATAATATATACCTGTCCGGCTGCAGTACTAGTGTGATATATATATATATATATATATTTTAATTTTATCTCATTATCATCCAGTCTATATTAGCAGCAGACACAGTACGGTAGTCCACGGCTGTAGCTACCTCTGTGTCGGCAGTCGCTCGTCCATCCATAATTGTATACCACCTACCCGTGGTTTATTTTTTTTTTTCTATCTTCTTGATACTAGTAGCTTACTTTAGGAGTCTGCAGTGCTGACAGACAGTGTCCAGCAGGTCCGTCATTACATAATATATACCTGTCCGGCTGCAGTACTAGTGTGATATATATATATATATAGGTACGGAAGGATGAGGTACTTACAAGCGACCAAAGGTGTCGAAATAATAATGTAACAGCCAGGTGTTCAATAAATACATAAAAAAATTAAATTTATTCTCAGAATACAATGCACTGAAAAAAGGGGGGGGGGGGTGTTAAAATAGGGTATATAATTATTGTAAAAATATAAACAATTTTTTAAAAAAATGCAACCTAATCAATAAAATCTGGTATAAAAGCAGCAGAGTTGAGGCTAAAAAATTATAACACATATACCAAAAGTCAATGAAAGGTCCATAAAAGCAAGAGCAATATGTATAAAAGTGAGTACAAAAAATGCAGGATGAGCATAAAAAAGGAATAAAAATAAAAAAAAAAAATAAAAATAGGTAAAAAATTGAGAGAGAGGTAGCTTAACTTCAATAGTGGAGGTATGTTCAGAGTGGTACCAAACGCGTTTCGTCCCTCATGGACTTCATCAAGGGGTAGTGAGAGGCTAGAGACAGAGCATATTTATACCTCCTGGCTATGGGAGGTGTTAGCAACATCACTTCCTGTTTGTTAATTGGTGAGTTGCTGTGGAGGTATTAAAGTACGTAAATAAGCACCTAGACATGTAATGAATGGAGTAAGGGGGCCAAATAATATATTCAATAGTGAAAACGATATTGCATGTAGTCATAATAGCGTTTATAACATAAAAGACAACAAAGTCCGTCGACTTCCGGTCCGGGCTGGGTGGAACGTCATCTCCGCCCCACTTCCGCCCCACTTCCGGTTTGGATTGTGTCCGTTGTGCGCATGCGCCGGCTCGGCACCGTGCGATGCGGATACCTGGTGTGCTTACACCGCTGTAGACGGCGGCCATCTTTTTGGTTATTCAAGCTTGGTTGTAGTGCTGCTGCGGGTATGATCTTCAGTATATTGTCCCTTTGATGGGCGGCGGCCATTTTTTTGGTTGTCAGAGAGCGGAATGAAGAACTGCTGTCAGTGAGATTAATCTGCTGCAGTTTGCATAGTTCAATATTCGTCAATTATGTTTGGATGTGAGTGCACCTTTGAGGTGGTTTTGCATATGTGATGCATCTCCCCGGGGGGTACATAGAAACGAAAAGAATATATAGATTAAAGGCATGTAAATAAATAAATAAATAAAAAAGGCGTCTGAATAGCTGAAAATGGCATTTAAAAGGGATCATAATCAGAATAGATGGGCTATGAATTACCTATAAAATATATATATACATGAATGTATACTGTAATTTAAAATTTAGAATTAACAATAGGGACGATAGGGGAGCGAGTAGAAAATATGCAGAAGGCGAGTGGAAATTGCGCAGTAGGCGGAAGCAATGCAGATAATACATGGGTCGACATTATGGAGGAAGTGCCCATGGTGATGTGAGCAGAGCATCATCCATGAGCTTGAGAGATATCCCAAAGACGAAAAAATCCCCTCAGCGCCTCCGGATTTACAACACCCGGTCTCCCAAGGGGGTCTCCCATCCTTGTACTGACCGGGCCCAACCTTGCTTAGCTTCCAAGATCGGACGGTGTTGGGCGTCCCCAAGGAGGTATGGTTGTAATGTATAGGGCTGGGTAGGAGACGGGGTCTCATATAAGCCACGGATACCATGATGAACTCACTGATGACAAGGAGAGTGGGCGAAAAGGGAGTTTATACATTAATAGTGCAAGAGAGTAAAGTTTACATATTGGTGCCAAGTTGGCTTATTGGCACTAATGCATCGTGCTTGGGATGCTACCTGGAAATAACCAGGTATGAAGTCTTGTAAAAGAGGCCTAGAAAATAGTGAACAAGTGCAATATATGTCTCAAAAGAAGGGGGTTTCTTAAGGGGGGAGGCAGGAGTGAGAAGCATAGAAAGCGGAAGGTTTATATCACAGGAACGGGGCTATTTCGTACCCTTCGTTGAAGCCGTCCGGTTGGAGCGTGTTCAGTTCGTATATCCAGAACATCTCTCTTCTTGAAAGGAGGTTCGAAAGGTCTCCGCCTCTATCTCCCAGTGCGACCAGTTCAATTCCTTTGTACGTTAATGCCTCAGGATCCGAGTTGTGGCAAAGATTGAAATGTTTGGATACTGCATGGGTGAGGACTTTGTTCTTGATATTCCTGACATGTTCCTGGATACGTATTTTAAGGGGTCTCTTAGTTTTCCCAATGTACTTTAATTTGCAGGAACATTCCAGAAGGTAGATCACCGATGGAGTGTTACAGTTGATGAATTGTTTGATCCGATATTCCTTTTTAGTTTTGTCATTGTGGAATGATTTCCTATTTGGATGGAGGTATCTGCAAACGTTACACCTACCACATTTAAAACTTCCCACACATTTAGGCATCATGCTTACGACTTCTGGGTTCCTCAGCATGCTTGGGGCTATAAGATCTTTCAAACTCCTAGATTTTCGAAAGACCATTTTAGGCTCTTTAGTGAGGTAGTCTTTAAGAACAGGGTCCATAAGCAAAATGTTCCAGTGCTTTTTAAGGACATTCTTAATTAGTTTCTCATGTCTGCTATACGTCGTAATAAACTTGACTGTGTCCTCCTTGATGTCCTTTGTTTTATACTTTAGAAGTTCCCTTCTTTCTAAACCTTTAGTCTTGGTTGTGGCTTCTTCTAGGAGTCGGGACGGGTATCCCTTTTCCTTGAATCTTCCTTTGTACACTTCAAGTTGTTGATCTCTGTCCTCTTCCTTCTTGCAATTCCTCGCTATTCTGTTAAATTGGGAAAAGGGGGTATTGTCCTTCCATTGTTGACGGTGATTGCTTCTATAGTGGACGTAACTATTCATGTCCACCTTCTTAATGAAATTACTTGTGATGATTTCCTCTCCTGAATGTGTTAGAACGAGATCTAGGAACTCGATCCGTTCTGTGTCTTCATTGGCCGTGAATTTAAGATTCATGCTGTTGTCCGAAATGTAGGTTAAAAATGCTTTAAAACTCAGCTGATCTCCCTCCCAAATTAATAAAATATCATCTATATAGCGTTTGTAAAAGATGATATTCTGTTGGTATGGGTGGTTAGTGTAAATATAGTCATTTTCCCATTTACCCATGAACAGATTCGCAAAACTAGGCGCGAAAATAGTGCCCATAGCTGTTCCACAAGTTTGAAGATAAAATCCGTCTAAAAATGTAAAATAATTATGTTTGAGTATAAAATTCATGAGCTCGCATAAAAATAGTCTATGATCTTCTGTAATTTGAGGGTCCAGAATTAGGAAGTTGTTACATGCCTCAATGCCTTTTTCATGTTCTATGCAAGTATATAAAGATTGCACATCGATTGTGGCCCACCTGTAAGTATCTTTCCATTGTAATGGTTCCAAAAGGTTCAGAACCGATGTAGTATCTTTAAGGAAGGCCGGCAGTTCCATCACGTATTTCCTCAGGAATATGTCAACGTATTCTGACAGATGTGAAGTCAGAGAATCAATGCCTGCCACAATTGGCCTACCAGGGGGGTTGTCCAAGGATTTGTGTACCTTTGGGAGAAAGTAGAAAATGGGGGTGGTGGGGTTAGAGTTTAGGAGATACTGGAATTCATCTTTCATCAGTATCTCCTTTCTGAAAGCCTTTAGAAGCATGAGTCTCAGTTCTTCCACGAAAGGTTCCTTAGGGTCGCTCGACAGTGGGGTGTAGGATGTCCGATCTCCTAGCAGTCTGAGTGCTTCTGCGACATAGGCTTCTCTGTCCATAATAACTAACCCCCCCCCTTTATCAGCCGGTTTTATAACAATATTTTTATTTTCTTGTAGATGTTTGATAGCTTCCGTCTCTCTGTTTGAGAGATTTTTTTCCTTAATAGATGAGATGTCAGCATCAAGTAGATCCTTCTTGACTAGCTCATAGAAGAGGCCCACATTATGACCCTTAGATTCCAAAGGGTAAAATTTAGATGTGGGTTTCAAACCTGATTTAGATTGTTCATAATTCTGTATCACTGCATCCTCTTTCTTTATAAAGTGACGTTTCAGTGTAATTTTTCTTATGAATTTATTCAAGTCGATGAAAACATCGAACTTATTCATGCCCTTTGTGGGTGCAAAGGAAAGACCTTTGTTAAGAAGTGTGGTTTCATGGTTCGTCAAGGTGTGGTTTGAAAGATTGAAGATACCTTTGGGTACAGGGGGTTCTACACGAGGTTTCGTCTCTTGTATAGTCTTCTCCCTCCTGCCCCCGCGACATCCTCTTCGTCTTCGAATCTTCTTTTGCGAGGTGTGATGTTTTTCATTCTTGCAGGTGTCTTTGTTGTATCTCGGGGGTGGTGGTGGTTTGTACCTGGTGATAAAAAAGACTCCTGTGTAGTGGAGTCAAGTCTCTGTAATGCTGCAAAGCGATTTGTTGTTTTGAAGTTATGTGATTCCTGGCTCTCTTTGGTAGTCGGTCTGGGACCTCTGAATTTGCTAGGGACAGTTTTCCAATACTCCCTCCTCCCTTTGGGAGCTGCCTGTCCTCCTTCAGAGAAGCGACTCCAATTCTTGACCTGGTTATTTTCATAGTCATGTCTGTCTCTAGCGAATTTCTTTTCCTTGTTTCTGATAACCTCATCTTCTATACGTTCCAGTTTTTTATTCAGTACCTTCTCATTTATCCTAAAATCCTCTTTATCCTTGTGTACTTCCATTTTTATCTCAGCCTCTTTTATTTCTAATTCTAGGTCTGAGATAATGCGTTTTTTCTCCGTAACAAGTAATTTCATGAGATTAATTGAACAATTATGCAGGGTTTTATCCCATTCTTGCATAAATTCCTGGTTCTCTTTTCCAAAAGTGGGCTGTTTCATTATCCTTAAGCCCCTCGGGACCCTATTGACACTAACATAATGTTCTAAACCCCTGATGTCCCACCATGCTTTTACTTCCTTGGTTAACAGTCTTTCAATATTCCAAAACATGTCATCCAAGTCGGTATTGGTTGGTTCAGTCTCGGGGATGGTAGTCTCATTGAAAATCTTTTGGCACACATTACTCCTTTTATTAGTGCGTTCGTTAATTCCAAACATACTGTGTTCGATACTGGTTCCCTCCAGGCAGCTGGAAGCAATAATACCAAGAGAAATAGATGTGTACAAAGGAAGCTAATAGCGCCACAGAAGTAGTATCTAAGTTTGTAAACAACAGTATTAGGAAGAGAGTATTCTGAGTTGATAGTCTAGAGATATATATATATGTGTTACCTGGAGGACACTCCCTATAGGCTATTAGGGCGTCAGCTTATGGACCTCAAAAAACATATAGGCACTGGTACATATGCCTAGAGGGTTAGAAATAGGTACGGAAGGATGAGGTACTTACAAGCGACCAAAGGTGTCGAAATAATAATGTAACAGCCAGGTGTTCAATAAATACATAAAAAAATTAAATTTATTCTCAGAATACAATGCACTGAAAAAAGGGGGAGGTGTTAAAATAGGGTATATAATTATTGTAAAAATATAAACAATTTTTTTTAAAAATGCAACCTAATCAATAAAATCTGGTATAAAAGCAGCAGAGTTGAGGCTAAAAAATTATAACACATATACCAAAAGTCAATGAAAGGTCCATAAAAGCAAGAGCAATATGTATAAAAGTGAGTACAAAAAATGCAGGATGAGCATAAAAAAGGAATAAAAAAAAAAAAAAAAAAAAAAATAGGTAAAAAATTGAGAGAGAGGTAGCTTAACTTCAATAGTGGAGGTATGTTCAGAGTGGTACCCAACGCGTTTCGTCCCTCATGGACTTCATCAAGGGGTAGTGAGAGGCTAGAGACAGAGCATATTTATACCTCCTGGCTATGGGAGGTGTTAGCAACATCACTTCCTGTTTGTTAATTGGCGAGTTGCTGTGGAGGTATTAAAGTACGTAAATAAGCACCTAGACATGTAATGAATGGAGTAAGGGGGCCAAATAATATATTCAATAGTGAAAACGATATTGCATGTAGTCATAATAGCGTTTATAACATAAAAGACAACAAAGTCCGTCGACTTCCGGTCCGGGCTGGGTGGAACGTCATCTCCGCCCCACTTCCGCCCCACTTCCGGTTTGGATTGTGTCCGTTGTGCGCATGCGCCGGCTCGGCACCGTGCGATGCGGATACCTGGTGTGCTTACACCGCTGTAGACGGCGGCCATCTTTTTGGTTATTCAAGCTTGGTTGTAGTGCTGCTGCCCGCAGCAGCACCACAACCAAGCTTGAATAACCAAAAAGATGGCCGCCGTCTACAGCGGTGTAAGCACACCAGGTATCCGCATCGCACGGTGCCGAGCCGGCGCATGCGCACAACGGACACAATCCAAACCGGAAGTGGGGCGGAAGTGGGGCGGAGATGACGTTCCACCCAGCCCGGACCGGAAGTCGACGGACTTTGTTGTCTTTTATGTTATAAACGCTATTATGACTACATGCAATATCGTTTTCACTATTGAATATATTATTTGGCCCCCTTACTCCATTCATTACATGTCTAGGTGCTTATTTACGTACTTTAATACCTCCACAGCAACTCACCAATTAACAAACAGGAAGTGATGTTGCTAACACCTCCCATAGCCAGGAGGTATAAATATGCTCTGTCTCTAGCCTCTCACTACCCCTTGATGAAGTCCATGAGGGACGAAACGCGTTGGGTACCACTCTGAACATACCTCCACTATTGAAGTTAAGCTACCTCTCTCTCAATTTTTTACCTATTTTTTTTTTTTTTTTTTTTTTTTATTCCTTTTTTATGCTCATCCTGCATTTTTTGTACTCACTTTTATACATATTGCTCTTGCTTTTATGGACCTTTCATTGACTTTTGGTATATGTGTTATAATTTTTTAGCCTCAACTCTGCTGCTTTTATACCAGATTTTATTGATTAGGTTGCATTTTTAAAAAAAATTGTTTATATTTTTACAATAATTATATACCCTATTTTAACACCCCCCCCTTTTTTCAGTGCATTGTATTCTGAGAATAAATTTAATTTTTTTATGTATTTATTGAACACCTGGCTGTTACATTATTATTTCGACACCTTTGGTCGCTTGTAAGTACCTCATCCTTCCGTACCTATTTCTAACCCTCTAGGCATATGTACCAGTGCCTATATGTTTTTTGAGGTCCATAAGCTGACGCCCTAATAGCCTATAGGGAGTGTCCTCCAGGTAACACATATATATATATCTCTAGACTATCAACTCAGAATACTCTCTTCCTAATACTGTTGTTTACAAACTTAGATACTACTTCTGTGGCGCTATTAGCTTCCTTTGTACACATCTATTTCTCTTGGTATTATTGCTTCCAGCTGCCTGGAGGGAACCAGTATCGAACACAGTATGTTTGGAATTAACGAACGCACTAATAAAAGGAGTAATGTGTGCCAAAAGATTTTCAATGAGACTACCATCCCCGAGACTGAACCAACCAATACCGACTTGGATGACATGTTTTGGAATATTGAAAGACTGTTAACCAAGGAAGTAAAAGCATGGTGGGACATCAGGGGTTTAGAACATTATGTTAGTGTCAATAGGGTCCCGAGGGGCTTAAGGATAATGAAACAGCCCACTTTTGGAAAAGAGAACCAGGAATTTATGCAAGAATGGGATAAAACCCTGCATAATTGTTCAATTAATCTCATGAAATTACTTGTTACGGAGAAAAAACGCATTATCTCAGACCTAGAATTAGAAATAAAAGAGGCTGAGATAAAAATGGAAGTACACAAGGATAAAGAGGATTTTAGGATAAATGAGAAGGTACTGAATAAAAAACTGGAACGTATAGAAGATGAGGTTATCAGAAACAAGGAAAAGAAATTCGCTAGAGACAGACATGACTATGAAAATAACCAGGTCAAGAATTGGAGTCGCTTCTCTGAAGGAGGACAGGCAGCTCCCAAAGGGAGGAGGGAGTATTGGAAAACTGTCCCTAGCAAATTCAGAGGTCCCAGACCGACTACCAAAGAGAGCCAGGAATCACATAACTTCAAAACAACAAATCGCTTTGCAGCATTACAGAGACTTGACTCCACTACACAGGAGTCTTTTTTATCACCAGGTACAAACCACCACCACCCCCGAGATACAACAAAGACACCTGCAAGAATGAAAAACATCACACCTCGCAAAAGAAGATTCGAAGACGAAGAGGATGTCGCGGGGGCAGGAGGGAGAAGACTATACAAGAGACGAAACCTCGTGTAGAACCCCCTGTACCCAAAGGTATCTTCAATCTTTCAAACCACACCTTGACGAACCATGAAACCACACTTCTTAACAAAGGTCTTTCCTTTGCACCCACAAAGGGCATGAATAAGTTCGATGTTTTCATCGACTTGAATAAATTCATAAGAAAAATTACACTGAAACGTCACTTTATAAAGAAAGAGGATGCAGTGATACAGAATTATGAACAATCTAAATCAGGTTTGAAACCCACATCTAAATTTTACCCTTTGGAATCTAAGGGTCATAATGTGGGCCTCTTCTATGAGCTAGTCAAGAAGGATCTACTTGATGCTGACATCTCATCTATTAAGGAAAAAAATCTCTCAAACAGAGAGACGGAAGCTATCAAACATCTACAAGAAAATAAAAATATTGTTATAAAACCGGCTGATAAAGGGGGGGGGGTTAGTTATTATGGACAGAGAAGCCTATGTCGCAGAAGCACTCAGACTGCTAGGAGATCGGACATCCTACACCCCACTGTCGAGCGACCCTAAGGAACCTTTCGTGGAAGAACTGAGACTCATGCTTCTAAAGGCTTTCAGAAAGGAGATACTGATGAAAGATGAATTCCAGTATCTCCTAAACTCTAACCCCACCACCCCCATTTTCTACTTTCTCCCAAAGGTACACAAATCCTTGGACAACCCCCCTGGTAGGCCAATTGTGGCAGGCATTGATTCTCTGACTTCACATCTGTCAGAATACGTTGACATATTCCTGAGGAAATACGTGATGGAACTGCCGGCCTTCCTTAAAGATACTACATCGGTTCTGAACCTTTTGGAACCATTACAATGGAAAGATACTTACAGGTGGGCCACAATCGATGTGCAATCTTTATATACTTGCATAGAACATGAAAAAGGCATTGAGGCATGTAACAACTTCCTAATTCTGGACCCTCAAATTACAGAAGATCATAGACTATTTTTATGCGAGCTCATGAATTTTATACTCAAACATAATTATTTTACATTTTTAGACGGATTTTATCTTCAAACTTGTGGAACAGCTATGGGCACTATTTTCGCGCCTAGTTTTGCGAATCTGTTCATGGGTAAATGGGAAAATGACTATATTTACACTAACCACCCATACCAACAGAATATCATCTTTTACAAACGCTATATAGATGATATTTTATTAATTTGGGAGGGAGATCAGCTGAGTTTTAAAGCATTTTTAACCTACATTTCGGACAACAGCATGAATCTTAAATTCACGGCCAATGAAGACACAGAACGGATCGAGTTCCTAGATCTCGTTCTAACACATTCAGGAGAGGAAATCATCACAAGTAATTTCATTAAGAAGGTGGACATGAATAGTTACGTCCACTATAGAAGCAATCACCGTCAACAATG
The DNA here is from genome assembly GCF_028390025.1 of Pseudophryne corroboree. Taxonomy (NCBI): domain Eukaryota; kingdom Metazoa; phylum Chordata; class Amphibia; order Anura; family Myobatrachidae; genus Pseudophryne; species Pseudophryne corroboree. Next base: position 279,514,241 of record NC_086447.1, read on the forward strand.
GAAGGACAATACCCCCTTTTCCCAATTTAACAGAATAGCGAGGAATTGCAAGAAGGAAGAGGACAGAGATCAACAACTTGAAGTGTACAAAGGAAGATTCAAGGAAAAGGGATACCCGTCCCGACTCCTAGAAGAAGCCACAACCAAGACTAAAGGTTTAGAAAGAAGGGAACTTCTAAAGTATAAAACAAAGGACATCAAGGAGGACACAGTCAAGTTTATTACGACGTATAGCAGACATGAGAAACTAATTAAGAATGTCCTTAAAAAGCACTGGAACATTTTGCTTATGGACCCTGTTCTTAAAGACTACCTCACTAAAGAGCCTAAAATGGTCTTTCGAAAATCTAGGAGTTTGAAAGATCTTATAGCCCCAAGCATGCTGAGGAACCCAGAAGTCGTAAGCATGATGCCTAAATGTGTGGGAAGTTTTAAATGTGGTAGGTGTAACGTTTGCAGATACCTCCATCCAAATAGGAAATCATTCCACAATGACAAAACTAAAAAGGAATATCGGATCAAACAATTCATCAACTGTAACACTCCATCGGTGATCTACCTTCTGGAATGTTCCTGCAAATTAAAGTACATTGGGAAAACTAAGAGACCCCTTAAAATACGTATCCAGGAACATGTCAGGAATATCAAGAACAAAGTCCTCACCCATGCAGTATCCAAACATTTCAATCTTTGCCACAACTCGGATCCTGAGGCATTAACGTACAAAGGAATTGAACTGGTCGCACTGGGAGATAGAGGCGGAGACCTTTCGAACCTCCTTTCAAGAAGAGAGATGTTCTGGATATACGAACTGAACACGCTCCAACCGGACGGCTTCAACGAAGGGTACGAAATAGCCCCGTTCCTGTGATATAAACCTTCCGCTTTCTATGCTTCTCACTCCTGCCTCCCCCCTTAAGAAACCCCCTTCTTTTGAGACATATATTGCACTTGTTCACTATTTTCTAGGCCTCTTTTACAAGACTTCATACCTGGTTATTTCCAGGTAGCATCCCAAGCACGATGCATTAGTGCCAATAAGCCAACTTGGCACCAATATGTAAACTTTACTCTCTTGCACTATTAATGTATAAACTCCCTTTTCGCCCACTCTCCTTGTCATCAGTGAGTTCATCATGGTATCCGTGGCTTATATGAGACCCCGTCTCCTACCCAGCCCTATACATTACAACCATACCTCCTTGGGGACGCCCAACACCGTCCGATCTTGGAAGCTAAGCAAGGTTGGGCCCGGTCAGTACAAGGATGGGAGACCCCCTTGGGAGACCGGGTGTTGTAAATCCGGAGGCGCTGAGGGGATTTTTTCGTCTTTGGGATATCTCTCAAGCTCATGGATGATGCTCTGCTCACATCACCATGGGCACTTCCTCCATAATGTCGACCCATGTATTATCTGCATTGCTTCCGCCTACTGCGCAATTTCCACTCGCCTTCTGCATATTTTCTACTCGCTCCCCTATCGTCCCTATTGTTAATTCTAAATTTTAAATTACAGTATACATTCATGTATATATATATTTTATAGGTAATTCATAGCCCATCTATTCTGATTATGATCCCTTTTAAATGCCATTTTCAGCTATTCAGACGCCTTTTTTATTTATTTATTTATTTACATGCCTTTAATCTATATATTCTTTTCGTTTCTATGTACCCCCCGGGGAGATGCATCACATATGCAAAACCACCTCAAAGGTGCACTCACATCCAAACATAATTGACGAATATTGAACTATGCAAACTGCAGCAGATTAATCTCACTGACAGCAGTTCTTCATTCCGCTCTCTGACAACCAAAAAAATGGCCGCCGCCCATCAAAGGGACAATATACTGAAGATCATACCCGCAGCAGCACTACAACCAAGCTTGAATAACCAAAAAGATGGCCGCCGTCTACAGCGGTGTAAGCACACCAGGTATCCGCATCGCACGGTGCCGAGCCGGCGCATGCGCACAACGGACACAATCCAAACCGGAAGTGGGGCGGAAGTGGGGCGGAGATGACGTTCCACCCAGCCCGGACCGGAAGTCGACGGACTTTGTTGTCTTTTATGTTATAAACGCTATTATGACTACATGCAATATCGTTTTCACTATTGAATATATTATTTGGCCCCCTTACTCCATTCATTACATGTCTAGGTGCTTATTTACGTACTTTAATACCTCCACAGCAACTCACCAATTAACAAACAGGAAGTGATGTTGCTAACACCTCCCATAGCCAGGAGGTATAAATATGCTCTGTCTCTAGCCTCTCACTACCCCTTGATGAAGTCCATGAGGGACGAAACGCGTTGGGTACCACTCTGAACATACCTCCACTATTGAAATTAAGCTACCTCTCTCTCAATTTTTTACCTATTTTTTTTTTTTTTTTTTATTCCTTTTTTATGCTCATCCTGCATTTTTTGTACTCACTTTTATACATATTGCTCTTGCTTTTATGGACCTTTCATTGACTTTTGGTATATGTGTTATAATTTTTTAGCCTCAACTCTGCTGCTTTTATACCAGATTTTATTGATTAGGTTGCATTTTTTAAAAAAATTGTTTATATTTTTACAATAATTATATACGCTATTTTAACACCCCCCCTTTTTTTCAGTGCATTGTATTCTGAGAATAAATTTAATTTTTTTATGTATTTATTGAACACCTGGCTGTTACATTATTATTTCGACACCTTTGGTCGCTTGTAAGTACCTCATCCTTCCGTACCTATTTCTAACCCTCTAGGCATATGTACCAGTGCCTATATGTTTTTTGAGGTCCATAAGCTGACGCCCTAATAGCCTATAGGGAGTGTCCTCCAGGTAACATATATATATATATCTCTAGACTATCAACTCAGAATACTCTCTTCCTAATACTGTTGTTTACAAACTTAGATACTACTTCTGTGGCGCTATTAGCTTCCTTTGTACACATATATATATATATATATATATATATATATATATTTTAATTTTATCTCATTATCATCCAGTCTATATTAACAGCAGACACAGTACGGTAGTCCACGGCTGTAGCTACCTCTGTGTCGGCAGTCGCTCGTCCATCCATAATTGTATACCACCTACCCGTGGTTATTTTTTTTTTCTATCTTCTTGATACTAGTAGCTTACTTTAGGAGTCTGCAGTGCTGACAGACAGTGTCCAGCAGGTCCGTCATTACATAATATATACCTGTCCGGCTGCAGTACTAGTGTGATATATATATATATATTTTAATTTTATCTCATTATCATCCAGTCTATATTAGCAGCAGACACAGTACGGTAGTCCACGGCTGTAGCTACCTCTGTGTCGGCAGTCGCTCGTCCATCCATAATTGTATACCACCTACCCGTGGTTTATTTTTTTTTCTATCTTCTTGATACTAGTAGCTTACTTTAGGAGTCTGCAGTGCTGACAGACAGTGTCCAGCAGGTCCGTCATTACATAATATATACCTGTCCGGCTGCAGTACTAGTGTGATATATATATATATATTTTAATTTTATCTCATTATCATCCAGTCTATATTAGCAGCAGACACAGTACGGTAGTCCACGGCTGTAGCTACCTCTGTGTCGGCAGTCGCTCGTCCATCCATAATTGTATACCACCTATCCGTGGTTTATTTTTTTTTTTCTATCTTCTTGATACTAGTAGCTTACTTTAGGAGTCTGCAGTGCTGAGTCTGACAGACAGTGTCCAGCAGGTCCGTCATTACATAATATATACCTGTCCGGCTGCAGTACTAGTGTGATATATATATATATATATATAGAAATAGCAGAAATGGCGGCACTCCACAGACTTCAAGTAGATTAAAACAGCTTTTACTTTATTGCGTCCTACGCCGTTTCGGGTAACAACCCGTCTTCAGGGACAATCATATACAAATGACAGACATTTACAAACGATATATACCCCCCAAAAGACAATCAATCCATCATTTCACATCACCTGTCCACCAGTGCCGCTGACGCCCAACCCTCGTCTCCACACTATAGACGCAGGATAAAGACGTCAGGCTTAGGAGCCGAGGACAGGTGAATCAATTAAGGAGATGCTTCAATCAAGGAAAACATGAAAAACATACATATGTGTCAAACAAAAAACCTCCTACCATGTATAAAAATAAAAAATAAAAGACATATATACCTGGATTATTACAGATACCTGTATAACATTATATATCAACAATCATATTAATGAGCAGCACGGAAAAGCCCCAAAGCAATATCAAATATCTAAAAACATTCATGTAAGTTATAAGAAACACATGGTAGGAGGTTTTTTGTTTGACACATATGTATGTTTTTCATGTTTTCCTTGATTGAAGCATCTCCTTAATTGATTCACCTGTCCTCGGCTCCTAAGCCTGACGTCTTTATCCTGCGTCTATAGTGTGGAGACGAGGGTTGGGCGTCAGCGGCACTGGTGGACAGGTGATGTGAAATGATGGATTGATTGTCTTTTGGGGGGTATATATCGTTTGTAAATGTCTGTCATTTGTATATGATTGTCCCTGAAGACGGGTTGTTACCCGAAACGGCGTAGGACGCAATAAAGTAAAAGCTGTTTTAATCTACTTGAAGTCTGTGGAGTGCCGCCATTTCTGCTATTTCTACATTGGGTCTGCTCAAGGCTTATGGAAGGCACCGCAGCCCGCAATTGGAATTCCCCACAGTGAGTGCCGGGTTCTTTGGTATGCCTATATATATATATATATATATATTTTAATTTTATCTCATTATCATCCAGTCTATATTAGCAGCAGACACAGTACGGTAGTCCACGGCTGTAGCTACCTCTGTGTCGGCAGTCGCTCGTCCATCCATAATTGTATACCACCTACCCGTGGTTAATTTTTTTTTTCTATCTTCTTGATACTAGTAGCTTACTTTAGGAGTCTGCAGTGCTGACAGACAGTGTCCAGCAGGTCCGTCATTACATAATATATACCTGTCCGGCTGCAGTACTAGTGTGATATATATATATATTTTAATTTTATCTCATTATCATCCAGTCTATATTAGCAGCAGACACAGTACGGTAGTCCACGGCTGTAGCTACCTCTGTGTCGGCAGTCGCTCGTCCATCCATAATTGTATACCACCTACCCGTGGTTTATTTTTTTTTTCTATCTTCTTGATACTAGTAGCTTACTTTAGGAGTCTGCAGTGCTGACAGACAGTGTCCAGCAGGTCCGTCATTACATAATATATACCTGTCCGGCTGCAGTACTAGTGTGATATATATATATATATATTTTAATTTTATCTCATTATCATCCAGTCTATATTAGCAGCAGACACAGTACGGTAGTCCACGGCTGTAGCTACCTCTGTGTCGGCAGTCGCTCGTCCATCCATAAGTATACTAGTATCCATCCATCTCCATTGTTTACCTGAGGTGCCTTTTAGTTGTGCCTATTAAAATATGGAGAACAAAAATGTTGAGGTTCCAAAATTAGGGAAAGATCAACTTCCACCTCGTGCTGAAGCTGCTGCCACTAGTCATGGCCGAGACGATGAAATGCCAGCAACGTCGTCTGCCAAGGCCGATGCCCAATGTCATAGTACAGAGCATGTAAAATCCAAAACACCAAATATCAGTAAAAAAAAGGACTCAAAAATCTAAAATAAAATTGTCGTCGGAGAAGCGTAAACTTGCCAATATGCCATTTACCACACGGAGTGGCAAGGAACGGCTGAGGCCCTGGCCTATGCTCATGGCTAGTGGTTCAGCTTCACATGAGGATGGAAGCACTCAGCCTCTCGCTAGAAAAATGAAAAGACTCAAGCTGGCAAAAGCACCGCAAAGAACTGTGCGTTCTTCGAAATCACAAATCCACAAGGAGAGTCCAATTGTGTCGGTTGCGATGCCTGACCTTCCCAACACTGGACGTGAAGAGCATGCGCCTTCCACCATTTGCACGCCCCCTGCAAGTGCTGGAAGGAGCACCCGCAGTCCAGTTCCTGATAGTCAGATTGAAGATGTCAGTGTTGAAGTACACCAGGATGAGGAGGATATGGGTGTTGCTGGCGCTGGGGAGGAAATTGACAAGGAGGATTCTGATGGTGAGGTGGTTTGTTTAAGTCAGGCACCCGGGGAGACACCTGTTGTCCGTGGGAGGAATATGGCCGTTGACATGCCTGGTGAAAATACCAAAAAAATCAGCTCTTCGGTGTGGAAGTATTTCAACAGAAATGCGGACAACATTTGTCAAGCCGTGTGTTGCCTTTGTCAAGCTGTAATAAGTAGGGGTAAGGACGTTAACCACCTCGGAACATCCTCCCTTATACGTCACCTGCAGCGCATTCATAATAAGTCAGTGACAAGTTCAAAAACTTTGGGCGACAGCGGAAGCAGTCCACTGACCAGTAAATCCCTTCCTCTTGTAACCAAGCTCACGCAAACCACCCCACCAACTCCCTCAGTGTCAATTTCCTCCTTCCCCAGGAATGCCAATAGTCCTGCAGGCCATGTCACTGGCAATTCTGACGAGTCCTCTCCTGCCTGGGATTCCTCCGATGCATCATTGCGTGTAACGCCTACTGCTGCTGGCGCTGCTGTTGTTGCTGCTGGGAGTCGATCGTCATCCCAGAGGGGAAGTCGTAAGCCCACTTTTACTACTTCCACCAAGCAATTGACTGTCCAACAGTCCTTTGCGAGGAAGATGAAATATCACAGCAGTCATCCTGTTGCAAAGCGGATAACTGAGGCCTTGACAACTATGTTGGTGTTAGACGTGCGTCCGGTATCCGCCGTTAGTTCACAGGGAACTAGACAATTTCTTGAGGTAGTGTGCCCCCGTTACCAAATACCATCTAGGTTCCACTTCTCTAGGCAGGCGATACCGAGAATGTACACGGACGTCAGAAAAAGACTCACCAGTGTCCTAAAAAATGCAGTTGTACCCAATGTCCACTTAACCACGGACATGTGGACAAGTGGAGCAGGGCAGGGTCAGGACTATATGACTGTGACAGCCCACTGGGTAGATGTATGGACTCCCGCCGCAAGAACAGCAGCGGCGGCACCAGTAGCAGCATCTCGCAAACGCCAACTCTTTCCTAGGCAGGCTACGCTTTGTATCACCGGTTTCCAGAATACGCACACAGCTGAAAACCTCTTACGGCAACTGAGGAAGATCATCGCGGAATGGCTTACCCCAATTGGACTCTCCTGTGGATTTGTGGCATCGGACAACGCCAGCAATATTGTGTGTGCATTAAATATGGGCAAATTCCAGCACGTCCCATGTTTTGCACATACCTTGAATTTGGTGGTGCAGAATTTTTTTAAAAACGACAGGGGCGTGCAAGAGATGCTGTCGGTGGCCAGAAGAATTGCGGGACACTTTCGGCGTACAGGCACCACGTACAGAAGACTGGAGCAACACCAAAAACGCCTGAACCTGCCCTGCCATCATCTGAAGCAAGAAGTGGTAACGAGGTGGAATTCAACCCTATATATGCTTCAGAGGTTGGAGGAGCAGCAAAAGGCCATTCAAGCCTATACAATTCAGCACGATATAGGAGGTGGAATGCACCTGTCTCAAGCGCAGTGGAGAATGATTTCAACGTTGTGCGAGGTTCTGCTGCCCTTTGAACTTGCCACACGTGAAGTCAGTTCAGACACTGCCAGCCTGAGTCAGGTCATTCCCCTCATCAGGCTTTTGCAGAAGAAGCTGGAGACACTGAAGGAGGAGCTAACACGGAGCGATTCCGCTAGGCATGTGGGACTTGTGGATGGAGCCCTTAATTCGCTTAACAAGGATTCACGGGTGGTCAATCTGTTGAAATCAGATCACTACATTTTGGCCACCGTGCTCGATCCTAGATTTAAAACCTACCTTGGATCTCTCTTTCCGGCAGACACAAGTCTGCTGGGGTTCAAAGACCTGCTGGTGAGAAAATTGTCAAGTCAAGCGGAACGCGACCTGTCAACATCTCCTCCTTCACATTCTCCCGCAACTGGGGGTGCGAGGAAAAGGCTCAGAATTCCGAGCCCACCCGCTGGCGGTGATGCAGGGCAGTCTGGAGCGACTGCTGATGCTGACATCTGGTCCGGACTGAAGGACCTGACAACGAATACGGGCATGTCGTCTACTGTCACTGCATATGATTCTCTCCCCATTGAAAGAATGGTGGAGGATTATATGAGTGACCGCATCCAAGTAGGCACGTCAGACAGTCCGTACTTATACTGGCAGGAAAAAGAGGCAATTTGGAGGCCCTTGCACAAACTGGCTTTATTCTACCTAAGTTGCCCTCCCACAAGTGTGTACTCCGAAAGAGTGTTTAGTGCCGCCGCTCACCTTGTCAGCAATCGGCGTACGAGGTTACTTCCAGAAAATGTGGAGAAGATGATGTTCATTAAAATGAATTATAATCAATTCCTCCATGGAGACATTGACCAGCAGCAATTGCCTCCACAAAGTACACAGGGAGCTGTGATGGTGGATTCCAGTGGGGACGAATTGATAATCTGTGAGGAGGGGGATGTACACGGTGATATATCGGAGGATGATGATGAGGTGGACATCTTGCCTCTGTAGAGCCAGTTTGTGCAAGGAGAGATTAATTGCTTCTTTTTTGGTGGGGGTCCAAACCAACCCGTCATTTCAGTCACAGTCGTGTGGCAGACCCTGTCACTGAAATGATGGGTTGGTTAAAGTGTGCATGTCCTGTTTATACAACATAAGGGTGGGTGGGAGGGCCCAAGGACAATTCCATCTTGCACCTCTTTTTTCTTTAATTTTTCTTTGCGTCATGTGCTGTTTGGGGAGTGTTTTTTGGAAGGGCCATCCTGCGTGACACTGCAGTGCCACTCCTAGATGGGCCAGGTGTTTGTGTCGGCCACTAGGGTCGCTTATTTTACTCACACAGCTACCTCATTGCGCCTCTTTTTTTCTTTGCGTAATGTGCTGTTTGGGGAGTGTTTTTTGAAGGGCCATCCTGCGTGACACTGCAGTGCCACTCCTAGATGGGCCAGGTGTTTGTGTCGGCCACTAGGGTCGCTTAGCTTACTCACACAGCTACCTCATTGCGCCTCTTTTTTTCTTTGTGTCATGTGCTGTTTGGGGAGTGTTTTTTGGAAGGGCCATCCTGCGTGACACTGCAGTGCCACTCCTAGATGGGCCAGGTGTTTGTGTCGACCACTAGGGTCGCTTAGCTTACTCACACAGCTACCTCATTGCGCCTCTTTTTTTCTTTGCGTCATGTGCTGTTTGGGGAGTGTTTTTTGGAAGGGCCATCCTGCGTGACACTGCAGTGCCACTCCTAGATGGGCCAGGTGTTTGTGTCGGCCACTAGGGTCGCTTAGCTTACTCACACAGCTACCTCATTGCGCCTCTTTTTTTCTTTGCGTCATGTGCTGTTTGGGGAGTGTTTTTTGGAAGGGCCATCCTGCGTGACACTGCAGTGCCACTCCTAGATGGGCCAGGTGTTTGTGTCGGCCACTAGGGTCGCTTAGCTTACTCACACAGCTACCTCATTGCGCCTCTTTTTTTCTTTGCGTCATGTGCTGTTTGGGGAGTGTTTTTTGGAAGAGCCATCCTGCGTGACACTGCAGTGCCACTCCTAGATGGGCCAGGTGTTTGTGTCGGCCACTAGGGTCGCTTAGCTTACTCACACAGCTACCTCATTGCGCCTCTTTTTTTCTTTGCGTCATGTGCTGTTTGGGGAGTGTTTTTTGGAAGGGCCATCCTGCGTGACACTGCAGTGCCACTCCTAGATGGGCCAGGTGTTTGTGTCGGCCACTAGGGTCGCTTAGCTTAGTCATCCAGCGACCTCGGTGCAAATTTTAGGACTAAAAATAATATTGTGAGGTGTGAGGTATTCAGAATAGACTGAAAATGAGTGGAAATTATGGTTTTTGAGGTTAATAATACTTTGGGATCAAAATTACCCCCAAATTCTATGATTTAAGCTGTTTTTTTAGTGTTTTTTGAAAAAAACACCCGAATCCAAAACACACCCGAATCCGACAAAAAAAATTCGGTGAGGTTTTGCCAAAACGCGGTCGAACCCAAAACACGGCCGCGGAACCGAACCCAAAACCAAAACACAAAACCCGAAAAATTTCAAGTGCACATCTCTAGTATATATATGTATGGTACATTTGCATTGAGCTGTAGCTCGAGCACAGATGTGGTAGTATTTGTGGGGGCATCCTAGTGAAATTAGGTATATATTTCCCTCAGACCCTCGGGGTCACAAAAATGTTATTCTGCCCAGTTACTACTCCCTGTTGTTGACACGAATACTATGTTTTATGTCGGCCATAATGTTTCCTGATTAGATCCACAACATTGGCATTCAGTACATGCTCATACACATTCAGAACACATTAATGTCACTAGGGACCCTGCTGTTCCTGACAGATTATATATATATATATATATATATATATATATATATATGAGATGTATATATAGATATATGTGTATATATGTGTAATTAAATGTGTATATTTGTATTACAATTTATTAGGAATGCTGAAGTAGTTATTCCTTCTCATGTGCTGGTCGCTCTATTGATAAAGCTCTAGGTCAGTCGTGACGAGATGGTCTTAAATCTTCTCGAGGAGTACGGGTGTTTATTCTTTTCCCGCCGTGGATAGAATAAAGTGAAAGTCAACCCCTGGTCTGCACGGGGCCCTGTCACAAAGGATCGTATACAGGAAGCTAAGTAATATTTTAATTATATGCATTGATTATATTTGCATTACATGTGCATGGGGGAGTGCTTGTATTCAGAAATGGTCGGTTACCTTGTTATCCGATATAATTACCCTGGGGAGAGATGGGATATTCCTTGGGTCTTATCTAGAACATTGCAGCTTGCTGCCGTGCGACTACAGGAGGTATGCACTAACTCTGAGAAATACTGGTGTATTATCCCTATGAAGGAATAATCTGGTTTGGGGATGATTTGGTTAAGTTGATCTCGGCAGATACCACTGGTAAGTATACCTTCTTGTGCTATGTTCCATCACAACGGTTGGTGACGCATTTTTTGTGGGATGCAGTCATTTTGACCGGTTGGATACCATTTTTATTCCCCTTCTTTGTAGGTAGAGGGAGGTGAAAAGGTAAGAGATCTGCAGCCTTTTTAACTTCGCGGAACCAGATATCGTCCTCTGTTTCTACCACATCCACAGCAGGTCGCTGGGTCTATCTTGCTGGAGCCCACACCGGTGGGAACTCGTCTACTACTCTTCAGTCAGTCCTGGAATGGACTTGACACAGTGAGTTAAGAATAGAGTCCAAAGGGGGACATGCTCGAGTTTTCCAGATGATTCCCCTCACTGATTTTTCAAATAGATCTTACCGATTCTCCTCTGGACGGGGAGGTAGAATGCGACGCCATACAAGAGTTGGTTCAGGATCAGGACATGGTCCGGCTGTCCCTGTCAGAAAAAAAAAAGCAAAAAAGCTGTTATTCAAGCTTTTTTTGTGCTTCTGAGCCCGGACAGCTCGGTCAGAACAATCCCAAAAAGATTTCTACTTAAGAAGTTGTACTGCAAGATAGAATCTCTCAGGGCAGGGATCTCCATTCTGTAAAAGAAGAAAGAGGGTTTAAATGCGGTTTCATCCGCATTAAGCTTACCTGGTTTTGCTATTCAGGATTGTCATTGTCATTTCACCGGAGTGATGGCAGTATGATGGTTTTCCTTCAATAGTAAGAGCCATTATTATTCTGTACTGGGACGCTCTCCTGACTACGGCGAGGTCTAGAAACAAGTGGTACAAATCGTTGTTTCTCTCTGATAGTTCTTCAACACACAGAATCACTGTTGATCCCAACGACGCAGATGTCGGAGTTGGGAATAAGATTAGATACTGCACTGTTGAGAGTTTGTTTTTTCCTGTGGAAAGAGATTTGAGGATCCAGAGTCGGATCAGATTTGCAACTGTGTAAACCCATCAATACGTTCCGTTGATGAAGAAGATGGTTGCGGCCTAGGAGGCCATTCGGTGAGAAGGTAAAATGCCAGAGTGGTTTTTGCGGGACCAGTTGGACAGGTGGTCCGGGTAACACCTGCACATACACCGGAAAATAATCCTATTTTCCAGGACCAGGATATCTCCCCTGTGGTGGCTGCACAGTTCTCACCTCCTAGAGGGACGAAGGTTCGGGATCCAGGATTAGATCCTGGTGTCCATGGATACAAGTCTCCGAGGTGGGGGAGCAGTCTTTCCAGGGGAAAAGGTCAAGCCGGGAAGCTTGTCTGCAATAAGCATTCTTGAATTAAGAGCTATTTACAACGGAACATCTTCTTCGCGATCTGCCCGTCTTAATTCTGTCGGACGACTTAACAGCAGTGGCGTAAGTAAGCCGCTAGGGCGGAACGAGGAGTAAAGCGGCAATGGCAGAAGCCACAAAAGTTTTCCGCTGGGCGGAAAGGCATGTAAATGCTCTATTAGCGGGCTTCGTTCCGGTTGTAGACAACGGAGAAATAGACTTCCTCAGCAGACACGATCTCCATGCGGGAGAGTGGGGTCTTCATCAAGAAGTTTTCACAGAAGGGACAAGTCTTTGGGGAACTTCCTCAATTAGACATGATGGCGTCTCGCCTCAACAAGAAACTTCAGGGTTATTGTTCCGGGTCAAGGGACACTCAAACAATCACAGTGGACGCCCTCGTGACACCGTGGGTGTTTTCAGCCGGTCTAAGTGTTCCCTCCACTCTCACTCTTTCCGAAGGTGATAAACATAAGAAGAACAAAGGTTCAGGTGATCCTCATTGTTCCGGTCTAGCCAAGGAGGGCTTGGTATCCAGATCTTCAAGACTTACTCAAAGAAGATCCCGGGCCTCTTCCTCTATGAGAGGACCTGTTACAGTAAGGACTGGGCGTGTATCAAGACTTACCGCGGCTGCGTTTGACGGCATGGCGGTTGAACGCCATATCCTAGCTCGAAAGGGTGTTTCCGGTGAAGTAATTCCCACAGTGCTTCAGACTAGGGAAGGAGTAATGGCGAAGCTTTACCACCGAATTTGGAGGAAGTATGTGTCTTGGTGTGAATCCAAGTAGGCTCCTACGGAAGAATTTCAGCTGGGTCGTTTTCTCCATCTTTTGCAAGTAGGCCTAAAGTTAGGCTCCATTAAAGTGCAGTTTTTGGCCTTATCAATTTTCTTTTAAAAAGAATTGGCCACCTTTCCAGAAGTTCAGATTTTCGTGAAAGGAGTGCTGCACATCCAATCTCCCTTTGTGCCCCCAGTGGCACCATGGGACCTTAACGTGGTGTTGCAGTTTCTTATGTCACACTGGTTGGGACCTTTGCGAAAGGTTGACTTAAAATTTCTCACTTGGAAAGTGGTCATGCTATTGGCCTTGGCGTCCGCAAAGCGGGTGTTGGAATTAGCGACTTTGTCTCACAAGAGCCCTATTTGATCTTCAATGTGGATAGGGCGGAATTGAGAACTCTGCAACAATTTCTGCCGAAAGTGGTTTCTCCGTTTCATGTGAACCAACCTATTGTGGTGCCTGTGGCTACTAAAGCTTTGGCTGATTCGAAGTCTCTCGATGTAGTCAGAGTTTTTAATATTTATGTCGCCAGAACGTCTAAGATTGGGGAAACAGAGGCTCTGTTTATCCTGTATGCTCCCAACAAAATTGGGACTCTTGCTTCTAAGCAGACTATTGCACGTTGGATCTGTGATACGATTCGGCAGGCTCATTCTACGGCTGGATTGCCGTTACCGAAGTCGGTGAAGGCCCATTCTACCAGGAAGGTGGGCTCTTCTTGGGCGAATGCCCGTGGTGTCTCGGCGGTTCAACTTTGCCGAGCAGCTAATTGGTCGGGTTCAAACACTTTTGCTAAGTTCTACAAGTTTGATACCCTGGCTGATGAGGACCTCATGTTTGCTCAATCGGTGCTACAGAGTCGTCCGCACTCTCCCGCCCGGTCTGGAGCTTTGGTATAAACCCCATGGTCCTTTTGGTGTCCCCAGCATCCTCTAGGACGTATGAGAAAAATAAGATTTTAAACCTACCGGAAAATCTTTTTCTACTAGTCCGTAGAGGATGTTGGGGACTCCGTAAGGACCATGGGGTATAGACGGGCTCCGCAGGAGACATGGGCACTCTAAAGACTTTAGAATGGGTGTGCACTGGCTCCTCCCTCTATGCCCCTCCTCCAGACCTTAGTTAGAGAAACTGTGCCCAGAGGAGACGGACAGTACGAGGAAAGGATTTTTGTTAATCTAAGGGCAAGATTCATACCAGCCCACACCATCCACACCGTATAACCTGGAATATACGCAACCAGTTAACAGCATGAACAAAACAGCATCAGCCAAAGACTGATCTTAACTGTAACATAACCCTTATGTAAGCAACAACTATATACAAGTCTTGCAGAAATATGTCCGCACTGGGACGGGCGCCCAGCATCCTCTACGGACTAGGAGAAAAAGATTTACCGGTAGGTTTAAAATCTTATTTTCTCTTACGTCCTAGAGGATGCTGGGGACTCTGTAAGGACCATGGGGATTATACCAAAGCTCCAAACCGGGCGGGAGAGTGCGGATGACTCTGCAACACCGATTGAGCAAACATGAGGTCCTCATCAGCCAGGGTATCAAACTTATAGAATTTTGCAAAGGTGTTTGAACCCGACCAAGTAACCGCTCGGCAAAGCTGAAAAGCCGAGACGCCTCGGGCAGCCGCCCAAGAAGAGCTCACCTTCCTAGTGGAATGGGCCTTTACCGAATTTGGTAACGACAATCCAGCCGTAGAATGAGCCTGCTGAATTGTATTACAGATCCAGCGAGCAATAGTCTGCTTAGAAGCAGGAGCGCTAACCTTGTTGGCTGCATACAGGACAAACAGTTCCTCTGTTTTCCTAACCCGAGCCGTCCTGGCTACGTAAATTTTTAAGGCCCTGACTACATCAAGGGACTTGGAATCCTCCAAGTCTTCCGTAGCCACCGGCACCACCATAGGTTGGGTCATATGAAACGATGAAACCACCTTAGGCAAAAATTGAGGACGAGTCCTCAACTCTGCTCTATCCACATGGAAAATCAGATAGGGGCTTTTGTGAGACAAAGCCACCAATTCGGACACCCGCCTTGCAGATGCCAAGGCCAACAACATGACCACCTTCCAAGTGATACATTTTATTTCAACTGTTTGAAGAGGCTCAAACCAGTGAGATTTTAGGAACTGTAACACCACGTTAAGGTCCCATGGTGCCACAAAAGGAGGCTGGATGTGCAGCACTCCCTTTACAAAAGTCTGGACTTCTGGGAGAGAAGCCAATTCCTTCTGAAAGAATATAGATAGGGCCGAAATCTGTACCTTAATGGAGCCTAACTTCAGGCCCATATCCACTCCTGTCTGTAGAAAGTGGAGAAAACGTCCCAAGTGGAAATCTTCCGTAGGAGCATTCTTGGCTTCACACCAAGATACATACTTCCTCCAGATACGGTGATAATGTTTCGCCGTCACCTCCTTCCTAGCCTTTATCAGAGTAGGGATGACTTCCTCCGGAATACCTTTCCCAGCTAGGATTCGGTGTTCAACCGCCATGACGTCAAACGTAACCGCGGTAAGTCTTGGAACACGCAGGGCCCCTGCTGCAACAGGTCCTCCCTGAGAGGAAGAGGCCATGGATCTTCTATGAGCATCTCCTGAAGATCTGAATACCAGGCCCTTTCGAGGCCAATCTGGAACAATGAGTATTGTCTGCACTCTTTTTCGTCTTATGATTCTCAATATTTTTGAGATGAGAGGAAGAGGAGGGAACACATAGACCGACTGAAAACACCCATGGTGTCACCAGGGCGTCTACCGCTACTGCCTGAGGGTCCCTTGACCTGGCACAATACCTCCAAAGCTTCTTGTTGAGGCGTGACGCCATCATGTCTATTTGAGGAAGTCTCCAAAGACATCTCTGCAAAAACTTCTTGATGAAGTCCCCACTCTCCTGGATTGAGATCGTGTCTGCTGAGGAAGTCTGCTTCCCAGTTGTCCACTCCTGGAATAAAGACTGCTGACAGAGCGCTTACGTGATTTTCCGCCCAGCAAAGAATCCTGGTGGCTTCCGCCATTGCCACTCTGCTCCTTGTCCCGCCTTGGCGGTTTACATGAGCAACGGCTGTGACGTTGTCTGATTGAATCAGAACCGGTAGGTCGCGAAGAAGATTCGCCGCTTGTTGTAGGCCGTTGTTTATGGCCCTAAATTCTAGAATGTTAATGTGTAGACAAGCCTCCCGGCTTGACCATAGTCCCTGAAAATTTCTTCCTTGTGTGACTGCTCCCCATCCTCGGAGGCTCGCGTCCGTGGTCACCAGAACCCAGTCTTGAATGCCGAACCTGCGACCCTCTAGAAGGTGAGCACTCTGCAGCCACCACAGGAGAGACACCCTGGCCCTGGGGGACAGGCTTATTTTCTGATGAATTTGAAGATGGGATCCGGACCACCTGTCCAGAAGGCCCCACTGAAATGTCCTCGCAAGAAACCTGCCGAAGGGGATGGCCTCGTAGGTCGCCACCATTTTTCCCAGTACTCGAGTGCATTGATGAACTGACACTCTTTTAGGCTTTAACAGGTCTTTGATCATGTTCTGGAGTTCCTGGGCTCTTTACTACCGGGAGAAAAACCCCTGTTTTTCCGTATCCAGAATCATGCCCAAAAAAATACAACCGAGTTGTCGGAACCCACTGCGACTTTGGCAGATTTAGAATCCAGCTGTGCTGTTGTAGTACTCTCAGGGAGAGAGACACTGTTTTTAATAACTGCTCCCCTGAACTCGCTTTTATCAGGAGATCGTCCAAGTATGCGATACTTGTGACCACTTGTTTGCGCAGGAGAACCATTATTTCCGCCATTACCTAGGTGAAATTCTCGGGCCCATAGAAAGCCCAAACGGCAACGTCTGAAACTGGTAATGACAATCCTGTACAGCGAACCTTAGGTACGCCCGATGAGGAGGATATATGGGGACATGAAGGTATGCATCCTTTATGTCTAGTGACACCCTAAAATCCCCCCCTTTCCAGGCTGGATATCCTTGCCTTGAGAGATTCCATCTTGAATCTGAACCTCTTTAAATGTAGGTTTAGGAATTTTAGATTCAGAATCGGTCTGACCGAGCCATCCGGCTCTGGGACCACAAATAGGGCTGACTAAAACCCTTTTCCCTGTTGCTCTAGGGGAACCATGATAAACACTTGCTGTTGACCCAGCTTTAGTATGGCAGCCAAAATTATTTTCCTCTCCGGGGAAGTAGCTGGCAAGGCCGATTTGAAAATCGGTGTGGAAGCATCTCTTTGATGGATGTGGTAGAGGCCGGGGAGGACACTTTTCCTGTGAACTAGCCGTAGCCGCTGTTCTTTTCCATCTACCTCTACCTCAGGCGAGGAAATAAAGCCACGCCCCTTTCTGAACTTATACAACCGCAAGGACTGCATCTGTTATTAGGGTGTTTCCTATTGCTGCGGGGGAACATAAGGCAAAAAAGACGACTTACCCGCAGTAGCTGTGAAAACCAGGTCCGCGAGGCCCTCCCCAAATAAAACTTCACCCTTGCAAGGTAAAGCTCCCATATGACTCTCCGAGTCAGCATCACCTGTCCATTGACGGGTCCGCAGGGACCTACTAGCAGAACCTGCTATGGCCTTAGCCCTTGAACCCAAACACCCAATATCTCTCGCAGCCTCTCACATATATAGTGCTGCGTCCTTGATGTGACCTAAGGCCAACACCATACTATATTTTTCTAGGGTGTCAATGTTAGATGACAAGTTATCAGCCCAAGCTGTAATTGCGCTACCTACCCATGCCGACGCTACTGCAGGTCTAAATAGGGCTCTGGCAGTAGCATAAAATTTATTTTAAGGTAGATTCCTGCCTACTATCCGCAGGATCCTATAGGGCCGCCGAATCAAGGGACGGTAATGCTACCTTCTTGGACCAGAGCGTTAAGGCCTTGTCCAGCGTGGGCGAGGATTCCCACCGTAACCTGTCCCTTGAGGGTAAAGGATACACCATAATAATACTCTTGGGAACTTGCAGTCTAATGTCAGGAGTCTCCCAAGCTTTTTGAAATAAAACGGTGAGCTCATGAGATGAGTTAGGTTATTTTTCTTTAAATATGCAGACCCTCGTGTCAGGGACAGAGGAGTCCTGTGAGATATGCAAAACAACGTTTATTACAATAAACCTATATTGAATACTGTCGCGACTCATGGGTGCAACATTGCATCATCCTAGTCGACAGTGGAGTCGGAATCCGTGTCGGTATCAGTGTCTGCTAACTGGGTAAAGGGACATTTATGGGACCCTGAAGGGTCCTGGGACACAGTAAAAGCCATGGGTTAATTCCCTGCTTGTCTTTGGACTCTGCTTTGTCCAATCTTTAATAAAGCCACATTATTATTCAAAACATTCCACATGTCCACCCAATCATGTGTCGGCTGTGCCGACGGAAACACCACCACCATCTGCTCTGCTACCTCCCAAGACGAGCCTTCTGCTTCAGACACGTCGACACACACGTACTGACACCCCCCACACACACTGGGATAAATAAATATGGGGATTGACCCACAATAAGACAGAGAGAGAGAATGCCAGCACACACCCAGCGCCACAATATACTGAAACCAAGGTCCCAGCCTAAATAGCGCTTTATATATAAATATATGTACAAACTGCACCAAATAAATGTGCCCCCCCTCGTTTTTGTCCCCTGTTATTGTTCAGCAGGGGAGAGTCTGGGAGCACTTCTCTGCAGCATGCTGTGGAGAAAAATGGCGCTGGTTAGTGCTGGAGTATCAAGCCCCGCCCCCTCGACGGCGGGCTTCGGTCCCGCTCAATTTCTTTATACTGGCGGGGTTTTTATATTATATTTCCTCAGCAGTATCTAATATCTGTGCCAGTGCTGTTTTTGAGGTAAAAATTGCTGCCCAGGGCGCAGGTGCACCCGTACAGTGCCTTCTGTGTGTGTGTGTGTGTGTGTTGGGAGCAATGGTGCAGTACCTCAGTGAAGATCTGAAGTCTTCTGCCGCCTTTGAAGTCTTCTTTCTTCTCATACTCACCCGGCTTCTATCTTCTGGCTCTGTGAGGGGGACGGCGGCGTGGCTCCGGGACGAACGACGAGGATGAGACCTGTGTTCCGACCCTCTGGAGCTAATGGTGTCCAGTAGCCTAAGAAGCAGAGCCTATCATTTAAGTAGGTCTGCTTCTCTCCCCTCAGTCCCACGATGCAGGGAGTCGGTTGCCAGCAGTGCTCCCTGAAAATAAATAACCTAACAAAAAGTATTTTTCAGAGAAACTCAGGAGAGCTCCCCTGCAATGCACCCAGTCTCCTCTGTGCACAGGATCTAACTGAGGTCTGGAGGAGGGGCATAGAGGGAGGAGCCAGTGCACACCCATTCTAAAGTCTTAGTCCGTAGAGGATGCTGGGCGCCCGTCCCAGTGCGTACTGTATCTGCAGCTATTGGTGGTTACACTCAGGTGGTGTTTCTTTTCAGTCAAGGCTGTTGCTGAAGTTGTTCATACCATGGCATGTGGTATGCTATTATTGGTCATGTTTACACACAGGTTGTGTTCCATTTTCGGTCAGCATATTGCTGTATATTTTTCATGCCATCGGCTGGTGTTCTTTTGAATGCCACGTTCTGCGGCATGTTCAAGGTGTGAGCTGGTATGACACTCACCGTGTTTAAACAATAAATTCTTTCCTCGAAACGTCCGTCTCCCTGGGCACAGTTCTCTAACTGGAGTCTGGAGGAGGGGCATAGAGGGAGGAGCCAGTTCACACACATTCAAAGTCTTATAGTGTGCCCATGTCTCCTGCGGATCCCGTCTATACCCCATGGTCCTTTTGGTGTCCCCAGCATCCTCTACGGACTAAGAGAAAAGGATTTACAGGTAGGTATTAAAATCCTATTTTATATGGCGCCACAAGGGTTCCGCAGCGCCCATTTACAGAGTACATAAACAAATAATCAAACAGGAAAATAGCAACTTACAGTTGAAGTCAATATAGGACAAGTACAGGGTAAATAAACATAGCTACATCAGAGATGACACTGGAATAAGTATCAGGTGGCAGGAGACTGCTGGATTTGGTGTAGTTTTAGATTATTAAAGTAATAAAAAGGATAAGCACATGAGGGAAGAGGGCCCTACTCATGAGAGCTTACATTCTAAAGGGGAGGGGTAGACAGACAGGGGTGACACAGACGGGGTACATAGAGAGCGTGGAACAGAGGGTTAGGATGAGATTTGGCTGGGTTTGGTGAAGAAGTGGGTCTTGAGAGGCCGTTTGAAGTTTTGTAGAGGTGGAGAGTCTGAGGGGGAGAGGTAGGGAATTCCAGAGAAGTGGTGCAGCACGTGAAAAATCTTGGAGGTAGGAGTGGGAGGAAGTAATCCGTAGGCAGGAGAGTTGGCGTGCATTAGCAGAGCGAAGAGGACGGGTGGGAGTGTAAAGGGAGATAAGGTCAGAGATGTAGATGGGAGAGGAGTGGGTGAGGGCTTTGTAAGCGAGTGTGAGAAGCTTGAAATGGATTCTGAAAGGGAAGGGAAACCAGTGAAGGTCTTGTAAGAGAGGAGAGGTGGACGTAGTGCGTTTGGTGAGGAAAATGAGCCGGGCAGCAGCATTGAGGACAGATTGGAGTGGAGAGAGGTATTTGTCAGGAATGCCAGTTAGGAGGAGATTACAGTAGTCCAGTCTTGAGATGACCAGTGAGTGGATAAAAGTCTTAGTAGCATCCTGGGTCAGAAAGGGTCTGATCCTGGAAATATTTTTTGGATGAAAATGGCAGGTTTGTGAGAGGTGCTAAATGTGAATAGCGATCCATGCTGAATTAGGCACATAGGCCCTCATTCCGAGTTGTTCGCTCATTGCCGATTTTCGCTATATTGCGATTAGTCGCTTACTGCGCATGTGCAAGGTTCGCAGAGCACATGCGGTTAGTTATTTTACACAAAAGTTAGGTATTTTACTCACGGCATAACGAGGATTTTTCATTGTTCTGGTGATCGTACTGTGATTGACAGGAAGTGGGTGTTTCTGGGCGGAAACTGGCCATTTTCTGGGAGTGTGCGAAAAAACGCTGGCGTTTCTGGGAAAAACGCTGGAGTGTCTGAAGAAACGGGGGAGTGTCTGGGCGAACGCTGGGTGTGTTTGTGACGTCAAACCAGGAACGAAACTGACTGAACTGATCGCAATGGCTGAGTAAGTCTCGAGCTACTCAGAAACTGCTAAGAAATTTCTATTCGCAATTCTGCTAATCTTTCGTTTGCAATTCTGCTATGCTATGATACACTCCCAGAGGGCGGTGGCTTAGCGTGTGCAATGCTGCTAAAAGCAGCTAGCGAGCGAACAACTCGGAATGAGGGCCATAGTTTTCATTAACTACTACCACAAACCTTAATGTGTGCTTCTCAGATGGTAATACCACCCAAAGTTCAAAATAAAGTCCTAGCTAAACTACACAAAGGGGATCTGGTTACTGTTAAGATGAAGAATTTGCAATGAGCAATGTGTGGTGGCCTGGGAATCGATATAGAAACGGAAACTTTTACTATGGGGTGTTTAAGATGTCAGAAATTGCATTTGTGGGACTGGCTATAAAGTACCAGTCAATCAGCTCCTAACTGCCATGTTACAGGCTGTGGGGCTCATTTAACTCATTTGATAAAACTCGTGAACGATAAAACTTGTTGCATATGATACATTGTGCTCCAGCCAATCAGCTCCTAACTGTCATGTGTTCAGCTCCTGTCCCTTCTCCCACTCCAATATAGAACCAACCCCCTGACACTACACGGTTGATTCTATATCGGAGTGGGAGAAGGGACCTTCTGACGTACCTAGGGGAGGAGACACGTCTCCAGGGGGAGGAGCTATGGCCGAACAGGGTACCCGAAAAGTACGCTCGCCACCTAGTAGAGCAGGGGTGGGCAATTATTTCAGCTGGAGGGCCGCTTAACACTTCCAGCGAATATTCGAGGGCCACACACAAAATACTCAGAGTCCCCTTTTTACACATTACGGCAGACAGCGTCCCCTTTTTACACATTACGGCAGACAGCGTCCCCCCTTTTTACACATTACGGCAGACAGTGTGCCCTTTTTTACACATTACGGCAGACAGCGTCCCCTTTTTACACATTACGGCAGACAGCGTCCCCCTTTTTTACACATTACGGCAGACAGTGTCCCCTTTTTACACATTACGGCAGACAGCGTCCCCCTTTTTATACATTACAGCAGACAGTCCCTACCCCCCCTTTCCTCCCCTCCCCTAAACCCATATTGCAGTTTTTAACTCCCCTCCCTCCCCACCCTTAAACCTATATGGCAGCTTAAGAACTGATCCAGGGGTTGGCTGGACAGGGGGTTTACCTGTTTGTCACAGTGGCAGACGATCCCCGCTGTCCGATGATCCGCGCTGCTGCCGGCCGGAGTCACCACTGATGTGGCCTCTCCTGCTCCGGCTCGCTGCCCGCTGCTTCTCCTCACTGGCCACCGCTCAATCTCCTCCTCACAGGCCGCCGCTCCTGCTCACTGCAGTGCCCGCTCCCCGCGCCGCTCAGCTAACAGAGGAAATCCCGGTCAGCTGACCCTGTGACGTGACCGGGATTTCCTCAGCGGCGCTGCATCTGAGAGCAGTGCAATGACAAGCGGCCCGTCGGGCCGCTTGTCATTGCACTCTGGTGGGGCACAGCGGGCCAGGCAGGATCGGTCCGCGGGCCGCATCTGGCCAGCGGGCCGCCTGTTGCCCACCCCTATAGTAGAGGAACTATCCCGCTGGCATAGCTCCTCCCCCTTGTGTCGTGACTCCTCCCCCTGAGGAAAAAAGGTCCCTTAGCCCACTTGGATCTAGCTTCAACCATCACTACACGGTTGGTTCTATATCGGAGGGGCTGAAGGGACCTTGTGACGTATCTAGGGGAGGAGCTACGTCACCAGGGGGAGGAGCTACGGGCGAACATGGTACCCGAAAAGTACCCTCGCGGGCTCGCTTCGCTCGCCACGCTTCGGGCACGGTGGCTCGCTCCGCTCCGCTTCGCTCACCACCTAATTACTAAAGGTAATAGTTGGTGGCGTGGACAGTAGAGGAACTATCCCGCTGGCGTAGCTCCTCCCCCTTGTGTCGTAACTCCTCCCCCAAATGGAAAAGGTCCCTTAGCCCACTTGATTCTAGCAGCTACCATCACTACACTCCTGGTCCCACCTCGATAGATGCTAGAAGCAAGTGTGCTCACTGTGCTGCAGCTGAAGGACCACCTCTCCAGGATCACTTTAAGCCCTGACTGCACGCATGCATGAATGAAGGAACAGAGTCGTTGTATATTCAGTGGTAAACCTAGCGCAGAGAAGAATATTCCCACACAAAAGTCCAGCTGCTGTACCTACTCTCTGCGCGCTGTCTATAGCGCCGCCGTAGCGTTCTCGGTACTAGCTAGGGACAGGCAGTGATCAGGGCACCCGTACGTGTCTGAGGTCCTTCTGTGACGTGACGTTATGCGGAAGCTGCTCCTGCCACATGGTGCTGCTGTTGCTGACGGGAGGGTGCCAGTGCTGTGAGCGAGCCGCTGTGCCGGGGCGAGAGAGGCGGAGGCGCAGGGCTGAGTGCCCCTTATCCCCTGTGTGTCTCATTTGCTGGTAATGTAGTATCTGACGATGCTGATACCCCGAAGAGGGTGTAGGCCTACAGACACGGGGCCGCTGGGGCTAACGCACAGGGCAGGCTGTGTTCTCAGCCAGGGGACAGGAGTCCTATACGGTAGTACAAGCCTGTAGCTTGCCTGCAGATGGCGGAGGGGACTACAAGTCCCAGCATGTCACGGTTGCCATGAATGGAGTTTGTCCTATGTCTCAGCTTCAACACTATAGTATTGGTGCTGTTTCCCCCAGGCTATGCCTTGTAACTCATGGACCCCATAAGCTGGCCACACATCTAATAAGCCCTACACCAGTGTTTCCCAACCTCGGTCCTCAAGGCACACTAACAGTCCTGGTTTTAGTGATATCCAGGTTTGAACATAGGTGACTTAATTAGTAGCTCAGTTATTTTGATTTAACCATCTGTGCTGAAGCCTGGATATCCCTAAAACCTGCACTGTTGGTGTGCCTTGAGGATCGCGGTTGGGAATGCCTGTCCTACACACTAGCTGATTGGCTGCCGAGGTGGCTGACGGACAACACGGCGTGGGGGTGACGAGGGCTTCATTCTCTCCGTCACCCGGCCCCATAGCAATATTGTCCATATTGGCTTGCAGGCATAAATGAGCCGGAACCAATGATGAACGAGCGCGGGGCTGGGCATCGTTCATAGTTGGTGCCTACACACTGAAAGATATGAACAATATTTTGTTCATTAATGAACAAGATAATTCATATCTTTCAGTGTAATCGGCCAGTGTGTAGGACCCTTAAAGATTATCTAATACCCCTTTTCCACTAGCTCCAAAAACTCTGGTTTCTGCGCGGGGACACGCATTTACCTATGTTCTTTGGTAGAGGAAATTGCTCCCTCTGAAAAAACCCAGGTCAAGTGACCTGGCAATCCTACCCAGGTAGCTACCTGGGTTGGACACGGAAATGACCCGGGTAAGGGTGTAGTGCAGTGGTTCCCAAACTCTTTTGAATCATGGTGCCCTAGAGTATCAGAATTTTTTCACGGCACCCCTGGCCCAAAAGTTTCTTATTGAGAATTTTAGAAAACAATAACTAATTTATGTTTGTGTCATCCTTAGTTTCTTTACTGTGGTGCGGGACAATATTTGCTTCTGTTTG
The DNA here is from genome assembly GCF_028390025.1 of Pseudophryne corroboree. Taxonomy (NCBI): domain Eukaryota; kingdom Metazoa; phylum Chordata; class Amphibia; order Anura; family Myobatrachidae; genus Pseudophryne; species Pseudophryne corroboree. Next base: position 279,539,031 of record NC_086447.1, read on the forward strand.
TCCTCATATTTTATGATTGGCAGCCACAAGCACTGGTTTTGTCTATTACTTTGACCAGAAATAGTTTGAATTGGTCCTGGACCACCAACCCAGGGCACCCCAGTGCTGCTGTCAGTCCTGCTATGCAGACAGCAGCGCTGGCCGGGACAGTGTGTGCCGAAGGTTGGGGGCAGCCCAGCAGCTTCCAGAGTGCTGGGCTTGCCCCCAGCGTGACAGTGGGCAGTATCACATTGGGGGCGTGTCCTAACGGGACCGAGGCCATGCCCCGAGGGTCTCGATCTGCTGGTTTTCCCGGCACTCAGAGATGACGTCATCTCTAATCAGTCTGATCAGTTACAAGTTACAGTTACAAGACACTGTTAATGTATCCATCCTCAACTTATATAACTTCACTTCAGCTTTCCATTTCTTCAGCTGTGATCTAAATCTTCAATCAATACTAACCTGGGCTGCACAGATGTTACCCATTCTTGAATATTTAGAGGAACATTTCTCGCCATATCCTAGTTTTGTCTGCAATTAAAAGAAAAAAAAATAGGTGCAGATTCAGTTCTGAGTAATGTAATAGCGTTTTGGGTATACGTTGCTGGCGGTTGGGATCCCGATGGCCAGCATACAGACGCCGGGATCCCGGACGCCAAAATGCTGGCAGGGGGGGCGAGCACAACGAAGCCCCTTGCGGGTTTGTGGTTTGCTGCGCTCGCTAATTGTTCTATTCCCACTCTATGGGTGTTGTGGACACCCACGAGTGGAAATGGGTGGTCTTCAGTATGCCGGCTGTCGGGATCCCGGCGCACAGTATACCGGCGCCGGGATCCCGACAGCCGGCATACCGACACTTATTCTCCCTCGTGGGGGTCCACGACCCCCCCGGAGGGAGAATAAAACCGCGCCACCGTGCCCGCAAGGGTCTCATTTGCGCTCGCCACACTGTCGGTATGCCAGCGGTCGGGCTCCCGGCGCTGGTATGCTGGTCGCCGGGAGCCCGACCGCTGGCAAACAGTACTACACCCGTGGAAATATCCCCTTTTAGCTGGGATTCCGGCTGGCAGCATTGTGGGTGTTCGGGATCCCGGCAATGGTATGCTGACCGCCGGGATCCAGGTCGCCAGCAACGTAACCGCATCCGGTAACGGCAGCACATAGCAATTGCAACATCGTTCCTTTTGCCTCACAGTGCCATCCGTTCAAAGTGACATAATTTTTTGTTGATTTGTATCAATTCTTTCTACCAAACATTAGATTGTTTATACACTAATAGGAATGTGAGCTGTACCAGTGACGCGCACACACGTAACGCCCCCCTGTACCAGTGACACATACACACGTAACGCCCCCCTGTACCAGTGACGCATACACCTGTAACGCCCCCTGTACCAGTGAGGCTTACACCTGTAACGCCCCCCTGTACCAGTGAGGCTTACACCTGTAACGCCCCCCTGTACCAGTGAGGCTTACACCTGTAACGCCCCCCTGTACCAGTGAGGCTTACACCTGTAACGCCCCCCTGTACCAGTGAGGCTTACACCTGTAACGCCCCCCTGTACCAGTGAGGCTTACACCTGTAACGCCCCCCTGTACCAGTGAGGCTTACACCTGTAACGCCCCCCTGTACCAGTGAGGCTTACACCTGTAACGCCCCCCTGTACCAGTGAGGCTTACACCTGTAACGCCCCCCTGTACCAGTGAGGCTTACACCTGTAACGCCCCCCTGTACCAGTGAGGCTTACACCTGTAACGCCCCCCTGTACCAGTGAGGCTTACACCTGTAACGCCCCCCTGTACCAGTGAGGCTTACACCTGTAACGCCCCCCTGTACCAGTGAGGCTTACACCTGTAACGCCCCCCTGTACCAGTGAGGCTTACACCTGTAACGCCCCCCTGTACCAGTGAGGCTTACACCTGTAACGCCCCCCTGTACCAGTGAGGCTTACACCTGTAACGCCCCCCTGTACCAGTGAGGCTTACACCTGTAACGCCCCCCTGTACCAGTGAGGCTTACACCTGTAACGCCCCCCTGTACCAGTGAGGCTTACACCTGTAACGCCCCCCTGTACCAGTGAGGCTTACACCTGTAACGCCCCCCTGTACCAGTGAGGCTTACACCTGTAACGCCCCCCTGTACCAGTGAGGCTTACACCTGTAACGCCCCCCTGTACCAGTGAGGCTTACACCTGTAACGCCCCCCTGTACCAGTGAGGCTTACACCTGTAACGCCCCCCTGTACCAGTGAGGCTTACACCTGTAACGCCCCCCTGTACCAGTGAGGCTTACACCTGTAACGCCCCCCTGTACCAGTGAGGCTTACACCTGTAACGCCCCCCTGTACCAGTGAGGCTTACACCTGTAACGCCCCCCTGTACCAGTGAGGCTTACACCTGTAACGCCCCCCTGTACCAGTGAGGCTTACACCTGTTACGCCCCCCTGTACCAGTGACGCTTACACCTGTAACGCCCCCCTGTACCAGTGACGCTTACACCTGTAACGCCTCCCCCTGTACCAGTGACGCTTACACACGTAACGCCCCCCTGTTCCAGTGACGCTTACACACGTAACGCCCCCCTGTACCAGTGACGCTTACACACGTAACGCCCCTGTACCAGTGATGCTTACACACGTAATGCCCTCTGTACCAATGACGTAATGCCCCCTGTAGCAGTGACGCTTACACACGCAGCGCCCCCTGTAGCAGTGACGCTTACACACGCAGCGCCCCCTGTACCAGTGATGCTTACACGCGTAACGCCCCCCTGTACCAGTGACGCTTACAGACCTAACGCCCCCCCCTTTACCAGTGACGCTTACAGGCGTAACGCCCACTTTACCAGTGACGCTTACAGGCGTAACGCCCCCGGTTCCAGTGACACTTACACACGTAACGACTCCCTGTACCAATGACGTAATGCCCCCTGTACCAGTGACACACATGTAACGCTCTCTGTAGCAGTGATGCTTACACACGTAACACCTCCCTGTACCAGTGACGCTTACACAGGTAATGCCCCCTGTACCAGTGACGCTTACACAGGTAATGCCCCCTGTACCAGTGACGCTTACACAGGTAATGCCCCCTGTACCAGTGACGCTTACACAGGTAATGCCCCCTGTACCAGTGACGCTTACACACGTAACGCCCCCCTGTACCAGTGACGCTTACACACGTAACGCCCCCCTGTACTAGTGACGCTTACCCACGTAATGCCCCCTGTACCAGTGACGCTTACCCACGTAATGCCCCCTGTAGCAGTGACGCTTACACACGTAACGCTCTCTGTACCAGTGACGTTTACACACGTAATGCCCCCTGTACCAGTGACGCCTTCACACGTAACACCCCCCTGTACCATTGACGCTTACACACATGCTTACACATTATACTGCACAATAACACACACACACACACACACACACACACACACACACACACACACACACACACACACACACACTGTACATACATTACACACATACCACAGTCACACATTCACATACATACACACATACTTTCACTCACTCTCTTTCCATCCACTTACCTAAGGAGGTCTGGCAGGCAGAGCTGGAGCAGATCATCCTCCTGTTCAGCCTGGTCCCCTGTAGCTACGCCCCCAGTCCCGTGTAGCTCCACCCCCTTTAGGTCCGCACACTGCACTGACACAGGAGAGGGGAGAGGAGGCTTCAGGCTGCCGGCGCCGCTGCCTGTCACACAGTGACAGGCGCAACAGCAGCCGGCAGCAGAGGGACATCGGCTCAGTACAGGGATGCAGCGCAGGGAGAGTGCCTCTCCATCCTGTCGCCTCCCTGCACTGTATCCCTTTGGTGAGCGGCTTGCACCGGCTCTGGTGAGACGTTACTGTTATTGCCAAAGTGATTGTATGAACACTTGGCCATTGCATAATTCTCGTCGATGTGTGCAGTTGTGCAGAGCAGATGCTTATTGTTTGGCCTTTAATCATCCCTAGGTGATAGAAATAATTTGTAAAGTAAGAAATTTTTTATGAATATGTTACTTGCCCTCATTTTTTGAAGTTACAATAAAATATATAGTTAAACTCTTAGTCTTGTGTACCTGCTCTGCATTTATATGTAAATCCTCTTTTTTTTTCTTTTTTTTTTCTCAGATTCAGATTTTAACAGGATGGAGTACATGAAGGGGCCAGCGACAAGCAGCCAAGGAAACATGTAAGAAGAGCTCTAGAGGAGACAATGGGCGATACTAAATTGTTATATTGCGTCCGACCTCCCGTATAAAGATACGGGAGATTGCAGGGCGATGTTCAATTGATCTTTTTTTCACGGCTGTCGTGACCATAGAGGTCGGGTTTAGCCGCGTAAATGGGCTAAACCCGACCAAACTAATTGGCTCAATGCGAAAAGTCCCGTTTGGGCTCCCAAACGGATCACTTTTCACACATTTCAGCTCGCCACCCCCAGGGAGGAGCGAGCTAAAATGCTGGCACCTGCAGCCATCTTGCCCCGAACAGAACAACAATTGAATTGCTCTGTTGGGCGCCATCTATTGGCTGCTGACATGAACACAATTGAATACGACCCAATGTGTCTTAAAAGAGGAGTTTGTTTTTATTGGACTTTTATTTTTGGATTAGTCTGTTAGTTTCTGTCTAGCATAATAGATGTTAATTCATTTTTGTTGTAAAATTGTTCTCTTTGTGTGAGTGGTTGTGTAGTGTGAATGCTTAGAAGCCCCCACACATCACCTGCCTACGTTAGTGGTTCTGAATTCCACAATGTGAATAGATTTACAGGTAATATTGGGTTTACTTTGCTAAAGAATGCATTTAGTAGATTAGAAGATTGTCCGACAGAGTGATATGCAAAAAGGACCCGATGGATGAAAATATTACAAAAAAACAAACTTAGGGCCTAATTTAGAGGTAGGATTGATCAGTGTTACGTTTTCTGTAGCAGCGGATCTGAGAAGGTATGTAAATGATGCAGCTGTTCTCTTTTGAAATAAGACACCCACCTGTACCTTCTCAGGTCCACTGCATGTATCCGAAAAAGCAGCATCAGGTCACCATTGGCATACACTGGCTGGATCATTGGACATTAGTAACCCTAAGGTTAGCAGGGGTTTAGAAAGGAAAAGACTCTAACTCATGGGTCTTCAACCTGTGGCCATCCAGCTGCTGCGGAACTGCACAGCCCAGCATGCCCTGCCTCAGTTTTAAGATGCCTTAATAACAAAACTGTGGCAGGGCATGCTGGGATGTGTAGTTCCACAACAGCTGGATGGCCACAGGTTGAAGACCCGTTCTCTAATTGCAGGGTATTCATAGCAGGTTTGACATAAAGCGTAACTTTTATTATGTAAAGTATATTTCAAAATGACTCGCACTGACACAAAACAAAAGTAAAAAATGATAAAGGGCCTAATTCAGTTGGGATAGTAAATTCTGCTAATTAGCAGAATTTGCTATCCTTTGGAGCGCTTGCTGGGGGCCGCCCAGCATGCTGACCGGCGCCTCCCCCAATTCATCAAGCAGAAATTGTGATCACAACGCAATTTCTGGTTGATAGCAGAAATAGAGGAAGCCTCCTGCCGGCGCAGCTTGGCTGTGCCCGCAGGAGACCTGCCGCTATCGTCCCGATGTCACACAGCCACCACGATTACGCCCCCACTTGGGCCACACCGACCCACCATTCGTCTGGCTCTGCCTCCGCAACACTCCGTCACCTCCCTGGAAATGGAGCGTTATCCTCCCCCCCGCACCGTGACCGCCTCTGCCTGATTGAGAGGTAGAGGCGATCGCATTTTCTGCACCCCCCCCCCCCCCCCCCGCAGAAAATTCGGGCACAGGATGGGCGCTGTGCATGCATCTTTTTCTCAAAAAATCCAGATGGATCGCACACTGCAATCCAACCTGAATTAGGCCCAAAGTGTAGGGTTGAGGATAAGAGTCCCTTCTTCCTATGGACGATGAAATATTAGCACAATATTACAAATAATGGCCGTAAAATACATACATCTAAAATGCACACGGTTTAAATTGAGGTAGTGTCACCGTTCGGCTGGAATTACTGTCCCATTCAGTGTTAATCACGGTTGAGGTATTGCGGTTTGTTCAATGTTGTAAAGTATAAAATAATTAGGATAAAGAAGCCTGTTTTCTAGATTCCGCTTCTCATTATTTGCTATAAAGCATTGGAGGGTGAGTGAGAGACTTGTACTCACAGTTTACCCTATGGAACAACAGGCAATATCAGCATGTCTCATCAGCTGTACTGGTCTTCTCCTGACAGTCATACCAGAAGGCATTGGACAACCTGGTGGAGAATTACTGTGCCAATGTATATTTCTGATAGGAAAAATAGATAAAGTAGGTTGTGGGGTGCATTTGTGCTACAATGGGACTAATTCCGAACCCGATCGCACGCTGCACTTCCTCGCAGCGGTGCGATCGGGTCTGGAATTCGCATGCGCGGTGTTGCCCGGCGACAGCCGTCGCCAGGCAACAATGCTGACTACGAAGACAGCGGTCGCAACGGCGACTGCAAGAAGATTGACTGCAGGCAGGCGTTCCGGGGCGGCAACTCACCGTTTGGAGCTGTTTTCGGGGAGTGGTAAGAAAAACGCAGGCGTGTCCAGGCGAACAGAGGGCGGATGTCTGACGTCAAAGCCAAGCCCATCATCGCTGGACACGTCGCACAGGGTAAGTATGTCCAGCCCTGGTCTTATTTTGTGTGAAACTTTTTTAGCATAGCAGGGCTGCACAAGTGATCGCAGCCCTGCTATGCTAAAATACACTCCCCCATAGGCGGAGATTAGTTGATCGCACCAGCAGTAAAAAGTTGCTTGGTGCTATCAACTCGGAATGAGGGCCTATATCCATTTATGTAATGGATGGATTTACTTAATTGACCAGTCACTTGTTACTGTACATAATTTCTCTAACGTCCTAAGTGGATGCTGGGGACTCCGTAAGGACCATGGGGAATAGCGGCTCCGCAGGAGACTGGGCACAAAAGTAAAGCTTTAGAACTACCTGGTGTGCACTGGCTCCTCCCCCTATGACCCTCCTCCAAGCCTCAGTTAGATTTTTGTGCCCGAACGAGAAGGGTGCACACTAGGTGGCTCTCCTGAGCTGCTTAGTGAAAAGTTTAGTTTTAGGTTTTTTATTTTCAGTGAGACCTGCTGGCAACAGGCTCACTGCATCGAGGGACTAAGGGGAGAAGAAGCGAACTCACCTGCGTGCAGAGTGGATTGGGCTTCTTAGGCTACTGGACATTAGCTCCAGAGGGACGATCACAGGCCCAGCCATGGATGGGTCCCAGAGCCGCGCCGCCGGCCCCCTTACAGAGCCAGAAGACAGAAGAGGTCCGGAAAATCGGCGGCAGAAGACGTCCTGTCTTCAACAAGGTAGCGCACAGCACTGCAGCTGTGCGCCATTGCTCTCAGCACACTTCACACTCCGGTCACTGAGGGTGCAGGGCGCTGGGGGGGGGGCGCCCTGAGACGCAATAAAAACACCTTGGATGGCAAAAAATGCATCACATATAGCTCCTGGGCTATATGGATGAATTTAACCCCTGCCAGAATACATAGAAAAACGGGAGTAAGGCCGCCGATAAGGGGGCGGAGCCTATCTCCTCAGCACACTGGCGCCATTTTCCCTCACAGCTCCGTTGGAGGGAAGCTCCCTGTCTCTCCCCTGCAGTCACTACACTACAGAAAGGGTTAAAAAAGAGAGGGGGGGCACTAATTACGCGCAGTATTAAAGATACAGTAGCTATAAGGGGAAAAACACTTATATAAGGTTATCCCTGTATATATATATATAGCGCTCTGGTGTGTGCTGGCAAACTCTCCCTCTGTCTCCCCAAAGGGCTAGTGGGGTCCTGTCCTCTATCAGAGCATTCCCTGTGTGTGTGCTGTAGGTCGGTACGTTTGTGTCGACATGTATGAGGAGAAAAATGATGTGGAGACGGAGCAGATTGCCTGTAATAGTGATGTCACCCCCTAGGGGGTCGACACCTGAGTGGATTAACTGTTGGAAGGAATTACGTAACAGTGTCAGCTCTGTATAAAAGACAGTGGTTGACATGAGACAGCCGGCTACTCAGCTTGTGCCTGTCCAGACGTCTCATAGGCCGTCGGGCTCTAAAGCGCCCGTTACCTCAGATGGCAGATATAGACGCCGACACGGATACTGACTCCAGTGTCGACGGTGAAGAGACAAATGTGACTTCCAGTAGGGCCACACGTTACATGATTGAGGCAATGAAAAATGTTTTACACATTTCTGATAATACGAGTACCACCAAAAAGGGGTATTATGTTCGGTGAGGAAAAACTACCTGTAGTTTTCCTGAATCTGAGAAATTAAATGAGGTGTGTGATGATGCGTGGTTTTCCCCCGATAACAACTGATAATTTCTAAAATGTTATTGGCATTATATCCTTTCCCGCCAGAGGTTAGGGTGCGTTGGGAAACACCCCCTAGGGTGGATAAAGCGCTCACACGCTTGTAAGAACAAGGGCTCTACCCTCTCCTGAGATGGCCGCCCTTAAGGATCCTGCTGATAGAAAGCAGGAGGGCATCCTAAAAGGTATTTACACACATACTGGTGTTATACTGCGACCAGCAATCGCCTCAGCCTGGATGTGCAGTGCTGGGTTGGCGTGGTCGGATTCCCTGACTGAAAATATTGATACCCTAGATAGGGACAGTATATTATTGCCTATAGAGCATTTAAAAGAGGCATTTCTATATATGCGTGATGCACAGCGGAATATTTGCCGACTGGCATCAAGTCTAAGTGCGTTGTCCATTTCTACCAGTAGAGGGTTATGGACACGACAGTGGTCAGGTGATGCGGATTCCAAACGGCATTTGGAAGTATTGCCTTATTAAGGGGAGGAGTTATTTGGGGTCGGTCTTTCAGACCTGGTGGCCACGGCAACAGCTGGGAAATCCACGTTTGTACCCCAGGTCGCCTCTCAACATGAGAAGACGCCGTATTATCAGGCGCAGTCTTTTCGTGGGCAAGCGGGCAAAAGGTTCCTCATTTCTGCCCCGTGACAGAGGGAGAGGAAAAAGGCTGCAGAAATCAGCCAGTTCCCAGGAACAGAAACCCTCTCCCGCCTCTGCCAAGCCCTCAGTATGACGCTGGGGCTTTACAAGCAGAATCAGGCACGGTGGGGGCCCGTCTCAATGAATTTCAGCGCGCAGTGGGCTCACTCGCAAGTAGACCCCTGGATCCTTCAGGTGATATCTCAGGGGTACAAATTGGAATTCGAGTTTCCTAAAGTCGGCTTTACCGATGTCTCCTTCTGACAGGGAGACAGTTTTGGAAGCCATTCACAAGCTGTATTCCCAGCAGGTGAAAATCAAGGTACCCCTCCTGCAACAGGGAACGGGGTATTATTCCACACTGTTGTGGTACCGAAGCCGGACGGCTCGGTGAGACCGATTCTAAATCTAAAATCTTTGAACACTTACATACAGAGGTTCAAATTCAAGATTGAGTCACTCAGAGCAGTGATTGCGAACCTGGAAGAAGAGGACTACATGATGTCTCGGGACATCAAGGATGCTTACCTTCATGTCCCAATTTACCCTTCTCACCAAGGGTACCTCAGGTTTATGGTACAGAACTGTCACTATCAGTTTCAGACGCTGCCGTATGGATGGTCCACGGCACCCCGGGTCTTTACCAAGGTAATGGCCGAAATGATGATACTCCTTCGAAGGAAGGGAATTTTAGTTATCCCTTAATTGGACGATTCCCTGATAAGGGTAAGATCCAGGGAACAGTTGGAGGTCGGTGTAGCACTATCTCAGGTAGTGTTGCGGCAGCACGATTGGATTCTCAATATTCCAAAATCGCAGCTGATTCCGACGACTCGTCTTCTGTTCTTAGGGATGATCCTGGACACAGTTCAGAAAAAGGTGTTTCTCCCGGAGGAGAAAGTCAGGGAGTTATCCGAGCTAGTCGGGAACCTCCTATAACCGAGCCAAGTCTCAGTACATCAATGAGATGGTTCTGGGAAAAATGGTGGCTTCCTATGAAGCAATCCCATGCGGCAGATTCCACGCAAGAACTTTCCAGTGGGACCTGCTGGACAAATGATCTGGGTCGCATCTTTAGATGCATCAGCGGATAACCCTGTCACCAAGCACAAGGGTGTCTCTCCTGTGGTGGTTGCAGAGTGCTCATCTTCTAGAGGGCCGCACATTCAGGACTGGGTCCTGGTGACCATGGATGCCAGCCTGCGAGGCTGGGGAGCAGTCACACAGGGAAGGAATTTCCAGAGCTTATGGTCAAGCCTGGAGACATCACTTCACATAAATATCCTGAACTAAGGGCCATTTACAATGCTCTAAGCTCAGCAAGACCTCTGCTTCAAGGTCACCCGGAGTTGATCCATTCGGACAACATCACGGCAGTCACCCACGTAAACAGACAGGGTGACACAAGAAGCAGAAGGGCAATGGCAGAAGCTGCAAGGATTCTTCGCTGGGCGGAAAATCATGTGATAGCACTGTCAGCAGTATTCATTCCGGGAGTGGACAACTGGGAAGCAGACTTCCTCAGCAGACACGACCTCCACCCGGGAGAGTGGGGACTTCACCCAGAAGTCTTCCACATGTTTATAAAACTCGACAAGTATAGCGCCAGGTCAAGGGACCCTCAGGCAATAGCTGTAGACGCTCTGGTAACACAGTGGGTGTACCAGTCAGTGTATGTGTTCCCTCCTCTGCCTCTCATAACCAAGGTACTGAGAATTATAAGATGGAGAGGAGTAAGCACTATATTCGTGGCTCCGGATTGGCCAAGAAGGACTTGGTAACCGGAACTTCAAGAGATGCTCACGGAGGATCCGTGGCCTCTACCTCTAAGAAGGGACCTGCTCCAGCAAGGACCCTGTCTGTTCCAAGACTTACCGCGGCTGCGTTTAACGGCAGGGCGGTTGAACGCCGGATCCTGAAGGAAAAAGGCATTCCGGATGAAGTCATCCCTATCCTGATCAAAGCCAGGAAAGATATAACCGCAAAACATTATCACCGCATTTGGCGAAAATATGTTGCGTGGTGCGAGGCCAGTAAGGCCCCGACGGAGGAATTTTCAACTAGGTCGATTCCTACATTTCCTGCAAACAGGAGTGTCTATGGGCCTGAAATGGGGGTCCATTAAGGTTCAAATTTCGGCCCTGTCAATTTTCTTCCAAAAAGAACTAGCTTCAGTCCCTGAAGTTCAGACGTTTGTGAAAGGGGTACTGTATATACAGCCTCCTTTTGTGCCTCCAGTGGCACCTTGGGATCTAAATGTAGTTTTTGGGTTCCAAAAGTCACATTGGTTTGAACCACTTAAATATGTGGAGTTAAAATATCTCACATGGAAAGTGGTCATGCTGTTGGTCCTGGCCTGGGCCAAGTGCGTGTCAGAATTGGCGGCTTTATCCTGTAAAAGCCCTCATCTGATTTTCCATTCGGACAGGGCGGAATTGAGGACTTGTCCTCAGTTTCTCCCTAAGGTGGTTTTCAGCGTTTCACCTGAATCAACCTATTGTGGTGCCTGCGGCTACTAGGGACTTGGAGGACTCCAAGTTGCTAGACGTTGTCAGAGCCCTGGAAATATAGGTTTCCAGGATGGCTGGAGTCAGAAAATCTGACTCGTTGTTTATTCTGTATGCACCCAACAAGCTGGGTGCTCCTGCTTCTAAGCAGACTATTGCTCGTTGGATTTGTAGTACAATTCAGCTTGCACATTCTGTGGCAGGCCTGCCACAGCCAAAATCTGTAAAAGCCCATTCCACAAGGAAGGTGGGCTCATCTTGGGCGGCTGCCCGAGGGGTCTCGGCTTTACAACTTTGCCGAGCAGCTACTTGGTCAGGAGCAAATACGTTTGTAAAATTCTACAAATTTGATACCCTGGCTGAGGAGGACCTGGAGTTCTCTCATTTGGTGCTGCAGAGTCATCCGCACTCTCCCGCCCGTTTGGTAGCTTTGGTATAATCCCCATGGTCCTTACGGAGTCCCCAGCATCCACTTAGGACGTTAGAGAAATTAAGAATTTACTTACCGATAATTCTATTTCTCGTAGTCCGTAGTGGATGCTGGGCGCCCATCCCAAGTGCGGATTGTCTGCAATACTGGTACATAGTTATTGTTACCAAAAAATCGGGTTATTGCTGTAGTGAGCCATCTTTTCTAGAGGCTCCTCTGTTATCATGCTGTTAACTGGGTTTAGATCACAAGTTATATGGTGTGATTGGTGTGGCTGGTATGAGTCTTACCCGGGATTCAAAATCCTTCCTTATTGTGTACGCTCGTCCGGGCACAGTATCCTAACTGAGGCTTGGAGGAGGGTCATAGGGGGAGGAGCCAGTGCACACCAGGTAGTTCTAAAGCTTTACTTTTGTGCCCAGTCTCCTGCGGAGCCGCTATTCCCCATGGTCCTTACGGAGTCCCCAGCATCCACTACGGACTACGAGAAATAGAATTATCGGTAAGTAAATTCTTATTTTTTTGAGAATTCGAAACAGTTGGTATTAAATAAAGCAACAATTTGCAGAACATGTATCAAATATACAGTGCACATTCAGTGCATGTGCTGACTTGGTTGCCAATCAGTTTTCTCACAGCTGCAACCATGTATGTTATGTTGTACCAAGGGAAGCAAATGATAATTCAAACAGGTGATAACATACGCTTTACTATATATCTTGGCAGGAGATTAATATACTGATAGCAGAAACTTGTAGTTAATTCTCACCTCAGGTGGCAGAGAGACCTATTTAAATGTAGCAAAGTTTGTTCAAAAAAATATGCATCCGATTTTGTCAAATCGCGGGTGCGTGCATACCCGCGAAAAGTCCGTTTTCATGGCAAAAAAAAAGTTGAAAATGGCAATTATGGTATATTGCAGCGATCTGCAAATAGTCTGTCAAACCAAAGAACAAATATAGATCATGGTTGTATAATGAATTAGAAAATGGGAAAAAAGTGAAAATTAGTGGTTCCTTTATACAGCAACCGCATACGGTATGTAACTTAGCGCCTATTTCAGACCTGATCGCAGCAGCAAAATTTTTCACTAATGGGCAAAACCATGTGCACTGCAGGGGAGGCAGATATAACACGTGCAGAGAGAGTTAGATTTGGGTGGGGTGTGTTCAAACTGAAAACTAAATTGCATTGTGAAAATAAAGCAGCCAGTATCTACCCTGCACAGAAACAAAATAACCCACCCAAATCTAAAGGTGTGTACACACGGTGAGACTTCGGCTATGCCCGATTCTCACTGTGTGATATAGACTGTGGTCGGTATAGCAAGCCTAGATGACTGTATTTGCGATACTAACTATGGGAGTAATTCTAAGTTGATCGCGGCAGGAATTTTGTTAGCAGTTGGGCAAAACCATGTGTACTGCAGGGGAGGCAGATATGACATGTGCAGAGAGAGTTAGATTTGGGTGGGGTGTGTACAATCTGCAATCTAATTTGCAGTGTAAAAATAAAGCAGGCAGTATTTACCCTGCACAGAAATAAAATAACCCACCCAAATCTAACTCTCTCTGCACATGTTATATCTGCCTCCCCTGCAGTGCACATGGTTTTGACCAACTGCTAACAAAATTCCTGCTGCGATCATCTTGGAATTACCCCCTATGTGCGATTTTGGCTAAGTGTCAATTTTGACTATACTTTCATACTAGATAGTCAAAATTGACTTGCCTGCACAGTCTCGCGGGACCGCTCATCGGGATCGCAAAGTGACTTTCACCTTGCGATCTCCACTAACTTTCCTTGCGATTTTGACTATATAGTCAAAATCGCAAGCAAAAAAATGTCACCGTGTGTACACACCTTCACTCTCTCTGCACATGTTATATCTGCTCCACCTGCAGAAACATGGTTTTGCCCATTAGAGAGAGATTCTGCTGCTGCGATCAGGTCTGAATTAGGCCCTTAGACAGCAAATGGGGCAGAAAGCATAAAGTTCCCGTGGTTTACTCAGTTCTGTTATAATAAGTCACAGTTTGTTGCTTTTAATGAAATCCTGGTAAAATAGATAAATTCTTATGTAAATAATGGACTGTTATACCCTAATGTGTGGATTAGTTTATAGAGCCATACAAACCTTTGTACAGGGTGTCCCATTCTGCGCAAAAACGGGTAGCCAGTGAGTTCCATACGTAAGTTTCGCCTTGGGCGCGGGGATTTCACTAGGGAACCCTAAGGTTACTCAGATTGTCCATCGTACAAAGGTGCTGATGTCAGGGAATCTTCATTGGAGGTGCATTCTTTTTCTTCACCACGCCCCTAAAACTAAACACCTCAGTTTTGAGCAACGGTCCCCTTCTCCCCAAAACACCTGTGGCTTGTCAATTTATCTGCACATTGCAACCGGGTGCCGGTTCATACGCAGTTCCAGAATCCATCAGCCATTTACAAGCCAATTGGGACTGCATCCAGGGCTGAATCAGGCACTTAATCCAATAAGTACAGTTCTCTAAAGTGCATTTTTTATTTCTCTGATGTCCTAGTGGATGCTGGGGACTCCGTAAGGACCATGGGGAATAGACGGGCTCCGCAGGAGACTGGGCACTCTAAAGAAAGATTTAGGACTATCTGGTGTGCACTGGCTCCTCCCCCTATGACCCTCCTCCAAGCCTCAGTTAGATTTCTGTGCCCGGCTGAGCTGGATGCACACTAGGGGCTCTCCTGAGCTCCTAGGAAGAAAGTGTTTGTTAGGTTTTTTATTTTCAGTGAGACCTGCTGGCAACAGGCTCACTGCATCGAGGGACTAAGGGGAGAAGAAGCGAACCTACCTAAGTGGTGGTAGCATGGGCTTCTTAGGCTACTGGACACCATTAGCTCCAGAGGGATCGAACACAGGACCCGACCTCGTCGTCCGTTCCCGGAGCCGCGCCGCCGTCCCCCTTACAGAGCCAGAAGCAAGAAGGTGGTCCGGAAAATCGGCGGCTGAAGACTTCTGTCTTCTCCAAGGTAGCGCACAGCACTGCAGCTGTGCGCCATTGCTCCTCATGCACACCACACACTTCGGTCACTGATGGGTGCAGGGCGCTGGGGGGGGACGCCCTGAGCAGCAATACTGACACCTTGGCTGGCAAACTGGCACCATATATAGCCCCAGAGGCTATATAGGTGCTTATTAACCCCTGCCAGAATCCATAAAAATGCGGGAGAAAGCCCGCGAAAAAGGGGCGGAGCTATCTCCTTCAGCACACTGGCGCCATTTTTCCCTCACAGCTCCGTTGGAGGGAAGCTCCCAGGCTCTCCCCTGCAGTCAATACTACAGAAAGGGTTAAAAAGAGAGGGGGGGGGCACAATTTAGGCATAGTATACAATATATATAGGCAGCTATAAGGGAAAACACTCTTATATGTGATATCCCTGTGATATATAGCGCCCTGGTGTGTGCTGGCATACTCTCCCTCTGTCTCCCCAAAGGGCTTTGTGGGGTCCTGTCCTCTGTCAGAGCATTCCCTGTGTGTGTGCTGTGTGTCGGTATGGCTGTGTCGACATGTATGAGGAGGATAATGATGTGGAGGCGGAGCGAATGCCTGTAAATGTGATGTCACCCCCTGCGGGATCGACACCGGTGTGGTTGGACTTATGGAAGGATTACGTGAAAGTGTCAACTCCTTACACAAAAGGTCGACGACACAGAACAGCCGGCTACTCAGCTTGTGCCTGTTCCAGCGTCTCAAATGTCATGGGGGGCTCTAAAAACGCCCGCTACCTCAGATGGCAGAAACAGATGTCGACACGGATACCGACTCCAGTGTCGACGACGATGAGACTAGTGTACCCTCCAAATAGGTCCACCCGTTACATGATTGAGGCAAGGAAAAATGTATTACACATTTATGATAATACCCCAGGTACCACATAAAAGGGTATTATGTTTGGTGAGAGAAAACTACCAGTAGTTTTTCCTGCATCTGAGAAATTAAATGAGGTGTGTGAGGAAGCGTGGTCTTCCCCCGGTAAGAAATTGATAATTTCTAAACGGTAATTGGCAGCGTACCCTTTCCCGCCAGAGGATAGGTCACGTTGGGAAACACCCCATAGGGTAGATACAGCGCTTACACGCTTATCAGAAAAGGTGGCACTACCGTCTCCGGATACGGCTGCCCTGAAGGAACCTGCTGATAAAAAGCAGGGGGTTACCCTGAAAGATATAGTCACACACTCGGGCATTATATTGCGACCAGCCATTGTTTCGGCATGGATGTGCAGTGCTCCCGCTGCGTGGTCAGATTCCCTGTCGGAAAATTACTATGGATAGGGACAATATTTTGCTGACAATAGAGCATATAAAAGACGTGGTCTTATACATGCGTGATGCACAGAGGGATATTTGCCGGCTGGCATCAAAAATAAGCGCTAGGTCCATTGCTGCCAGACGGGGGTTATGGACTCGGCAATGGTCAGGCGATGCCGACTCGAATCGGCACATGGAAGTTTTGCCCTATAAGGGGGTAAAACTGTTTGGGGATGGTCTTTCAGACCTCGTTTCCACAGCTACTGCTGGGAAATCGACTTTTTTGCCACAGGCTACCCCACAACAAAAGAAAGCACCGTATCATCAAGTACAGTCCTTTCGGCCCCAGAAAAGCAAGAGGGCTAGAGGCTCATCCTTTCTGCCGAGAGGCAAAGGTAGAGGAAAAAGCTGCAGCACACGGCTATTTCCCAAGAGCAGAAGTCCTCCCTGCGTCCGGTAAGTCCACAGCATGACGCTGGGGCTGCTCAGGCGGACCCGGGTACGGTGGGGGCCCGTCTCAGAAATTTCAGCGCCCAGTGTGCTCTCTCACATGGATCCCTGGGTCCTTCAAGTAGTATCTCAGGGGTACAGGCTGGAGTTCGAGACGTTCTTCCCCCCGCCGTTTCCTAAAATCTGCCTTACCGGCACCTCCCTCTGCCAGGGAGGCGGTGTTGGTGGCTATTCAACACTATAATCACAACAAGTGATTGTCAAGGTGCCCCTCCTTCAGCAAGGAAGGGGTTACTATTCCACAATGGTTGTGGTACCGAAACAGAACGGTTCGGTGAGACCCATCTTAAAATTAAAATACTTGAACTTTTATATCAGAAGATTCAAGTTCAAGATGGAATCGCTCAGGGCGGTTATTACGAGCCTGGACGAGGGGGATTACAGGGTCTCCCTGGATATCAAGGATGCGTACCTGCATGTCCCCATTTACCCTCCTCACCAGGTGTACCTCAGATGTGTGGTACAGGACTGTCACTATCAGTTCCAGACGCTGCCGTTGGAGTTGTCCACGGCACCGAAGGTCTTTACCAAGGTAATGGCCGAAATGATGATACTCCTTCGCAAGAAGGAAGTTTTTATTATCCCGTACTTGGACGATCTCCTGATAAAGGCGAGGTCCAAAGAACAGTTGGTAGTGGGGGTAGCACTCTCTCGGGAAGTGCTACAACAGCACGACTGGATTATCAATATTCCAAAGTCACAGCTGGTCCCGACGACACGTCTTCTGTTCCTGGGAATGATTCTGGACACAGACCAGAAAAGAGTGTTTCTTCCAGTGGAAGCACACGAGTCCTGAAAAAAATGGTAGCTTCGTACGAAGCATAATTCCATTCGGAAGGTTCCACGTAAGGACGTTCCAGTGGGACCTGTGGGACAAATGGTCCGGATCCCATCTACAGATACAACAGCGGATAACCCTGTCGGCAAGAAACAGGTTGTCGCTGCTGTGGTGGCTGCAGAGGGCTCATCTACTAGAGGGCCGCAGATTCGGAATACAGGACTGGGTCCTGGTGACCACGGAGGCCAGCCTTCGGGGCTGGGGTGCAGTCACACAGGGAAGAAATTTCCAAGGAGATTTCGCTTCACATAAATATTCTGGAGCTAAGGGCCAATTACAATGCCCTATGCCAAGCAAGGCCCCTGCTTCAGAACCAGCCGGTACTGATCCAATCAGACAATATCACGGCGGTCGCCCATGTAAACAGACAGGGCGGCACAAGAAGCAGGATGGCGATGGCAGAAGCCACAAGAATTCTCCGATGGGCGACCTACACCCGGGAGAATGGGGACTTCTTCCAGAAGTTTTCCAAATGCGGGTAAACCGTTGGGAATGACCACGGGTGGACATGATGGCGTCCCGCCTCAACAAAAAGTTGAAAAGATATTGCGCCAGGTCAAGGGACCCTCAGGCGATCGCTGTGGACGCTCTAGTGACACCGTGGGTGTACCAGTCGGTTTATGTGTTTCCTCCTCTACCTCTCATACCCAAGGTACTGAGAATAATAAGAATGCGAGGAGTGAAAACCATACTCGTGGTTCCGGATTGGCCAAGAAGAGCTTGGTACCCGGAACTTCCAGAGATGCTGGCAGAGGACCCTTGGCCTCTGCCGCTCAGACAAGACCTGCTGCAGCAGGGACCCTGTCTGTTCCAAGACTTACCGCGGCTGCGTTTGACGGCATGGCTGTTGAACACCGGATCCTAAAGGAAAAGGGTATTCCGGAGGAAGTCATCCCTACCCTGATCAAAGCCAGGAAGGATGTCACCGCAAGACATTATTACCGCATTTGGCGGAAATATGTTGCTTGGTGTGAGGCCATGAAGGCCCCGAAGGAGGAATTTCAACTGGGTCGATTCCTACACTTCCTGCAAGCAGGGGTGACGTTGGGCCTCAAATTGGGGTCCATCAAGGTCCAGATTTCGGCTCTGTCGATTTTCTTCCAGAAAGAACTGGCTTCACTGCCTGAAGTTCAGACTTTTGTCAAAGGAGTTCTGCATATTCAGCCTCCTTTTGTGCCCCCAGTGGCACCTTGGGATCTCAATGTGGTTTTGGCATTCCTGAAATCACATTGGTTCGAACCACTTAAGACTGTGGAATTAAAATATCTCACGTGGAAAGTGGTCGTACCGTTGGCCCTGGCTTCGGCCAGGCGGGTTTCAGAATTGGCGGCTTTGTCTTGAAAAAGCCCTTATCTGATTTTCCAGATGGATAGGGCAGAATTGAGGACTCGTCCTCAGTTTCTCCCGAAGGTGGTCTCAGCTTTTCACTTGAACCAACCTATTGTGGTGCCTGCGGCTACTAGGGACTTGGAGGATTCCAAGTTGCTGGACGTAGTCAGGGCCCTGAAAATGTATGTTTCCAGGACGGCTGGAGTCAGAAAAACTGACTCGCTGTTTATCCTGTATGCACCCAACAAGCTGGGTGCTCCTGCTTCTAAGCAGTCTATTGCGCGCTGGATTTGTAGCACTATTCAGCTTGCGCATTCTGCGGTAGGATTACCGCAGCCTAAATCAATAAAAGCCCATTCCACAAGGAAGGTGGGCTCATCTTGGGCGGCTGCCCGAGGGGTCTCGGCTTTACAACTTTGCCGAGCAAATACTTGGTCAGGGGCAAACACGTTTGCTAAATTCTACAAATTTGATTTCCTGGCTGAGGAGGACCTGGAGTTCTCTCATTCGGTGCTGCAGAGTCATCCGCACTCTCCCGCCCGTTTGGGAGCTTTGGTATAATCCCCATGGTCCTTACGGAGTCCCCAGCATCCACTAGGACGTCAGAGAAAATAAGATTTTACTCACCGGTAAATCTATTTCTCGTAGTCCGTAGTGGATGCTGGGCGCCCATCCCAAGTGCGGATTGTCTGCAATACTTGTACATAGTTATTGTTACAAAAATCGGGTTTTGTTGTGAGCCATCTCTTCAGAGGCTCCAATTGTTATCATACTGTTAACCGGGGTTCCTATCACGTGTTATATGGTGTGATTGGTGTGGCTGGTATGAGTCTTACCCGGGATTCAAAATCCTTCCTTATTGTGTCAGCTCTTCCGGGCACAGTTCCTAACCGAGGCTTGGAGGAGGGTCATAGGGGGAGGAGCCAGTGCACACCAGATAGTCCTAAATCTTTCTTTAGAGTGCCCAGTCTCCTGCGGAGCCCGTCTATTCCCCATGGTCCTTACGGAGTCCCCAGCATCCACAACGGACTACGAGAAATAGATTTACCGGTGAGTAAAATCTTATTTTCTTTGTAACCCTAAAAAATCTGTGTCTCAGTTATTTCAAGAAATGCTATATTGGACCTGACTTATGCTGGGTCACCTCAGTCTCCACTTCCTGGTCTGCCACATCCTGTCCTCCCCTCTGTCTACCCCTGCCCCCCTTAACCCACGACTCCAGTTCTTCCCCTTCCAGGTGTCTGTTTCTCCTCTCCTAGGTCTCTCCCATCTCCTTTGCAGTGGGAGATGTTGGGGTGCGCACCCAGACTTCCACTGCACGCGCATTGAATAAATGGGACAGAACTTGCACTGTTATTGTAGAGAAGGAAGACTCTCTTTTTTTGTTTTTGTGGGGGGGCGGCGGCACTCCTACTTTTTAAACAGAATACAATTTATATATGCTCTTATGTAGTTCATTTAAAACTGAATTTAAACATAAAAATTAAAAGGAAGAAGGGACACCAAACAGGGAAATTTGCATGTAGTACACATATATTGGAAGACAGCTGTCAATAAAAAATAGTTTATTTGACATTTGTCTTTCAGTATGTATGCGAGTTAATGTGTACAAATAGTACTACTTGCATTTATACTGTTTGTTTGGGGTGTCCTTTTCCTTTTTTTGAAATATTAAAAGTTATGTTTTAATTTAATGACATCATATATAATTTGTATTCAGTTTAAAAAGTAAGAGTGCCCCCCAAACAAGAGTCATCTTTCTCTCCATGTCCATATTGTCTGTCTCTGACTCTGTAGCACCACCAACCCTTGGAAAATATTTGATTATTCTTGTAACCCTTTGGTAGTTGGTTTTTGTACACATTGTGCCTACTCCTACCCTTGTATTCCCAACATTATTTATTCGTACCCATGGGAACAGTGTAGGGATCTAATGCGGACACTCAATCCATGTGTTTATTCGTAAGATTATGGTAACACCCACAAAGCTAATGAGTGCGTTTGATACCTCTGCTTGGCAACATGTGAGACGCCAGCACTACAACTAATTAATCCCATTGTGTGTACTTCAGATATATCACACACCCCAAAAACATTCATTTTGTTATTAATATAGTGTTATTTCCTTAAATCTAAGTAGAATTCCCTTACTTAATTCCTTATTTTAAAAATATATTTTTGTAAACTATTATAATGTTTAACCCCCCCCCCCCCCCCCCAAAAAAAGTACCTAGTTTGCTTGCTCTTTGTATGCGTGTATGTTGGTATATATTCATGATGTGTATACTGCTTGGTTTTAAAATGGCTGATCACAGATCTTCAGATCTATAATCTTTGCTACGTAGGGGAGTATTCACTTCCGGTGGAAGTTCTGACAGTGCAGAAAGACGGCACTTTCCGCCGATAATCTGAACTCTTCAATTGAAGTGCCGTTCTTCCGCCCTGTTGGAAACTTTGCTCATCCATGTGTTTTCGACCCCGCCCCTGTCAAAAACGGGCTGTTTTCGACCAAACATTTTCGCCCGTAAGAGAGGTTGAAAATTAATGGTCGGAGTGGGAGGGGGAACGGGCGGAAATGGCCCGCTACTGAATACTGAAGTGTGCCGGATCCTCTCTGTCGGAGAGGATCCGACTGTGATTGAATATCCCCCATAGTCTTTATTAAAAAGGTCGTAAATCCTCTGGTGCTACTTATAACAATTATTGGCAGTGGGTTTGAAAACAAAAATAAAAGATGTACTGTATATACAATTTTATTATAAAATCTCTGTGAATATGTGTCTTGTTTTTTTTCTATAATAACCCCTTTTTTTATTCATTTGATTTTTTGTAGCTTTTGCGTTGTAATGATGAAAAATGAAGAATGCTTTTATTTCTGTTTATTTAGCAAATTTAAAAATAAGATTATGTAGGTTTCTTAATATGGCCTGAATATGTGTTTGGCTAATTACTTTCTTTTGCTCCTGTATTCTTAGCCTTTGCTGTCAGTGTGGAATCCCAATCCCCCCAAACCCTGCAAACATGTGTGTGGCATGTCTACGAACACAGGTTGACATCAGCGAAGGGATTCCAAAGCAGGTGTCTGTGCATTTCTGCAAACAGTGTGAACGGTAGGTCTCAAGCTACATAACTGTTTTACATTTTGTTTTCACCTTGTTTTATCTTTGTATGAAACTATTATGTGTTGTTGGAATTATGATAGCTAGTAAATGAAAACGTATTTATATAAGCAAATTATTGTGTGTGTCTGGTAACCTTCACAAACGTGGTCTAAATAGCATCTTCTTATACGTTACAGGTTATAGTTTTTGGGTGTAAATCGGCAGACCTAGAGACTCCCACAGTTTGCGATGTGCAGTTTCTTTTTGAAACTAGTGTGGGAGAGACAGCAATGTTTTCTGTGTATTGCCTCCCCCCAAAATGCTGTCTTTGTAGTCCAGACACGGTTTTTGTTTATTGACATTGCAAGAAAGTGAACTAAAGGCAATTCTGTATAATTTTTATTTTATTTAATAAAGACAACTGACGCAGTGCTTTTTGCTGCTTTTCTCCATCTGCGTGAATTGACAGTATCCGGACTATAGATCTACACTAAAAAGGTCTACAGTCAATAAGTCTACCACTAATGGTAGACATGCATTAGGTTTACAGGGTCAAAAGGGCAACATGTAAAAAGAAGACAGGTCAAAAGGTCGACATGGCAGTGGTCAACACACATAAGGTATACACACGTTTGTTTTTTGTGTTTTTTTCTCTTTATTTTTGAAAACTTTTTCTCACTTTACCATCTACGTGGACTACAATTGGAAATAGTAACCTGCCCGAAGCATGGTGAGCGGACGTGGTACACTAGTGGGGTTTGTTTGTGGCATAAAAGTGACAAAACACCCCAAAAATGTGTCTACCTTTTTTTGTGTGTCGACCATTTACATGTCGACCTTTTGATCCCGTCGACTTTTTGACCCTGTCAACCTTTCCTACTGTCCACCTATTCTATGTTAACATTTTGACCCTGTCAGCCTAATGCATGTTTACCATTAGTGGTAGACCTATTGACTGTAGATCTATTTAGTTATGATCTAATAATCCACACCCGAATTAACTGTTTACACTTTGTAGGAATAATATGGTAGCCCATCAAGGCATACTGATTTGAATATTAGAAAACTTACCATATTTGACACAAGAAAGGGGGATTGGGGGAGGGGTTTTCTAGGCATTAGAACCCCTCTGCCTTGGGAAAGCTTAATAATTTTTGTACGGTTAGGTGCAGTTGTCTGGCAGTCACGTGGTCACCACAAAATAATAATTAAGGGCGCACATTAGGCCTAATTCTGATGTGGTGATGAGCGCAGCTGCTGCTTACTTGGAAGCAGCAGCACTGATGCACTAATATGGTAATCCAGCAGGAGGTGTCTAAGTAGTGTAAGTGTATAAGTAGACTCCTCCTGCTTGCATTAGTGATTGATCCTTGCTGTGTCATAGGACTCTACATCTGATCACCTGCGACACTATCGGCCGACTGCATGACCCATGGAGATGACTGCCTCGGTTCCTACGAAGAGGCCAGGAAATGATCCTGACCTCAGCATTGTCCCAAAATGGCGACGACACGCCTCCATTTTTGGGAAACAGTGGCCACCACTGCCCCCACTGACAGTCTGCTGCTGATCTGCTACCGACGTCGCATGACCCGTACTACACATGCGCAACATACAGAACATCTGTACTTTGCGACATGTGAAGCCTCTGCGTCAGGACCTGAATCCAACCCATTGTATGAAATGGAGACTCCTCTCTTTGAAATGAGGCTATCCATGAGTATGTACAGACATGGTCGTCTTTCTTCTCTTCCCTGAAAAAGAATCCTTATTTTTCTCTGAAATAACTTGTAAGTGACACTTAGGAATTAGCTTCCATCATTGTTTATTTCAGATTTTTAGAAACAGACTTTACATTCGATTTTTGAGTCAACCGAATATTTGAAATCATAAAGAAATATAAATAACATGGACAATAATGATAGAACCCTTAACCTAATATTTTGTTGTGCAACCTTTAGAGCAGAGGTGCCCAAACTCTGCCACTGCAGTCCAGGTTTTAAGGCTATCCATGTTTCAGCACAGATGATTAAATCAAATTGACTGAGGTAATAATTAAGTCACCTGTGCTCAAGCATGGATCACCTGGTCTGTAATGGTGAAGTTTAGGAACCTCTGCTTTAGTTGCAGTAATGAAACGATTTCTGTAGCTCTCAATGAGACTTCTACACTTGTAAGCAGGTATTATGGCCCACTCGTCCTGAGCAAACAGCTCTAGCTGTCTAATATTTGATGAGTGGTCTCAGATCTTTCCGTAGATCATACTTGCCTACCTGACCCTCTCCATAAGGGACAAAATGCTCTGTTCCTGGACTTTTTTGATAATGTATGATTGCCATCACCTGTGGTGAGCTAGTTAATTGATGATAAAGGTGTTTCACCACGTATGATTGCCATCACCTGTGGTGAAATACCTTTCTTATCAATTAACTAGCTCACCACAGGTGATGGCAATCATACATTACCAGGAAAGTCCAGGAACAGAGCATTTTCTCCCTCATGGTGAGGGTCAGGTAGGCAAGTATTGCCGTAGATGTCTGATAGGATTCATATCTGGAGTCCTAGAAGACCACTTCAGAATAGTCCTTTGTTTCGCTTCAGAATGCCTTAATAGTCTTGAGATTTCATTGAGCCCAGCACAGATTCAATGCACCTATAACCCTAATACATAACCAAGCCTCCACCATGTTTCACAGTAGGTATTATTTATTATTATTTTATTAACAGTTTCTTATATAGCGCAGCAAATTCCGTTGCGCTTTACAATTTGAAATAACAATAACAAACTGGGTGATAACAGTCATAGAGGTAGGAAGGCCCTGCTCGCAAGCTTACAATCTATAGGGAAATAGGCATATGTACACAAGGAAAGGTGCTATCTATTGCATAGAATGAGAAGACATGTGAGGATGTGTGTGGACTGTACAGAGTGGATGTAATTTGATAGGAAGGTTTATGAAAGTTATGTGGGCGGTTCAGGAATTTGATACGCTTGCCTAAAGAGGTGAGTTTTGAGGGAACGCTTGAAGGTTTGGAGACTAGAGGAGAGTCTTCTTGTGCGTGGTAGGGCATTCCACAGAGTGGGTGCAGCCCGATGAAAGTCCTGCAGTCGTGAGTACCACTTTTACACTCGCAGGAAAGTTCATTCCCGGGAATGTGTCCCGGTATATTTGCCGGGACACATTCCCGGGAATGACCCTTTCACATTAGCGGGCTGACCCGGCATATTGCCGGGTCAGTGACGTCACCGCCGAGTCTCCCAGAGGCGGTGCTTGGAGATAATCTTCTCCAAGCACCGCCTCCTCCTATGAAGAGAACGGGTGCCGGGTCGCCTTGACCCGGTATACCCGTTTACACTGGCAGCTTCCCGGGACGGTCCCGGGTTCAACCCTGCTTTTGACCTGGGATGAAATCCCGGGATGCTCGTCCCGGGAAATTGTCCCTGTACCCATTTACACTGAGAAGAATCCCGGGATGATGCGCGTTCACGTGCAATATCCCGGGATTTTTCTGCGAGTGTAAAAGGGGTATAATGAGTGTGGATGAGAGACGCAGGTCTTGTGAAGAGCGAAGAGGTCGGGTTGGGAGATATTTTGTGATAAGCGAAGTGATGTACGTTGGTGTAGTTTGGTTAATGGCCTTGTGTGTGAGTAAAAGTATTTTATATTGAATGCGGTAGAGTACAGGTAACCAATGGAGGGACTGACAGAGTGGATCTGCAGACGATGAACGTCTAGCGAGGAAGATAAGCCTCGCCGCTGCATTCAGAATGGATTGTAGTGGTGAGAGTCTCGTTTTGGGAAGACCAGTTAGGAGACTATTGCAATAATCAATGCGGGAGATAATGAGAGCGTGGATTAGAGTTTTAGCAGTCTTGTGTAAGGTATGGTCGTATTTTGGATATGTTTTTTAGATGCATGTAACATGATCTTGAGACAGATTGAATGTGGGGAACAAAGGACAGATCAGAGTCAAGGATGACACCTAGGCAGCGAGCTTGTGGGGTAGGGTAGATAGTCGAGTTTTCAACAGTGATAGAGATATCAGGTTGGTACCTACTATTGGCCGGTGGAAATATAATTAACTCTGTCTTTGAAATATTAAGTTTGAGGTGGCGAGATGTCATCCAGGATGAGATGGCAGAAAGGCGTTCAGTGACACGGTCCAGTACAGATAGGGACAAGTCAGGGGAGGATAGGTAGATTTGAGTATCATCTGCGTACAGATGATACTGAAAACCAAAAGAGCTGATTAGTTTACCAAGAGATGAGGTATAGATAGAGAAAAGCAGAGGACCCAAGACTGAGCCTTGCGGTACTCCAACTGAAAGAGGTAGCGAAGAGGAGGTAGATTCAGAGAAGCGAACACTGAAGGAGCGATTAGATAGGTACGATAGGAACCAAGAAAGGTCTGTGTCTTTAAGACCTAGGGATTGTAGTGTCTGTATGAGAAGAGAGTGGTCTACAGTGTCAAATGCAGCAGATAGGTCTAGAAGAATAAGTAGTGAGTAGTGGCCTTTAGACTTCGTAGTGACCAAATCATTAACCACTTTAGTCAGTGCCGTCTCTGTGGAATGTTGGGAACGGAAGCCTGACTGAAGTGGGTCCAACAAAGTGTATGAGTTAAGAAAGTGTGTGAGTCGAGTGTAGGCAAGTCTCTCAAGTAGCTTAGAGAGACAAGGGAGCTGAGAGATAGGGCGGTAGTTTGAGAGAGCATTAGGGTCAGAATTTTGTTTTTTTTAAAATGGGAGTAATCACTGCATGCTTGAAGAGTGAAGGAAAAATACCAGTAGAGAGAGAGAGATTACAGATGTTAGTTAAGGTAGGGATGAGCACCAGAGACAGAGCTTTACTTATTTGTGAGGGTAAAGGATCAAGAGGAGAGGTAGTAGAGAAGCAGGATGAGGAGAGTGATGATACTTCATCTTCATTTGTGGGATCAAATGAAGAAAGAGTGCCAGAGGGTTCAGGTAAAGAACGGAGCAGGTCACTGGCTGCCGAAGAGCATACCATTTCATCTCGGATCTTAGCAATCTTCTCCTTGAAGTAGGAAGCAAGATCCTGTGCCTTGATAGTGGCTGGTGGGGTAGGTGCGGGAGGATTCAGAAGTGATTTAAATGTATTAAAGAGTTGTTTGGGGTTAGAGGCTTGAGCAGAGATAAGAGTTTGGAAATATGTTTGTTTGGCAGTGTCCAGGGCATTTTTATAAGAATGGTAGACTGTCTTATATGTGAGGAAGTCACTTGAAATACGAGATTTACGCCACTGACGTTCAAGTTTTCGTGTGAGTTTTTGTAGTTGTCTTGTTAATTTGGAGTGCCATGGTTGACATCTAGGCCTACGTGGAGTGTGATGGGTAGCTGGAGCCACTTCATCAAGGGCTAGTTCTAGAGTCTCATTATGGAGCTCTTTTCTTTGTGAGCTTGCCAAATATATCCAGTTTTGATTTATCTGTGCAAAGGACATTCTCCCAGAAGCATTATGACTTGTCAATATGCATGTAAGGAAAATTCCGGACTGGCTTTTTTTATGTTTTTTTCTCAAAAGTAGAGTCCTCCTGGGACACCACTTCCATGGTGACCATTGTTTCTCAAAAAGCATCAGAAGGTGTGATCAGACATTGACATACCTTGACTTGGATTTCAGCTTATGTCTGTTTGGAAGTTTTTCATTTTTTCTGCCATCATCACCATCCTTTTGTGTAATCTGTGGTTGATTTACTCTTCCGGCTGCATCCAGGGAGATTGGTTTACAGTGCCATGGATTTTACACTTCTTTAATCATTTTAAATGGAGTCACATCAACAACAAGCTACCTAGAGATGGTGTTATATCCTTTACCTGTAACATGTTTGTCTAATTTTCTTTCTGATCTCCTCATACTTCTCTTCTTTTGTGCGTTCTCTGCTTTCCATGTCCAGTGTGAATAAATACTTTTGGAACATGCATAGCTTTATTGGACCATTCACTCTTACTTTTACCACTATTGGTCCTAACATAGGGGTAAATTTACTAAAGCTTCCAAAACAGAGAATTGGTGATATAGCCCATAGCAACCAATCAGATGCTGTCTATCATTTTCTAAAAGGCAAAAGAGAAATGATAGACAGAATCTGATTGGTTGCTGTGGGCAACATCACCAGTTTTCTGTTTTAGAAGCGTTAGTAAATTTACCACATAGAGAGACAGATATTGGGAACATTGGTGTTCAATACAGATTCAGCTAGCTAGCCTGTGACCAAGAGTTTTTTTTTCATTGTTACCCCCAAAGGGATTCTGGATTCCCCTTACAACTAACATTAGCAGCAATATTAGCTCTGCTTAGAGGAGTGGCATGAGCCTTACCTGCTACCTAGACTCCAGTCCTGCAGTAGTTCATCTATACGGACATTATTCTATGCTGAGGCATCATTTCACCCCTGTTTTTTGGCACATTTGGAGTCCTTACATTCCAACTTCTATATGGTGTTGCCCACATAGAACACAGTGCGAAGGGCATCTTCAAAGTTGAGACTTCTCTCATTAGAATGAGGGTAAGACCAATTCATTTTGGAAGGGCTGGGGTTGAATGTGTGTGAAAACCTGAGCCCTCCATCCTATTGTCTGCTTCAACCACAATGACAGAGAGAAAACTTTGAGTGTTGCACATTATAAAGGGCCAGACTAAGTAATAGATTCTTTGTTTCAGCTATCTACAGCCACCAGGGACATGGATCCAGTGTGCCTTGGAGTCCCGAGAGCTTCTCACTTTGTGCTTGAAAAAACTGAAGGCTTCTCTGAGCAAGGTGTGACTGGCGTGTATCACTTGGATACTGTGTATCATTCACTTACTAACACAGCTGACAGGTTAACGAATAGTAATCAACAACAACCAATTTGCAATCTATAGCAAGTTATACAAATTTAAAACTATTTGTTTTCTATCTGTTTATTCACAAATGTGGCTATGTCAGTAGATAACACTTAAATATATATGTTTCTCTTACATCCTAGAGGATGCTGGGGACTCCGTAAGGACCATGGGGTATAGACGGGCTCCGCAGGAGACATGGGCACTATAAAGAACTTTAGAATGGGTGTGCACTGGCTCCTTCCTCTATGTCCCTCCTCCAGACCTCAGTTAGATCCTGTGCCCAAAGGAGAATGGGTGCACTGCAGGGGAGCTCTACTGAGTTTCTCTGGAAAAAGAAGAATTTTGTTAGGTTTTTTATTTTCAGGGAGCACTGCTGGCTCCCTGCATCGTGGGACTGACGAGAGAGAAGCAGACCTACTTAAGTGATAGGCCCTGCTTCTTAGGCTACTGGACACCATTAGCTCCAGAGGGAGTCGGAACTTAGGTCTTCCCCCGCCGTTCGTCCCAGAGCCGCGCCGCCGTCCTCACAGAGCCGGAAGATTGAAGCCGGGTGAGTATAAGAAGAAAAGAAGACGTCTAAGGCGGCAGAAGACTTCTGATCTTCACTGAGGTAAGCGCGCCATTGCGCCCACACATTACACACACTACCAGGCACTGATGGGTGCAGGGCGCGGGGGGGGGGGGCACCCTGGGCAGCAATATAAACCTTTAAGTCTGGCAATATGGATATAGGCTGCGGAGGCAGTAAGTGCATAAATCCCCCGCCAGTTTTATAAAATTGAGCGGGACCGAAGCCCGCTGCTGGAGGGGGCGGAGCTTGGTCCCTCAGCACTGTCCAGCGCCATTTTCTCCACAGAGCACTGCAGAGAAGCTGGCTCCCCGGACTCTCCCCTGCTGAACACTGTGACACAGGGCTGAAAAGAGGGGGGGCACTTGTGAGGTGCAGTGAGTGTATTACACGATTTATTATATATAAAAGCGCTATTATCTGGGAATTCTGTTTCCAGTGTCAGTTGGCGCTGGGTGTGTGCTGGCATACTCGCTCTCTTTCTCTCCTAAGGGCCTTAGTCTCCTTATAGATATATCCCTGTGTGTGTTGGGGTGTCTGTACGCGTGTGTCGGCATATCTGAAGCGGAAGGCTCATCTAAGGAGGAGGTGGAGCAGATGATTGTGGTGTCTCCGTCGGCAACGCCGACTCATGATTGGGTGGACATGTGGAATGTTTTAAATGCAAATGTGAACTTATTACATAAGAGAATGGACAAAGCAGAGTCCAGGGAAAAGGCAGGGAGTCAATCCATGGATTGGACTGTGTCTCAGGGTCCTTCCGGGTCTCAAAAGCGTCCCCTATCCCAAATAGCAGACACTGATACCGACACGGATTCTGACTCCAGTGTTGACTACGATGATGCGAGGTTACACCCAAGGGTGGCCAAAAGTATTCATTATATGATTATGGCAATAAAGGACGTTTTGCATATCACAGAGGACCCCTCTGTCCCTGACACGAGGGTGCGCATGTATAAGGAAAAGAAACCTGAGGTAACCTTTACCCCGTCTCATGAGCTACATGAGTTATTTGAAAAAGCTTGGGAAACTCCAGACAAAAAACTGCAGATT
Source organism: Pseudophryne corroboree (assembly GCF_028390025.1). NCBI lineage: Eukaryota > Metazoa > Chordata > Amphibia > Anura > Myobatrachidae > Pseudophryne > Pseudophryne corroboree. The sequence goes on from NC_086447.1 coordinate 279,569,539, forward strand.
CCTAAGAGGATTCTTATGGCGTATCCTTTCCCAGCACAGGACAGGGTACGCTGGGAATCCTCACCCAGGGTGGACAAGGCTTTAACGCGCCTGTCCAAGAAGGTGGCGCTACCGTCTCCAGACACGGCAGCCCTCAAGGATCCTGCTGATCGCAGACAGGAAACTACCTTAAAATCTATTTATACGCATACGGGTGCTTTACTCAGACCAGCTATAGCATCAGCATGGGTATGTAGCGCAGTTGCAGCTTGGACAGATACCTTGTCAGCTGACCTTGATACCCTAGACAGGGATACCATTTATTGACCTTAGGGCACATTAAAGACGCAGTCTTATATATGAGAGACGCTCAAAGAGACGTTGGGCTGCTAGGTTCGAGAGCCAACGTCATGGCGATTTCTGCTAGGCGAGCCCTGTGGACCCGCCAATGGACGGGTGATGCCGATTCAAAGAAGCATATGGAGGTTTTACCATACAAAAGTGAAGTTTTATTTGGGGAAGGTCTCGCGGACCTGGTTGCCACAGCTACCGCGGGTAAATCTACTTTTTTGCCTTTTGTTCCCCCACAGCAAAAGAAAACTCCACAATATCAGATGCAGTCCTTTCGGTCGCATAAGTCCAGAAGAGGTCGGGGCTCAGCCTTCCTCGCCAGAGGTAAGGGTAGAGGGAAGAGAACACCTGCTTTGGCTAGTTCCCAGGAGCAGAAGTCCTCCCCGGCTTGTACTAAATCCACCGCATGACGCTGGGGCTCCACTGAGGGAGTCCGCATCGGTGGGGGCACGTCTTCGACTCTTCAGCCAGGTCTAGGTTCTGTCAGACGTGGATCCTTGGGCGATGGATATTGTATCCCAAGGATACAAACTGGAATTCGAAGAGGTGCCCCCTCGCCGATTTTTCAAGTTGGCCTTGCCAGCTTTTTCCCCAGAGAGGGAAGTAGTGTTAGCTGCAATTCAAAAGTGGTGTTAACAGCAAGTGATTGTCAAGGTTCCCCTAGTCCAACAAGGGAAAGGGTACTATTCGACCCTGTTCGTGGTCCCGAAGCCGGATGGCTCGGTCAGACCCATTTTAAATCTAAAATCCCTAAACCTGTACTTGAAAAAGTTCAAATTCAAAATGGAATTGCTCAGGGCTGTGATCTCCAGTCTGGAAGGGGGGGGATTTTATGGTGTCACTCGACATAAAGGATGCATACCTTCATGTCCCCATATATCCTCCTCATCAGGCGTACCTGAGATTCGCTGTACAGGACTGTTATTACCAGTTTCAGACGTTGCCGTTTGGGCTTTCCACGGCCCCGAGGATTTTCACCAAGGTAATGGCGGAAATGATGGTGCTCCTGCGCAGGCAGGGAGTCACAATTATCCCGTACTTGGACGATCTCCTGATAAAAGCAAGATCGAGAGATCAATTGCAGATGAGCGTGTCGCTCTCCCTGAGAGTGCTACAACAACACGGTTGGATTCTCAATCTGCCAAAGTCACAATTTATTCCAACGACTCGACTATCATTCCTAGGCATGATTCTGGACACGGAACAGAAGAGGGTTATTCTCCCGATGGAAAAAGCCCAGGACCTCCAGAACATGGTCAGAGACTTGCTAAAACCAAAAAGAGTGTCTGTTCATCAATGCACTCGAGTTCTGGGGAAAATGGTGGCAGCCTACGAGGCCATCCCCTTTGGCAGGTTTCATGCAAGGACGTTTCAGTGGGACCTCCTGGACAAGTGGTACGGGTCCCATCTACTAATACATCAGAAGATAAGCCTGTCCCCCAGGGCCAGGGTGTCTCTCCTGTGGTGGCTGCAAAGTGCTCACCTTCTAGAGGGTCGCAGGTTCGGCATTCAAGACTGGGTTCTGGTGACCACGGACGCGAGCCTCCAAGGATGGGGAGCAGTCACACAAGGAAGAAATTTTCAAGGGCTATGGTCAAGCCAGGAGGCTTGTCTACACATCAACGTACTGGAATTGAGGGCCATATACAACGGCCTACGACAAGCGGAGAATCTTCTTCGCGACCTACCGATTCTGATTCAACAGGACAACGTCACAGCCGTGGCTCATGTAAACCGCCAAGGCGGGGCAAGGAGCAGAGTGGCAATGGCGGAAGCCACCAGGATTCTTTGCTGGGCGGAAAATCACGTAAGCGCTCTGTCAGCGGTCTTCATTCCGGGAGTGGACAACTGGGAAGCAGACTTCCTCAGCAGACACGATCTCCATCCAGGAGAGTGGGGACTTCATCAAGAAGTTTTTACAGAGATAACAAGTCTTTGGGGAATTCCTCACATAGACATGATGGCGTCACGCCTCAACAAGAAGCTTCGGAGGTATTGTGCTAGGTCAAGGGACCCTCAGGCAGTAGCGGTGGACACCCTGGTGACACCTTGGGTGTTTCAGTCGGTCTATGTGTTCCCCCCTCTTCCTCTCATCTCAAAAATATTGAGAATCATAAGACAAAAAAGAGTGAAAACAATACTCATTGTTCCAGATTGGCCTCGAAGGGCCTGGTATTCATATCTTCAGGAGATGCTCACAGAAGATCCATGGCCTCTCCCTCTCATGGAGGACCTGTCACAACAGGGGCCCTGCGTGTTCCAAGACTTACCGCGGTTACGTTTGACGGCATGGCGGTTGAACACCGTATCCTAGCTGGGAAAGGTATTCCGGAGGAAGTCATCCCTACTCTGATAAAGGCTAGGAAGGAGGTGACGGCTAAACATTATCACCGTATCTGGAGGAAGTATGTTTCTTGGTGTGAAGCCAAGAATGCTTCTACGGAAGATTTCCATCTGAGCCGTTTTCTCCACTTTCTACAGACAGGAGTGGATATGGGCCTGAAATTAGGCTCTGTTAAGGTACATATTTCGTCCCTGTCTATTTTCTTTCAGAAGGAATTGGCTTCTCTCCCAGAAGTCCAGACTTTTGTAAAGGGAGTTCTGCACATCCAGCCTCCTTTTGTGCCCCCAGTGGCTCCTTGGGACCTTAACGTGGTGTTACGGTTCCTGAAGTCTCACTGGTTTGAACCTCTTCAAACGGTTGAATTGAAATTTCTCACTTGGAAGGTGGTCATGTTGTTGGCCTTGGCATCTGCAAGGCGGGTGTCCGAATTGGCGGCCTTGTCTCACAAGAGCCCCTATTTGACTTTCCATGTGGATAGAGCAGAGTTGAGGACTCGTCCTCAATTTTTGCCTAAGGTGGTTTCTTCATTTCATATGCACCAACCTATTGTGGTGCCTGTGGCTACGGGTGACTTGGAGGATTCCAAGTCCCTGGATGTAGTCAGGGCCTTAAAAATCTATGTAGCCAGGACGGCTTGGATTAGGAAAACAGAAGCACTGTTTGTCCTGTACGCAGCCAACAAAGTTGGCCCTGCTGCTTCGAAGCAGACTATTGCTCGCTGGATCTGTAACAAGATTCAGCAGGCTCATTCTACGGCAGGATTGCCGTTACCAAATTCGGTAAAGGCCCATTCCACTAGGAAGGTGGCCTCTTCTTGGGCGGCTGCCCGAGGCGTCTCGGCTTTACAGCTTTGCCGAGCAGCTACCTGGTCAGGTTCAAACACTTTTGCAAAGTTCTATAAGTTTGATACCCTGGCTGATGAGGACCTTGCGTTTGCTCAATCGGTGCTGCAGAGTCGTCCGCGCACTCCCGCCTGGTCTGGAGCTTTGGTATAAACCCCATGGTCCTTACGGAGTCCCCAGCATCCTCTAGGACGTAAGAGAAAATAAGATTTTAAACCTACCAGTAAATCTTTTTCTCCTAGTTTGTAGAGGATGCTGGGCGCCCGTCCCAGTGCCGACAAAATCTGCAAGGCTTGTATATAGTTGTTGCTCACATAAGGGTTATGTTACAGTTGAGATCAGTCTTTAGCTGATACTGTTTTGTTCATACTGTTAACTGGTTGCATATAGTCCAGGTTATACGGTGTGGATGGTGTGGGCTGGAATGAATCTTGCCCTTAGATTAACAAAATCCTTTCTTCGTATTGTCCATGTCCTCTGGGCACAGTTTCTCTAACTGAGGTCTGGAGGAGGGACATAGAGGCTGATCACGGGGAGGGCACATTTTTAAGTTAGGTGGGCAAAATGATGTACATACTGTAATGCTTGTTGTACCCACTTCCACACGCTAAAGCATGGACAGTGCGCGCCGAAGGCGCGCAGCAAAAATTTAGGGGAGTTACTTCGTGGGGAATGTGCGTAGCCACATTATAGTGGCAATTCACATTACACCACACAGTAGTGCAGCTAATACACATTGCACCAGGTAGAACCTCCTATAAGAGCACGTTAGACACATTGCGCCAGGTAGAGCACTGAGGCACACTGCCCAGCCACAGACGCCTAGCGGGAACACTACATGATATGCCCCCCAGCAGTGCCAGCTACACATGACATGCCCCCCAGCAGTGCCAGCTACACGTGACATGCCCCCCAGCAGTGCCAGCTACATTAATGGCCACACAGTTCCAGATGGATAAATGCCCCCACAGCGCAGATATGCCCCCACAGTGCCAGATACATTAATGCCCCCACAGTGCAAGATATGCCCCCACAGTGCAAGATATGCCCCCACAGTGCAAGATATGCCCCCACAGTGCAAGATATGCCCCCACAGTGCAAGATATGCCCCCACAGTGCAAGAAATGCCCCCACAGTGCAAGAAATGCCCCCACAGTGCCAGATACATTAATGCCCTCACAGTGCAAGATATGCCCCCACAGTGCAAGAAATGCCCCCACAGTGCCAGATACATAAATGCCCCCACGGTGCCAGATACATAAATGCCCCCACGGTGCCAGATACATAAATGCCCCCACGGTGCCAGATACATAAATGCCCCCACGGTGCCAGATACCTAAATGCCCCCACGGTGCCAGATACCTAAATGCCCCCACGGTGCCGGATACCTAAATGCCCCCACGGTGCCGGATACCTAAATGCCCCCACGGTGCCGGATACCTAAATGCCCCCACGGTGCCTGATACCTAAATGCCCCCACGGAGCCAGATAAATGCCCCCACGGAGCCAGATAAATGCCCCCACGGAGCCAGATAAATGCCCCCACGGAGCCAGATAAATGCCCCCACGGAGCCAGATAAATGCCCCCACGGAGCCAGATAAATGCCCCCACGGAGCCAGATAAATGCCCCCACGGAGCCAGATAAATGCCCCCACGGAGCCAGATAAATGCCCCCACGGAGCCAGATAAATGCCCCCACGGAGCCAGATAAATGCCCCCACGGAGCCAGATATGCCCCCACGGAGCCAGATATGCCCCCACGGAGCCAGATATGCCCCCACGGAGCCAGATATGCCATGCCCCCACAGTGCCAGATATGCCCCCACGGTGCCAGATATGCCCCCCACGGAGCCAGAAATGCCCCCCACGGAGCCAGAAATGCCCCCCACTGAGCCAGAAATGCCCCCCACTGAGCCGGCGTCTGACGTTAGACACCGGCGCCGCGCAGCGCGCATAGCGCGCACACAGCGCGACGGGCAAATGCTGCACACACAGGGCCGGCTCCAGCATCGAATATGGCGGCGCCAGCGCGCGGCGCCCATTAAGGGTGGCGCCCTGCGCGGCCGCTCTATTCGAACATGCCTAGAGCCGGCCCTGCTCCATGGTCCTTACGGAATCCCCAGCATCCTCTACGGACTAGGAGAAAAAGATTTACCGGTAGGTTTAAAATCTTATTTTTTCTCAATTTTATGTTAGAAGACAATATTGCTCTTGGCAACATGATAAACCTCAACTCACCACAAATAGATTAAAGTGTGTTGTGCCTTAAACATCTCATATCCTCAGTTGTGTCTAAGAAAGGGGATTTATTGTAAATTAAACAAGATTTAGGCATCTATTTACTAAGCCTTGGAGAGAGAGAAAGTGGATGGAGATAAAGTACCAGCCATTTGGCTCCTAACTGCCATGTTACAGGCTTGCCCAAATGTTATTGCCCAAATGTATAAGCCTTAACAGGAGATAAATCTGAGACTCGTAAGGAGACATAAATGACCAGCTGACCAGCTCCTAACTGTCATTTTTCAAACACAGCCTGTGACATGAGTTAGGAGCTGATTGTCTGGTCATTTATCACTCCATATGCATCTCAGATTTATCTCCTGTTAAGGCTTAATACATTTGGGCAACAGCCTGTAACATGGCAGTTAGGAGCCAATTGGCTGGTACTTTATCTCTGTCCACTTGATCTCCATCCAAGGCTTAGTAAATAGATGCCTAAGGGGTCTATTTACTAAGCTTTGGATGGAGATAAAGTACATTTACTTTACCTAATTTATACAGTAGGTCCAAGGTTAATTTACCTGGCAGTGAGTTGGTGTGTGGTAGTTTTCAGATCCCTAAACGTTTGTAATATGGGATTGGGAATGAGCGAGTGACAGTTTGAAAACGTGATAGAAAATATGATATGTAGTAAATTGGGTATTATAGCTTTCCTTTCCCATAAACTTATTTGAGTAAAATGTGTTTTTATAGATGCATCTTGAAAAAAATAAACCTAATTATATAGGTGGTGTTTCCACCAGGTGCGTCTCATTGATGCTGGCTTTATTTGGACTGAACCTCATTCGAAGAGGCTGAAATTGAAAATGACAATACAGAAGGAGGTAAGCGACCTCTAGTACTACAGGTATAAGGCTAACCTCGGTAGTGATAGTTCCTCCTGCTTGGAAGTGACAGCAGCCTGACTCGTACCCCTTTCAGACTAACATAAATATCCCGGGTTATTGCACATAAACACGCATCAACCTGGGAGTTTGCTTAGTCTGAAAGGCTCCTGAAGGAATATCCCAGGTTGAGCGTCCCAGCAATTCATCCCAGGATGCATGCAGTGTGAACGGTAAGCCGGGTCAAAGCGCTGCCTCCTGTAGCGTCAAAGGTGACGTCACCAATATGCTGGATGAGGCTGCAAGTCTGAAAGGGGTCTCAAGCCAGGTCGCACCCGTGTACAAATTCCCAGGTGCGACCTGGATCAGCTAATCTGAAGGGGTATGTGCTTTCATTGTAGGGTATCTAATTACAGAACAGCATGTCTGTAGGAATGTAATAAGGACCATGGACAGAACCGTAACATCATTCACTCTCCAATAGGTGATAAATGGAGCAATCCTGCAGCAGGTCTTTGTTGTTGACTTTGTTGTCCAGGCGCAAATGTGTGATGATTGCCATAGAGTGGAAGCTAAAGATTTTTGGAAGGCTGTGGTCCAGGTCCGTCAAAAGGTAAGGACTGCTGTGCTTATAAATTATGTACTTAACTAAAAGAAAAAAGTTACTTGAGGACTGGAGTTGAGAACTTCTGAGATAGACGCTTACTATTCTCTTCTGATAACGTGTGCATTTGCTGGGGCATGCGGGGTGTAGAGCAATATGGCGACCATTACAATGTTGGCATGGGAATGTCAATATGGTTGTATTGTTAGCCTTGAACATGTCGACATTCAGCATTTCTCCACTCCCGCAATGTCGACAATGTTTTTCTTTTCTTTTTTTAGAACCACTCTTAAAGATATGCGGTGCTAATTGTTTAACCAAGTAAGCGATGTGCTACAATAAAATAGTCTGTGAAATCCTTTAAATTCTTTTTTATTAATCAGCTCTTGATACTGACTGTACAGTTTATTTTTATGGCCAAGCAACATAACTTTCTTACATTCAAAGTATATCACTGTAAATATATCTGAGAATAAATGTTATACATACACATGGAGTTCCTCCGCAGTGAGCGCTATCTATGGCTGTAGATCTACTCTGTAGATAAGTACATAACAAATTCTGTTTTATTCAGACACACACATACACACACACACATATATATATATATAGAATTTATGTACTTATCTACAGATGGCGCTCACTGTGGAGGGTTTTTTTCAAACTCCCTGTAGGTATGTATATATGACAATGTGACTATCCACCCTACCCCACAAGCTCGCTGCCTAGGTGTCATCCTTGACTCTGAACTGTCCTTTGTTCCACACATTCAATCTGTCTTTAAATTGTTACATGCTTCTAAAAAACATATCCAAAATACATCCTTATCTTACACAAGACACTGCAAAAACTCTAATCCATGCTCTCATCATCTCCAGCATTGATTATTGTAATAGTCTCCTTACTGGTCTTCCCAAACATAGGCTCTCACCACTACAATCCATTTTAATGCAGCTGCGAGGCTAATCTTAATCGGTAGACGTTCATAATTTGCTGATCCGCTCTGTCAGTCCTTCCATTGGTTACCGGTATTCTACAGTGTTAAATATAAAATACTTTTACTTACATACAAGGCTATTAACCAAACTGCGCCATCATACATCTCCTCACTCATCTCAAAATTCTCCCTACCAGACCTCTAAGCCCTGCACAAGATATCCGTCTCTCATCCACACGTATTATTTGTTCCCACTCAAAATTACAGGACTTTATTCGGGCTTCCCCCACTCTGTGGAATGCCCTCCCATGCGCAATAAGACTCACCTCTAGTCTCCAAACCTTTAAACGTTCCCTGAAAACTCACCTCTTCAGACAAGCCTATCAAATTCCAGACCCACCCACATAACCTTCAATGCTTCCCTATCCGGTTACATCCTCTCTGTACAGTACACATAACATCATATATTTTGTCTTTCAGCATTGCTGAGTGATCATATCATACAACCCATTAAGAACCTAGCAATCTGGTGGACCATTATGCAATAGGTAGCATCTATCCTTGTGTATCAATGCCTATTTCCCTATAGATTGTAAGCTTGCGAGCAGGGCCTTCCTACCTCTATGTCTGCCTGTCTTTACCCAGTTTCTCCTACGTCCTAGAGGATGCTGGGGACTCCAAAAGGACAATGGGGTATAGACGGGATCCTCAGGAGACATGGGCACACTATAAGACTTTGAATGGGTGTGAACTGGCTCCTCCCTCTATGCCCCTCCTCCAGACCTCAGTTAGACTTTGTGCCCAGGAGTGACTGGACACACACTAGGGGTGCTCTACTGAGTTTCTCTAGAAAGACTTGTTAGGTTTTTTATTTTCAGAGAGACCTGCTGGCTACAGGCTCCCTGCATCGTGGGACTGAGGGGAGAGAAGTCAGACCTACTTCTTCTTAGTTCAAGGGCTCTGCTTCTTAGGCTACTGGACACCATTAGCTCCAGAGAGTTCGATCACTTGGTTCGCCTAGCTGCTTGTTCCCGGAGCCGCGCCGTCACCCCCCTCACAGAAGCCAGAAGAAAGAAGCCGGGTGAGTATTAGAAGTTCAGAAGACTTCAGTGACGGCCAAAGACTTCAGTAACGGAGGTAACACGCAGCGGTCGCGCTGCGCTCCATGCTCCCACACACCAACGGCACTCACAAGGGTGCAGGGCGCTGGGGGGGGGGAGCGCCCTGGGCAGCAAGTTACTGGGGTCAGAAAAACGTTGGTATGAGATGCTTTTTCGGTGCCGGGCACCATGGCCGAACCCCCGCCAGTATACAGGGGCCGCGCTGCACGCCATTGCTCCCACGCGCCGCCGCTTTGCAAGGGTGCAGGGTGCAGGGAGGGGGCGCCCTGGGCAGCAATATAAACCTCTTGTGTGAAAAGAGGGGACATGTATACAGTGTGTGGACACTGTATACGGCCCCCGCCAGCATAACAAGTAAAAAATGCATAAAAAAGGTTATTTTAATGGAGGGGTTGAAGCGCGCTGAGAAGGGACAGGGCTTAGCCCTCACAACATTCCACGCCATTTTCTCCATGTCCCTGCCAAATCAGGTTTAACTGCAAACAGGGGGGGCACAGTGGTTTAGTGCTATATAGAAGGAAATATAGGACTAATTTTGATAATGGGCATGTAATCTTTATTGTTGTGCATATATATCTGGGTGTTCCCTGTCAGTTATACCCACTATAGCTTTTCAGTATGTCGACATGCGTGAGTGCTCTGTCACAAACAGCTGTGGGGTTCGCTGTCGGCATCGCCGACGCCTGTTGATACGTGATTAGGTAACTGTAGTATCAGCAAGTCGGTAGTTGTATGCTTGGTAAAAGTAATCACTGTATGGGAGTCACAGTAGTATGTGGGTGGTCCTGTCGGCACCATCTGTTCTTACTGGGTGTAAATTAACATGCTGTTAACTGCCTTATACCTGTTTATATATGTGTGTATAGGTATGGTACGGTTCCATGGGCCTGTAGCTCGAGCACAGACATGGTAGTATAGGTGGGGGAGTTTTATTAAAATTATTTATGTATATTTCCCTCGGATCCCTCGGGGTCGAAAATATGTTTTTGCCTGGTTACTACTCCCTGCCGTCGATGAATACTAGGTGTTCTGTCGACCATAAGGTTTCCTGTTTGATCCACAACTGGGGCTTTCTGTACATGGTCATACACATTCAGAACACATTAATGTCACTGCGGACCCTAGGGTTCCGGACAATCCACTTATATGTATGTTATATGTGTGTATATGTGTGTGTGTGTATGTATGTGTATATATATATATATATATATATATATATATATATATATATATATATATATATATATATATATATATATATATATATATATAATGTATATTGGGGATATGTGTGTAATTGTGTATTACATTATGTATATGCGTTTTATGATTAAAAAGATGAATGCTGAAGTAATAGTATTCTTTCTCATGTGCTGGTCGCTCTGTTGATAAAGCTGTAGGTCGACCGTGAAGAGCAGATCCTCACAAGGAGTCCGAATGTTGTTCTTTTCCCGCCGCGGATAGAATACTGTGAAAGTCAACTCCTGGTCGACACGGGGCCCTGTCTCAAAGGATCGTATACAGAAAGCTAAGTGATATTTTATTTCTATGCTTTGGGTTTGCATGCACATGAGGGAGTATTTATATTCGGAGAGTCATCCGATAGAATTACCCTAAAGAGAAGGGAGTTTACTTAGGTCTGTTCTTCTTCTCTATAACTTTGCGGCAGGCCGCTGTACGTATACAGGACGTGTGGCCGGGGGAATGCTGAGGCTGACTCCGAGAGATACTGGAATTTTTCCCTGGGACCGTGAACCGCTGTTTGGGTATGCCTCAGTTTCAGTCAATCTCGGCAGATACTGCTGGTAGATCTAACTTCGTGAATTAGTTTCCCTCACAACGGTTGGTGACGTATTCTTTGGTGGGATGCGGTCATTTTAACCGATTCGATACCGTTCTTTTTTCCTTTTCTGGGCAGACAGTGGAAGGTGAAAAGGTAAGAGTTTTGCGGCCTTGTTAGGTTCGCAGATGTGGATGTCGTGTCTGTTTTTACCACATCCACCACATGTCGCTGAGTCTATCTGGCTGGACCCCACTCCGGTGGGGACTCGTCTACTACTTTTCAGTTAGTCCGGGAATAGACTGGGACCTGTGAGTTAATTATAGAATCCAAAGGGGGACATTCTGGAGTTAGATGTTTTCCCTCACTGATTTTCTCATAGACCTTGCCGTTCCCCTCTGGAAGGGGAAGTAGTACGCGACGCCATACCGGAGGTGCGTCAGGTTCAGGACATTGTCCTGTTGTCCCTGTTAAAAAAACAAAAAAAGAGAACTAAAAAGTTTAAATGCGTGTTCTCCGCAATCAGATTATCTGGGTTGCCATTTCACCGGAGTGATGACCGTACGATGTTTTTATTTCAATAGTAAGAGACATTGTTATTCGGTACTGAGACGCTCTCCTGATTAAGGCGAGGTCAAGAAACAAGAGGTGCAAATCGTTGTTTCTCTATGACTGTTCTTCAACACAGGAAATGGCTGTTGTTCCCAACGACGCAGATGTCGGATGTGGGTGTCAGAATAGATACTGAACATTGAGGTTGTGTGGTTTCCTGTGGAAGGAGGTCTGAGGATCCAGGGTCGGATCAGTTTGCAGTGCTAATCCATTTATATGTTCCGTTATTGTAGCAGATGGGTGCGGCCTAAGAGGCTTTTTCGGTAAGCAGGTCAAAAGCCAGAGTGGTTGTCAAGGGACCAGTTGGAAATGTGGTCCGGGTTTCACCTGCACATGCACCGGAATATAATCTAATGACCGGGACATCGTTCCTATGGTGTCTGCTCGGTTCTCACCTTCTAGAGAGACGAAGATTCGGGATCCAGGATTAGATCCTGGTGTCCCTGCATGCGGATCTCCAAGGCTGGGGAGAAGTCCTGGCAAGGGTCGTGTTTCCAAAGGAAAAGGTCAAGCTGGGAAGCTTGTCTGCAATGAGCTTTCTTGAATTTAGAGCTAATTTTGACTAACATATTCTTCGTGATCTGACCGTGTTGGTTCTGTCGGACGACTTGGTGGCGTCGGTAAGCCGCTAGGGCGGAACAAGGAGCACAGCGGCAATGGCGGAAGATCCAAAGTTTGCCGCTAGGTGGAAAGACTGGAAAACTATATATTAGCCGTCTTCGTTCCGAAGGAAAACGACGGAGAAATAGATCTCCTCTGAAGACATGATCGCCATCAGGGAGAAATACAGTCGTCATCGTGAAGTTTTCACAGAAGTGACAACTCTTTGAGGAGTGACTCAATTGGACAGGCTGGTGTCTCGCCTCAACGGGCAGTCTCAGGGATATTGTTCCAGGTCAAGGGACACTCAAGCTACAGCAGTGGACGTCCTCGTGACACCTTGGGTGTTTTCAGTCGGTCTATGTGTCCCCTCCGCTCTCACTTTTTCTGAAGGTGATAAACGTAAGAAGAACAAAGCTTCGGACGATTCTCTTTGTTCCGTATAACCAAGGAGGGCTTGGTATCCAGTTTTTCATGATTTACTCATGGAAGATCACGGGCCTTTTCCTCTGCGTGAGGAACGGTTACAGCAAGACCCGGGAGGGTAACAAGTCTTATCGCGGCTGCGTTTGACGGCGTGGCGGTTGAATGCCATCTCCTGGCCAAAAGGGTATTTCCAGTGAAATCATTTCCACACTTATTCAGGATAGGGAAGAAGTAACGGCAAAGCCTTACCACCGTAGTTGGCGTAAATATGTGTCTTGGTGTAAATCCAAGAAGGCTCCTACGGAAGATTTTCAGCTGGGTCGTTCTTCTCCATTCTTTGCAAGCAAGTGTGGATGCAGACCTACACTTAGGCTCCATTTCAGTGCAGTTTTGGCCTTACAAAATTTTCTTTAAAAAAAAAAAAAAGATTTGGCCACCTTTCAGGAAGTTCAGATTTTCGTGAAAGGAGTACTGCACATCTGACCTCCATTGGTGCCCCCTTTGGCACTGTAGGACCTTGACGTGGTGTTGCGTTTTCTTGTATCACACTGATTGGAACCTTTATGAAAGGTCGTGTTAAAAAAATTCTCTCGAAGTATGGTCATGCTATTCGCTTTGGCATCTGCAAGGCGGGTGTCGGAAGTAGTGGCTTTGTCTCACGAGAGCCCCTGTTGGTTCTTCCATGTGGATAGAGCGGTTTTGAGAACTCTGATAATAGTTCTGCCAAAAAAGTGGTTTCTGTGTTTTCGCAGGTACCAGTCTATGTTGGTACCTGTGGTTTTTAAGCATTGGCTGATTCAAAGTTTCTCGATGTGGTCGGGGTTTTGAATTTTTATGTCGCCAATTTGGCTCGGATTGGGGAAACAGAGGCTTTGTTTGTCCGGTATCCTCCCAACATGATTGGGGCGCCTGCGTCTATGCAGTCTGTTACACGCTGGTTCTGTGATACGATTCCGCGTGCTCGTTCTACGGCTGGATTGCCGTTACCGACGTTGGTGGAGACCCATTTTACTAGGAAGATGGGCTATTCTTGGGCGGTTGCTCGAGGAGTCTCGGCGGTTCAACTTTGCCGAGCGGATACTTGGTCGGGTTCAAACACTTTTTGTTATGCTCTACAAGTTTAATACCCTGCCTGATGGGGACCTCATGTTTGCTCAATCGGTGCTGCAGAGTTGTCCGCACTCTCCCGCCCTGTCTGGAGCTTTGGTATAAACCCCATGGTCCTTTTGGAGTCCCCAGCATCCTCTAGGACGTAGGAGAAAATAGGATTTTAATACCTACCGGTAAATCCTTTTCTCTTAGTCCGTAGAGGATGCTGGGCGCCCGTCCCAGTGCGTACTGTATCTGCAGTTATTGGTTATGGTTACACTTTTGTGGTGGTTCTTTTCAGTCAGGCTGTTGCTGACGTGATTCATGCCTTGGCATGTGGTATTCTATGATTGGTTGTGTTACATATTCTCTCAGCATGTGGCTGTGTATTTTGGCTGGTGTTCTTTTGAATGCCACGTTCTGCGGTATGTTCGTGGTGTGAGCTGGTATGACACTCACCGTGTTTACACATTAAATTCTTTCCTCGAAATGTCCGTCTCCCTGGGCACAGTTTCTAACTGAGGTCTGGAGGAGGGGCAAAGAGGGAGGAGCCAGTTCACACCCATTCAAAGTCTTATAGTGTGCCCATGTCTCCTGCGGATCCCGTCTATACCCCATGGTCCTTTTGGAGTCCCCAGCATCCTCTATGGACTAAGAGAAAAGGATTTACCACTAGGTATTAAAATCCTATTTCTCTGACGTCCTAAGTGGATGCTGGGACTCCGTAAGGACCATGGGGATTAGCGGCTCCGCAGGAGACTGGGCACAACTAAAGAAAGCTTTAGGACTACCTGGTGTGCACTGGCTCCTCCCACTAAGACCCTCCTCCAGACCTCAGTTAGATTCTTGTTCCCGGCTGAGCTGGATGCACACTAGGGGCTCTCCTGAGCTCCTAGAAAGAAAGTATATTTAGGTTTTTTATTTTACAGTGAGATCTGCTGGCAACAGACTCACTGCAGCGAGGGACTAAGGGGAGAAGAAGCGAACCTACCTAACAGGTGGTAGTTTGGGCTTCTTAGGCTACTGGACACCATTAGCTCCAGAGGGATCGACCGCAGGACCCGACCTTTGTGTTCGTTCCCGGAGCCGCGCCGCCGTCCCCCATACAGAGCCAGAAGCATGAAGAGTCCGGAAAATCGGCGGCAGAAGACTTCGGTCTTCACCAAGGTAGCGCACAGCACTGCAGCTGTGCGCCATTGCTCCTCATGTACACCTCACACTCCGGTCACTGATGGGTGCAGGGCGCTGGGGGGGGGGGGGGCGCCCTGAGGGCAATATAAGACACCTTGGCTGGCAAATCATCACAATATATAGTCCCAGGGCTATATATGTGATAAATTACCCCTGCCAGAATCCATAAAAAAGCGGGAGAAAAGTCAGCCGAAAAAGGGGCGAGGCTTCTCCCTCAGCACACTGGCGCCATTTTTTCTTCACAGTGCAGCTGGAAGACAGCTCCCCAGGCTCTCCCCTGTAGTTTTCAGGCTCAAAGGGTTAAAAAGAGAGGGGGGGCATTAAATTTAGGCGCAATATATGTATACAAGCAGCTATTTGGGGAAAAATCACTCAGTTATAGTGTTAATCCCTGCATTATATAGCGCTCTGGTGTGTGCTGGCATACTCTCTCTCTGTCTCCTCAAAGGACTTTGTGGGGTCCTGTCCTCAGAGCATTCCCTGTGTGTGTGCGGTGTGTCGGTATGGCTGTGTCGACATGTTGGATGAGGAAGGTTACGTGGAGGCGGAGCAGAGGCCGATAAATGGGATGTCGCCCCCTGTGGGGCCGACACCAGAGTGGAAGGTATTAACCGACAATGTCAACTCCTTACATAAAAGGCTGGATGACGTAACAGCTATGGGACAGCCGGCTTCTCAGCCCGCGCCTGCCCAGGCGTCTCAAAGGCCATCAGGGGCTCAAAAAACGCCCGTTACCTCAGATGGCAGACACAGATGTCGACACGGAGTCTGACTCCAGTGTCGACGAGGTTGAGACATATACACAATCCACTAGGAACATCCGTTACATGATCTCGGCAATGAAAAATGTGTTACGCATTTCTGACATGAACCCAAGTACCACATAAAAGGGGTTTTATTTTTGGGGAGAAAAAGCAGCCAGTGTTTTGTTCCCCCATCAGATGAATGAATGAAGTGTGTAAAGAAGCGTGGGTTCCCCCGATAAGAAACTGGTAATTTCTAAAAAGTTACTGATGGCGTACCCTTTCCCGCCAGAGGATAGGTCACGTTGGGAGTTATCCCTTAGGGTGGATAAGGCGCTCACACGTTTGTAAAAAAAAAAAAAAGGTGGCACTGCCGTCTTAGGATACGGCCACCTTGAAGGAGCCTGCTGATAAAAATCAGGAGGCTATCCTGAAGTCTGTATATACACACTCAGGTTATATACTGAGACCTGCAATTGCCTCAGCATAAATAGTGCTGCTGCAGCGTGGTCTGATACCCTGTCAGATAATGTTAATACTCTAAGACAGGAATAATATTTTGCTAACATAGAGCATATTAAAGACGTCGTCTTATATATAAAGGATGCACAGAGGGATATTTGCCGGCTGGCATCCAGAATTAATGCAATGTCCATTCTGCCAGGAGGGTATTAGAAACCCGGCAGTGGACAGGTGATGCTGCCTGTAAAAGGCACATGGAGATTCTGCCTTATAAGGGTGAGGAATTGTTTGAGGATGGTCTCTGGGACCTCGTATCCACAGCAACAGCTGGGAAGAAATTTTTTTACCTCGGGTTTCCTCACAAAAGCCTAAGAAAGCACCGTATTTTCAGGTACAGTCCTTTCGGCTTCAGAAAAGCAAGCGGGTCAAAGGCGCTTCCTTTCTGCACAGAGACAAGGGAAGAAGGAAAAAGCTGCACCAGCAGCCAGTTCCCAGGATCAAAAATCTTCCCCCGCTTCCTCTGAGTCCACCGCATGACGCTAGGGCTCCACAGGTGGAGACAGGTGCGGTAGGGGCGCGTCTCGGGAACTTCAGGGACCAGTGGGCTTGCCCACAGGTGGATCCCTAGGTTCTGCAAATAGTATCACGGGGATACAGGCTGGAGTTCGAGGCGAGTCCCCCTCGCCGTTACCTCACATCAGCCTTGCCTGCTGCCCTCGGAGAAAGGTAGTACTGGCGGCAATTCACAAGCTGTACTTCCAGCAGGTGAAATCAAGGTACCCCTCCTTCAACAAGGCCGGGGTTACTATTCCAAAATGTTGTGGTACCGAAACCAGACGGTTCGGTGAGACCCATTCTAAAATTGAAAGCCTTGAACACTTATATACGAAGGTTCAAGTTCAAAATGGAATCGCTCAGGGCGATTATTGCAAGCCTGGAGAATTTCATGGTATCACTGGACATCAAGGATGCTTACCTGCATGTCCCTATTTACCCTCTTCACCAGGAGTACCTCAAAATTGTGGTACAGGATTGTCATTACCAATTCCAGACGTTGCCGTTGGTCTGTCCCCGGCACCGAGGTATTTACCAAGGTAATGGCCGAAATAATTATCCCGTACTTGGACGATCTCCTTATAAAGGCGAGGTCCAGGGAGCAGTTGTTCGTCGGAGTAGCACTATCTCGGGGAGTGCTACAACAGCACGGCTGGATTCTGAATATTACAAAGTCGCAGCTGGTTCCTACGACGCGTCTACTGTTCCTGGGTATGGTTCTGGACACAGAACAGGATAAAAAGGGTTTCTCCCAGAGGAGAAGTCCAAGGAGTTGTCGTCTCTAGACAGAGACCTCCTAATACGTATACAGGTGTCGGCGCATCAATGCACGCGAGCCCTGGGAAAGATGGTAGCTTCTTACGAAGAAATTCCATTCGCCAGGTCCCATGCAAGGATTTTCCAGTGGGATCTGTTGGACAAGTGGTCCGGGTCGCATCTTCAGATGCATCGGCGGATAACCCTGTCTCCAAGGGCCAGGGTGTCGCTGTTGTGGTGGCTGCAGAGTGCTCATCTTCTAGGGGGCCGCAGATTCGGCATACAGGACTGGGTCCTGGTGACCACGGATGCCAGCCTTCGAGGCTGGGGGGCAGTCACACAGGGAAGAAACTTCCAAGGCTATGGAAAAGTCAGGAGACTTCCCTACACATAAATATTCTGGAACTAAAGGCCATTTACAATGCCCTAAGTCAGGCTAGACCCCTGCTTCAACACCGGCCGGTGCTGATCCAGTCAGACAACATCACGGCGGTCGCTCATGTAAACCGACAGGGCGGCACAAGAAGCAGGATGGCGATGGCAGAAGCCACAAGGATTCTCCGATGGGCGGAAAATCATGTGTTAGCACTGTCAGCAGTGTTCATTCCCGGAGTGGACAACTGAGAAGCAGACTTTCTCAGAAGACACGACCTCCACCCGGGAGAGTGGGGACTTCATCCAGAAGTCTTCCAAATGATTGTACACCATTGGGAAAGGCCACAGGTGGACATGATGGCGTCCCGCCTCAACTAAAAGTTACAAAGATATTGCGCCAGGTCAAGGACCCTCAGGCGATAGCTGGGGACGCTCTGGTAACACCGTGGGTGTACCAGTCGGTGTATGTGTTCCCTTCTCTGCCTCTCTTACCCAGGTTAATGAGAATAATAAGAAGGAGAGGAGTAAGAGCTGTACTCATTGTTCCGGGTTGGCCAAGAAGAGCTTGATAACCAGAACTCCAAGAAATGATCTCAGAGGATCCATTGCCTCTGCCGCTCAGACAGGACCTGCTGCAGCAGGGGGCCTGTCTGTTCCAAGACGTACCGCGGCTGTGTTTGACGGCATGGCGGTTGAACGCCGGATCCTGAAGGAAAAGGGAATTCCAGAGGAAGTTATCCCTAAGCTATTTAAAGCTAGGAAAGAAGTAAACGCAAACCATTATCACCGCATATGGCGGAAATATGTTGCGTACTGTGAGGCCAGGAAGGCCCCAAAGGAGAAATTTCAGCTAGGTCGATTTCTGCACTTCCTACAGTCAGAGGTGACTATGGGCCTAAAATTGGGTTCCATTAAGGTCCAGATTTCGGCTCTATCGATTTTCTTCCAAAATTGAACTGGCTTCACTGCCTGAAGTTCAGACTTTTGTTAAGGGAGTGCTGCATAGTCAGCCCCCGTTTGTGCCTCCAGTGGCACCGTGGGATCTCAACGTGGTGTTGGATTTCCTGAAGTCGCATTGGATTAAGCCACTTAAATCCGTGGAGCTATAATACCTCACGTGGAAAGTGGTCATTCTGTGGGCCTTGGCGTCGGCCAGGCGTGTATCAGAATTGGCTGCTTTGTCATACAAAAGCCCTTATCTGTATTTTATATGGATAAGGCGGAATTGAGGACTCGTTCCCAATTCCTTCCTAAGGTGGTATCAGTTTTTCATGTGAACCAACCTATTGTGGTGCCTGCGGCTACTTGGGACTTGGAGAATTCCAAGTTACTGGACGTAGTCAGGGCCCTGAAAAGTATATGTTTTCAGGACAGCTGGAGTCAGGAAAACTGACTCGCTATTTCTCCTGTATGCACCCAACAAGCTGGGTGCTCCTGCTTCTAAGCAGACGATTGCTCGCTGGATCTGTAGCACGATTCAACTTGCACATTCTGCGGCTGGACTGCCGCACCCTAAATTTGTAAAAGCCCATTCCACGAGGAAAGTGGGCTCTTCTTGGGCGGCTGCCCGAGGGGTCTCGGCTTTACAACTTTGCCGAGCTGTTACTTGGTCGGGTTAAAACATTTTTGTAAGAGTCTACAAGTTTGATACCCTGGCTGAGGAGGACCTAGAGTTGCTCATTCGGTGCTGCAGAGTCATCCGCACTCTCCTGCCCGTTTGGGAGCTTTGGTATAATCCCCATGGTCCTTACGGAATCCCAGCATCCACTTAGGACGTCAGAGAAAATAAGATTTTACTCACCGGTAAATCTATTTCTCGTAGTCCGTAGTGGATGCTGAGCGCCCATCCCAAGTGCGGATTGTCTGCAATACTTGTTTATAGTTATTGCCTAACTAAAGGGTTATTGTTGAGCCATCTGTTGAGAGGCTCAGTTATATTTCATACTGTTAACTGGGTATAGTATCACGAGTTATACGGTGTGATTGGTGTGGCTGGTATGAGTCTTACCTGGGATTCAAAATCCTTCCTTATTGTGTCAGCTCTTGCGGGCACAGTATCCTAACTGAGGTCTGGAGGAGGGTATTAGTGGGAGGAGCCAGTGCACACCAGGTAGTCCTAAAGCTTTCTTTAGTTGTGCCCAGTCTCCTGCGGAGCCGCTAATCCCCATGGTCCTTACGGAGTCCCAGCATCCACTACGGACTACGAGAAATAGATTTACCGGTGAGTAAAATCTTATTTTTTGTTCTATAACTGTTGTTCTAATTGTAAAGCGCAATGGAATATGCTGCGCTATATAAGAAACTTTTGTTAATAATAATGTGTGTGTATATAGATATATATATAGATATATATATATATATATATATATATATATATATATATATAATGTGTGTGTGTGTATATATACACACACACACACACACACACACACACACACACACACACACACACACACACACACACACACACACTCTTATTTTACTACACACACACAAGGGGGTTGAAAAGTCCCTCTGCAGTGGCTTTGTGCTAAGCAAGTCTCCCTGCAGAGAATGTGTGCTAACTAATTTTGTTTGAAGAAAAAAAAAAAGCTGCGGCTGATGCATCATAGCAGCTCATGTACAGATTCAAAGGGGTATATTCAATTAGGGTCTGATCCATTCCGACTTGCATTTGTCGGAATGGATCCGACAACCCCTATTCAATCCCATCTTAATTCAACTTTAAAATAAGTCGAATTGAGATGAGACCTGTGAGCGGAGGAGAGGGGGGAAGCCAGCAGGGACAGCCGCGGGCAGACGGAGGAGAGCAGCGCTGCAGAAGGATTTCTCACAGCCACCAGACCTCACGGCATTGTCCACCCGGCTCCAGCAAGCGTGACCTCACTTGCTGGAGCCGGGTGGACACTGCAGTGAGCGGAGCAGCTGTGAGACATCCTGCTGCAGTGCTGTGCTGTAGCGCTGCTCTCCCCCGTCTCCCCGCAGCTCCCCCCCCCTCTCCTCCTCTAAGGTCCCTCATCTCAGTCCGACATTTTTTTATGTCGGACTGAGATGGTCGGAAACAGGGCCAAATCCTGTCTAATTTGGCCCTGTTTCCCTCAAAAGTACGTGAATCGGCAGCTATACCGCCAATTCACGTACTGTTCGACAAGTCGAACTCCCCAACTTGTCGAATAAAAATAGCGGGGACTGAATAGGTTGAATCACAATTCGATCTTAAAAAGTCGAAAACCGACGTCTTTTCGACAGACGGCAGCTTTCGACCCTAATTGAATATATCCCAAAGACTCTATCATACAGAGATACAAGTGATATAAATAAATTATTCAGAACAGTTAACTGGTGCATCCTATCCACATCGCATTGCACTTTCATTAAAAACAAAAAAAGAATGCAGAAAAGAAGCCTGACGCTAGCAGAGTCTCGCAGGACCTGGCGTGCTAAGAGGTGCTGTTTGGTGTGACTACAGCAAAAATTTCTGAGGACACATCTGTATGTTGTGTGTGTGTGTGTGTGTGTGTGTGTGTGTGTGTGTGTATATATATATATATATAAACGGTCGAGTCACAGTATTATGACTACTTCCTACATTTGACGTCTGCAGCGTGTAGCCCATGAAGTACGTCGCATGTCGAGCGCTGACTTGGTGGGTAGCTAAGGTGTGTGATAGGCCGTCTGCACACATATCACTGTCATGGGTAAAAAGGGGCGATTTATCAGCTTTCAGGCCAAGGGTGGCAGTATTTCTGAAACAGCGCAGTTAGTCAATGGTTTGCTTGCTGCTGTGGTAAAGGTCTATCAGGACTGGAAAAATGGCACCATTGCGAATAACTGACGTGGAAACTGCGGAGCACTGCTGCCATTGATGTGGGTGCTGCAAACTGCGGTTACTCTGGCTATTAACTGGTGGTCATAATAATGTGACTCGACAGTGTTTGTGTGTACTATATGTATATATAAAATATACTGTACAAACTATCCAAATTTCTGTGGCGGTTTTCCCCTATTCTTTTGTAAAATGCAATTTTACTTTGTATGATGTATTGGGTTCTGCAGAGACATAAGCTATTTCTGGCTGTGCTGCAATATGATCCACCTCATATCTGCTGTTAAACAAGTGGCTGAAATTTCTGACTAATGGAGTGCTAGTTTTTATGTTCTGACGCATCATATAAATTCCAAATACACTTCTATTATTTATGTTCTTTATTAAAGGAAATCTGGCTGCAAGGTGCATTTTTATAAATAGTATGTAATAATCCCAACAGCTTTTCACATTTGTGACTTAAGGGGCCTATGTTTTAGTAATCATGGCAGTGCCGCAAATATTAAGTCCTTTTTGTGACAGACTTTTTAGAAAAAGAAATTGTAAAAAATGTCCGCTCTAAATTGTAACTTGCAGGGATAACCGTTATGATAACCGCAGTCCCTGTGAGTTACATCCCCAGGCATTTCTGAGGAATATGACAAAGATTGCAATTGCACATTGTCTAATTCCAGAGCCGGACAGAGGCTGCACGAGAGGGATATTAAGAGCCCTCATCTACGAGAATGCCTTTGTAGGCGTGAAGCAGTTTACGCCATCTCAGGATGGATGGTATAAACCAGCGGGTCCAAATGGCAATCTGCAGTGCTAGTTAACCTTATGCAGACTCTTTCTGTTGATCGCTGACAGCTCAGGCTGTTAGTACATAGTGAGAATACATAAAATGATGCAGAAAATAGGCTTGATAAATAGGCCCCAAGTCTGGAACATAGGGATAATTGTATAATTTGTCGTTATGGTGGAGAAGCGGTATCCGCGCATGTTATGTGTGCTGTACCATTTCTCCCCCATGTATTACCGTGCCAGCTGTGGCGGGTGCCTGCTACGGACTGCTCAGGGGATCTCTTGTGAATAGCAAGATTCCGCACATGCGCAGAGGATCCGGCCAGGCAGGGGGAGAGAGTGCATCAGCACTAAGCTGTTGCGCTGTGTGCTCAGACAGGGATCGCCGGAGGGGGAGTTTTCACTCCCTCGCTACATCAGAAGATGTTAGCACATCTTGTCGATGTCCCTTCCTGCTTCGCCTCGGTAATGAGGCAAAGCAGGAAGTATCGTGCCGCTATGATACAATTACCCCATTGTGTTATATTTGGAGAATGAGAACATTCAGAATTTCTGCCTATAAGAACTCTTTGATTTGACTGCTCATTTCCACAAAATTCCAACTTGTTGTTTTTAGGATGCTCAGTATAGATTAATATATTACTCCAGCACGCTATTCCTATTTGGACACGCATTGTAGCTTATATATCTTGGCAGAGTTAATTTAGAAGGGTTTTTGGGGATTTGTGGATTGATGGTTCTGGCACAGTGTGCAGTTCTTGTTTAACTCCTGTGTTTAAACTATTTTCACTTTGTGTTCCTGGACAGGTTCTTCATAAGAAGACATTCTACTACTTAGAACAAATTATTTTAAAACACAGACTTCATCAGAATACCCTCCGTGTCAAAGAAATCAATGGTATGCAACATGTACACATCCAATAATGTATGCACATCATATAAAGGACAACTATGCTCCTAAGGGAACAGTGTAGGCATGTGTGAAGTAAGATTTATAATACTGTATATGCGAGCACACGAATGATCCAAGTTGTGGTTGGTTTGTTAAACAAATCATTGTCACCTTGTTGCAGGCAGAAGGGGGAGAGCAGCGATCAGACCATTGTTGGGGATGTACCTGTTGCGAAGCAACCACAGCAGCTTTAAATAACTATAGGGCGGCATTCTTTGGCCAGTGTCTATTCAGCGCTGTAGCATTGTGGTTGTCATAGCAATATGCTAGGTTGCCTATAAGAATAGATAATACAGAAGTGGCTACAGGGGTTGTAGACATCCACCACCACGATTGCTATAACTGCACTGTTGTTAACCCCAACCCTTAATAGAACGGGATCCGGTCTCTAGGTCGACCTCTATTGGTCGACAGGGTCTCTAGTTCTAGGTCGACATGAGTTTTTCCCAATTGATTTTCTTTTTTTGAACTTTTTCATACTTAACGATCCTCGCGGACTACGAGTGGGAATAGTAACCTGCTCTTGCCCGAAGCAAGGCGAGCGAAGCGAGCCATGTGAGGGGACACGGTGCACTAATTTGGGTTCCCGGTCACTCTACGGAGAAAACGACACCCAAAAAAATTAAAAACTCATGTCGACCTAGAGACCCTGTCGACCAATAGTGGTCGACCTAGACACTACCACACCCAATAGAACTTGATGTCCATCATTTAAATACAAATATGAAAAATGCTATGACATGTAACTTGGCTACGATGGATAGGTGGTCCCTTACAGTTGCAGGGTGCCATGGGGTAATGGTCCAGCGCTAAATCAAATTGTTTATAGTCAGTGTTATAGGCAGAACAACTGCTGGTGGCTATCAATCATAAAATATGTGGCCAAACAGAAGCACAGCCCCTATCCACCACCACCACCACCACATAACTGAGGATGACTGGTTGGCACAATGTACTTAGTTGAATCATTTGTGCTGAATTCCTGAATTAAAACCTTAGTCCTAGGGGTGCAATGAAATAAAGAATTCTGATACTGTAGGGTTTTGTGATTTAAGAAAATTTGGGAACCACTGGTGCAAGCATTTATTGATGTGCAAAATCAAAAGACTTCATTGAATACTCCAAAAGTATGTCAATGGAAAACATGAGATGTATAGTAGACACTCCCTGAATGTGGCATTTTAATTTTCATTTAGCAGACAAATAAGAATACGTTACATGACAAGATTAGTTATCATGTGCAGCATCCAAAAATTGACATCTAAAATAAAGTTTGCTAAAGAAATCTAATAATTTTGTACTCTTATATTGGGAAGAGGAAAACGTACGTAAAAGGTTAATAGTCATACAATATATAATCTGTGAATCCATTCTAGTGCAATATTTTCCAACGTACAATAAGTAGAGTGCAAGATGGAAGTCCTCAGTTAGGCCTTGTGGGGCCAGGATATTAAGTCTACAAATCAAACACACTTCCCTGCTTTATAGAAATTCATCCATTTATGTCTAGACCATTGCGATAACATTCACCGTTAATATGATCTGTTATGTTTTTGGTATATTTGTATAAAGGCGATGGAGTTGAAGATCATTTACAAACTCTTGCTTTATAGATGGTCTGGACTTTTATTATGCATCCAAGCAGCATGCACACAAGATGGTTGAGTTTCTCCAGTGTACAGTGCCCTGCAGGTACATTTTGTGTAATAATACCTTTTACTACTATGAATCAGCATTGTAGCAGCATATATACGTTTGACCAGTGAATGTTAGGATTTTGTTTCCAGATTAATATGCCTTAAGGAAAGGTGGTGGTTTTATTACATTAGGGTGACCATATTATCCCTTTTACCTGGGACGCTCATGGATTACACAGGTTCTGCGGCTGGCTGACTTCAAGCCTACATTTCAGCTGGTTTGAATCAGCCACAGAACCTGTGTGATCCATGAGCATCCCAGGTAAAAGGGATAATATGGTCACCCTAATGTAATCAATAAATCTAATTAAAATGTCAGTTTGCGTGCATGTGTATGTGTGTTGTGGAGAGAGTAATTGCCAGTGGTATGATAAAAAGCAGGCAAAGAACAATCGCATGGAAAGCTATTAACACAAGCATAGATAAAAATAAGGTAACATCCAAGTTTAATTTGTGGAGTGAGAGAAGGGGTCTGGTTTCTCATTAAGACTAAACCGTAACATTGAATCAGTAAAGCCATGGGGTCCAGAATAACTGGTCCTGTTTCCAGCAGTCACATACTCATGCATTGAGAACCGCTTGACCATTGGAAAAGCAGGAGTAAGACAGGATGGAAGTCTACCATCTCATATATAAATATTTCTCTTTCATCCACTAGGGGACACTGGAGCATTCTTATACATTAGGGGTGTGAAGCTTGCAACCGGAGGTGTGGCACAATCTTAAATTAGCATTGTCTGCACAGCCAGCTCCTCCCCCTTCACATCCCTCCTCCCTCAGTTTGAAAAATTGTGCCTAGGAGGTAACAGGCACTGAAGGGAGCTCCTGCTCCGTGAATAATTTTTTATTTTATTTTCTCTAACGTCCTAAGTGGATGCTGGGGACTCCGTAAGGACCATGGGGAATAGCAGCTCCGCAGGAGACTGGGCACAAAAGTAAAGCTTTAGATCTACCTGGTGTGCACTGGCTCCTCCCCCTATGACCCTCCTCCAAGCCTCAGTTAGATTTTTGTGCCCGAACGAGAAGGGTGCACACTAGGTGGCTCTCCTGAGCTGCTTAGTGAAAAGTTTAGTTTTAGGTTTTTTATTTTCAGTGAGACCTGCTGGCAACAGGCTCACTGCATCGAGGGACTAAGGGGAGAAGAAGCGAACTCGCCTGCGTGCAGAGTGGATTGGGCTTCTTAGGCTACTGGACATTAGCTCCAGAGGGACGATCACAGGCCCAGCCATGGATGGGTCCCAGAGCCGCGCCGCCGGCCCCCTTACAGAGCCAGAAGACAGAAGAGGTCCGGAAAATCGGCGGCAGAAGACGTCCTGTCTTCAACAAGGTAGCGCACAGCACTGCAGCTGTGCGCCATTGCTCTCAGCACACTTCACACTCCGGTCACTGAGGGTGCAGGGCGCTGGGGGGGGGCGCCCTGAGACGCAATAAAAACACCTTGGATGGCAAAAAATGCATCACATATAGCTCCTGGGCTATATGGATGAATTTAACCCCTGCCAGAATACATAGAAAAACGGGAGATAAGGCTGCCGATAAGGGGGCGGAGCCTATCTCAGCACACTGGCGCCATTTTCCCTCACAGCTCCGTTGGAGGGAAGCTCCCTGGCTCTCCCCTGCAGTCACTACACTACAGAAAGGGTTAAAAAAGAGAAGGGGGGCACTAATTATGCGCAGTATTAAAGATACAGCAGCTATAAGGGGAAAAACACTTATATAAGGTTATCCCTGTATATATATAGCGCTCTGGTGTGTGCTGGCAAACTCTCCCTCTGTCTCCCCAAAGGGCTAGTGGGGTCCTGTCCTCTATCAGAGCATTCCCTGTGTGTGTGCTGTATGTCGGTACGTTTGTGTCGACATGTATGAGGAGAAAAATTATGTGGAGACGGAGCAGATTGCCTGTAATAGTGATGTCACCCCCTAGGGGGTCGACACCTGAGTGGATGAACTGTTGGAAGGAATTACGTAACAGTGTCAGCTCTGTATAAAAGACAGTGGTTGACATGAGACAGCCGGCTACTCAGCTTGTGCCTGTCCAGACGTCTCATAGGCCGTCAGGGGCTCTAAAGCGCCCGTTACCTCAGATGGCAGATATAGACGCCGACACGGATACTGACTCCAGTGTCGACGGTGAAGAGACAAATGTGACTTCCAGTAGGGCCACACGTTACATGATTGAGGCAATGAAAAATGTTTTACACATTTCTGATAATACGAGTACCACCAAAAAGGGGTATTATGTTCGGTGAGGAAAAACTACCTGTAGTTTTCCTGAATCTGAGAAATTAAATGAGGTGTGTGATGATGCGTGGTTTTCCCCCGATAACAACTGATAATTTCTAAAATGTTATTGGCATTATATCCTTTCCCGCCAGAGGTTAGGGTGCGTTGGGAAACACCCCCTAGGGTGGATAAAGCGCTCACACGCTTGTAAGAACAAGGGCTCTACCCTCTCCTGAGATGGCCGCCCTTAAGGATCCTGCTGATAGAAAGCAGGAGGGCATCCTAAAAGGTATTTACACACATACTGGTGTTATACTGCGACCAGCAATCGCCTCAGCCTGGATGTGCAGTGCTGGGTTGGCGTGGTCGGATTCCCTGACTGAAAATATTGATACCCTAGATAGGGACAGTATATTATTGCCTATAGAGCATTTAAAAGATGCATTTCTATATATGCGTGATGCACAGCGGAATATTTGCCGACTGGCATCAAGTCTAAGTGCGTTGTCCATTTCTACCAGTAGAGGGTTATGGACACGACAGTGGTCAGGTGATGCGGATTCCAAACGGCATTTGGAAGTATTGCCTTATTAAGGGGAGGAGTTATTTGGGGTCGGTCTTTCAGACCTGGTGGCCACGGCAACAGCTGGGAAATCCACGTTTGTACCCCAGGTCGCCTCTCAACATGAGAAGACGCCGTATTATCAGGCGCAGTCTTTTCGTGGGCAAGCGGGCAAAAGGTTCCTCATTTCTGCCCCGTGACAGAGGGAGAGGAAAAAGACTGCAGAAATCAGCCAGTTCCCAGGAACAGAAACCCTCTCCCGCCTCTGCCAAGCCCTCAGTATGACGCTGGGGCTTTACAAGCAGAATCAGGCACGGTGGGGGCCCGTCTCAATGAATTTCAGCGCGCAGTGGGCTCACTCGCAAGTAGACCCCTGGATCCTTCAGGTGATATCTCAGGGGTACAAATTGGAATTCGAGACGTCTCCCCCTCGCCGTTTCCTAAAGTCGGCTTTACCGATGTCTCCTTCTGACAGGGAGACAGTTTTGGAAGCCATTCACAAGCTGTATTCCCAGCAGGTGATAATCAAGGTACCCCTCCTGCAACAGGGAACGGGGTATTATTCCACACTGTTGTGGTACCGAAGCCGGACGGCTCGGTGAGACCGATTCTAAATCTAAAATCTTAGAACACTTACATACAGAGGTTCAAATTCAAGATTGAGTCACTCAGAGCAGTGATTGCGAACCTGGAAGAAGAGGACTACATGATGTCTCGGTACATCAAGGATGCTTACCTTCATGTCCCAATTTACCCTTCTCACCAAGGGTACCTCAGGTTTATGGTACAGAACTGTCACTATCCGTTTCAGACGCTGCCGTATGGATGGTCCACGGCACCCCGGGTCTTTACCAAGGTAATGGCCGAAATGATGATACTCCTTCGAAGGAAGGGAATTTTAGTTATCCCTTACTTGGACGATTCCCTGATAAGGGTAAGATCCAGGGAACAGTTGGAGGTCGGTGTAGCACTATCTCAGGTAGTGTTGTGGCAGCACGATTGGATTCTCAATATTCCAAAATCGCAGCTGATTCCGACGACTCGTCTTCTGTTCTTAGGGATGATCCTGAACACAGTTCAGAAAAAGGTGTTTCTCCCGGAGGAGAAAGTCAGGGAGTTATCCGAGCTAGTCGGGAACCTCCTATAACCGAGCCAAGTCTCAGTACATCAATGAGATGGTTCTGGAAAAAATGGTGGCTTCCTATGAAGCAATCCCATGCGGCAGATTCCACGCAAGAACTTTCCAGTGGGACCTGCTGGACAAATGGTCTGGGTCGCATCTTCAGATGCATCAGCGGATAACCCTGTCACCAAGCACAAGGGTGTCTCTCCTGTGGTGGTTGCAGAGTGCTCATCTTCTAGAGGGCCGCACATTCAGGACTGGGTCCTGGTGACCACGGATGCCAGCCTGCGAGGCTGGGGAGCAGTCACACAGGGAAGGAATTTCCAGAGCTTATGGTCAAGCCTGGAGACATCACTTCACATAAATATCCGGAAGCTAAGGGCCATTTACAATGCTCTAAGCTCAGCAAGACCTCTGCTTCAAGGTCACCCGGAGTTGATCCATTCGGACAACATCACGGCAGTCACCCACGTAAACAGACAGGGTGACGCAAGAAGCAGAAGGGCAATGGCAGAAGCTGCAAGGATTCTTCGCTGGGCGGAAAATCATGTGATAGCACTGTCAGCAGTATTCATTCCGGGAGTGGACAACTGGGAAGCAGACTTCCTCAGCAGACACGACCTCCACCCGGGAGAGTGGGGACTTCACCCAGAAGTCTTCCACATGTTTATAAAACTCGACAAGTATTGTGCCAGGTCAAGGGACCCTCAGGCAATAGCTGTAGACGCTCTGGTAACACAGTGGGTGTACCAGTCAGTGTATGTGTTCCCTCCTCTGCCTCTCATAACCAAGGTACTGAGAATTATAAGATGGAGAGGAGTAAGCACTATATTCGTGGCTCCGGATTGGCCAAGAAGGACTTGGTAACCGGAACTTCAAGAGATGCTCACGGAGGATCTGTGGCCTCTACCTCTAAGAAGGGACCTGCTCCAGCAAGGACCCTGTCTGTTCCAAGACTTACCGCGGCTGCGTTTAACGGCAGGGCGGTTGAACGCCGGATCCTGAAGGAAAAAGGCATTCCGGATGAAGTCATCCCTATCCTGATCAAAGCCAGGAAAGATATAACCGCAAAACATTATCACCGCATTTGGCGAAAATATGTTGCGTGGTGCGAGGCCAGTAAGGCCCCGACGGAGGAATTTTCAACTAGGTCGATTCCTACATTTCCTGCAAACAGGAGTGTCTATGGGCCTGAAATGGGGGTCCATTAAGGTTCAAATTTCGGCCCTGTCAATTTTCTTCCAAAAAGAACTAGCTTCAGTCCCTGAAGTTCAGACGTTTGTGAAAGGGGTACTGTATATACAGCCTCCTTTTGTGCCTCCAGTGGCACCTTGGGATCTAAATGTAGTTTTTGGGTTCCAAAAGTCACATTGGTTTGAACCACTTAAATATGTGGAGTTAAAATATCTCACATGGAAAGTGGTCATGCTGTTGGCCCTGGCCTGGGCCAGGTGCGTGTCAGAATTGGCGGCTTTATCCTGTAAAAGCCCTCATCTGATTTTCCATTCGGACAGGGCGGAATTGAGGACTTGTCCTCAGTTTCTCCCTAAGGTGGTTTTCAGCGTTTCACCTGAATCAACCTATTGTGGTGCCTGCGGCTACTAGGGACTTGGAGGACTCCAAGTTGCTAGACGTTGTCAGAGCCCTGGAAATATAGGTTTCCAGGACGGCTGGAGTCAGAAAATCTGACTCGTTGTTTATTCTGTATGCACCCAACAAGCTGGGTGCTCCTGCTTCTAAGCAGACTATTGCTTGTTGGATTTGTAGTACAATTCAGCTTGCACATTCTGTGGCAGGCCTGCCACAGCCAAAATCTGTAAAAGCCCATTCCACAAGGAAGGTGGGCTCATCTTGGGCGGCTGCCCGAGGGGTCTCGGCTTTACAACTTTGCCGAGCAGCTACTTGGTCAGGAGCAAATACGTTTGTAAAATTCTACAAATTTGATACCCTGGCTGAGGAGGACCGGGAGTTCTCTCATTTGGTGCTGCAGAGTCATCCGCACTCTCCCGCCCGTTTGGGAGCTTTGGTATAATCCCCATGGTCCTTACGGAGTCCCCAGCATCCACTTAGGACGTCAGAGAAAATAAGAATTTACTTACCGATAATTCTATTTCTCGTAGTCCGTAGTGGATGCTGGGCGCCCATCCCAAGTGCGGATTGTCTGCAATACTGGTACATAGTTATTGTTACCAAAAAATCGGGTTATTGCTGTTGTGAGCCATCTTTTCTAGAGGCTCCTCTGTTATCATGCTGTTAACTGGGTTTAGATCACAAGTTATATGGTGTGATTGGTGTGGCTGGTATGAGTCTTACCCGGGATTCAAAATCCTTCCTTATTGTGTACGCTCGTCCGGGCATAGTATCCTAACTGAGGTTTGGAGGAGGGTCATAGGGGGAGGAGCCAGTGCACACCAGGTAGTTCTAAAGCTTTACTTTTGTGCCCAGTCTCCTGCGGAGCCGCTATTCCCCATGGTCCTTACGGAGTCCCCAGCATCCACTACGGACTACGAGAAATAGAATTATCGGTAAGTAAATTCTTATTTATTTTTTGTTTTGTCATTCCTTACTGGCCCAATCCCTCCTAGCTAAAAGGAGGGTGCAGGCTTTACAAGAGGTAAAGCAGTGCCCAATCCCACCTACATCAAAGGAGGGTGCAGGCTTTACCTAAATACATTAGGCTATGTCAACCTAATAAAAGGGGGACAAAGGTCTTCAGAATAGAGAGACAAGGATCCCAACTAAAGGGATCTGCATCTCCCTATAGGAAAATCCGAAGCACAGAGTACAGGATTACTGTGAGTACTGGGATATCTGTGGGAATATAGCCCTCACAAAACGCTGCTGCCTTCTGACTGCTGGCCGAACAGACAGCGCGGCGTCCCCCGTTCCCCTCCTCCCTTCAACAGCACAGTAACACTGCAGGTGTCCCCCGCTGCTGGCAGCAGCATCCCAGCTGCTCTTGCAGCAGACACGGCATCCCAGCGCCGCTCTTAAAGCAGACGACCGGAGGGCGCCAAAATGCCATGGCCAGCTCTCCCACACGCTCCCTCCACAGGCGCTGTAACAACAAAGGGCGGAAAGGACTGCACGCGGCTGGCAGCCGCAGCATCCCAGCTCCCAGCGCCGCTCTTGCTAGAGTTGAGGTCTCCCACACGCCCCCCTCTTCCACGTATGCATGCGGTCAGTGCACGTTAGGCGGCGAGGGCAGGATAGTGGGAGACGCGTTAGAAACGTAGCTGCTGTGGAGCAGGGCACTAACAGCAGAGACGGTGAGACATCCGCGCTGGGGGAGGGCAGGAACCCAGAGGCGGACGCTGATGATGAGACGCGGGCGGCTCAATGCAGTCTAAGTCTGGAATACAGTGGGACCCAGGTTCAGAGTGTAGACAGTGCTGGGGGGGTCGTGGTCGAGGTGTACATAACTTTTCAGTGGCGGCCATATTTTAATATCTAAAGGGCGCCAGGATGCTGAAAGGAAAAAGGTTTACGCCCCCATCAGTGTAGCCAGGTTTCCTGGCCAGTCAGATCAGGGGGAAAGGTTTTTAGAATAGAGTAATTGCTTCCTCTGCTGGTGGCTCGTAGGTTAGGACTCTGATGCAGAGGATTTTCCATGTGATTTTAAAGAGACTATATTATACTTAATAATTTTCAAGGGATTTCTAAGGCAAAGATCCTGTGAAAATGAAGGGGAACAACTGGATATCGACCCCGACCTCAGAACTGAACCACAGTTGAGTGTACAAGGCTGTTAAGAAAAAAAAAAAAAAGGATTTATAATTTTATTTAATTTTCTTTCCTTTATCTCTCAATGAATCCAGCCAAGTCAATCCAGTGTAAATTTGTTACCATCATCCGCTACGGTATTCCGTTGCCTATGATAGAAAGGCACTGCAATGTATTCTGTGTGGGTGCGTTTTCAACGTCCGATGCACAGACCAAAATTGCTAAGACCTATTACCAACACGGTAACTCCAGTTACCTTTTCTGACATCCACCTATTTATTTAGTTATACATACATAATGCCTCCAACGGATGCTGCTGACAGGTCTGACGGAGAAGGGAGCATCAGATATGATCACCCAATTCATCTCTACCTGTATCAACAGTGGGGGTTTTGGGGGTGATGGTTGAATGAGTATTTATATTAATTGTTATTTTTTTTACTAGAAAGAAGAATTGAAAATACTCTTCAGAGCTCCCAATAATTCTAGGGCTTTTCTCCTATTCTCATAGGTGAAGGTCCAGCGGAGTGGTATGTATATGTTTTATCTAAGATACATGGGACCGCAAGGCTCAGTTTGGTTGCTCAAAGCGATGAGCACTACGGTTCATAGCCCTGGGGTGCGCAACAGTTTAGTATGTGCACACAACCATGGAGCCGTGGTCCGTTAAAGTTACGAAACATAACCGTGCATATATGTCAACAGTGCGTATGGGCTGCGAGCCCATCCGAAACCAGGGAGGACTTCTTAGTTGGGATTACTCCATCCGCACGGGTGTAACGAGATGGCCGAAAAACAGAAATGGGGACCCTTCCTACCCTAGAGTAAGAGTGAGAAGAGGCTCGTGCTCTCGTAACGGAAGGCGAACCGTTACAGGCGTAAAGATTGAGGTGACAATAGGCGGCCACTGAAGGCTTCCAGAATTTCCAAATACAAGGTTGACTGAAGGAGCATATCTGAGAGTTAGCCACATATGCTTATCAGGCTACTAAAAAGATTGGCATCCTGATCAGCTCGCTCAAGGGTTTCTGTGACTAACAGAATTTTGAATTCAACAAACGGGGATAGGATCCCATAACGATGGTAGGCTCACCTCTGCCTAGTTTGTCGACGGGACATTCTTACTTATCATGGTCCCACTGAAAAACAAGGGTCTTAGGTTGGTTGGATTTACAATGGGAATCCAACATCTAAGTGCAAGATAATCTCAAACGGACCTAGGGGGTTCGTGTTTCGAATAGGAGGTTATAGTTACCAGTTTGGAAGGCGATTCCCTGGGAGAGGAACGTTTTTCCTTGGTCCAAAGGACTTCAGACAATTGGATGAGAGTCGTGTCTTCTCTCTACAGGGTATCATAGATCTATGCCAATTGGCGGTAGAGGCGACTCTGGTTCATTATTCGGCTAAGTTAGTTCTCACTCTGGGGCTGGAAAAGTCTCGGACAACAGAGACATTTCCAAGTAGCTAGTATTCAGGTCTCGTCACAACTCGCCTTGGACCCCCTGTGGGGGGTAGGGGTTGGAAAGGTTTACGGAGACCGAGTCCGAGACTTGAAAAGAGAAATTTGGATTCATGGGGGTTTGTCTCCCTAGATTAAAGATAGATCTCTACAACACCCATTTTGTCATTCCGCTCAAAAGCGAGGGCATCACTGACGACAATTCAGAAATTGCTACACAATGCCAGAGGGTCAAACTGTTACTAAATTTGAAGGTTTTTTAACCATTTCTAACTACCTACAGTCTCAGGATGGAATCAACCCAATTGGTCATTGCAGGTCTAGAACAGGGGAAGTTCATGGTATACATACCTTTGTATCCTGATTTGGACTTCTCACCAAGAATACTTTCGTTTCGTACGGGTACAGCTGATCAGATATTCAGACGATTCATCCATTTCTCACTCGTCATGGGTGGAGTGTGGATTTCCTGAAATCCAACCTAATGCCAGCTCATACAATTCAATTTCTAGCTCTCACAGAGAGCAAGATCCAGAACATTCAGAGACTGGTGGCTCAGGTACTACAATCACAGACGGTTTCCATACACCTCTGTGTACAATTTCTCATGAAAAGGGTGGTTTCGTAGGAGGCTCTACAGTACGACAGACTCTCGACTATTGTCGATGGACCCTATTGCTCAGGAAACAGGTTTGCACTGGCTTTTGCACAGGTCCAGACTTCCCAAATTTGGGGGTAGTTACATGGGGATCTCGCTGTAGACAAGAGCTTCGGCATTTTGGTTTGGAGGTTCCTCACAACGGATGTTAGTCTCAGAAGTTGGGGTGCCGTCCTAGAAGGACCATCAGTTTCAGAACTGGAGGATGTCACGAAACGGCAGTCTACCCATAAACAGTTTCGAGCTGAATGCAGTTACAAGGTATTTTCTCTTAGCCGAAGACCTAGTCATGGGTCACCACGTGAAGATACGGTCGGACAATGTCATGACGACGGCTTACATAGACCGTCGAGGAGGTATGAAGAACAGGATGGCGTTAAAGGTAGCTACAAAGATCTTGTTGTGGGCAGAAAGGTGAACCATCATCCTCTCGGCAGTGTTCATTCCAGGTGTGGATAACTGGGAAGCTGATTATATCAGTCGCCAGGACATGCATCCGGGAGAGTGGTGCCTGCGTCCACGGATTTTCGACATGGTAGTGAGGAGATGGGGTATACCTCAAGTGGGCCTAATGGCATCTTGGCAAAACCATCAGCTGCCCAGATATGTGTTAAGGACAAGAGATCCAGCAGCAGGAGTAGACGCATTAACACTTCCTTGGTGTTGCAGAAAGGTTTACATTTTGCCAACTTTCCCACTCGTACCCAGGTTTCTGAAAAGGGTGAAACGAGAACGAGTGTGAGCAATTCTTATCACACCAGTGTGGCCCCGCAGGAGTTTGTACTCAGACCTGCGGGGGTTCTAGTAAAAGATTCTTAGCGGTTATCTCAGAGAGAGGACCGGCTGTCTCGGGGTCCGTTCCTACACCCAGACCTGAACAGGTTGCGTTTAACAGCGTGGATATTGAAACCCGGATCTTAAGTAACAGAGGGATACCAAGAACGGCCATTCCTACGAGGATTGCCGCTAGAAAGTCGGTCACAGCCATGCCCTACTACAGGAGTTGGTAGACGTACATGGCCTGGTGTCGGGAATTTCCTTCAGGCCGGTCTAGATGTAAGACTAAGGCTCGGCTCTCTGAAGGTTCAAATTTCGGCTCTCTCCATCCTATTTCATCATCGGTTAGCATCCTTGCAAGAGGTTCAAACCTTTTTTTACAGGGGGTTCTGAGGATACAACCCCCTTTCTCTAACGTCCTAGTGGATGCTGGGGACTCCGTCAGGACCATGGGGATTAGCGGCTCCGCAGGAGACGGGGCACAAAAATAAAGCTTTAGGATCAGGTGGTGTGCACTGGCTCCTCCCCCTATGACCCTCCTCCAAGCCTCAGTTAGGTTTTTGTGCCCGTCCGAGCAGGGTGCAATCTAGGTGGCTCTCCTAAAGAGCTGCTTAGAAAAAGTTTTTAGGTTTTTTATTTTCAGTGAGTCCTGCTGGCAACAGGCTCACTGCATCGAGGGACTTAGGGGAGAGAAGTGAACTCACCTGCGTGCAGGATGGATTGGCTTCTTAGGCTACTGGACACCATTAGCTCCAGAGGGAGTCGGAACACAGGTCTCACCCTGGGGTTCGTCCCGGAGCCGCGCCGCCGACCCCCCTTGCAGATGCCGAAGATGGAAGAGGTCCAGAAGCAGGCGGCAGAAGACTTTTCAGTCTTCCTGAGGTAGCGCACAGCACTGCAGCTGTGCGCCATTGTTGTCAGCACACTTCACACAGCGGTCACGGAGGGTGCAGGGCGCTGGGGGGACGCCCTGGGCAGCAATGTATAATACCTTTTTATGGCTAAAAATACATCACATATAGCCCTTGAGGCTATATGGATGTATTTAACCCCTGCCAGATCTCACAAACTCCGGAGAAGAGCCCGCCGAAATAGGGGGCGGGGCTTATTCTCCTCAGCACACAGCGCCATTTTCCTGCTCAGCTCCGCTGTGAGGAAGGCTCCCAGGACTCTGCCCTGCACTGCACTACAGAAACAGGGTAAAACAGAGAGGGGGGGCACTTTTTTTGGCGATATTACTATATTTAAGCTGCTATAAGGATACAACACTTATATAGGGTTGTTCCCATATATATTATAGCGCTTGGGTGTGTGCTGGCAAACTCTCCCTCTGTCTCCCCAAAGGGCTAGTGGGGTCCTGTCTTCAATAGAGCATTCCCTGTGTGTCTGCTGTGTGTCGGTACGTGTGCGTCGACATGTATGAGGACGCTGTTGGTGTGGAGGCAGAGCAATTGCCGGTAATGGTGATGTCACCCCCTAGGGAGTCGACACCGGAATGGATGGCTTTGTTTATGGAATTACGTGATAATGTCAGCACATTACAAAAATCAGTTGACGACATGAGACGGCCGTCAAACCAGTTAGTACCTGCCCAGGCGTCTCAGACACCGTCAGGGGCTGTAAAACGCCCTTTACCTCAGTCGGTCGATACAGACCCAGACACGGACACTGAATCTAGTGTCGACGGTGAAGAAACAAACGTATTTTCCAGTAGGGCCACACGTTATATGATCACGGCAATGAAGGAGGCTTTGCATATCTCTGATACTACAAGTACCACAAAAAGGGGTATTATGTGGGGGGTGAAAAAACTACCTGTAGTTTTTCCTGAATCAGAGGAATTGAATGATGTATGTGATGAAGCGTGGGTTAACCCAGATAGAAAAGGGCTAATTTCAAAAAAGTTATTGGCATTATACCCTTTCCCGCCAGAGGTTAGGGCGCGCTGGGAAACACCCCCTAAGGTGGATAAGGCGCTCACACGCTTATCAAAACAAGTGGCGTTACCGTCTCCTGATACGGCCGCCCTCAAGGATCCAGCTGATAGGAGGCTGGAAACTACCCTAAAAAGTATATACACACATACTGGTGTTATACTGCGACCAGCCATCGCCTCAGCCTGGATGTGCAGTGCTGGGGTGATCTGGTCGGATTCCCTGACTGAAAATATTGATACCCTGGATAGGGACAGTATTTTACAGACTTTAGAGCAATTAAAGGATGCTTTTCTTTATATGTGAGATGCTCAGAGGGATATTTGCACTCTGGCATCGAGAGTAAGTGCGATGTCCATATCTGCCAGAAGAAGTTTATGGACACGACAGTGGTCAGGTGATGCGGATTCCAAACGGCATATGGAAGTATTGCCGTATAAAGGGGAGGAATTATTTGGCGTCGGTCTATCGGATTTGGTGGCCACGGCAACTGCCGGGAAATCCACCTTTTTACTTCAGACCCCCTCCCAACAGAAAAAGACACCGTCTTTTCAGCCGCAGTCCTTTCGGTCCTATAAGAAGCGGGCAAAAGGACAGTCATATCTGCCCCGAGGCAGAGGAAAGGGTAAGAGAGGGCAGCAAGCAGCTCCTTCCCAGGAACAGAAGCCCTCCGCGGGTTCTGCAAAGCCCTCAGCATGACGCTGGGGCTTTACAAGCGGACTCAGGAACGGTGGGGGGTCGACTCAAGAATTTCAGCGCGCAGTGGGCTTGCTCACAGGTGGACCCCTGGATCCTGCAGGTAGTATCTCAGGGTTACAGGTTGGAATTCGAGAAGTCTCCCCCTCGCCGGTTCCTAAAGTCTGCTTTGCCAACGTCTCCCTCAGACAGGGCGACGGTATTGGAAGCCATTCACAAGCTGTTTTCTCAGCAGGTGATAGTCAAGGTACCCCTCCTACAACAGGAAAAGGGGTATTACTCCACGCTATTTGTGGTACCGAAGCCGGACGGCTCGGTAAGACCTATTCTAAATCTGAAATCTTTGAACCTGTACATACAAAAATTCAAGTTCAAGATGGAATCACTCAGAGCAGTGATAGCGAATCTGGAAGAAGGGGAATTTATGGTGTCCCTGGACATAAAAGATGCTTACCTGCATGTCCCAATTTGCCCTTCACATCAAGGGTACCTCAGGTTCGTGGTGCAAAACTGTCATTATCAGTTTCAGACGCTGCCGTTTGGATTGTCCACGGCACCTCGGGTCTTTACCAAGGTAATGGCCGAAATGATGATTCTTCTGCGAAGAAGAGGCGTATTAATTATCCCTTACTTGGACGATCTCCTGATAAGGGCAAGGTCCAGAGAACAGCTGGAGGACGGAGTAGCACTAACCCAAGTAGTGCTGCAACAACACGGGTGGATTCTGAATTTTCCAAAATCTCAGTTGACCCCGACAACACGTCTGCTGTTCCTGGGAATGATTCTGGACACGGTTCAGAAAAAGGTGTTTCTTCCGGAGGAGAAAGCCAAGGAGTTATCCGAACTTGTCAGGAACCTCCTAAAACCAGGAAAAGTGTCTGTGCATCAATGCACAAGAGTCCTGGGAAAGATGGTGGCTTCTTACGAAGCAATCCCATTCGGCAGATTCCACGCACGAACTTTTCAGTGGGATCTGCTGGACAAATGGTCCGGATCGCATCTGCAGATGCATCAGCGGATAACCTTATCGCCACGGACAAGGGTGTCTCTTCTGTGGTGGTTGCAGAGTGCTCATCTGTTAGAAGGCCGCAGATTCGGCATACAGGACTGGGTCCTGGTGACCACGGATGCCAGTCTGAGAGGCTGGGGAGCGGTCACACAGGGAAGAAACTTCCAGGGAGTATGGTCAAGCCTGGAGATGTCTCTTCACATAAATATACTGGAGCTAAGAGCGATTTACAATGCTCTAAGCCTGGCAAAACCCCTGCTTCAGGGTCAGCCGGTGTTGATCCAGTCGGACAACATCACGGCAGTCGCCCACGTAAACAGACAGGGCGGCACAAGAAGCAGGAGAGCAATGGCAGAAGCTGCAAGGATTCTTCGCTGGGCGGAAGATCATGTGATAGCACTGTCAGCAGTATTCATTCCGGGAGTGGACAACTGGGAAGCAGACTTCCTCAGCAGACACGATCTACACCCGGGAGAGTGGGGACTTCATCCAGAAGTCTTCCACATGATTGTGAACCGTTGGGAAAAACCAAAGGTGGATATGATGGCGTCTCGCCTCAACAAAAAACTGGACAGGTATTGCGCCAGGTCAAGAGACCCTCAGGCAATAGCTGTGGACGCTCTGGTAACACCGTGGGTGTTCCAGTCAGTGTATGTGTTTCCTCCTCTGCCTCTCATACCCAAAGTACTGAGAATTATACGGCAAAGGGGAGTAAGAACGATACTCGTGGCTCCGGATTGGCCAAGAAGAACTTGGTACCCGGAACTTCAGGAGATGCTCACGGAAAATCCGTGGCCTCTACCTCTAAGACGGGACCTGATTCAACAGGGACCGTGTCTATTTCAAGACTTACCGCGGCTGCGTTTGACGGCGTGGCGGTTGAACGCCGAATTCTAAGGGAAAAAGGCATTCCAGAAGAGGTCATTCCTACACTGGTTAAAGCCAGGAAGGAGGTGACTGCACAACATTATCACCGCATTTGGAGAAAATATGTTGCGTGGTGTGAGGCCAGGAAGGCCCCCACGGAGGAATTTCAATTGGGTCGATTCCTGCATTTCCTGCAAACAGGATTGTCTATGGGCCTCAAGTTGGGGTCCATTTAAGGTTCAAATTTCGGCCCTGTCGATTTTCTTCCAGAAAGAATTGGCTTCAGTTCCTGAAGTCCAGACTTTTGTAAAAGGAGTACTACATATACAGCCCCCGGTTGTGGCCCCAGTGGCTCCGTGGGACCTTAATGTAGTTTTGGATTTTCTCAAATCCCATTGGTTTGAGCCACTCAAATCGGCGGATTTGAAATATCTTACATGGAAAGTAACCATGCTACTGGCCCTGGCTTCAGCCAGGAGAGTGTCAGAATTGGCGGCTTTATCGTATAAAAGCCCATATCTGATTTTCCATTCGGACAGGGCAGAACTGCGGACGCGTCCTCATTTTCTGCCTAAGGTGGTGTCAGCGTTTCACCTGAACCAGCCTATTGTGGTGCCTGCGGCTACTAGCGATTTGGAGGATTCCAAGTTGCTGGACGTTGTCAGGGCATTGAAAATATATATTTCAAGGACGGCTGGAGTCAGAAAATCTGACTCGCTGTTTATACTGTATGCACCCAACAAGCTGGGTGCTCCTGCTTCTAAGCAGACGATTGCTCGTTGGATTTGTAGCACAATTCAACTTGCACATTCTGTGGCAGGCCTGCCACAGCCTAAATCTGTCAAGGCCCATTCCACAAGGAAGGTGGGCTCATCCTGGGCGGCTGCCCGAGGGGTCTCGGCATTACAACTCTGCCGAGCAGCTACGTGGTCGGGGGAGAACACGTTTGTAAAATTCTACAAATTTGATACCCTGGCTAAAGAGGACCTGGAGTTCTCTCATTCGGTGCTGCAGAGTCATCCGCACTCTCCCGCCCGTTTGGGAGCTTTGGTATAATCCCCATGGTCCTGACGGAGTCCCCAGCATCCACTAGGACGTTAGAGAAAATAAGATTTTACTTACCGATAAATCTATTTCTCGTAGTCCGTAGTGGATGCTGGGCGCCCATCCCAAGTGCGGATTGTCTGCAATACTTGTACATAGTTATTGTTACAAAAAAATCGGGTTGTTCTTGTTGTGAGCCGTCTGTTCAGAGGCTCCTACGTTGTCATACTGTTAACTGGGTTCAGATCACAAGTTGTACGGTGTGATTGGTGTGGCTGGTATGAGTCTTACCCGGGATTCAAAATCCTTCCTTATTGTGTACGCTCGTCCGGGCACAGTATCCTAACTGAGGCTTGGAGGAGGGTCATAGGGGGAGGAGCCAGTGCACACCACCTGATCCTAAAGCTTTATTTTTGTGCCCTGTCTCCTGCGGAGCCGCTAATCCCCATGGTCCTGACGGAGTCCCCAGCATCCACTACGGACTACGAGAAATAGATTTATCGGTAAGTAAAATCTTATTTTTTCATCCTCCCACTGCGCAGTGGGGCTTAACTTTGGTGTTGGAATTTTTGAGATCACCAACTTTTGAGCAGCTGGCAAGAACAAACCTGAAATATCTCTCTTTGAAGGTCACGTTATTGCTTGCCCTGGCTTCGGCCAGGAGGGTTTCTGAGTTGGGAGCCTTTTCGTGTAAGAGTCCCTTTTTTAATTTTTCATGAGGATGGGGTAGAACTCTGTACAAGAGCAGATTTCCTTCCTACGGTTGTTTTGGGGTTTCACGTAAACCAGCCAATTGTGGTCCCTTCTTTCCGGGGTCTCGCAGAGGCTGTGTCTTTGGATGTGGTCCGAGCTTTACGGGTATACGTACAGGTTACGTCGTCCTTCAGAAAGTCGGACCATTTGTTTGTTCTTAATGATGGGCCAAAGAAGGGTTGGCCAGCATCTCAGCTGTCTTTGGCTAGATGGATTAGACTTGCCATTCGGCAAGCTTATATTTCCTGTAGAAAACAGGTTTCGGTTCAGACGGGTGCTCATATCACCCGATCAGTGGGTGCCTCATGGGCGGCTGCCAGAGGTGCTTCCACTACTCAACTTTGCAGAGCGGCGACGTGGTCTTCAGCCCACACGTTCGCAAAATTTTATAAGTTTGACATCTTCGCGTCCGAAGACTTGAAGTTCGGACGTTTAGTTTTTGCAGGTCACCGACAGCACTCCCTCCCTGGGGGATAACTTTGGGACGTCCCCTAATGTATAAGAATGCTCCAGTGTCCCCTAGTGGATGAAAGAGAAAAGAGGATTTTGGTACTTACCGATAAATCCATTTCTCTGAATCCTCTAGGGGACACTGGACGCCCGCCTCGGTGCTGTCAACCTGCTGCGTTCAAAATTCTTGGTTCAAACAGTTCGTACAAACAGCATTCGTTTTTCTGTTAAGAGTTTCTTTGATTCTGTTTGATATGTTGTACGGTTCGGTTCCTCGCCATGTGCTATAGTATCATGTCCTATTCTCTCAGTCAAATTTTCCAAACTGAGGGAGGAGGGATGTGAAGGGGGAGGAGCTGGCTGTGCAGACAATGCTAATTTAAGATTGTGCCACACCTCCGGTTGCAAGCTTCACACCCCTAATGTATAAGAATGCTCCAGTGTCCCCTAGAGGATTCAGAGAAATGGATTTATCGGTAAGTACCAAAATCCTCTTATTTCTTTTCGACCACTAGGGGGCACCGGATCAAAGGCTTAACGCTGGGTATAGGCTGGCTGAGAGCAGATGGGCACCAAAGGGGTTACTTTTAAGTACCCAGCAGGCCTTGCCTCCCTGTACCCTGCCCCCGCCGATAGGCCCGCCAGTTTTTCTTTTGGTGCCGCAGGAGCAGCACCAGTTTTAGAGATGGCTGTTAAAACAGCCATGGTTAATTTATCTTTACAGAATTAGTCTTCAGCGCTGCAGCACAGTGAACCAGAGCGGCATGCTGGCGCACTTAGAGCCCAGCATGCCCGCTCCAGCACCCGGACTCCGCGGTGGCAACATCAGTAATGGGGCCGGGGTCTTCCACCGGGGGAGGCTACCAGCATGCTCATTAGCCTTCCCCACAGCGGTTTCTGGAGGGTGAGTTGACCGGCAGGAAGCCGCGACATGTGGTGATCCCCTCCCGCATGTCGCGAGGAACCAGTGCGCAGGGGGGGGCAGATTAGTGGGGGCCCAGTGCGCCTAGCCTGTTTTCCATTATACCGCCAGGGCATCAGCCAGCAGGGTAGGTGGGCATAGTCCCTGGGGTATAACATCTGAGGGGGTAGGGTGCCAGTCTGCAGCCTCGACCCAGGACAGACCAGTAGCTTGCTCAAGGTCTGCCCCTGGGCTATATCTCCTCCCTCCTCTCCCAGTCCCTCCCCTTCAATGCTTTACAACCATTTTAGAGCACATGCTGCCTGGGAGTTGATGAGAGAGGAGGGTCTGGCCACTGTCTCCCCTGTACCCCGCTTCTGCAGCCGGGTTCAGTCATTTTCTCCTTCCTGCTGATATCACAGGACAATTGAGTAGCTTGGCCTCTCTTGTTCTATTGCATTTAAGTGGCTGAGTAACTGTGTAGCACGGTTCTTGTGCAAGGACTTAGTTTGGCATAGGTTCCTCAGGGACAGGCCGCTGGTAAATTAAGGGGCATTTTTGGGACATACAGTGCTGTTTTACAGTATATTGTACAATGTCATCCAGGAGCAAAAAGGTGGTCACACACGAGCCTCCCACTTGTGCAGCATGTTATGCTATTCTGTCCCCTCAGGATCCACAGGACACGGTCAGATGCAGAGCCTGCGTGGCCGTACCACCGCAACAGG
Source organism: Pseudophryne corroboree (assembly GCF_028390025.1). NCBI lineage: Eukaryota > Metazoa > Chordata > Amphibia > Anura > Myobatrachidae > Pseudophryne > Pseudophryne corroboree. Next base: position 279,613,576 of record NC_086447.1, read on the forward strand.
ATACCCCACCTCCACCGGTTTCTCAGGATCCAGCGTGGGCAACCACACTGACGCAGGTTATGACGCAACTAGTGGACCGTTTGAATACGCAGCAGGTGGCTCCGCAAATGGCACCGCCGTCAACTTCAGCACAATGTCAGACATATATATGTCTGCCCCCACAGGTGGATCCCCCATGGGTTAACACACTAGCACAGTCAGCCCAGGGATTATCTCAGGCCTTTTCTTCCATGCAACAACTGTTAGATAGAGGTAAGCGTCCCTGGCTGACACACACTTCTAGTGGAACTGCTACCCCACGCTCAGATGAGTGTTCGGATTCAGACACCCCAAATTCTGTCCAAGAAAGTAGATCAGGGGAATCTGATCCAGACGCAGCTTCAGGTCTAGAGGATTCTCTTTCTATAGCAGACGTAGGGCCCTTGTCAGACAAGTGAGGTTGGTTCTAGATATTGAGCAAGTAGATCCTGCTCCAACCTCTAAGACTCCAGTTTTTAAGAAACCTAAAAAGGATTCAACAGTTTCCCTCCTCTGTGCAGTTGGAAGATTTACTGGCGGCAGCATGGGCTAAACCGGATAAACGGTTTCTGCTCTCTAAAAGGTATCAACCATTCTATCCGTTACCGGCTAAGGAGAGGTCCAAGTGGGAAACTCCCCTACTAGTGGACGCGCATGTAGTGTGGATAGAGCGTTCCTCGGTTCTCCCAATCCCAGATACTTCATCTCTTAAAGATTCAGCAGATCGCAAATTAGATACCTTTCTTAAGACAGCGTATTCTCATGTGGGAGCTATTACCAGAACGGCATTAGCTTCAACATGGGTGACCAAAGCAGTTTGCTATTGGGCTGACCAGCTTAAACAGGGCCTATCCTCCTCATTTAGTAGGAAACAACTACTGGCACTCTGAAGCAGCACTAGACATGGCCATACTTACATCTAAAGTCTCTGCTTCTACAGTGGCAGCAAGCTGATCCTTATGGTTGCGTTCCTGGAGAGCAGGCGCTTCCTCCAAAAAAGCTTTGGAGGCTCTTCCATATGCAGCAGATACCCTATTCGGAAAAAAACTGAACGATATTGTCACTCAACTGGCTACTGCTAAGACGGCTTTTCTCCCATCTGCAGCAGCCCCCAAACATAAAACTACCTTTCGTCCCTTTCATGTCCAGGGACGAGTTAAGGGCCAAGCCTCCTCCGTTACCAAGCCCAAACAAAGACCACCGAGCCTCGCACGAAACAACCTTGGGCTAAAAGACACTCAGCTGCCAAACAGGCCGACAAATCTGCAGCGTGACGGGGTGGGCCAAAAGGATGCTCCTTGACATTTTGGCGCAGTCCCCTAAAGAGGTTCTTCACCACGGGGATTCCGAGGGATCTCGGCGAGGCAGAGGCTCTACACAAATCAGTAGTCTCTCTTCTCGCCTATTCTCAACCTCAAGAAGTTGAACCTGTATCTGCGAGTCCCCATGTTCCGCAGGGAATCCCTCAGAACGATCATCCTGGTGCTGGAACCAGGCGACTATATGGCATCCCTGGACATACAGGATGCATATTTGCATATCCCAATTCATCCAAGTCTTCAAAAGTTTCTAAGGTTTGCAGTCAAGGATAAACCTTTCCAATTCAGAGCCTTACCATTTGATCTATCCACGGCTCCAAGAGTCTTCACGAAAGTCATGGCAGTCATCACAGCACGCCTCAGACGCAGCGGAATCTGAATCCTGCCCTACCTGGACAATCTCCTACTCCTATGACAATCGCAACAGACGCTTACGCCTCACATTCAGTCAATAATAGAGATGTTACACACTCATGGCTGGAGGATAAATTGGATTACCGATGTGAACAAGCTTCAGTGAAACGTACGTCATCGGCATACCAGACGTACATGGTTTCCGGGGGCGTGGAATCCTCAGCCCGACCCGGCGTCTGGTCACGTGAGCGGTTCCCTGCATCTGTTCGTACACACAGGAATGGTGATCCACACACGCTAAATTTCAGAGCGGCTCTCTCATCCAACTTAGTTCCCCTACGGTCTCTGCACTGTGGCGGCACAACAGGGAAGTAGGGGTTCTTTGCGGGACAGCAGAAGCGACTCGCACTTCTTTCTTCCATCCCGGTATCAGATGTTACCTGAACTCTCAACGGCCTCATTCACTGCACTTAGTTGCACATGAGACGATAGCAGATAGGGGAACCAGTCTGGTATTGCCGGGAAGTGCTTATTCTTTCTCCTACTCATTCCCAACATTATTTAGCAGCCTAACGCTTTATAACAGAGCATACGATCTTTAGATACATTGTTGTCATTGTTAGCTACAATACACAGAATTTCTTTATTGCTTCATGCTAAATATTACTATGTGTGGGGTCTGATTATGAGACAGCTATGGACCTGATGGTTCTTTCCCTTATACCATGCCATGAAGGTAGATAAAAATAAGTGTATATCTCCATGGGAAATTACTGTACTATATGAACCTCATGTCTTTTGGTTTTCTGCTATACCAATCATCGATTCCCTGGAAAGGAACAGATTTATTAATATAAGCTGCTAGTTCATCCAAAAGAGAGAGACCAATGGTGTATTTTTTCTATTTATGAATTTCTGATACATTGGGTGTAATGCATCAGACCTCTCAATTGAAAGAGGTCATTGAACATTGATTACTCCTTGATGTACTAAATTTTGACTCCAAATGTAATCAAATTTAGAAACGTGTAGCTACTCCATTCCTGCCCTTTTAGAGGACTACTATTTCTTCCTATTTAAGGGATCACATTGTAATAGATTCAACAGGCACCGCTTATCGGGTATATGCTTTCAGTAAGAGATTTCTTAATCTAGTGAGATAAATCTCCAGATACTTTTCTAGCTACCCGTATTGTTCATTTAACTTATATTTTCACTTATTGTTTCACATATTTTCTTTAACTATTGTATACTAGAAGTGGCGTTTGATGGGCTGCTCTTGCAACATTGTTAACAGCGCACTACCCACATTATTTAATTATCTATTTTAATAAAAAGGATTTTTCTTGATTTCATATCTACAATAGTAGCAGATACGTGGCCATATATGGATCCACCTACTGTGAGATCATATTCATTCATATAATAGAATGAACAGGCACCACGTAAAAATTATGCTATGGCTCAGGATCATCTTAGGTCAATTTTGACTGACCTCTTTTGTCTTGTTTTGTTTGTAGATTTATTTGACCCTCTATTTTTAATGATCTTAATAAATGTTAAGTTTTAATTTTATAACAATTTCGATTTAAAAAAGAGTGCACCACCAAGTAAGCCTTCTCTGGGTGACAACCTCCTTATGGTTGTTCTCCCGTTTGTGTCCTTCAATATTGTATTTTGCTTATTGGTGCACCTCCAGCCCCCCCTTTATGCCTCACAGGGTATTGTACTTGTTTAATGATCTTTTGAAAAATAGGCTGGTTCAAATTTGTGGTTAATTTAGCCTGTGCGTGGCCCTCAGAGACTATATGCCTCTTTCTCCTCTATGGCCATACTTACATCTAAAGTCTCTGCTTCTACAGTGGCAGCAAGCTGATCCTTATGGTTGCGTTCCTGGAGAGCAGGCGCTTCCTCCAAAAAAGCTTTGGAGGCTCTTCCATATGCAGCAGATACCCTATTCGGAAAAAAACTGAACGATATTGTCACTCAACTGGCTACTGCTAAGACGGCTTTTCTCCCATCTGCAGCAGCCCCCAAACATAAAACTACCTTTCGTCCCTTTCATGTCCAGGGACGAGTTAAGGGCCAAGCCTCCTCCGTTACCAAGCCCAAACAAAGACCACCGAGCCTCGCACGAAACAACCTTGGGCTAAAAGACACTCAGCTGCCAAACAGGCCGACAAATCTGCAGCGTGACGGGGTGGGCCAAAAGGATGCTCCTTGACATTTTGGCGCAGTCCCCTAAAGAGGTTCTTCACCACGGGGATTCCGAGGGATCTCGGCGAGGCAGAGGCTCTACACAAATCAGTAGTCTCTCTTCTCGCCTATTCTCAACCTCAAGAAGTTGAACCTGTATCTGCGAGTCCCCATGTTCCGCAGGGAATCCCTCAGAACGATCATCCTGGTGCTGGAACCAGGCGACTATATGGCATCCCTGGACATACAGGATGCATATTTGCATATCCCAATTCATCCAAGTCTTCAAAAGTTTCTAAGGTTTGCAGTCAAGGATAAACCTTTCCAATTCAGAGCCTTACCATTTGATCTATCCACGGCTCCAAGAGTCTTCACGAAAGTCATGGCAGTCATCACAGCACGCCTCAGACGCAGCGGAATCTGAATCCTGCCCTACCTGGACAATCTCCTACTCCTATGACAATCGCAACAGACGCTTACGCCTCACATTCAGTCAATAATAGAGATGTTACACACTCATGGCTGGAGGATAAATTGGAAAAAAAATCATCGTTGACACTTTCTCAGACACTCCTTCACTTATGGGCGCTCCTGAATTCCACAGTACAACGAATATTTCTGCCACTGGAAAAACTCATGGTCATTCAATCCAGAATTCGGATGCTCCTCCATCAGCGCACGGTTTCAGTCCATGCTTGCATGAGAGTACTGGGCTCGATGGGGGCAGTATTCGATATGGTGGAGTATGCACAGTTCCATTCTTGTCCTCTACAATTGGAAGTTCTTCGCAAGTGGAACGGTTCTCATCTCCACATCCGATAACAGACCCTAACACTCTCTCCAGAGGTTCGACTGTCCTTAACATGGTGGCTCATTCGGGACAACTTAGACAAGTGTCGCCCCTTTTGGATTCAGCACTGGACAGTGGTCACCACAGATGTCAGTCTTGGAGGCTGGGGAGCGGTATCGGAGTGTATGCTACATCCAGAGGTGTTTGAAAAATTGGTGTCCAAGTGTGGGATGCCGGACATAGACCTCATGGCATCCCGACACAACAACTAAATAAGCAAGTTCGGCTCCCGGACGAGATCCAAAGGCATTTCTAGTGGATGTCCTCACGGCTCATTGGTCGGTTCACCTGATAAACGTCTTTACACCGATCTCTCCGTGATTCTCAGACTAATCAGGAAATTTTAAACAAGAAGGAGGCAAGATGATGCTGGTAGTTCCGGACTGGCTGCGTCGCCCATGGTACGTGGACCTACTAAGTCTGTCCATAGACAAACCATGGCGCCTCCCTCTACGCCCGGACCTTCTGTCTCAAGGTCCCTGTGTACACCCAGATCCACAACGCCTTGCATTGACGGCCTGGCTGTTGAGACATCCGTCTTAAAGACTAATGGATTTTCCAAACGGGTCATCAAGACTATGCTTAATCCCAGGAAACCTTCATCGGCTAGGATCTACCAACGGGTTTGGAGAACATACTTCTCCTGGTGTGCCAATCATGGTGTCAATCCGCGCTCTTTCAGACTGACTCGCTTGTTGCCGTTTCTTAAATCAGGCCTGGGCTTAGGCCTCGGGTTATCGTCACTTAAAGTTCAGGTGTCAGTGCTGTTCCAGAAACAACTGCCACTGATACCGATGTCAATACATTTCTCCAAAGTGTTCTATACGTTCAACCACTGTTTGTGGCTCCAGTGGCCCCTTAGGATCTGTCACTAGTCCTTAAGGCTCTACAGAAGCCGCCTTTTGAACCTATGGAAACGACGGACCTTAAGTGGATCACTTGGAAGACCTTGTTTCTATTGGCTGTATCTTCAGCTTGCAGAGTATCAGATCTCAGTGCTTTATCCTGGCGATCACCTTTTCTTTTGTTTCACTCAGAGCAGTTCTTCGTACTCTGGCAGGGTTTCTGCCTAAACTGGTTTCCAAATTTCACCTCAATCAGGAAATTGTGGTACCAGCATTATTAGCGGCTTCTCCAGAGGAGTCCTCTTTGGACGTGGTCCGTGCGCTTCACATCTACGTGGACAAGACCAGGGATCTCAGACGTTCGGACTCCCTGTATCATCTTGTTGGATGCTTGCAGAAGAGGTTTTCCAGCATCCAAACAAACCTTAGCCAGATGGTTGCGGTTGACTATTCACCATGTCTATTCCATGGCGAAACTTCCTACCCCTTCAGGGGTCACGGCTCATTCCACAAGGGCTGTAGGAGCCTCCTGGGCAGCTTCACAGGGGTCTCCACTGAACAGCTATGTAAGGCTGCCACGTGGTCCTCTGTCCAGACATTCATAACATTTTATGCGTTCGACACCTTTGCGTCAGAAGACGCAGCCTTCGGGCGAAGGGTCCTGATTGCAGTTCAGGAGCGTTCCCGTCCAGGTAGGGACAGCTGTAGGACGTCCCAGTGTTAAGCCTTTGGTCCGTTGCCCCCTAGTGGACGAAAAAGAAAAGAGGATTTATGTCTTGCCTTGTTAAATCCTTTTCTTTGAGTCCATAAGGGGCACCGGATGCCCTCCCTGTCGCACCTGTCCTGCAGGATTGGGTTCTTGTGTAGGTTGTGTGCTATCCTCCTTCTTCTCAGTGTCCTTCTGTGTGAGGTGTTCTTCCTTCCTCTTTTTGCCGCTCCAGCTTAGGCCTGCCAGCTTATTATAGCAAACCATATCGGCGGGTGCGGGGTATAGGGAGGCAAGGCCTGCTGGGTACTTAAAAGTGACCCTTTTGGTGCCTGTCTGCTCCCAGCCTGCCTATACTCAGCGATAAGCCTTTGGTCCGGTGCCCCCTATGGACTTAAAGAAAAGGATTTAACAAGGTAAGACATAAATCCTCTTTTATTATTGGTTGCGTACAATATCATGGTAGCTAAAACCCAGGCGGAATGCTGGCCCCAAGAAATACCAATGCAGCCTAACCCTTAACCTCTTGGCCTGGTGCTAGAGGAATAACTACTGCTGCCATGCCGCTGAATGGTGCAGGCAGAAAGGGGCCTACATGTGTGCTGCTCTAACAGCTGTCAGTGCAGTCAGGTGCACTGCAGGGTTTGTACCTTGTCTGTCACAAATAAGTCTGTTAAGGATATTAGGTAGGTATTACAGTCTCACAGAGGGTATGTAGTTATGTCCGCCGGTCACATTACCGATGGCTAAATCCCACACCCCTTTAAATCCCGACAGTCTGCATGCCGACTAGCAGGGACTATTCCAACACGTGGGTGTCCACAACACCCATAGAGTGAGAATAGAACCTGTGGCGAGCGCAGCGGCCTTGTTGCACTTCCCCTCCCCCCCTGCTCGTTTTCCGCTGCCGGGATCCCGCGGTCAGTATGCTCCTCACAGAGAATTAATCAATGGTTGCATATAACTTGTATTTGGGAGTCAACAGCAGCCAGTTCTTCATCCACGTTCATAATTTCTCTGTGATGTGGAAGTGCCAGTGCTCGAAAGACACCGGTACGGTTCCTTGGTCACACAAGCACCTCCAAAATTACGGTCGGTGTCTCACTGGGCAGATATTTACCGTGGCAGTAAGCGATGGCCATGGCACTTAACAGCAAGTTAGGTTTCAAACCATAAAGGGGTTCAAGAGGCAGCTTAGGCATAATCAAAGTGCGTAGGGCAAAGCAGGACTCAAGCACAGGCTTCAGACAGATTGACAGCATATATGGTGATGATAATGTCCCTGAACTCTTTAGGTGAAAAGTAGTGTCAGGTAGACCCAGAGAAAGCAAATCACTGTTTTTAAAACCAGGGAGAACTGATGTTATATACCTCTGCTTAGCTCTGTGGGTAGGCCATGCCCCCAGAGGTGCTGCTCTTTAATCAAGTAATCGCTGTGTTAATGTCTCATCATCGACATCTGGAATTTATTATAATTATTTTCAGTGTAATAGAATAAAAATGTAATTGCAAGCATAAATACAGCAGTCAGGTATACATACAGCAAATCACAAGGTCAGAATGAGTGAGAGAACACAGGACATATCTTCCATTCTATTAATCTCCATTACAGAAAACCAGCATATGTGCAAATGTGTCAAAACACGCTTTATAGAAAGATATATTGAAAACTATATAGGGGTATATGCAATTGCGGTCGAATTCCGGCTGGAATTCGACCGTTTTTTAATTCGACACAATTCGACAGTCAGACACCCTGCCGCCGGGACCCGAATTCGACATATTCAATTAAAAAAAGGATTCGACAGTCCCGCTGTCGAAAAACGGACCATTTGACGGATATGTGCGTCCTGGATTCAACTTTTTGGACGGCACAAAAGTGTATAAAAAACCCAGAAAAAAATTGCGTGGGGTCCCCCCTCCTAAGCATAACCAGCCTCAGGCTCTTTGAGCCGGTCCTGGTTGTAAAAATACCGGGAAAAAATTGACAGGGGATCCCCCGTATTTTTACAACCAGCACCGGGCTCTGCGTCCGGTCCTGGTGCAAAAAATATGTCGGACAAAAAGCGTAGGGGGTCCCCCGTATTTTTCACACCAGCACCGGGCTCCACTAGTCAGAGAGATAATGCCACAGCCGGGGGACACTTTTATATCGGTCCCTGGGGCCCTGGCATTAAATCACTAACTAGTCACCCCTGGCCAGGGTACCCTGGAGGAGTGGGGACCCCTTAAATCAAGGGGTCCCCCCCTCCAGCCACCCAAGGGCCAGGGGTGAAGCCTGAGGCTGCCCTCCGCCCCCCCCCCCCCCATCCAAGGGCTGCGGATGGGGGCTGATAGCCTTGTGTCAAATAAAAGAATATTGTTTTTTGTAGCAGAACTAAAAGTCCCAGCAAGCCTCTCCCGCAAGCTGGTACTTGGAGAACCACAAGTACCAGCATGCGGGGGGAAACGGGCCCGCTGGTACCTGTAGTTCTACTGCAAAAATATACCCAAATAAAAACAGTACACAGACACCGTCCGGGTAATGCGGTTTGTTTTTTTGCCAAGTACGTGGATTATAAAGAGAAGAGGACAGATGCTACACAGGATTTTTGTGAGTATAATTTTATTTTCAGGTACCCCATGGATTCTACTTGGAGAAGTGGACCGAGCCTCGTGTCAACATAGGTAAGTATGTGTGTGTCGGTAGGCATGTATGTAATAAAGTCTTACTTTCACGGTGTCTGTGTACTGTTTTTATTTGGGTATTTTTTTTGCAGTAGAACTACAGGTACCAGCGGGCCCGTTTCCCCCCCCGCATGTTGGTACTTGTGGTTCTCCAAGTACCAGCTTGCGGGGGAGGCTTGCTGGGACTTGTAGTTCTGCTACAAAAAACAATATTCTTTTATTTGACACAAGGCTATCAGCCCCCCATCCGCAGCCCTTGGATGGGGGGGGGGGGGAGACACAGCCTCAGGCTTCACCCCTGGCTCTTGGGTGGCTAGAGGGGGGGGGGGGGGGCCACTCCTTGATTTAAGGGGTCCCCACTCCTCCAGGGTACCCCGGCCAGGGGTGACTAGTTGGGGATTTAATGCCACGGCCGCAGGGACCAGTATGAAAGTGTCCCCCGGCTGTGGCATTATCTCTCCAGCTAGTGGAGCCCGGTGCTGGTGTTAAAAATACAGGGGACCCCTATGCTTTTTGTCCCCCGTATTTTTTGCACCAGGACCGGACGCAGAGCCCGGTGCTGGTTGTAAAAATACGGGGGATCCCCTGTCAATTTCCCCCCCGTATTTTTACAACCAGGACCGGCTCAAAGAGCCCGAGGCTGGTTATGCTTAGGAGGGGGGACCCCACGCATTTTTTTTCAAGATTTTTAACCCATTCCCACCCCTTCCCACTGAAAAACATGCTCTGATCTCTTCATATTATTTTAGTCAGTAAAAAATAAATAAATATTCTTTAAAAAAATATATAAATAATACTTGTGGCTCCTAATAGACAAACCAAGTAGATAATCCCTTCTAATATAAATAGATATGCTATTAGCAACAAAAAAAAACACAAAAAAAAACATGTTTTTAAATTTTTTTATTAGATTCCGCCACCAAAATGAGGCGGACTGAAATTGACGAAATGACTGTCGAAAAGCACTGTTGTCGAATCGACATTCTTCAATTGAATATACTATTGTCGAAAAGCCGCATTTTTACCATTGCAGACATGTCGAATTTGACAACTGTCGAATTTCAAAAAGTGGAATCTGAAACGGCCGTTTATTTGTCGAAAAGTACTGTATTGCATTGTCGAAATTTTTTTTTTGTGTCGAAAATGCCCCGTTTTTCGACATTTGCGGCAATTCGACCGCAATTGCATATACCCCAATAAGATAAAATACACAAATCTAAGTTCGGTTGAGTTCATCGAACTGTTAAGGTCTTGTTGTGGACCTTTTGGATCCAAAGTGGATACCTAGGGACCATCCTGAAACCTGTCACCTTATGGATGTTAAAACCTGTCACCAGCAGACATAGTGCTTGTGATCTATTGGATTCCTATTAATTGTACCACCCATGGATTGTCCGCTGGAACCTGGAAGACGTGCCTTGGTACACTGTGTTTTTTTAGATGATTGAAACTTTTGCATATTTATTTGGGAAATCTTTTTAAACTTTTTTTTTTTTTTCTAGTCCTCACAACTCATTGTTACATATTTGTCAAGTTGACAACATACTTTTAATGGCAATGACCTAGATTGACGAGTAGATTAGCATTTTCTAAAATCCTGTATGGAAACCTGTTAGAACTACTGATCTTCTGACTGCACCTCCAATACTTTGTTAGTATCCAGACTACATAGACGTCCTCATACATCTACCCTACATTTAGCCTCAATATGTCGTGAAGCGAGAGATGCCTGGTGTGAGTGAGCCGCCAGGTCCTGTGCAACTCTGCTAACGTTGCGCATCTTTTTCTCTTACGTCCTTGGGGATACTGGGAATCGATTTAGTACCATCGGGTATAGGCGGGTCCACTGGGAGCCTTGGGCACTTTAAGAATTTGATAGTGTGCGCTGGCTCCTCCCTCTATGCCCCCTCCTACCAGACTCGGTTTAGAAAATGTGCCCAGAGGAGCCAGTCATGTCGCTGGAAGCTCCTGAAGAGTTTTCTGCATTTATTTTATATGTTTGTAATTTTTAGGCAGGACTGGATAGCACCAGCCTGCCTGCTTCGTGGGACTTAGGGGGGATGGCCCAACCTCTTGAAGGGTTAATGGTCCCGTTCCCCACTGACAGGACACCAGCTCCTGAGGGAACTATTCGCAAGCCCCACCACGGTGAGCGTACATTCCCGCAGCACACCGCCACCTCTAAGAGAGCCAGAAGATTAAAGAGTGGTGAGTACTAAGCCGGCGTCCCGGTTAGTGGGTCGCCGGCTATTATGGCAGCATGAGGGTACGGAGACGCACGGCTTCGACATGGGGCGGCTGGGTCTTCAGACTCAGTACACAGTGCAGATGCACCGCTTCTGACGGAGCGGACTGAGTCTAAGTACACTATATGTGTACACAGTACCCAGACTGGTATTACAGACTTAAAAGGGGGCTGACTCCATTTTAGGCACTAAAATGACCTCAGCCAGTATAAAAAAAGTGCGGGATGAAAGCATGCCATTGAAGGGCGGGGCTTCACTATGAACGGATCCAGCAGCTCACCTGTGCCATTTTCCCTCTGCAGTGGACACAGACGCTGGCTGACAGGGATGCGCAGCTCCTCCCGGAGAGACTCCAGATTACCTCAGTGGTACCAGGGAGTCATAGCAGGGGGGAGCGATTACTAGTGTACTAAATCCCCAATCTGGGTACTTAGTCTGTGACCCGGCTAACGCCCTTACTGCATTAGCAGTAAGGGTGCCGTATGCTTGCTCCATACTATCTCATTGTCTCCCTGGAAGGGCTCCTTGTGGGTTAATTGTGCATTTAACCTGTTCCCGTGTGTGTGCTGTCACTGTCACAGTATGTCCGACAAAGAGTGTGGTTCATGTAAGGTACAGTGTTCCTCTTCTCCAGCGGGTTCACTGCAGTGTACTCAGTGCAGTGTACCCTCCCAGGCTAGCGGGCAGAGCCAGCTTGGCTGGACTCCATTAGGGGAATGATTTCCAATATTTCTACTAAATTGTCCTGCAGTGAGAAAGGGACGCAATACTTAAGACAATCAATGACTGAGTTTATGAAAAGAGACTCAGTCCCCAAACCAGCGTCTCAGTCCCCTGCCATTTGTCCGCAAAAATGTCCTTTGGCCCATATCCTGACTCTGATGATGGAGGGTCAGACATGGAGGAGGGGTAGGTGGACTCAGAGGTGGGGGAGGCTACTCTGTCACAGGGAATAGAGGCTCTCATAGAAGCTATCAGAGAAGCTCTGCATATCCCTGATAAGGTAACAGAGGAGACTGAGGAATCTTATTTTAATATAAAAAAAAAATCATCAGCCACCTTTCCTGTGTCAAAGGAACTAAATACACTGTTTGAAGAACCATTGGTTAATCATTTTAGGAAACTTCAAATTCCTAAAAGGTTGATATCTTTTCCTTTTCCTCCTGAGGATAAGAAAAAAAATGGGAAAATCCACCGATAGTGGATGCATCAGTATCCAGGCTTTCACGGAAAATTGTATTGCCTGTCCCGCCAAATGTACGGGTAACATACTTGAGGGCTTAGGTACCTTGCCTCACGGGGAGATTATTTTACTCCTGCAACATATACCGGACTCTGCGAACTTTATGGTGGAAGCCATAAAAGAAATAGGCTTGCTTAATGCACGCACCACTGCTATGGCAGTGTCAGCACGCAGAAGCTTATGGCTACGCCAGTGGACTGCTGACGCGGACCCCAGGAAAGGTGTGGAAGGCCTATCCTTCACAGGAGAGGCCTTATTTGGAGATGAACTAGACAAATGGATCTCCAAAGCTACTTCGGGTAAGTTCACATGTCTTACTTCTGCAGCTCCCCCAGCCAGGAAGGCCTACTCAGGACCTAATCTAAAGTCCTTTCGGACTGCCAAGTTTAAGGGCAAAACCAGAGGTTCTTCTACAGCCACCAGAGGCGCTAGAGGTGAACCACGCAAACCAGCAACTGCCGGTTCACAGGAACAGAGCTCAAGCTCTGCTTCCTCAAAGCCTTCAGCATGACTGTGGACCGCAATCCCTGGAAGACTGGCAGGTGGGAGCCCAACTAAAATGTTTCATTCACATCTGGACAGGTTCGTGCCAGGATCCCTGGGTCATAGATCTTATTTCCCAGGGCTACAGACTGGAGTTTCAGGAGCTCCCACCTCACAGATTCTTCAAATCAGGCTTACCAGTTTCACAAGAAGCAAGTATAACCTTTCAGGACGGCATTCAAAAACTGGTACAGACTCAGGTCATTGTTCCTGTTCCACCTCATCTGCAAAATAAGGGATATTATTCCAACTTGTTTGTAGTACCGAAATTGGACGGTTCGGTAAGACCGATTTCTTTTTCATCCACTAGGGGTCACTGGAGTACTCTTGGGGATATGGACTGGGTGTAGCCGGAAATGGCACATATTTAAATATTTAAATTAGTAACTGGCCATCCCCTCCATAATCCCATAGAGCCTTCAGTATTTTTCTGTGCCTCTAGCGGAAGGTACTGTGGACTGAATGTCCTTCGATTCTTCAAGCAAGATTATATATATTTTGGTTTTTTCTACCTGATCCCTTCCCAATTTATCAGAGAAGTTCGGGTTAAGGATCATTGGTGCTGCATTAGTCAGCAGATGGTCTGCCGGTTCTCATACAGAGAAGTCCCGTCATGGCCTCCGCAGGTGGTGCAGGTACTGAGCGGTAGGCAGCTCTCACTGCCGCCGCTCACTTACTTACTTTTTCTGTCTATTGCGGCCGGTCAGCTCACGCTGCCGCCCATTATGTGGGGACTGTGTGTATTTATAGACTTTAATGGTGTTCCCCTGCTGCCTGCCACTAGTAAAATCCCTTGCTAATTCTCCACTTGCACAGGGAGCCAGCGAGCGAACCCTGGCACTGCGCAGGCCGCTCGACGCTTCCTGGGTCACCCGGCGCCGCTGGCCGCTTGCAGGGGTAGCTAGCGAGCAGCTCCCGCCACTACCGCCGGAACGCTCGCCGCTCCCCGTCTCTCCGGATCCATCCTCCTCCCTACCCCGGTACGGCTCTCGTGGGCTGAGCGGCCGACCTGACCGCGGACAGCTGCTGCCGCGGCCCGCTCACCAATCTCCGACGTACTGTCCTTCACACGGCCGCGGTAAGACGTGCACTCCCTGTCTCCTGTCTGCTGAACAACGGGGGGGGGGGGGGGGGGAGCAGTGTGGGGGAAGTCGGCAGCCAGAATAAAGGCTGCACTTGCATATAATACTCTTCTGCAGGAGAGAGAGGGGGGGAGGAAGCCCGCAGGGAGGCCCCAATAAATAAGCTGCGTTTCGGCAGCAAAATCATCAGGATTTTAAGCCTGTGGACAATATCAGAGTCTCTGTTACATATACAATATAACTGTTGTGTGTGTATATATATACATATATATATATATATATGTATATTTATATATATATGTGTATGTATGTGTGTATATGTGTTTGTGTGTTTACACACTGATGGTATACAGATAGGTGTGTCTGTGTATATACATATGCATGTATTAATGTATATCTATATGTTTATATATATATATATATATATATATATATATATATATATATATATATATATATATATATATATATATATGGAACTGGGTGTATCAGCAATCTTGCACTAAGCAAGCACATGGCCGGACACCATTTTAACATTACTTCCTGCTTCTTCCCAGGAAGTTGCTGCCCTACACCACTCGGCCTCTAGAGGAGCCGGGGTGTTAGGAATTTTATTTTCTTGGTTTTGTACATGAACACGTGTGCTGTAATGTACATTTATACACACTTTATTTACGTGGTACTAAGTCACGGTACTGGTCTATCCTTCTGTACTTGCTTGTCCGTGTACATAAGGAGTAAGTATAAGACATAGCAGCTTCGCTGCAAAGTCCGTCGAACAAATACAACTGCACATACGCACTGTTGCCGTTCCTCGTTGGGGGAGGCTGGCGTATATACTGACTGGGGATAATTGTTATTATTGTTTTATAATTTGACAGTTTCAGGGATACCCGTCGCAGTGTGTCCTACAGTATACAGCAGTAGGGGTGTTGTTTAACCTGGTTTGGGCCGGGTTTTGAGGGCAGTGGTTGCATGGCAATACAGTTCACGTTTGCCCTACAAGAAGAACACCTTACGCTTCTCGCTGATCACACTTGTGATTCTGCTCAATATCTAGGTACAGTTTCTGTGGACGTCAGCCAGTTTAGTTTTTGCTTTTCAGCTTCACTAGTGCGGCACAACGTGCTTTTTCGCTACGTTCTTAACAGAACGGCGTCCGTTTCTAAACGAGAATAGAAACATTACCTTACGCTGGCTACAGGTTTCGTCCTGTCTTGGACAAATTCCAGAATAAATATACTCAGGAGATAGTCTTTACATCTCAGTCCTTTCGGGGCCGTGCTACAGAAACAGTCACAGACGGGTCAGGTGGTAGTGAACGTGGTTTTCGATAACCTCTAATTGTCTGATTGTCCTCAATATACGGTTAAAGTGCTGCCACCTACTTCCAGGCATCTTTAACCAGGGTTTCAGTGGCGTTTACAGCTAAGCCACTGAAAAACCAGGGCCATAATGAGATTCCAGCCCATCGCCTATCGTCAGTTGTGGGCATCCACAGTTGGGGAATCCGCAATTTTGGGTTCGCAGTTTACAAGAGAACGGTTGATTGTTTTCCACCATTGCAATTTGCAAGATGGGTCTGCCTGGGTCAGAAGATAAAATCGCGGTTCTGCACACCGCCATAGAAGCTCTAGTAGATTGAGCAGTTTGACTGCGGTCAACAACAGAGTCACGGTCATTATTCCAGTTTGGGGTAGTTCCAAGGCTGGCTGACTCTGTCAGTCCGATACTGACCCTTCAGGTCAATCAGTGCGTCGCTTACTACAGATTCAACAGAGGAATACCTGCAGTTGGTGACTACAGGTTGACATCCACAGTGATTCTGGATTTCAACAAGAATAAGTACTTAGACGCATCAGGCCTACTTAAGCTGCAGTAAAAACCATTCTAGCTTTCAAGCGCTACCGTTTTGGCTTCGTATGGCGCCTAGGGTTGTCACAAGTAATGGCTATCGTGATAGCTCATCCCTGGAAGTGATAACAGTTCCGTGTTTTGCAGATCTGCTCATTAAAGCTCCGTTCAAAATTTCGTCATGCAACGGCCTTACTAACGTACAATGGCGTCGTTCAGCACGGTTAGATTGTTAACCTCGAGATATCAAGCCTCATTCCGTAACATCGGACTCATGCATAGGGATAATTCCGTGATTAAACGGATTTCTCTGCCTGAACACAACACACAAACTGTTCGTCAAAACGTACAGTTCCTACGCAAGCCACGGACAGTCTTGATCCGTTTGGCTTTTCGCCTATTGGAAAGGAGAGTGACGTCTTTCAACGCACTCCAGTTCGCAAGGAGTCACTCGGGTCACTTTCACCTGGATGTTCTTGCACGCTCCTACAAGTTCATCAGATAGTACGGTTGTCTCTAAGGGCCAGAGTTTCACTACTCTAGTGGCTCCAAGTACATAATTTTACGCAGGGACAATGTTCGGCGTCTGGAATTGGATAATTCTAGAAATGGACGCAAGTCTCAGAGGTTGGGGACCTGAGGTCCCAAATGATCAACTTCACAAATCAACGGAAGTTTTCGGTCAAACGCGCTGCGGCAAGCGGCCCACATGCTCCGGTCTCAGACTGCCCAGGTGCGGTCAGACAACACAACGGCGATCGCATACATCACCGATCAAGGAGGGATTCGAAGTCGCATGACCATGCGGCAAGTTGCTCGATGTTCATTCTGGGAGTGAACAGCTGCAAGGCAGCTTATTCCAGGACACTGAGCATTGAATTCTTAAGTGTTCCAGATGTTGGTCCAGCGGTGGAGTTACCCACAGGGGTATCTATTGGCATCTCGCAAAAAAATAAAATAAAAATAAAATTCAAACATCCCAGTATGTGTACATCCCAGTATGTGTCCAGTACAAGAGCTCCGAAGGCAGCAGCTGGGGATGCTCTCACGATCGCGTGGCTGTACAGCGTTGTGAATCTGTTACAACGTTTACGCTGCTTCCTCAGGTACTAAAATTGATCATACAAGAATCCATGACAGTCATACTAGTGGCGCCACATTGGCCTCGGAAGGCATGGTTCTTGGATCTCCGCGAACTACTTGCAGCCGATCCTTCACCGCTCTCGCCACGTCCGGACCTGTTCCACCAGGGTCCGTTCTTTTACCCCAATTTAGCGCGGCAGCGTTTGACGGGGTGGCTGTTCAAAGCGCTCTTTTAAGAACGGATGGCATTCCAGAATCTGGTATACAAACCATGTTAGGGGCTGGGAAGCCAGTACGGCAGCTCATTATCACAAGATTTAGCGTGCCTCTATAGGTTGGTGTGACGCTCACAGGTTTCCAACATCATTTTCAAGTTATCCCGTCTTTTAATATTTTTACAGACTGGGTTTGGTGAAGGACTATATTCTACACCAGGGGTGGGCAATTATTTCAGCTGAGGGGCCACTTGACATTTCCTGTCAGTATCCGAGGGCCACATACAAAATAGCTCCCCCCACTTGCCAAAAATATAGGGACGTGCTTCATGTGGAAAGGGTGTGGGCAAAAAAATAATACAGATTCATATTAGGCTGCACAATAGTCTCCATTATTCAAATTGCGCCACACAGCGCCACTTACACACATTACACCAGATAGAGCCCCTTTTACACAGTATGGAAGGTAGAGCCCCTTTTACACATTACAGCAGGTAGAGCCCCCTTTTACACATTAACATTTTATTTAGGATAATTATTGTGCAGCAAGCAAATTATCCAGTGTCTTATGGCCCCTGGGGAAAGGTGTGACACAGTGACTGAACACGGGGAGGGGGGGTGACAGTGACAGAATACGGGGTATGTGACACGGTGACAGAACACGGTGGGGGTGATACGGTGACAGAACACGGGGGGGGGGGGTGACACGGTGACAGAACACGGGGGGGGGGGGGGTGACACGGTGACAGAACACGGGGGTGTGACACGGTGACAGAACACGGGGGTGTGACATGGTGACAGAACACGGTGGGGGTGACACGGTGACAGAACACGGTGGGGGGTGACACGGTGACAGAACACGGGGCGTGTGACACGGTGACAGAACACGGGGCGTGTGACACGGTGACAGAACACGGGGGTGTGATACGGTGACAGAACACGGGGGTGTGATACGGTGACAGAACACGGTGGGTGTGACACAGTGACAGAACACGGTGGGTGTGACACGGTGACAGAACACGGTGGGTGTGACACGGTGACAGAACACGGTGGGGGTGACACGGTGACAGAACACGGGGGGGGGTGACAGTGAAAGAACAAGGGGGGGTGACAGTGACAGAACATGGGGGGGGGTTATACGTGACAGAACACGGGGGTGACACGGTGACAGAACACGGGAGGGGTTGGTACAGCGAGAGCTAAAGATCTCTTCCCCAAACCTAAAAATAGACTGACGCCACTGCCCGCACACGCAAATATACGCACACTATCACCCCCCGCCCCCGCCCCCCCCCTTTCTTTCTCTCACTCACTTTTCCCATTAACTTTACTGATCTGGCTGGCTGGCAGTGGCAGGAAGGATGGATCTATTCTGTACAAGTCTGGCTCTTGTCCCGTGTAGCTCCGCCCCCTGAGGTCCCGTGTAGCCCCGCCCCCTCCTCTGCACGTAGCTCCGCCCCTTTTCGGCTGAACCCAGCTGTTGTCACTGGGGACTCTGGAGGAGGAGGAGGCTGCTACAACGCAGCAGCAGGGGAGAGAGGCGCCGCCGGCAGCTTGGAGGTACTGCAGCTCAGAGCAATGACAAGCAGCTCAGCCGTTCGGGACGCTTGTCATTGCTCGCTGGTGGGAGGCAGTGGGCCGGACAGGATCGGTTTGCGGGCCGCATCCGGCACGCGGGCCGTATTTTGCCCACCCCTATTCTACACTCAAGGTGCAGGTCTCTGCCATGTCAATTCACCTGCAAAGGTGTTTGGCTCCTTTGCCGATTGTACACACCTTCCTGCAAGGTCTCCTCAGACGACCTCCATTTATACCACCTACAACGCCATGGGACTTGATCTGGTTTTAGGTTTTTTGTTTACAGTCTTCATTTGTTGAATTCTTACAACAGGTGGATGTTAAGTTTCTCAATTGGTAAACGATTTTCTCTTAGCCTTAGCCTCTCAGCAAGGCGTGTTTTAACATTGGGAGCCTTGTCATGCAAGCCACCCTATCTGGTGTTTTATGGTCATAGGGCGGAACTTCGCACAAAGTCCGTGTTCCAGTCAAAGATCGTATAATGTCACGCATCAATTAATTAATGTAGTTCCTCGGTTATCAATATGTTCGAGAACTTAAGTTACTTTGAATGTGGTACGCACACTACGCGTTTATGTAACCCAAACAATTGTACGTAGAACAGACACATTGTTCTCTATAATGTAGTGAAGATGGCTTTACAACAGGGGTGGGGAACCTCCGGCCCGCGAAGCCGTTTGGTCCGGCCCACCAGGTTGTGTCAGTGAGACACGCTGCCGCTCAGTCGGGCGGCAGCGTGTCTCAGCTGTCAGAGCAGGGAGTCGGAGGAGAGCGCGGCTGTAGAATGGGACCAGCGGCGTGTAGTACTTCAAACCAGCCGCCGGTCCGTGAGCCAATCAGAGCTCGCGGACCGGCAGCCAATCAGGAGCCGCGGATGCCGGTCCGCAAGCTCTGATTGGCTCTCGTACCGGCGGCTGATTTGAAGTACTACACGCCGCCGCTTTCACCCGACAGCCTCGCTCTCCTCCATCGCGTCCACGGTAAGCAGCACGGAGGGGAGAGGGGAGGGCATTTGTATACCTGGCACTGTGGGGGCTGTATACCTGGCACTGTGGGGGGTATTTGTATACCTGGCATTGTGGGGGGTATTTGTATACCTGGCACTGTGGGGGAATCTGTATACCTGGCACTGTGGGGGCTGTATACCTGGCACTGTGGGGGGCATTTGTATACCTGGCACTGTGGGGGGCATTTGTATACCTGGCACTGTGGGGGGCATTTGTATACCTGGCACTGTGGGGGAATCTGTATACCTGGCACTGTGAGGGCTGTATACCTGGCACTGTGGGGGGTATTTGTATACCTGGCACTGTGGGGGGCATTTGTATACCTGGCACTGTGGGGGGCATTTGTATACCTGGCACTGTGAGGGTCATTTGTATACTTGGCACTGTGGGGGGTATTTGTATACCTGACACTGTGAGGGGCATTTGTATACCTGACACTGTGAGGGGCATTTGTATACCTGGCACTGTGGGGGCATCTGTATACCTGGCACTGTGGGGGCATCTGTATACCTGGCACTGTGGGGGCATCTGTATACCTGGCACTGTGGGGGGCATTTGTATACCTGGCACTGTGAGGGGCATTTGTATACCTGGCACTGTGAGGGGCATTTGTATACCTGGCACTGTGAGGGGCATTTGTATACCTGGCACTGTGAGGGGCATTTGTATACCTGGCACTGTGAGGGGCATTTGTATACCTGGCACTGTGGGGGGTATTTGTATACCTGGCACTGTGAGGGGCATTTGTATACCTGGCACTGTGGGGGCATCTGTATACCTGGCACTGTGGGGGCATCTGTATACCTGGCACTGTGAGGGGCATCTGTATACCTGGCACTGTGAGGGGCAATTGTATACCTGGCACTGTGGGGGCAATTGTGGATCTGGCACCGCACTATTGGGGGCATATGTGTATCACGTCCCATTTTAACTGGCCACACCCATTTTTTGGCGCGTGCGCGCCTCCGGCGCGCACACACAGTAACTTTAAGGGGCAGACCTACTGGGGGGCAGGGTCATTTTTTAAGTTGAAAATTTTTGTATGGCCCCCGAAGGATTTTATAAATATCCAAATGGCCCTCGGTAGAAAAAAGGTTCCCCACCCCTGCTTTACAAGCTTCCAAGCAGTCCTTATGTCATACGTCAGGCTTAGCTTCATAATAGGCTACAACGCCTACATCAGGGTCAGACCATTCCAAACGTTCTAGTGAACGTCATAAGCGGGCTTCAACTGCCTACATCAGTGTCAGACCATTTCATACGTTCTTTGGGAACGTCAGAAGCAGCAGGTCGTGGAGTTTCTACGAAACGGCGTAGACGAGCTGCTACATGGTCATCAGTACATGACCATCAGTGCGCATGTTGGTGCGCTTTTACAGGTTGGCCACGTTTGCGGCATCAGCATTTAGCTTTGGCCGTGTAGTGTTACAGGTGCCAAACAGCTCTCCCACCCAACGGGAAACTTTGGTACGTCCCAAGAGTACTCCAGTGACCCCTAGTGGATGAAAAAGAAAGTAGGATTTTGGTACTTACCAGGTAAATCCTTTTCTTTGAATCCATAGGGGGCACTGGACGCCCACCCAGAGCAGTTTACCTGTCTTGTGGTAAGGTCTGTGGCTCTTATGGTAACACTTTATCACCAATGCATTCGATGTTATGGTATCAACTGATTGTTATCAGTTCCGTTATGTGTCAACTTTAGGGTTGACCATTATATATTATAATGTTAGAGGTTCATATAATGTTATATGTAATTCTCTATGGTTCATCCTCTCTATCACTCCTGTTCGGCCCAGTAAAAATACTGAAGGCTCTATGGGATTATGGAGGGGATGGCCAGTTACTAATTTAAATATTTAAATATGTGCAATTTCCGGCTACGCCCAGTCCATATCCCCAAGAGTACTCCAGTGCCCCCTATGGATTCAAAGAAAAGGATTTACCTGGTAAGTACCAAAATCCTACTTTCTCTTTCATCCACTAGGGGACACTGGAGTCCTATACAGTAGGGGTGTGAAGCTTGCAACCGGAGGTGTGGCACAATCTAAAATTAGCATTGTCTGTACAGCCGGCTCCTCCCCCTTCACATCCCTCCTCCCTCAGTTTGAAAAATTGTGCTGGAAGTACAGCACGTGGGAGCACTGACCTCCTGACTAAAGAAATCAAATCTGTAATAAGGGCTGCGTCAACCTAACAAAAGGGGGACAAGGCTGCTTAATATTGGAGAGACAAAGATCGCTTTTGAAGGGACCTGCATCTCTCCACAGGAGATCCTCCAGAGTCCTCTAATAGTGAGTACTGGTTAACATAGAGGTAGCTTAGGCTAGGGTCTTTTCTGTATATAATTTTTTTTCCCTCTCCTCTCTAAAAAAAACTCTTTACTTATTGATGGCTCTCACTCTCTCTACCTCGTAATAAACTGTATACAGCGGCCGGCGCGCGGGAGCCAAGTGCGGCGCGGGACTCAGCGTGTCTTACCTGTGAGCAGAGAGAGACGGCTGAGCGGCGCGCTGCACAGCGGAGACGAAGCGGTGCACAGGTGCCGCTTCGGGAAACAGCCCAGGCGCGCACCGGACAGCGGGTTCGGTGCGCGTCAGCCAGGGGAAACGGCGTGCGCCAGCCAGCGGGAGGGGGTGGGAGCCTCACATAAAACGACGCAGCGCTTCGTTATAACATAATATAACTGCTGCAGGGAGCAGGAAGACTAGCATTTTGTGGGGGCCATGCTTAGTTGCAAGATGGCGGTAAAATTTATGGTGCCAGTCTGTGGTAAAGAAGGGTCCTCCCCCCCACCCCCCCCAGTAAAGAGAAGGAAAGTTTGTTTTATTACAGAACCAGCTCCCCCTGCTGCACTGTTTGGATAGTGCATATAATAATATGAGTAGAGACATTCTGCTAAACAGCTCCCTCTGCTGGTGAAAATAAATATATGAGGATCTCCTGAAAAGTAATCATACTTTATCCTTTATATTTTCAAGGGACTTCTGTTTCAAAGATGTTGAAGAAAATACACGGAAGCAAGCGGGTACCAACTCTAACATCGTAGCTGCTCTACAGTTGGGGTGTGGGGGTTGCGAGTCGGCTGGTGTTTTTATTTTTTTTAATGTTTTTATGTAAAAATATTTTGACCTGCTCCTTCTCTATAAGAGAGGACTGGTAATTCCAGCCGGATCCAATACCTTCGCTTCCGTCATCTCCCAGTCTTTCTCTTCCTAGTTTAAAGGGTGAAAGCGCTGCGTAGTACCCCGGTAAGGGGTTTAAAAACAGCATGTCTAAGGCAACCAAGACCTCAAAGACCTGTTATGTTTGTACGAAATGTGACAAGAAGAGCACGCGGGTTGGCAGCTCCGGGGTGTGCGACTCCTGCTTAGACAAGGACGCTCCACCTGGGAGCAGTGCTCTGGCTAATGCATGGGGAGACAGCCTTGGTAATAGAATCTCCAAGGAGATGGCAGAATCGCGCAAGCAGCAATCTGAATGGGCTGCGGGATTTTCAAAGACGATAGAGGAATTTCTCATCAAGTTAACGCCGCCCGCACTCGCAGAAGTTTCAGGTAACTTATCCCCTACTTAAGGGTGTAATGGACAAGTGGGAGAATCCGCTGATAGTGGATGCTTCCCTAGGAAGGTTGTCAAAGAAGACAATCTTACCAATTCCTAACGTAACTACTTTAAAGGATGCGTCAGACCGTAAGGTTGACACAGCGTTAAAGTAAATTTTTGTAGCAGCTGGTGCAGCGCAGAGACCTGCGATCGTCTGTGCTTGGGTCAACAAGGCCATGGGTGCATGGTCTGGACGTATTGTACAAGCTATTGATGAGGAAAATAGCTTAGAAGAGATTACCCAACTGGCGGAACACATTCGAGAATCTGCTTTATACTTGTGTCAAGCTTCTAAGGATATTAGCAGAATAGCATCGCACATATCTGCATCGGCCATATCCGCTAGAAGGATTTTATGGCTCAGAGAATGGCAAGGAGACTCTGACACCAAGAAGGCAGTACAATCCATCCCCTTTGGGGGTGAAATGCTGTTCGGACCAGAGTTGGACAAGTGGATTTCGCAGGCTACAGCGGGGAAGTCCACTTTTCTGCCTACTCCTTATACGAGAACCGCTCCACAAACTAGGAGAGGTTATTCGGGACCAGCATTTACTTCATTTAGATCACAGTCCTTTCGAGCCCGAGGAAGGGGTTTCGGTACACAAGCACGTGGGGGCAGAAGTATGGGCCGCTCACAAGCAGCAACCAGAAAGCAGGATAAACCTGCTGACAAGACCGTGGCATGACGGCCTCCCAGCTCACCTGGGGTCTCCCTTGGTGGGTGGCCGTCTGGAAGGTTTTCAGGACATCTGGGCCAAGACCTCACCAGAACTTTGGGTGAACAACTTAATCTCTTAGGGATACAAACTGGAATTTCAGCAGAGGCCTCACAGTAGTTTTTTTACAACAGGATTGTCTCAGTGCCCTCAAAAAGCAAGGGCACTACGGGCAGCAATTCTAAAATTGCTACAGTCAGAGGTCATTATTCCGGTTCCCGCTTCTCAGTGAGAGACGGGGTTCTATTCCAATCTTTTTGTCGTGCCAAAGCCAGATGGGACGGTCAGACCAATACTCAATTTAAAAGTTTTCAACCAGTTTTTAAGGGTCTACAAATTCAAGATGGAATCAATCCAATCGGTCATTGCAGGCTTAGAACAGGGCAAGTTCATGGTATCAATGGACATAAAGGATGCATATCTGCATATTCCAATCTGGACTCCTCACCAGGCTTACTTAAGGTTCGCACTGGTGGCGGATCACTACCAATTCAAGGCCTTGCCATTTGGCCATTCGGTCTATCACCAGCCGGCTGGTAAATATAACTCTGCTATCCCGTATATGTGGGAGACAAAACAGACGCGTTTCCCCGCCTCTTTAGACCTCTGCGGCTTCCTCAGTGTGAGAGAGAATCACACTGAGGTTAATAAGATACCCCTGTGCAAAGAAGGGGCACAAGGCGGAGAAGTGACCATTACCCCCGAGAAAGCTGATGGTGAGCAAGCAGCCGGGAGGAACATCGCTGCTATAGAGGTGATATACGGACTCCAGATAAGGCTGAATAAAAGAGCTGCAGCCGGGAGGGTAATCATCCAACTGCGGTGAAAGAGGTTTGCTGACTGACCCATAAAAAATATGCTAAGACATCTTATCTGCTAATAACAGCTTTGGATTTAGCACAGATATATTCTTTGCATGGCCATGCATGACTGCTTTTTATCAAACAAATACTGCAGTCAAAATTAACAAAAAGTGACTAATTGCATTATTAAAGTAACTGGCATTCATGAACTGCAAAGA
The DNA here is from genome assembly GCF_028390025.1 of Pseudophryne corroboree. NCBI lineage: Eukaryota > Metazoa > Chordata > Amphibia > Anura > Myobatrachidae > Pseudophryne > Pseudophryne corroboree. Next base: position 279,638,722 of record NC_086447.1, read on the forward strand.
AAAAAACTATCAGGTGCATGCATATATTGCTACATTTGATATGTGGACTGAACAGTAAACTTGTAGCCAAAATAGAAAGTATCAACTAAGGACTTTCAAATAGAGATTTGGTGCACGTTTATAATACAGCTTTTTGCAGGTCACTGTTTATATGTATTGGTATAATGTACATGTATTTTACTGAAATATGAGTCAATTTTATTGATACTGGCCGGTATTATTTTTAGTTTTAAAAATTAATCATTTAATAATAAAATCTACTGCAGATTAAATTAGCGCTCTCCCATTGTTTTTCTTGTTCTATTGATGATAGGGGTTTTTAAACCAATTACCCCTGGGAAAGCAGCAATTTCTTCTGTGGAATAAAGGCGACTGAGGTTTTTTGGTTTTGTTTGCCGAGTGATAAGTATCGGCCGGCGGGGGCTATTTAATTGGCCCCGATAAGCCGGCGCGTGCCGCGGCTTATCGGGGGGGTTTTGCTTCGCCTGCCTCCGGCAGGCGAAGCAAAATGCCCGATAACAGCCCCGTTTTCAACCGAAAACTGGGCCATTTCACCCAAAAACACACAGGTTTCACTTAACCTGTGTGTTTTTGGGTGTAAGAAGACTTGTTACCGGCCGAGCAAATTAAATAGCCCGACCGCAGCACCTGAAGAAACATCGGGGGGTTTTACTCCCGATGTCTCTTTGGGCCAAATTGAATATCCCCCGGAGTCTCTGAGAGCGGTGATCTCAGGTCTGGAGGAGGGGGAATTCCTAGTGTCTCTGAATATCAAGGATGCGTACCTTCACATTCCTATCTGGCTGCCTCATCAGGCTTATCTACGGTTTGCACTGCAAGACTGCCATTACCATTTCCAGGCCCTGCCATTTGGTCTCTCCACTGCACAGAGAGTGTTCACCAAGGTGATGGCAGAGATGATGTTTTTACTCCGCAAGCAAGGAGTGAACATAATTCCGTACCTGGATAATCTTCTGATAAAGGCACCGTCCAGGCAGTGGTTGTTGGACAGCATTGGCCTCTCATCCAGGCTATTGCTGGAACACAGGTGGATTCTGAACTTACCAAAATCTCACCTGGGACCGACGCAGAGGCTTCCTTTCCTGGGAATGATACTGGACACAGTCTAACAAGAGTGTTCCTTCCCTTGGAGAAGGCTATGGTAATCCAGTCAAGGTGGTTTGGGCTGTCCGGAAGCCAAAATGGATCTCTGTGCATCTGTCGCCTTCTTGGAAAAATGGTGGCCTCTTACGAGGCACTTTAATACGTAAGGTTTCATGTGAGGCCCTTCCAGCTCTATCTGTTGGACAAATGGTCCGGATCGCATCTTCACATGCACCAGAGGATTTGCCTGTCGCCAAGAGCCAGGATCTCCCTTCTGTGGTGGCTACAGACTTCTCACCTCGTCGAGGGTCTGAGGTTCGGAATTCGGAATTGGGTTCTGCTAACCACAGATGCAAGCCTCAGAGGTTGGGGAGCAGTCACCCAGGGGATGCAGTTTCAAGGAAGATGGTCAAGTCAGGAAGTTGTCCTTCCAATAAACATCTTGGAACTCAGGGCAATCTACAACACGCTTCTGCAGGCCTCATCTGTACTTCGGAATCAGAACATTCAAGTCCAGTCGGACAATGTAACGGCGGTAACGTACATAAACTGACGGGGAAAAAAAGCAGAGAAGCAATGTCAGAGGTGTCAAGAATTCTCCTCTGGGCGGAAAAATACGCTGTGGCGTTGTCGGCGGTTTTCGTTCCGGGAGTAGACAACTTAGAAGCAGACTTCCTCAGCAGACACGACCTGCACCCGGGGGAGCGAGTTCTCCGCCTGGAGGTGTTCCGGTGGTTGACACGTCGGTGGGGATATCCACAGATCGACATGATGGCCTCTCGACTCAACAAGAAGCTCAAGCGATATTGTTCCAGGGCGAGAGACACACAAGCAGTGGCGGTAGACGCTCTGACAACTCAGTGGGTCTAACAGCTGATGTACGTGTTTCCTCCACTTTCTCTTATCCCAAGAGTTCTAAAGAGAATAAAAAGGCAAAAGGTTCAAGCAATCCTCATTGCTCCTTACTGGCCTCGAAGGGCCTGGTACGCGGATATTCTCGGGATGCTGATCGAAGATCCGTGTCCTCCACCTCTTCGCAAGGATCTTCTTCAACAGGGCCCGTTCGTCTATCAAGACTTACTGCGGCTACATTTAACGGCTTGGAAGTTGAACGGCTGATTCTATCCAGGAGAGGGATTCCTGACAAGGTCATCCCGACTATGATCCAAGCCAGGAAGAGTGTAACGTCTAAACATTACCACCGTATATGGAAGAAGTATGGGGGTAATTCCAAGTTGATCGCAGCAGGAAATTTTTTAGCAGTTGGGCAAAACCATGTGCACTGCAGGGGAGGCAGATATAACATGTGCAGAGAGAGTTAGATTTGGGTGGGTTATTTTGTTTCTGTGCAGGGTAAATACTGGCTGCTTTATTTGTACACTGCAAATTAGGTTGCAGATTGAACTCACCACACCCAAATCTAACTCTCTCTGCAAATGTTATATCTGCCCCCCCTGCAGTACACATGGTTTTGCCCAACTGCTAAAAAATTTCCTGCTGCGATCAACTTGGAATTACCCCCTATGTCTCTTGTTGTGAGGGCAGACAATATTCTGTGATGGAATTTCATCTGGGACGTCTCCTGCTTTTACTGCAGTCGGGAGTGGATGTGGGCCTACGCTAGGTTCAGTTAAAGTCCAGATTTCGGCCTTGTATATTTACTTTCAGAAACAATTGGCTTCTCTCCCTTAGGTCCAGACGTTCTTGAAAGGTGTTCTGCACATCCAGCCTCCCTTTGTGCCTCCCACGGCACCTTGGGATCTCAATTTGGTCCTGCAGTTCCTCCAATTGGATTGGTTTGAACCGTTACAGGAGGTTGACGTAAAGTATTTTACTATGTGGAAGATAGTCACACTGTTGGCCTTGGCTTCAGCAAGACGTGTGTCGGAGCTGGGGGCGTTGTCTCACAAGAGCTCCTACTTAATTTTCCATGAGGACAGAGCTGATCTCAGAATTTGTCAGCAATTCTTTTCTAAGGTGGTGTCCGCGTTTCACATCAACCAACCTATTGTGGTTCCGGCTGTTACTTCAAAGTCTTTGGATTTTGTGAGGGCTTTGAAGGTGTACGTAAAGAGGACAGCTAGTCACAGGAAATCCAACTCGCTGTTCGTTCTCTATGATCACAATAAAATTGGGTGTCCTGCTTCAAAGCAGTCTGTTGCACGCTGGATCAGGCTCACTACCCAGCATTCTTATTCCACGGCAGGATTGCTGGTTCCAAAATCTGTACAGGACCACTCTACTAGGTCGGTGGTTTCTTCTTGGGTGGCTGCCCGGGGTGTCTCGGTTTTACAGCTCTGCCGAGCAGCTACTTGGTCAGGTTCGAACACGTTTGCAAAGTTTTACAAGTTCGATACTTAGACCTCTGAGGACCTTCAGTTTGGTCAATCTGTTCTACAGGAATCTCAGCACTCTCCCACCTGGTTTGGGAGCTTTGGTACTTCCCCATGGTACTAAATGGATTCCCAGTATCCCCAAGGATGTAAGAGAAAATAGGATTTTAATTACGTACCGGTAAATTCTTTTCTCCTAGTCTGTAGGGTATACTGGGCGCCCGCCCGGTGCTTCGTTCTTCCTGCACGGTTACTTAGTTAAGTATTCTAGTTTGTTCAGCTGTTGCTGTTCATGTTTCAAGTTTGGTTAGCTTGGCTTTCCTATTGTTCTGTTTGTGCTGGTTCGTTATCTCACCGCTTTCCTTATCTATCCTTCTCTCAAAGTATGTCCGTCTCCTCGGGCACAGTTGCCTAGACTGAGTCTGGTAGGAGAGGCATAGAGGGAGGAGCCAGCGCACACTATCAAATTCTTAGTGCCCAAGGCTCCTAGTGAACCCGTCTATACCCCATGGTACTAAATGGATTCCCAGTATCCCTTACCGACTACAAGAAAAGGACTTACCGATAGGTAATTAAAATCCTATTTTGCTGACAATGCGTCTTAGTCGCAACGCAATGTGAGTAGACTGTGATGTTTAGTTTGCAACATGACCCTTGTATATTGTGTGTGACTGAGTCTGTATACGGAACAGAACTTGTATTGTGGAAAAAAAACGGTGGCTTCTACATCGTAGCATTTCATATACAGATTAGAGACTCAACCACACACAGATATACAAGTGTCATATATCAAATCAATCCGCACAGTCTCCAGGTGCGTCCTAGTTGTATTTTTGGTTAAAAAAATGCCTGACGCTAGCAGATTCTCATGTGACTTGACGTGCCAAGAGGGGCTGTTTGGCGTGACTGCAGCAAATATGTATAAGGACACATTAGTACATTAGTTCAAAGTCTCTGAAATGGAACTAAATAAAAATATGAAAAATCAACTTTTTCTCCGTCACATAGTTTATAAGCAGGCATTGTCTATCTAACTTATCACCTAATTCACTATGGATCGCTATTGAGGCTAAAATAGCAATTTTATCAAATCTGCTAATACTAAAATACGTATGTGAAGAGCTGATCCCGAATACATAAGAGACGTCCACCGATGTGTTCGCGAATCTATGTATGCATTTGCAGAATAGAAATGCATGCGCATAAAAATGAGCACAATCGACCGTAGCGGCTGACCTATGCCTACTCAAAATAATGTGAATGCAGTCACACCGTGCGCCATGTTTTTCATTGCACTGTGCACAGATGACGTCCGATACATTACCCAAAAATGGCCATGACACGCCTTTTTCCCAAACACTCCCCACAAACGCCATGTTACTACCCACAGTCATTTCCTGTCAATCAAATTGCAATCTCTTTACACTTAAGCTGCATACGCAGAGCGATTGAATTTTGACCTTTGTGCGTGCGCAGCGCATGCGTAGTCTGCCAATAATTGATCACCGCACAGTCTCGCATTTGCAAACGGTAGTGAATCGGGCCCTTTGATGTGTACATAAAGAGGATTCCTGCAAGAGAGAGTCAGGGTAATCTCTGTGTGCCATGATTAATAAATGTATTGTTCTCCAGTGGTTTAAAGTCTTTGTCTATGGAAGAGTTTTGTCTACTGTACGTTGTCATAGTTGACTTTCAGAAATATGTTTATTTTGTAGTATATTTTTATACAAGTTCCAGCAATCCCCTTAAAACAGTTCAACAAGTGCCAGCATTATTTTGGTGCCATGGGTATGCTGGTACTTTTAGCTCAATTTCTAGCATGTTCAGTTTAGGCCTGCCATAGCTTGCTGTGTACAGTAGTGTACAAGCCTACAAAATGCTAGCATCTAACTCAGTGGTTTCCAAACTTTTTTGAATCACGGCGCCCTAGAATAGCAGAATTTTTTTTCACGGCACCCCTAGGCCAAAAATTTCTTATTGAGAAATTTAAAAAGAAATATTACATTAAGTAGATCGCGTTTATATATCATCCTTAGGGTCAGTTGTGTGGTGAGGGACAAGATTTGCTTCTGTTTGACCACATATTTTATGACTGGCAGCCACCAGCACTGATTTTGCCTATTTTATATTGACCATGAATAATTTGAATTGGTCCTGGACCACCAACTCGGGGCACCCCTGCAAGTGTCCCGAGGCACCCCAGGGAGCCACGGCACACAGTTTGGGGAACCTCTGATCTAACTGTTAAAAGTACATTACCCCAAAAGGCACCACCAAGGGGATTTACAAGGATTTTACTAGTGGAACATATTAGCCCAGAGTTCCATGTTTTTAAAGTTGCCAGCTCAGCCTATCCTCGTATGACATTTTTGGGCTGACCTCGGCTGTGAGCACTGGTGGTACTGTAAAATACATTTCCTTGTCCACTAGGGGTCACAGGAGAGACTACACTGGGTTATAGGTGGTGAAAAATAAATTTTTGCTCCCGTGAGGTCTGTGCTTATCACAATAGATACGTTTCCTGATGCGGCTGCTTTTAAATATACACACCTTTGCGGTACACTGCCTACACTTGCCCTGTGCCACCTTGGATGTAAGAAGCACCCGAATCTGCTTATGGATGCATGTGTGTGTACGCATTGCTTTGCACTCATGTGCAGTGCACATTCAGGTGCTGTACGCGAAGCAGTAAGGTGTACATCCAGCTTTGCATCAACCTCTGCCTTTTTTATTGAAAACAAGCAGCAGTTTCTGTGCTCTGAAACATTTGTTTCTATAGATGTTACAAATAGGCACAGTACATTGTAATCTTTATCCTTCAATAGCAGGCCATTTGTGTATTAGACTGTAAGCAGGGCCCATCTCATACTGTAAACATTCGGTAATGGTGCATCAAAGTGCTCAGGTGGATATTGGAAGTAGGTTAGGTCATTTTAGAAATAAAATGTTGCTTAAAGACAGGGTTATTTCTCTAACGTCCTAGTGGATGCTGGGGACTCCGTAAGGACCATGGGGAATAGACGGGCTCCGCAGGAGACTGGGCACTCTAAGAAAGATTTAGTACTACTGGTGTGCACTGGCTCCTCCCTCTATGCCCCTCCTCCAGACCTCAGTTAGAATCTGTGCCCGGATAGAGCTGGGTGCATTTTAGTGAGCTCTCCTGAGCTTGCTAATAAGAAAGTTTTTTAGTTAGGTTTTTTATTTTCAGAGAGCTTCTGCTGGCAACAGACTCTCTGCTACGTGGGACTGAGGGGAGAGAAGCAAACCTACTAACTGCGGCTAGGTTGCGCTTCTTAGGCTACTGGACACCATTAGCTCCAGAGGGATCGAACACAGGAACCTAACCTTGGTCGTCCGTTCCCGGAGCCGCGCCGCCGTCCCCCTCGCAGAGCTAGAAGACAGAAGCCGGCGGGTTGAAGCAAGAAGACGTCAAAATCGGCGGCAGAAGACTCCTGTCTTCATATGAGGTAGCGCACAGCACTGCAGCTGTGCGCCATTGCGCCCACACTAACCCACACACTCCGGTCACTGTAAGGTGAGGGGGGGGGGGGGCGCCCTGGGCAGCAATTGATTACCTCCTGGCAAAAAAGCAGCATATATACAGCTGGGCACTGTAATATACATGAGCCCCCGCCATTAATTTTACACAAAATCGCGGGACAGAAGCAGGGGCGGGGCCTTCTTCCTCAGCACTCACCAGCGCCATTTTCTCTCCACAGCTCCGCTGAGAGGAAGCTCCCCAGGCTCTCCCCTGCAGACTCACGGTAGAAAGAGGGTAAAAAGAGAGGGGGGCACATAAATTTAGCGCATTAATCATATATACAGCAGCTACTGGGTAAACACTAAGTTACTGTGTGATTCCTGGGTCATATAGCGCTGGGGTGTGTGCTGGCATACTCTCTCTCTGTCTCTCCAAAAGGCCTTGTGGGGGTCCTGTCCTCATATAGAGCATCCCCTGTGTGTGTGGTGTGTCGGTACGCGTGTGTCGACATGTTTGACGAGGAGGGCTATGTGGAGGCAGAGCAGGTGCAGATGAATGACGTGTCTCCGCCGACGGCGTCGACACCTGATTGGATGGATATGTGGAAGGTGTTAAATGATAATGTAAACTCCTTGCATAAAAGGTTGGATAAAGCTGATGCCTTGGGACAGTCGGGGTCTCAGCCCATGCCTGATCCTACAGCGCAGAGGCCGTCGGGGTCTCAGAAGCGCCCACTATCCAAAATTGTTGACACAGATATCGACACGGATTCTGACTCCAGTGTCGATGACGATGATGCAAAATTGCAGCCTAAAATGGCTAAAGCCATCCGCTACATGATTATAGCAATGAAGGATGTATTGCACATATCAGAGGTAAACCCTGTCCCTGACAAGAGGGTTTATATGTATGGGGAGAAAAAGCAAGAGGTGACTTTTCCCCCTTCACATGAGTTAAATGAGTTATGTGAAAAAGCGTGGGATTCCCCCGATAGGAAAGTGCTGATTTCCAAAAGGTTACTTATGGCGTACCCTTTCCCGCCAACGGACAGGATGCGCTGGGAATCCTCCCCTAGGGTAGATAAAGCTCTGACACGCTTATCTAAGAAGGTGGCCCTGCCGTCACAGGATACGGCCTCCCTAAAGGATCCTGCCGACAGGAAGCAGGAAAGTATCCTTAAGTCTGTTTATACACATTCAGGTACTCTACTGAGGCCAGCAATTGCGTCGGCCTGGATGTGTAGTGCTGTAGCAGCATGGACAGATAATCTGGAACTGGATACCTTAGACAAGGATACCATTTTACTGACCCTGGGGCATGTGAAAGACGCTGTCCTATATATGAGGGATGCCCAGAGGGACATTTGCCTACTGGGCTCTAGAATAAATGCAATGTCAATTTCTGCCAGAAGGGTCCTGTGGACTCTGCAATGGACAGGTGATGCCGACTCCAAAAAGCACATGGAGGTTTTACCTTACAAGGGTGAGGAATTGTTTGGGGACGGTCTCTCGGACCTAGTTTCCACAGCTACGGCTGGGAAGTCAAATTTTTTGCCATATATTCCCTCACAGCCAAAGAAAGCACCGTATTACCAAATGCAGTCCTTTCGATCACAAAGAAGCAAGAAAGTCAGAGGTGCATCCTTTCTTGCCAGAGGCAGGGGTAGAGGAAAGAAGCTGCACCATACAGCTAGTTCCCAGGAACAGAAGTCCTTCCCGGCTTCCACTAAATCCACCGCATGACGCTGGGGCTCCACAGGTGGAGCCAGGAGCGGTGGGGGCGCGTCTCCGAAATTTCAGCCACCAGTGGGTTTGCTCACAGGTGGATCCCTGGGCTATACCGATTGTGTCTCAGGGATACAAGCTGGAATTCGAAGTGATGCCCCCTCACCGTTACCTCAAATCGGCCCTGCCAGCTTCCCCCATGGAAAGGGAAGTAGTGTTATCGGCAATTCACAAGTTATATCTCCAGCAGGTGGTGGTAAAGGTTCCTCTCCTTCAACAGGGAAGGGGAATACTGTTCCACAATGTTTGTGGTACCGAAACCGGACGGTTCGGTCAGGCCCATATTGAATTTAAAGTCCCTGAACATTTATCTGAAAAGATTCAAGTTCAAAATGGAATCGCTCAGAGCGGTCATTGCAAGCCTGGAAGAGGGGGATTTTATGGTGTCTCTGGACATCAAGGATGCTTACTTGCATGTCCCCATTTCTCTATCGTCCTAAGTGGATGCTGGGGTTCCTGAAAGGACCATGGGGAATAGTGGCTCCGCAGGAGACAGGGCACAAAAAAGTAAAGCTTTTACCAGATCAGGTGGTGTGCACTGGCTCCTCCCCCCATGACCCTCCTCCAGACTCCAGTTAGATTTTGTGCCCGAACGAGAAGGGTGCAATCTAGGTGGCTCTCCTAAAGAGCTGCTTAGAGAAAGTTTAGCTTAGGTTTTTTACTTTACAGTGAGTCCTGCTGGCAACAGGATCACTGCAACGAGGGACTTAGGGGAGAAGTAGTGAACTCACCTGCGTGCAGAGTGGATTTGCTGCTTGGCTACTGGACACTAGCTCCAGAGGGACGATCACAGGTACAGCCTGGATGGTCACCGGAGCCGCGCCGCCGGCCCCCTTGCAGACGCTGAAGAGAGAAGAGGTCCAAAATCGGCGGCTGAAGACTCCTGAGTCTTCATAAAGGTAGCGCACAGCACTGCAGCTGTGCGCCATTTTCCTCTCAGCACACTTCACACAACAGTCACTGAGGGTGCAGAGCGCTGGGGGGGGCGCTCTGAGAGGCAAATAAAAACCTTATTAGAGGCAAAAAATACCTCACATATAGCCCACAGAGGCTATATGGAGATATTTAACCCCTGCCTAACTTCAAAAATAGCGGGAGACGAGCCCGCCGTAAAAGGGGCGGGGCCTATCTCCTCAGCACACAGCGCCATTTTCTCTCACAGAAAAGCTGGAGAGAAGGCTCCCAGGCTCTCCCCTGCACTGCACTACAGAAACAGGGTTAAAACAGAGAGGGGGGGCACTGATTTTGGCGATATTGTATATATATAAAAGATGCTATAAGGGAGAAACACTTATATAAGGTTGTCCCTATATAATTATAGCGTTTTTGGTGTGTGCTGGCAGACTCTCCCTCTGTCTCCCCAAAGGGCTAGTGGGTCCTGTCCTCTGTCAGAGCATTCCCGGTGTGTGTGCTGTGTGTCGGTACGTGTGTGTCGACATGTATGAGGACGATGATGGTGAGGAGGCGGAGAAATTGCCTGTAATGGTGATGTCACTCTCTAGGGAGTCGACACCGGAATGGATGGCTTATTTAGAGAATTACGTGAGAATGTCAACACGCTGCAAGGTCGGTTGACGACATGAGACGGCCGACAATCTATTAGGACCGGTCCAGGCGTCTCAGAAACACCGTCAGGGGTTTTAAAAACGCCCATTTACCTCAGTCGGTCGACACAGACACAGACACGGACACTGAATACAGTGTCGACGGTGAATAAACAAACGTATTTCTCATTAGGGCCACACGTTAAGGGCAATGAAGGAGGTGTTACGTGTTTCTGATACTACAAGTACCACAAGAAAGGGTATTATGTGGGAGTGGAAAAAACTACCTGTAGTTTTTCCTGAATCAGATAAAATAAAATGAAGTGTGTGATGATGCGTAGGGTTACCCCGATAGCAAATATTGGCGTTATACCCTTTCCCGCCAGAAATTAGGGTACGTTGGGAAACACCCCTTAGGGTGATAAGGCGCTCACACGCTTATCAAGTGGCGTTACCGTCTCCAGATACGGCCGCCCTCAAGGAGCCAGCTGATAGGAAGCTGGAAAAATATCCTAAAAAGTATATACACACATACGGTGGTTATACTGCGACCAGCGATCGCCATCAGCCTGGAGATGCAGTGCTGGGTTGGCTTGGTCGGATTCCCTGACTGAAAATATTTTATTCATGTAGAGCATTTAATAGGATGCATTCTATATATATGTATGTGAGATGCACAGAGGGATATTTGCTCTCTGGCATCAAGATAAGTGCGTTGTCCATATCTCCCAGAAGATGTCAGGGACACGACAGTGGTCAGGTGATACAGATCCCATACGGCAGATGGAAGTATTGCTGTATAAAGGGAAGGAGTTATTTGGGGGTCGGTCCATCGGACCTGGGGACCACAGCAACAGCTGGGAAATCCAACCTTTTTTACCCCAAGTTACATCTCAGCTAAAAAAGACACCGTCTTTTCAGCCTCAATCTTTCCTTTCCCATGAGGGCATGCAGGCAAAAGGCCAGTCATATCTGCCCAGACATAGAGGTAAGGGAAGTAGACTGCAGCAGGCAGCCCTTTCCCAGGAAAAGAAGCCCTCCACCGCGTCTGCCAAGTCCTCAGCATGACGCTGGGGCCGTGCAAGCGGACTCAAGGTGGGGGGGTAGTCTCAAGAGTCTCAGGGCGCAGTGGGATCACTCGCAAGTTGACCCCTAGATCGTACGAGTATTATCCCAGGGGTAAAGATTGGAGAGTCGAGACATCTTCTCCTCGCAGGTTCCTGAAGTCTGCTTTACCAACGGCTCCCTCCGACAGGGAGGCAGCATTGGAAACAATTCACAAGCTGTATATCCAGCAGGTGATAATCAAAGTACCCCTCCTACGACAAGGAAAAGGGTATTATTTTTCCACACTATATTGTGGTACTGAAGCCAGACGGCTTGGTGACACATAGTCTAAATCTAAAATGTTTTGAACACTTACATAAAAGGTTCAAATCGAGATAAAGTCACTCAGAGCAGTGATAGCGAACCGGAAAAAAGGGGACTATATGGTGTCCCTGGACATCAAGGATTACCTCCATGTCCAAATTTTGTCCTTCTCATCAAGGGTACCTCTGGTTCGTGGTACAGAACTGTCAATATCAGTTTCAAGACGATGCCGTTTGAATTATCCACGGCACCCCGGGCCTTTTTACCAAGGTAATGGCCGAAAAGATGTTTCTTCAAAGAAAAAAGGCATCTAAATTATCCCTTACTTGCACGACCTAAAAAGGGCAAGTTCCAGAGAACAGTTGGAGGTCGGAAGAGCACTATCTAAAGTAGTTCTTCGACGGCACGACTGGATTCTAAATATTCCAAGAATCGCAGCTGTTTTCCGACGATACGTCTGCTGTTCCTAGGGATGATTCTGGACACGGTTCAGAAAAAGGTTTTTCTTCCCGAGGAAAAAGCCAAGGAGTTATCCGACCTGTCAGGAACCTCCTAAAACCAGGAAAGGTGTCTGTACATCAATGCACAAGAGTCCTGGGAAAAATGGTGGCTTTTTACGAAGCAATTCCATTCGGCAGATTCCATGCAAGAATTTTCCAAAGGGATCTGTTGGACAAATGGTCAGGGTCGCATCCTCAGATGCACCTGCGAATAACCCTGTCGCCAAGGACAAGGGTATATCTTCTGTGGTGGTTGCAAAAGGCTCATCTATTGGAGGGCCGCAGATTCGGCATACAGGATTTGATCCTGGTGACCACGGACGCCAGCCTGAGAGGTTGGGGAGCAGTCACACAAGGAAGAAACTTCCAGGGGGTATGGACGAACCTGGAAAAGTCTCTTCACATAAACATTCTGGTACTAAGAGCAATCTAAAATGCTCTAAGCCAGGCGGAACCACTCCTGCAAGGAAAACCGGTGTTGATTCAGTCGGACAACATCACGGCGGTCGCCCATGTAAACAGACAGGGCGGCACAAGAAGCAGGAGTGCAATGGCAGAAGCTGCCAAGATTCTTCGCTGGGCGGAGAATCACGTAATAGCACTGTCAGCAGTGTTCTTCCCGGGCGTGGACAACTGGGAAGCAGACTTCCTCAGCAGACACGATATTCACCCGGGAGAGGGGGGTCTTCATCCAGAAGTCTTCCACATGCTAATAAACTGTTGGGAAAGACCAATGGTAGACATGATGGCGTCTCGCCTCAACAAGAAACTGGACAAGTATTGCGCCAGGTCAAGAGATCCACAGGCAATAGCTGTGGACGCACTGGTAACACCTTGGGTGTACAAATCAGTATATGTGTTTCCTCCTCTGCCTCTCATACCAAAGGTATTGAAGATTATACGGTGAGGAGGAGTAAGAACAATACTAGTGGCTCCGGATTGGCCAAGAAGGACTTGGTACCCGGAACTTCAAGAGTTGGTCACGGACGACCCGTGCCCTCTACTTCTGAGAAGGGACCTGCTACAACAGGGTCCCTGTCTCTTTCAAGACTTACCGCGGCTGCGTTTGACGGCATGGCGGTTGAACGCCAGATCCTAAAAGGGAAAGGCATTCCAGAAGAAGTCATTCCTACCTTGATTAAGGCAAGGAAGGAAGTCACCGCGAAACATTATCACCGCATTTGGCGAAAATATGTCGCGTGGTGCGAGGATCGGAGTGTTCCGACGGAGGAATTTCAACTGGGTCGTTTCCTACATTTCCTACAATCAGGATTGTCTATGGGTCTCAAATTGAGATCTATTAAGGTTCAAATTTCGGCCCTGTCAATATTCTTCCAAAAAGAATTGGCCTCAGTTCCTGAGGTACAGACTTTTGTTAAAGGAGTACTGCATATACAGCCTCCTGTGGTGCCTCCGGTGGCACCGTGGGATCTAAATGTAGTTTTAGATTTCCTCAAATCCCATTGGTTTGAACCATTGAAAAAGGTGGATTTTAAATATCTCACATGGAAAGTGACTATGTTACTGGCCCTGGCTTCCGCCAGGAGAGTATCTGAATTGGCGGCTTTATCTTATAAAAGCCCTTATCTAATCTTCCATTCGGATAGGGCAGAACTGAGGACTCGTCCGCATTTTCTCCCTAAGGTGGTATCAGCGTTTCACCTGAACCAACCTATTGTGGTGCCTGCGGCCACTGGCGACTTGGAGGACTCCAAGTTGTTGGACGTTGTCAGAGCCTTAAAAATATACATTTCAAGGACGGCTGAAGTCAGAAAATCTGACTCGCTGTTGATACTATATGCACCCAACAAGTTGGGTGCCCCTGCTTCTAAGCAGACGATTGCTCGTTGGATTTGTAACACAATTCAACTTGCTCATTCTGTGGCAGGCCTGCCACAGCCTAAATCTGTTAAGGCCCATTCCACAAGGAAGGTGGGCTCATCTTGGGCGGCTGCCCGAGGGGTCTCGGCATTACAATTCTGTCGAGCAGCTACGTGGTCGGGGGAAAACACGTTTGTAAAATTCTACAAATTTGATACCCTGGCAAAAGAGGACTTGGAATTCTCTCATTCGGTGCTGCAGAGTCATCCGCACTCTCCCGCCCGTTTGGGAGCTTTGGTATAATCCCCATGGTCCTTTCAGGAACCCCAGCATCCACTTAGGACGATAGAGAAAATAAGAATTTACTTACCGATAATTCTATTTCTCGGAGTCCGTAGTGGATGCTGGGCGCCCATCCCAAGTGCGGATTATCTGCAATACTGTACATAGTTATTGTTAACAAATTCGGGTTATATTGTTAAGGAGCCATCTTTAAGAGGCTCTTTCTGTTATCATACTGTTAACTGGGTTTAGATCACAAGTTGTACGGTGTGATTGGTGTGGCTGGTATGAGTCTTACCCGGGATTCAAATTGCCTCCCTTATTGTGTACGCTCGTCCGGGCACAGTACCTAACTGGAGTCTGGAGGAGGGTCATGGGGGGAGGAGCCAGTGCACACCACCTGATCTGGTAAAAGCTTTACTTTTTTGTGCCCTGTCTCCTGCGGAGCCGCTATTCCCCATGGTCCTTTCAGGAACCCCAGCATCCACTACGGACTCCGAGAAATAGAATTATCGGTAAGTAAATTCTTATTTTATCCACCTCATCAGGAGTACCTCAGATTTGTGGTACAGGACTGTCATTACCAATTCCAGACGTTGCCGTTTGGGCTCTCCACGGCACCGAGAATATTTACCAAGGTAATGGCGTAAATGATGGTGATCCTGAGAAAGCAAGGAGTCACAGTTATCCCATACTTGGACGATCTCCTCATAAAGGCGAGGTCCAGAGAGCAGTTGCTGATCAGCGTAGCACACTCTCAAGAAGTGTTGCAGCAGCATGGCTGGATTCTGAATATCCCAAAGTCGCAGCTGATTCCTACGACGCGTCTGCCCTTTCTGGGCATGATTCTGGACACAGACCAGAAGAAAGTGTTTCTCCCGGCGGAGAAGGCTCAGGAGCTTGTGACTCTAGTCAGAGACCTCTTAAAACCGAAACAGGTGTCGGTGCATCACTGCACGCGAGTCCTGGGAAAGATGGTGGCATCGTACGAAGCCATTCCCTTCGGCAGGTTCCATGCGAGGATCTTTCAGTGGGATCTGTTGGACAAGTGGTCCGGATCGCATCTTCAGATGCATCGGCTGATCACCCTGTCCCCGAGGGCCAGGGTGTCTCTTCTGTGGTGGCTGCAGAGTGCTCACCTTCTCGAGGGCCGCAGGTTCGGCATACAGGACTGGGTCCTGGTGACCACGGATGCGAGCCTCCGAGGATGGGGGGCAGTCACTCAGGGAAGAAACTTCCAAGGGTTGTGGTCAAGTCAGGAGGCTTGTCTGCACATAAATATCCTGGAACTAAGGGCCATATACAACGCCCTGAGTCAAGCGGAGCCTCTGCTTCGCAACCAAACGGTGCTGATTCAGTCAGACAACATCACCGCAGTGGCTCATGTAAACCGCCAGGGCGGCACAAGAAGCAGAGTGGCGATGGCGGAAGCCACCAGGATACTTCGTTGGGCGGAGAATCACGTGCAAGCATTGTCAGCAGTGTTCATTCCGGGAGTGGACAACTGGGAAGCAGACTTCCTCAGCAGGCACGACCTCCACCCAGGAGAGTGGGGACTTCATCACGAAGTCTTCACTCAGATTACAAATCGATGGGAACTGCCACAGGTGGACATGATGGCATCCTGTCTCAACAAAAAGCTACAAAGGTATTGCGCCAGGTCAAGAGACCCTCAGGCGATAGCTGTGGACGCATTAGTAACACCGTGGGTGTTCCAGTCGGTCTATGTGTTTCCTCCTCTTCCTCTCATACCCAAGGTGCTGAGAATCGTAAGAAAAAGAGGAGTGAGAACAATACTCATTGTTCCGGATTGGCCAAGAAGGACTTGGTACCCGGAACTGCAAGAAATGCTCAGAGGACCCATGGCCTCTGCCTCTCAGACAGGACCTGTTGCAACAGGGGCCCTGTCTGTTCCAAGACTTACCGCGGCTGCGTTTGACGGCATGGCGGTTGAACGCATGATCCTAGCGGAAAAAGGCATTCCGGATGAAGTTATTCCTACGCTGATAAAGGCTAGGAAAGACGTGACGGCAAAACACTATCACCGTATATGGCGAAAATATGTTGCCTGGTGTGAGGCCAGGAAGGCCCCTACAGAGGAATTCCAGCTGGGCCGGTTCCTGCACTTCCTACAGTCTGGAGTGACTATGGGCTTGAAGTTGGGGTCCATAAAGGTCCAGATTTCGGCCCTATCCATTTTCTTTCAAAAGGAACTGGCTTCTCTTCCTGAAGTTCAGACGTTTGTTAAGGGAGTGCTGCATATTCAGCCCCCTTTTGTGCCACCAGTGGCACCTTGGGATCTCAACGTGGTGTTGGGTTTCCTGAAATCCCACTGGTTTGAGCCACTTAAGACCGTGGAGCTAAAGTATCTCACGTGGAAGGTGGTCATGCTATTGGCCTTAGCTTCGGCTAGGCGTGTGTCAGAATTGGCGGCTTTGTCATGTAAAAGCCCCTATCTGGTTTTCCATATGGACAGGGCAGAATTACGGACTCGTCCGCAATTTCTGCCGAAGGTGGTGTCATCTTTTCATTTGAACCAACCTATTGTGGTGCCTGCGGCTACTCGTGACTTGGAGGATTCTAAGTTGCTTGATGTAGTCAGGGCTTTGAAGATCTATGTAGCCAGGACGGCTGGAGTCAGGAAGACTGACTCGCTGTTTATCCTGTATGCATCCAACAAGCTGGGTGCTCCTGCTTCAAAGCAAACCATTGCTCGCTGGATCTGTAACACGATTCAGCAGGCTCATTCTGCGGCTGGATTGCCGCATCCAAAATCAGTGAAAGCCCATTCCACTAGGAAAGTGGGCTCTTCTTTGGCGGCTGCCCGAGGGGTCTCGGCATTACAGCTTTGCCGAGCAGCTACTTGGTCGGGTTCAAACACATTTGCTAAGTTCTACAAGTTTGATACCCTGGCTGAGGGGAGGACCTTGTGTTTGCCCATTCGGTGCTGCAGAGTCATCCGCACTCTCCCGCCCGTTTGGGAGCTTTGGTATAATCCCCATGGTCCTTACGGAGTCCCCAGCATCCACTAGGACGTTAGAGAAAATAAGATTTTACTCACCAGTAAATCTATTTCTCGTAGTCCATAGTGGATGCTGGGCGCCCGTCCCAAGTGCGGACTTTCTGCAATACGTGTATATAGTTATTGCTTAATAAAGGGTTATGTTATGTTGGCATCCATTGTTTGATGCTCTGTTGTTAATACTGTTGACTGGGTAAGTTTATCACAAGTTATACGGTGTGATTGGTACCCTGGATTCCAAAATCCTTTCCTTGTAATGTCAGCTCTTCCGGGCACAGTTTCCTTAACTGAGGTCTGGAGGAGGGGCATAGAGGGAGGAGCCAGTGCACACCAGTAGTACTAAATCTTTCTTAGAGTGGCCAGTCTCCTGCGGAGCCCGTCTATTCCCCATGGTCCTTACGGAGTCCCCAGCATCCATTACGGACTACGAGAAATAGATTTACCAGTGAATAAAATCTTATTTTTTCTCTCTCACTTCTATGACACACTAATAATTTTTTTCTTTTCTTTATTATGATCTTTATGAATGCCTTCTAAAACTGTCATACTTTTCTGTTTATTTTTTCCCCTTTGTAATTTGTTAGCACCTGAAATATTTTGTTTGTTTCTGGCATTAGTCTGATGGCTTGCCGGGATCTTCTCTGTAGTTCAGTTAGGCATCCACAGTGAAAGGCATCATGTAAATGGTAGATGGTGCCACCTGTCTGATGGCACGTGTTTTGTTTTTTTAAATTTTGAGCATTGCAATAGCAAAAATATCAAAGAAGCATCTGCCACTTCACTTCTTAGGAGCCGTCACTTGTAAGAACACTAATTACATGACATCATGGTTTTATTCTGTGCTTTACACACTGGCCTGCGCGACTAGGGCTGCTTCACTCTTTTGTACTTATAGTGTTCTCTGTTCTACCCTGATGTACCACACATTTCTGAAGGCTCATGTTGCTGTATAAATAAATGAGAACAACAATAGTCCCTAAGGGGGTTATTCAGGTTGCATCACTCAGCGATGCGACTGTAATAATCCCAGCGATGCTGGCAGTGCGCACACGCAGGTACCATCCTGCGCAAGCACAGCCGCTGAATGCTTTCAGGACGCAGTGGGTGCGAACGCCTCTGCCTGATTGACAGGCCGAGGCAGTGACCGAGCGTTGTGGGGACAGCGTGGAAAAATGATGGTGGGTCGGCGGTATTTTTGGGATGGCTGCGTGACGTTACATGCAGCCGCTCCAATCTTAAAAATGGCGGCAGACCTCCCGCATGCGCAGACTAGCTGCAGGGGGTGGTCCACAGTTGCTGTGACCACAATGAAATTGCAGTTGCATCTGCTGGGCAGGCCATTCTACATGCTGGGCGGCCCCCAGCATGCCAAAGAACGGGTTGCAGATTCTACTTTTTAGAAAAATGTGCAATCCGTACTGAATAACCCCCTAAGGGAGTATTCAGTTAGCCACAGTCAATTACTGCAGCTAATTGTCTCGCCAGGGGCTATACTTTTAGCCCTGATAAGCTGGTGCGAGCTGCGGCTTATTAGGGATTTTGTTTCACCTGCTGCAGGCTGACTAAACCAAATCTCCGGAGACAGCCCTGTTTTCATCCGAAAATGGGTCTGTTTCTACCGAAAACACACAAGTTTTACTGAACCTGTGTATTGTTCGGTGAGGGTTTTTAAATTATTTTTTTTTTTTTTTACAGGCGACAAAATTGGATAAACTGTAAAAAAAAAAAAAAATACGGCTAAAAGCGCCTGATGTTCCTTCTCAGGTAATTGGATACCCGCCTAAGAAGGATAACTTCAGTTTGTAGTAATCTAATAAAGACCATTATTTCTATATTAATTTTTAGTTTTACTTATAAATAACCAAGTAAGTGAAAGTACCTTATATTGCAAAATCACTGTCTCCAGTAAAAATCAAGGGAAATATTTTTAGGATTTAGTAATTTACTGTGGAAAGTGCTAAAAATGTTCTCACTGAAGGTTGCTTTAAAAACCAGTACCAGTAAAACTAACACAACTGTCTATGCTCATTCAGAGCTTTTTTCATTTGTTCCATTGGACAGTCGTTCCCAAACTTTCTTAAATCAGGGCACCTTATAGTGTCAGCATTATTTTCACAGCACCCCGAGGCCCACAGTTTTGTACTGAGAAAATCAGCAAACATTATTAAATTAAGTTTAATGGAATTAAATAGTTTTACAAAATAAAGCCTTAGGGCTTGGTGGTGTTAGCCAAGCATGTGTTTAAAAACTAGTATGAAGTCGCCTTTATTGCAGATGAAGTCTTGAAAGGCTATGTGATGCAGCTCTAAAGGTTGTGCCAATCTTACTGTTTTCAATTAATTGAAGCCTACGGCTGAGATTTACACATGTCTAAATACGGCCACATATTGGTCTGCACGCACGGTATGGAAATCCTAATTTCTCTTTCATCCACTAGGGGACACTGGAGCGTTCCTTAGACAGTAGGGGGTTGTGAAGCTTGCAACCGGAGGTGTGGCACAATCTAAAATTAGCATTTTCTGCACAGCCGGTTCCTCCCCCTTCACATCCCTCCTCCCTCAGTTTGGAAAATTGTGCCTAGGAGGTACAAACACAGAGGCGCCGCTACGGGACCCGATGAGAACGTCCCGGCGCGCGCCGGCCAGCGGGAGATTGTATACCGCGCGCCTGAGCACGCCGGAGGCGGGGAGCGAGAGAGAGACGCTGCAGTGAGAAGCGGCTGAGGTGATTCCCTCAGCCGCGGGACGGGGCTCTATAGCGCACAGACAGGGCGGCCACTACGGCAAGTAAGGCTCCTTTCAGCATTAAGGTAAAACAAGAGTGTAGACAAGGGGGCTCACCGGAGGTAGTTCCCCTCATAAATGAAGTGTCCTGAATTTTTAATTTGCGGCCATCTTAAAATTCATATGCAGGCGCCAGAAAAACTGAGGAGCATGGAGTGAACCTCTCCCCTGTTATAGATTACTAGTAAGACAACGCCCTCTGCTGGTGAAATGTCATAATGCGGATCTCCTGAAATATAATATAATTATGATTTATTTTAAAGGTACTCTATTACAAAGAACCTACAGAAAATATTAAAAAGCAAGTGAAGCCAACTCTAACACCGTAGCTGACTTACAGTTGGGTGTGTGGCGGTTACAAGTCGGCTGGTGTAAAGACAAAAGAAATAAATCTTTTGTTTCCGTCATCTATCACAGTCTTTCTCTGCCTAGTTTAAAGGGTGAAAGCGCTTCGACACAGTCTGGTAAGGGGTTTTAGTCAACATGTCTAAAACACCAACCAAGACCTCCAAAACCCATTATGTTTGCATGTAACGAAAAGAGCACGCGAATGGCAGCTCCAGGGTGTGCGATTCCTGCTTCGACAAGGACGCTCCACCTGGGAGCAGTGCTCCGTCTAGGTCAGGGAAGGATAATAGTTAAAGAGCAAAAAATAAAAATGTGTAGCCAAGCGCTCAGTCACTCCAAACCCATGTGCTGCCAGCAAATTAAGGCTACTCAACCTTAAAAAATCAGATAGAAAAAACAAAAAATATTGCAGCGCACATAAGTTGGGCAAAGATTTTTTATTATTTACTTTTATTCATTAAAAATAATAATAATAATAATTAAAATTGCATTCAAAAATCCATAACCACCGGCCGGTGAATTTTAATGGCTAACATATTAGATTTTTAAAAAAACATATATAACACAGCCTGTTCTCCTATACTTATTCAGTAAAATCACTTAAATGTGAATAAACACACTATATCTTGGTTAACGCAGCCACAAAGAATCACTCCCACCTAAAATATCTGTCTGGATAAACAAGAGTGTGTAGAGGCTCATTCAGGAATTGGTGTCGCTATATCACTGAAAGAATGTAACAATATGGCACTCTAAACAACTTTTCTTGTAGCTAATAAGTAGCAGTCACACCTCTCGTGTGTAACTTAACAGACACACTATATTGATCAGTCCGTTTTAGCACTGGCAATCCATTCAGTGCTTAGTAATACTGTGTCACTATAACAACGTGACATAAAGCACACTGATTCATGCGGCTGGTTAGCGTCACTGATGGCCGTAGTTATATTTCTCTGACGTCCTAGTGGATGCTGGGAACTCCGTAAGGACCATGGGGAATAGCGGCTCCGCAGGAGACAGGGCACAAGAATAAAAGCTTTAGGATCAGGTGGTGTGCACTGGCTCCTCCCCCTATGACCCTCCTCCAAGCCTCAGTTAGATTTTTGTGCCCGAACGAGAAGGGTGCAGGCTAGGTGGCTCTCCTGAGCTGCTTAGAATAAAAGTATATTTTAGTTTTTTTATTTTCAGTGAGTCCTGCTGGCAACAGGCTCACTGCATCGTGGGACTAAGGGGAGAAGAAACGGACTCACCTGCGTGCAGAGTGGATCGGGTTTCTTAGGCTACTGGACATTAGCTCCAGAGGGACGATCACAGGTTCAGCCTGGATGGGTCCCGGAGCCGCGCCGCCGGCCCCCTTACAGAGCCAGAAGAGCGAAGAGGTCCGGTGAAATCGGCGGCAGAAGACGATCCTGTCTTCAGACTAAGGTAGCGCACAGCACCGCAGCTGTGCGCCATTGCTCTCAGCACACTTCACACTCCAGTCACTGAGGGTGCAGGGCGCTGGGGGGGAGCGCCCTGAGACGCAATATAACATGATATACCTTAGATTGGCTAAAGAATACAACACATATAGCTCTGGGGCTATATGGATGTATTTTAACCCCTGCCATTTTTTACAGAAAAAGCGGGAGATAAGGACGTCGTGAAGGGGCGGAGCCTATCTCCTCAGCACACAAGCGCCATTTTCCCTCACAGCTCCGCTGGAAGGACGGCTCCCTGACTCTCCCCTGCAGACTTGCTACTGAATCAGGGTAAAAAAGAGAAGGGGGGCACTATTGGCAGCTAAAAACTATATAAACAGCAGCTATAAGGGAATAACACTTATATAAGGTTATCCCTGTATATATATATATATATATATATATAGCGCTTGGTGTGTGCTGGCAGACTCTCCCTCTGTCTCTCCAAAGGGCTTGTGGGGTCCTGTCCTCTATCAGAGCATTCCCGGTGTGTGTGCTGTGTGTCGGTACGTGTGTGTCGACATGTATGAGGAGGAAAATGATGTGGAGGCGGAGCAATTGCCTGGGTTAGTGATGTCACCCCCTAGGGAGTCGACACCTGACTGGATGATCGTATTTAAAGAATTAAGTGATAATGTCAGCACTTTGCAAAGAACGGTTGATGACATGAGACAGCCGGCAAATCAATTAGTGCCTGTCCAGGCGTCTCAGACACCGTCAGGGGCCCTAAAACGCCCGTTACCTCAGTGGGTCGACACAGATCCAGACACAGATGCTGAGTCTAGTGTCGACGGTGAGGAGACAAACGTAATGTCCAGTAGGGCCACACGTTACATGATCACGGCAATGAAGGAAGCATTGAACATTTCTGACACTACAAGTACCAGAAAGAAGGGTATTATGTGGGGTGTGAAAAAACTACCAATAGTTTTCCCTGAGTCAGATGAGTTAAATGAGGTGTGTGATAAAGCGTGGGTTTCCCCCGACAAAAAATTATTGGCACTATATCCTTTCCCGTTAGAGGTTAGGACACGTTGGGAAACACCCCCTAGGGTAGATAAGGCGCTCACACGTTTATCTAAACAAGTAGCGTTACCATCTCCTGATACGGCCACCCTCAAAGAACCAGCAGATAGAAGGCTGGAAAATATTCTTAAAAGTATATACACACATACTGGTGTTATACTGCGACCAGCAATCGCTTCAGCCTGGATGTGCAGTGCTGGCGTCGCGTGGTCGGATTCCCTGACTGAAAATATTGATACCCTGGATAGGGACAATATACTGTTAACTATAGAGCATTTGAAGGATGCATTACTATATATGCGTGATGCACAGAGGGATATTTGCACCCTGGCATCAAGAGTAAGTGCTATGTCCATTTCTGCCAGAAGAGCGTTATGGACGCGACAGTGGTCAGGCGATGCGGATTCCAAACGACATATGGAAGTATTGCCGTATAAAGGGGAGGAGTTATTTGGGGCTGGTCTATCGGACCTGGTGGCCACGGCAACGGCTGGAAAATCCACCTTTTTACCCCAGGTCACTTCACATCAGCAGAAAAAGACACCGTCTTTTCAAACTCAGTCCTTTCGTTCCCATAAGTACAAGCGAGCTAAAGGCCATTCCTTCCTGCCCCGGGGCAGAGGAAGGGGAAAAAGACTGCACCATGCAGCCGCTTCCCAGGAGCAGAAGCCCTCCCCTGCTTCTGTCAAGTCTTCAGCATGACGCTGGGGCTTTACAAGCATACTCAGACATGGTGGGGGCCCGTCTCAAGAATTTCAACGCGCAGTGGGCTCACTCGCAAGTGGACCCCTGGATTCTACAGGTGGTATCGCAGGGGTACAAACTGGAATTCGAGGCGTTTCCCCCTCGCCGGTTCCTGAAGTCTGCTCTACCAAAGTCTCCCTCCGACAGGGAGGCAGTTTTGGAAGCCATTCACAAGCTGTATTCCCAGCAGGTGATAATCAAGGTACCCCTCCTACAACAGGGAAAGGGGTATTATTCCACGCTGTTTGTGGTACCGAAGCCGGACGGCTCGGTGAGACCAATTTTAAATCTAAAATCCCTGAACACTTACATAAAGAGGTTCAAATTCAAGATGGAATCACTCAGAGCGGTGATAGCAAACCTGGAAGAAGGGGACTATATGGTGTCTCTGGACATCAAGGATGCTTATCTCCACGTCCCAATCTACCCGTCTCACCAAGGGTACCTCAGGTTTGTAGTACAAAACTGTCATTATCAGTTTCAGACGCTGCCGTTTGGGTTGTCCACGGCACCTCGAGTCTTTACCAAGGTAATGGCCGAAATGATGATTCCTCTTCGAAGAAAAGGCATCTTAATTATCCCTTACTTGGACGATCTCCTGATAAGGGCAAGGTCCAGGGAACAGTTAGAAGTCGGAGTAGCACTATCTCAGGTAGTGTTACGTCAGCACGGGTGGATCCTAAATATTCCAAAATCGCAGCTGATTCCAACGACACGTCTACTGTTCCTAGGAATGATTCTGGACACAGTCCAGAAAAAGGTGTTTCTCCCGGAGGAGAAGGCCAGGGAGTTATCCGAGCTAGTCAGGAACCTCCTAAAACCAGGCCAGGTGTCAGTGGATCAGTGCACGAGGGTCCTGGGAAAAATGGTGGCTTCTTACGAAGCGATTCCATTCGGAAGATTCCATGCAAGAACGTTTTCAGTGGGATCTACTGGACAAATGGTCCGGATCGCATCTTCAGATGCATCAGCGGATAACCCTGTCGACAAGAACAAGGGTGTCTCTTCTGTGGTGGCTGCAGAGTGCTCATCTACTAGAGGGCCGCAGATTTGGCATTCAGGATTGGGTCCTGGTGACCACGGACGCCAGCCTGAGAGGCTGGGGGGCAGTCACACAGGGAAAAAATTTCCAGGGCTTGTGGTCAAGCATGGAAACATCTCTTCATATAAACATTCTGGAACTAAGGGCCATTTACAATGCCCTAAGTCAAGCGAAACCCCTGCTTCAGGGTCAGGCGGTATTGATCCAATCGGACAACATCACGTCAGTCGCCCACGTAAACAGACAGGGCGGCACGAGAAGCAGGAGGGCAATGGCAGAAGCTGCAAGGATTCTTCGCTGGGCGGAAAATCATGTGATAGCTCTGTCAGCAGTGTTCATTCCGGGAGTGGACAACTGGGAAGCAGACTTCCTCAGCAGACACGACCTTCACCCGGGAGAGTGGGGACTTCACCCAGAAGTCTTCCACCTGATTGTAAACCGTTGGGAAAAACCAAAGGTGGACATGATGGCGTCACGTCTAAACAAAAAACTAGACAGATATTGCGCCAGGTCAAGGGACCCTCAGGCAATAGCGGTGGACGCTCTGGTGACACCGTGGGTGTACCAGTCAGTGTATGTGTTCCCTCCTCTGCCTCTCATACCAAAAGTACTGAGAATCATAAGAAGGAGAGGAGTAAGAACGATACTCGTGGTTCCGGATTGGCCAAGAAGGACTTGGTACCCGGAACTTCAAGAGATGCTCACGGAAGACCCGTGGCCTCTACCTCTAAGAAAGGACCTGCTCCAACAGGGGCCTTGTCTGTTCCAAGACTTACCGCGGCTGCGTTTGACGGCATGGCGGTTGAACGCCGGATCCTGAAGGAAAAAGGCATTCCAGATGAAGTCATCCCTACCCTGGTCAAAGCCAGGAAGGATGTAACCGCAAAACATTATCACCGCATTTGGCGAAAATATGTTGCGTGGTGTGAGGCCAAGAAGGCCCCTACAGAGGAATTTCAACTGGGTCGTTTCCTCCATTTCCTGCAAACAGGACGGTCTATGGGCCTAAAATTAGGGTCCATTAAGGTTCAAATTTCGGCCCTGTCGATTTTCTTCCAGAAAGAACTGGCTTCAGTACCTGAAGTTCAGACATTTGTAAAAGGGGTACTGCATATACAACCTCCTTTTGTGCCTCCAGTGGCACCTTGGGATCTCAATGTTGTTTTGAGATTCCTTAAGTCACATTGGTTTGAACCACTCACCACTGTGGACTTAAAATATCTCACATGGAAGGTGACGATGCTGTTAGCCCTGGCTTCAGCCAGGCGTGTGTCAGAATTGGCGGCTTTATCATATAAAAGCCCTTACTTAATTTTTCATTCTGACAGGGCAGAATTGAGGACTCGTCCTCAATTTCTCCCTAAGGTGGTTTCTGCCTTTCACATGAACCAACCTATTGTGGTGCCTGCGGCTACTAGGGACTTGGAGGACTCCAAGTTACTTGACGTTGTCAGGGCCCTGAAAATATATGTTTCCAGGACGGCGGGAGTCAGAAAGTCTGACTCGCTGTTTATCCTGTATGCACCCAACAAGCTGGGTGCTCCTGCTTCTAAGCAGACTATTGCTCGTTGGATTTGTAGTACAATTCAGCTTGCACATTCTGTGGCAGGCCTGCCACAGCCAAAATCTGTGAAAGCCCATTCCACAAGGAAAGTGGGCTCATCTTGGGCGGCTGCCCGAGGGGTCTCGGCTTTACAACTTTGCCGAGCAGCTACTTGGTCAGGGGCAAACACGTTTGCTAAATTCTACAAATTTGATACCCTGGCTGAGGAGGACCTGGAGTTCTCTCATTCGGTGCTGCAGAGTCATCCGCACTCTCCCGCCCGTTTGGGAGCTTTGGTATAATCCCCATGGTCCTTACGGAGTTCCCAGCATCCACTAGGACGTCAGAGAAAATAAGATTTTACTTACCGATAAATCTATTTCTCGTAGTCCGTAGTGGATGCTGGGCGCCCATCCCAAGTGCGGATTGTCTGCAATACTTGTACATAGTTATTGTTAACTAAATCGGGTTATTGTTGTTGTGAGCCATCTTTTCAGAGGCTCCTTCGTTGTTATCATACTGTTAACTGGGTTCAGATCACAAGTTGTACGGTGTGATTGGTGTGGCTGGTATGAGTCTTACCCGGGATTCAATATCCTTCCTTATTATGTACGCTCGTCCGGGCACAGTATCCTAACTGAGGCTTGGAGGAGGGTCATAGGGGGAGGAGCCAGTGCACACCACCTGATCCTAAAGCTTTTATTCTTGTGCCCTGTCTCCTGCGGAGCCGCTATTCCCCATGGTCCTTACGGAGTTCCCAGCATCCACTACGGACTACGAGAAATAGATTTATCGGTAAGTAAAATCTTATTTCAATAACCGCAAGATATAGAACAGGCCGTTCAGCAATTAAAATCCATTTATATTGAGTAAAAATAGATTTATTTGAATCGTCTGGCCAGACAAAATTGTTATTCTCACCGCACCTTCCCTGCCTCTACACACTCTTGTTTATCCAGACAGATATTTTAGGTGGGAGTGATTCTTTGTGGCTGCGTTAACCAAGATATAGTGTGTTTATTCACATTTAAGTGATTTTACTGAATAAGTATAGGAGAACAGGCTGTGTTATATATGTTTTTTTTTAAATTTAATATGTTAGCCATTAATATTCACCGGCCGGTGGTTATGGATTTTTTTAATGCAATTTTAATTATTATTACTATTTTTAATGAATAAAAGTAAATAATAAAAAATCTTTGCCCAACTTATGTGCGCTGGAATATTTTTTGTTTTTTCAGGGAAGGATAACCCTGCAGATAGAATCTCCAATGAGATGGCGGAATCCCACACGCAAGAATTAGGGCTGTGGGATTCTCAAAAACGATGGAATAATTTCTCATCAGGTTAACGCCTCCCGCACAAGCAGTAACAAAGGTGTGCAAGGCGGTTAAAAGGCCTCTTCCTCTTGTACCGTAAGCAGAGAAGGAAGAGGGTCTTCTCATTGATACAAAGGAAGGTGAGTTAATTGAATTTAACCTAGACGCCGATTTTCCAGAAGAGGACATGGCAATCTCAGGTCTTGATTCTTTAATCGAAACGGTGACGGAGATCCTACATTGTAAGGTAGAATAAGTAAAAGAGCCAGAAGAATCGAATGGTTTGAATCCCAAAAACCGCGTTCAGCAGTGTTTTCCATTCCTAAATCCCTCCAATCTCAAATGGAGGAGGCTTGGAAGGAACCTGACAAACTCTTTAAATTTTCACAACAGGGTTTCCAGTAACTTATCCCCTACCTAAGGGTGTAATGGATAAGTGGGAGACTCCGCCGGTAGTGGATGTTTTCCTAGGAAGGTTGCCGAAAAGGACAATCTTACCATTACCTAATGTAACGACTTTAAGAGGTTGACACAGCTTTAAAGTAAATTTTTGTAGCAGGTGCAGCACGGAGACCTACGGTTGTCTGCGCTTGGGTTAACAAGACCATGGGAGCATGGTCTGGACGTATAGTACAGGCTATTGAAGGGGAAAATGGCTTGGAAGAAATTACCCAACTGGCAGAGCATATTCAAGATATTCGCAGGATAGCATCGCGCATCTCTGCATCAGCCATATCGGCTAGGCGGACAGAGAATGGCGTGGAGACTCTGACACCAAGGGGCGGTAGAATCCTTTCCCTTGGAGGGCGAGATGCTTTTCGGTCCAAAGTTGGACAAGTGGACTTCGCAAGCTACAGCAGGGACGTCCACTTTTCTGCCTACTCCTTATACAAGGGCCACTCCACAAGTTAGAAGAGGTTATTTGGGACCAGCGTGTAATTCCTTTAGATCGCTGTCCTTGCGAGCCCGATGAAGAAGTTTCGGTACACAAGTACGTGGGGGCAGAGATAGAGGCCACTCACAGGCAGCAGCCAGAAAGCGGGATAAAACTGCTGATAAGACCGTGGCAGGATGGTCTCCCGGCTCACGAAAGTCTGGGAGGTTTTCGGGACATCTGGGCCTACACAGAATTTTGGATAAACGACCTAATCTCTCTAGGGTACAAACTAGATTTTCCACAGAGACTCAGTCAGTTTTTTTTTACAAGGGGATTGCCTCGGTGCCCTCAGAAAGCAAAGGCGTTACTGCCAGCAATTGAAATATTGCTACGGTTAGAGGTCATTATTCCGGTTCCCGCCTCCTAGAGAGGAACGGCTTTCTAATCCAGTCTTTTTGTCATGCCAAAGCCAGTCGGGACGGTCAGGCCGATACTTTAAAAGTTTTAAACCGGTTTATAAGGGTCTACAAATTCTAGCTGGATTCAATCCAGTCGATCATTGCAGGCTTACAACATGCATAGCTGCATATCCCAATCTGGGCCCCTCACCAGACTTACTTATGGTTCGCACTGCTGACGGATCACTCCCAATTCAGGGCTATTGCCGTTCGGTCTCTCATCGGCCCCAAGAATCTTTACCGAAGATCATGGCAGTCATGGTTGCAGAATCGGGACTGTTGAGGGTCACGATTAGACCTTATCTAGACGACATGCTAATCAAGGCATCCTCTCGAGAACAGTTGATCAGGGATGTTCAGACATCTCATCCATTTCTCATTCAACATGGGTGGATTGTGAATTTCCAAAGAGCCAACCTCATACCAACTCAACGGATTCAGTTCCTCGGTCTCATCTTGGACACGAAACAACTGAGAGTATTCCTACCAGAGAACAAGGTGCAGAACCTACAGAGATTAGTGGCTCAGGTACTGAGCTCACAAACCGTTTTTCTACACCTCTGTGTGGAATTTCTCGGGAAGATGGTGGCGTCTTTCGAAGCTCTCCAGTACGGCAGACTTCATTCCCGACCATTACAGATGAACCTCATTGCTCAGTGAGCAGGGTCACACTGGTTTCTACTTCAAAGAATCCGCCTTCCACCACGCATACTTCCACCATTCTTACTTTGGTGTTCGTTGCAGAAGAATCTCGCAACAGGCAAGGGATTCGGCATTTGGGATTGGAGGATCCTGACAACAGATGCCAGTCTCAGAGGTTGGGGTACCGTCTCAGAGGAGCATCAGTTTCAGAGCAGATGGACGCTACTGGAGAGCAGCCTACCCATAAACATTTGCCAACTAAGAGCAGTTTACAATGCGCTTTTCTTAACCAAAGACCAAGTCATGGGTCAACACATAAGAATGCAGTCGGACAAGGTCACGACGGCGGCATACATAAACCGTCAAAGAGGAACAAGGAGTGGGATGGCGTTAAAGGAAGCCACAAAGATCTTCTGGGCAGAAAGGCGAAACATCATCCTCTCGGCAGTGTTCATTCCAGGTGTGGAGAACTGGGAAGCAGATTATCTCAATCACCAGGACATGCATCCGGGAGAGTGGTGCCTCCATCCACGGATTTTCGACATGGTGGTGAGGAGATGGGGTCTACCTCAAGTCGACCTAATAGCGTCTCGGCAATAACATCAGTTGTCCAGATGTGTGTCCAGGATAAGAGATCCAGCAGCAGAAGGAGTGGACACATTAACACTTCCTTGGTGTTACAGGAAGGTTTACATTTTTCCACTTTTCCAACTCATACCCAGGATTCCGGAAAGGGGTTGAAACGAGAACGAGTGTGGGCGATTCTAATCGCACCAGATTGGCCCCGCAGGAGTTGGTACTCAGACCTGCGAGAGTTACTAGCGGAAGATCCTTGACGGTTACCTCAGAGAGAGGACCTGCTATCTCAGGGACCGTTCCAACACCCAGACCTGGACGGGCTGCGTTTAACGGCGTGGCTATTGAAACCCGGATCTTAAGAAACAGAGGGACACCAAGAACGGCCATTCCTACGATGATTGCCGCTAGGAAACCGGTCACAGCCATACACTACTACAGGATTTGGAAGAGGTACTTGGACTGGTGTCAAGAACGTGGGTGGAATTCGACGAACTTCCACTTATCCAGACTTTTACTTTTCCTTCAGGCCGGCCTAGAGTTAGGTCTGCGGCTGGGATCTCTGAAGGTTCAAGTGTTGACTCTTTCCATCCTTTTTCAACAGCGGTTGGCATTCTTGCCAGAGGTTCAAACCTTTTTACAGGTGATTCTGAGGCTAAAGCCCCCTTTTCGTCCTCCCACTGCACCATGGGATCTAAATTTGGTGTTAGTTTTTTTTAAAATCGCCACTGTTTGAGCCGTTAGCGAGAACAGACCTGAAATATCTCTCTTGGAAGGTAACGTTGTTGCTGGCCTTGGCTTCGGCTGGGCGGGTTTCTGAGTTAGGAGCCTTCTCGTGTAAGAGTCCTTTTTATTTAATTATTTTTCATAAGGATCGGGCGGAACTCCATACAAGAGCGGATTTCCTTCCAAAGGTTGTTTCAGGGTTTCATGTAAACCAGCAAATCGTGGTCCCATCTTTCCATTGTCTCGCAGATGGGGACGTGTCCTTGGTTGTTGTTCGAGCTTTGCGGGTGTATGTACACGTTACGTCATCCTTCAGGAAGTCGGACCATTTGTTTGTCCTTTATGATGGGCCAAAGAAGGTTTGGCCAGCTTCTAAGCAGTCTCTGTCTCGATGGATTAGACTTGCCATTCGGCAAACTTATATTTCCTGTGGTAAACAGCTTCCGGTACAGATGGGTGCTCATACCACCCGATCGGTGGGTGCCTCCGGGGCGGCTGCCAGAGGTATTTCCACTACTTAACTTTGCAGAGTGGCGACGTGGTCCTCAGCCCACACGTTCGCGAAATTTTACAAGTTTGATACCTTTGCGTCCGAAGATTCTAAGTTCGGACGTTTGGTTTTGCAGGCCACATACAGCACTCCCTCCCTGGGGGATATCTTTGGGACGTCCCCTACTGTCTAAGGAACGCTCCAGTGTCCCCCAGTTGATGAAAGAGGAGGATTTTGGTACTTACCGATAAATCCATTTCTCTGAATCCTCTAGGGGACACTGGACGCCCGCCTCGGTACTGTCAACCTGCTGCGTTCAAACTTCCTGTTCACAAAGTTTGTACAAACCCCGTTAGTTTTTCAGTTCAGAGTTTCTTGGGGGCTGTTTGATAGGTTGTACGGTACGGTTCCTCGCCATGTACTATAGTGTCATGTCCTATTCTCTCAGTCAAATTTTCCAAACTGAGGGAGGAGGGATGTGAAGGGGGAGGAACCGGCTGTGCAGACAATGCTAATTTTAGATTGTGCCACACCTCCGGTTGCAAGCTTCACAACACCCCACTGTCTAAGGAACGCTCCAGTGTCCCCTAGGGGACAGGTTCTCAAACTCGGTCCTCAGGACCCCACACAGTGCATGTTTTGCAGGTCTCCTCACAGAATCGCAAGTGAAATAATTTGCTCCACCTGTGGACCTTTTAAAATGTGTCAGTGAGTAATTAATACACCTCTGCTCCTGCTGGGCTACCTGCAAAACATGCACTGTGTGGGGTCCTGAGGACCGAGTTTGAGAACCCCTGCCCTAGAGGATTAAGAGAAATGGATTTATCGGTAAGTACCAAAATCCTCTTTTTACTCGCAGCAAATACACTTGTCCAGTTCTAGTTTGGGTCCCTAGTTACAGACCTATTCATTAAAATGTAAATACTGTGTGTATATTCTCTGTATAAGTGTTTTATGTATTTCTCCTAGTTTTTAATCTATTTATAAGGCATCAAATACCTCTAGTGTAGTGATAATAGTTCATTTAACGTACAGTAGAACCAAAGCGAAGTGTGAGGACATGGTGTTGGGTGATTGATCTGTAGTTGATTGAATCAGCAAATGCACCTGTAGAAATATATATATATATATATATATATATATATATATATACACACACAAACAGAAAGTTCAGCACTCACCATAGCAAGCTCACCACTCACCATAGCAAGCTCACTTATCCTCACAACATCAATAAATAAATGATGGGGGTTTAGATAGTGAATTGGCCAGTGCACGGAAGCCTGCAAACCGATCGCCAAGGTACCCCACCTTCATGCAGGTCCTACACTATCACAGAGTCTCAAAAATTAAAACCTGGCAACTGTTTCACACATAATATAACTGCACACATGCCCACTAGGTTTAATGTGCATCTGCCATGCATCTTATGGCTTTTAAAGGTACACTAGTCACCTGACACTGGCTGATAAATTACTAAGGAGCAGCTAACACAGGTTTAGAACAAGTGAGATTACACAGGGGTGCATGAAAAGGCCTGTGACCACGGTTAATAAGAGTTAACCAAAGATTAACCCCGTAATATACAAACAAGTCTAGAAAAGCACAGCACGCGCCACCCCAGAAGCGGGGTGCAATATGCACTCACCACTCATAGGGTGGGGTGCATGCAGCCCATGGCCACCAACCCAAATATATACAAACAGAAAGTTCAGCACTAACCGTGGTCACATGCCTTTTCATGCACCCCTGTGTAATCTCACTTGTTCTAAACCTGTGTCAGCTGCTCCTTAGTAATTTATCAGCCAGTGTCAGGTGACTAGTGTACCTTTAAAAGCCATAAGATGCATGGCAGATACACATTAAACCTAGTGGGCATGTGTGCAGTATATTATGTGTGATACAGTTGCCAGGTTTTCATTTTTGAGACTTTGTGATGGTGTAGGACCTGCATGAAGGTGGGGTACCTTGGCGAGCGGTATGCAGGCTTCCGCGCATTGGCCAATTCACTAACTAAACCCCCATCATTTATTTATTGATGTTGTGAGGATAAGTGAGCTTGCTATGGTAAGTGCTGAACTTTCTGTTTGTATATATTTGGGTTGGTGGCCATGGGCTGCATGCACCCCACCCTATGAGTGGTGAGTGCAGATATTGCACCCCGCTTCTGGGGTGGCGAGTGCTGTGGTTTTCTAGGTTTGTTTGTATATTACGGGGTTAATCTTTGGTCAACTCTTATTAACCGTGGTCACAGGCCTTTTCATGCACCCCTGTGTAATCTCACTTGTTCTAAACCTGTGTCAGCTGCTCCTTAGTAATTTATCAGCCAGTGTCAGGTGACTAGTGTACCTTTAAAAGCCATAAGATGCATGGCAGATACACATTAAACCTAGTGGGCATGTGTGCAGTATATTATGTGTGATACAGTTAGCAGGTTTTAATTTTTGAGACTTTGTGATAGTGTAGGACCTGCATGAAGGTGGGGTACCTTGGCGAGCGGTATGCAGGCTTCCGTGCAGTGAGCTTGCTATGGTGAGTGCTGAACTTTCTGTTTGAATATATTTGGGTTGGTGGCCATGGGCTGCATGCACTCCACCCTATGAGTGGTGAGTGCAGATATTGCACCCCGCTTCTGGGGTGGCGAGTGCTGTGGTTTTCTAGATTTGTTTGTGTGTATGTATGTGTGTGTGTATATATATATATATATATATATATATATATATATATATATAATTTGTGGTCTTATGAAATATCAGAATTCGATGTACTGTAACAATTGAAAAATAACATTCTTTCCTTGTAGGTCCAAAGCTTCCCAGCGTCTCATCTCTCACGATGTCCATACTAATGCCTACAATTACAAAAGCACCTTTTCTATGGAAATTGTCCCAATATGCAAGGTTAGTTGTAAGAACGTTAATTTATGGTAGTAAAGGCCCATACACACTAGACAAGAAAATAAGATATTGCTCAGTAGGGCCATTCTGGGCGAGATCTTTAACAGTCTTGTCTACTGTGTACACTCAATGCTGTTAACGATGCGCGCTCCCGTGCATCGTTAACGACCCCTTCCCTCGTCTGAACATGTACAGACGAGGGAGGTCTTTGTTAACGACATCCATGCTGCAGCATGGGCGTCATTCCCCCCCACCGCCCCGTGCCGTCACTCTCTTTTTTTTCCCGCTGGCATTGGCAAGTGTGTATGCACTTGCCGATGCCGGCACTCCGCTAGGTCCCCACCGCTGCCAATCTCTGCGTCGGTGGGAGCTCGTTTGGTGTCTATGGGCCTTAAGAACTTTTTTTCATTTGTTTTCACTTACCGTATATATTCGAGTGTAAGCCGACTTTTTCAGCACTTTTTTTTGTGCTGAAAAAGCCCCTTCGGCTTATACTCGAGTCAGTATTTAGGAGGGACACGGAGGGCACAGCGCGCGGCTCTTCTGTGTCCCTCCCACGTCTCCGGCAGCAGCGACGTGTGTGTGTTAAAGGAAGTGCACGAACCGGCACTTCCTTTAATGCACACACGCCGCTGCCGCCAGAGACGCAGGAGGGACACAGGAGAGCCGCGCGCTGTGCCCTCCGTGTCCCTCCTTCAGAAGACTGCCGCTGGAGACGCAGGAGGGACACAGGAGAGCCGCGCACTGTGCCCTCTGTGTCCCTCCTTCAGAAGACAGCGCGGGAGCGATGGAGGGTAAGTAACTCGCACCGTGGGGCATATCTGGCAGCATGAGGGCATATCTGGCACATCTGGCACTGTGGGGCATATCTGGCAGCATGAGGGCATATCTGGCACTGTGGGGCAAATCTGGCACATCTGGCAGCATGAGGGCATATCTGGCAGCATGAGGGCATATCTGGCAGCATGAGGGCATATCTGGCACTGTGGGGCATATCTGGCAGCATGAGGGCATATCTGGCACTGTGGGGCATATTTGGCACATCTGGCACTGTGGGGCATATCTGGCAGCATGAGGGCATATCTGGCACTGTGGGGCATATCTGGCAGCATGAGGGCATATCTGGCACTGTGGGGCATATCTGGCAGCATGAGGGCATATCTGGCACTGTGGGGCATATCTGGCACATCTGGCAGCATGAGGGCATATCTGGCACTGTGGGGCATGTCTGGCAGCATGAGGGCACATCTGGCACTGTGCGGGTATATCTGGAAGCATGAGGGCATATCTAGCACATCTGGCATTGTGGGGCATATCTGGAAGCATGAGGGCATATCTGGCACTGTGGGGCATATCTGGCAGCATGAGGGCATATCTGGCACTGTGGGGCATATCTGGCACATCTGGCATTGTGGGGCATATCTGGCAGCATGAGGGCAAATCTGGCACTGTGCGGGCATATCTGGAAGCATGAGGGCATATCTGGCACATCTGGCATTGTGGGGCATATCTGGAAGCATGAGGGCATATCTGGCACTGTGGGGCATATCTGGCACATCTGGCATTGTGTGGCATATCTGGAAGCATGAGGGCATATCTGGCACTGTGGGGCATATCTGGCACATCTGGCACTGTGGGGGCATATCTGGCACTATGAAGGCTGTGTGTGGCTAGAGCTGCATTTCCCACCCTAGGCTTATACTCGAGTCAATAAGTTTTCCCAGGTTTTTGTGGTAAAATTAGGTGCCTCGGCTTATATTCGGGTCGACTTATACTCAAGTATATACGGAAATTGCTGTTCTTTTTTGTCTGCTTAATTTGTGTTACATCAGAGTTTCCCAAACTCTGCCATTACAGTCCAGGTTTTAATGATATCCATGCTTGAGCACAGATGGTTAATCACATTAACTGAAGTGCTAATTGTCACCTGTGCTCAAGCATGAATATCTTTAAAACCTGGACTGGTAATGGTGGTGTTTGGGAAACTCTGTTATAGAATGATTGTTACAGTGCTTAAAGTGCCCCATCACATATGGCTGCTCCATTGTGGTTAGACTTTGCATTTAAAACATCTGTAAATAGAATATGCTTTGGGAACATTCCTCCCCATGCAGCTCATACTATTCTCATGCACTGGTATGCAGATTACAGTGCTAAATTCCCAGTGTAACTTCTTGTCAAACACTGCCTCTTTATGTTGGCTACCAATGGCTAGTAAAAGACTAAAGGCGGGTATACACTATAAGATTATCTGTCCAATCTTTCTGGTTGGAGCGAAAATCTGGTAATGTATGGGAGCTGGAAAATGGACAAAAATGATTGTTCTGATAAGTTTGTTAAATCAAATGGATTTAATCAATTTGTCTGAACGTCCATTTTTGTCTGTTTTCCAGTGTTTGGGAGCATTTGTTATTTGCTTACAATACATTACCAGATTTTCGTTCCAACCAGAAAGATTAGACAGATCATTTTATAGTCTGTATCCAGTTTTACTTCACCGGTTAGCCAGATGTTCTTTTTTTTAAAAACGACTTCCCTTACATACTGTACCTTAGCACCTTACCTTAGCTATGACAATTTCATAATTTGCACTGTTGCAGTCCGTGGGGTAAATTTACTAAAATGGGAGTTTTATTTAAGATGGGATGTTGCCCATAGCAACCAATCAGATTCTACATCTCATTTATCTAGCACCATCTAGACGATAATACCTGGAATCTGATTGGTTGCTATTGGCAACATCCCATCTTAAATAGAATTCACATCTTAGTAAATTTACCCCCATGAGTCAATTAGAGAAGAGCAGTCGGTTATTATGGGAATTGTAGACCCATAGAGCCTGATGGGCACAGGAGGTCTGATTTATAGAGCAATGTTGGCAGTACAAATATATGTAGACATTGCTGAAATACTGTATACAAATGTCTTTGCTTCTGCAGCAAATACTGTATACTAAAATTGGAATGCTACAGATACTATTTACAATGCCCATGTAACAGGAGGACCAGTGACGTGCGGTGAGATCAGTGGCTGGGGAGGCACTTGCTGCTACCCAACCACCCCCCAGACCAAAAAAAAAAAAGCGCAGTCTCCCTTGCATCACTAAAACCAGCACCAGGCTGAACCAGCCAGGGGGATAATGCCATAATATGGGGTCCCCCTGCCATAACATTAACACCCCCCAAACCAGTCAGCCCAGGGTTGGCATTCCTTAGAAAGTGGGGACCCCAAAAAATTGAGAGGTCCCCCCCTCCTGAGCAACAACCAGCACTGGGCTGATAGCTCAGTGCTATGCCCCGCACCCCTGGTGGCGGTGGATGCGGGGTTCATGCTATAATATTGTTCTTTACAGGCGGCCTACAGGTCCCAGCAAGCCCGCCCCAGCATGCCAGCACTTGGAGAACCACAAGTGCCAGCATGCCCGGACATTAAGGGGCCCGCTGGCACCTGTTGTCCACCTGTAAAGAATAGTAATATTCTTTACAGGTGGCCTACAGGTCCCAGCGAGCCTGCCCCAGCATGCTGGCACTTGGAGAATCACAAGTGCCAGCATGCCCGGACATTAAGGGGCCCGCAGGAACCTGTAGTCCACCTGTAAAGAAAATACTAAAATAAATACAAGACACAGTTTTAAAATAACATTTATTATTCAGGGTCTTCACTTGGAGGCGGCGGCCTTTAAGCTCTTTTGCATAGCCGCCGCCTGCCCAAGGCTTCCGGCGTCTTCACCTGAGAGACTGCGGCCTATAAGCTCTTTTGTATGGCCGCCGCCCATCCAGGACTTCCACAGCGTCTTCTATCTTCAGGAGCTCTTCACTGCTCCTCCTCCGCCGTCGGACTGACAGCCGCTGCCTCTTGCCTCGCGCTGACTTATATAAGTCAGCCTGAGGGGACGGGGCGATGAAGCGGCGAGCAGTGATTGGCTCGTGGCGGCCGTCTTTAATTTAAAAAATGACGCTGTGGCGCCATTTTTGAAATGGGTACCACTCCGCTGCCAAATTCTGCAGAATGGCAGGCAGGGATCTCGGATCCATGCCTGCCGCCACTGACACCCGCATCAAGCCGCGTCCTGCCGCCTGCATCTCCACCGCATTCGCCTGCACCTAGTGAGTGATGTCAGCGGAACCAGTGATTGATCCGCTGGCCAATCACATCTGGTATCACTGACAGGGGCGTGCTTTCATGGGTGTAAAGCACGTCCCTGTATGAAAGCAGCACTTTAGTAGGTGCCGCTTTCCATTATATTTTCTCTAACGTCCTAGTGGATGCTGGGGACTCCGTAAGGACCATGGGGTATAGACGGGCTCCGCAGGAGACAGGGCACTTTAAGAAGGAATTTGGATTCTGGTGTGCTCTGGCTCCTCCCTCTATGTCCCTCCTCCAGACCTCAGTTTGAATCTGTGCCCGGACGAGCTGGGTGCTGTTTAGTGAGCTCTCCTGAGCTTGCTATAAGAAAGTATTTTGTTAGGTTTTTTATTTTCAGGGAGATCTGCTGGCAACAGGTTCCCTGCATCGTGGGACTGAGGGGAGAGAAGCAGCCCTACTCTCTGCAGATAGGTCCTGCTTCTTAGGCTACTGGACACCATTAGCTCCAGAGAGATCGTACACAGGACCTCTTGGCAAAAGTTAGACATATATACAGTTGGGCACTGTATATATGTATGAGCCCCCGCCATAATATTATACAGAAACACGGGACAGAAGCCCGCCGCTGAGGGGGCGGGGCTTCTTCCTCAGCACTCACCAGCGCCATTTTTTCTCCACAGCTCCGCTAAGAGGAAGCTCCCCAGGCTCTCCCCTGCAGATTCATGGTAGAAGAGGGTAAAAAGAGAGGGGGGGCACATAAATTAGGCGCAAAAACATTATATACAGCAGCTACTGGGTTAACACTAAGTTACTGTGTGATTCCTGGGACATATAGCGCTGGGGTGTGTTGGCATACTCTCTCTCTGTCTCTGCAAAGGGCCTTGTGGGGGAACTGTCTTCAAAAAAGGGCATCCCCTGTGTGTGTGGTGTGTCGGTACGCTTGTGTCGACATGTTTGACGAGGAAGGTTATGTGGAAGCAGAGCGGGAGCAAATGAATGTGGTGTCTCCGCCGACACCTGATTGGATGGATATGTGGAAGGTTTTAAATGATAATGTTAATTCCTTGCATAAAAGGTTGGATAAAGTTGAAACCTTAGGACAGTCGGGGTCTCAGCCCATGCCTGATCCTATGTCGCAGAGGCCGTCAGGGTCTCAGAAGCGCCCACTATCCCAAATTGTTGACACTATCCCAAATTGTTGACACAGATACCGACATGGATTCTGACTCCAGTGTCGATTGCGATGATGCAAAGTTACAGCCTAAATTGGCAAAAGCCATCCGTTATATGATTATAGCAATGAAGGATGTGTTGCACATCACAGAGGAAACCCCAGTCCCTGACCAGAGGGTTCATATGTATGGGGAAAAAAGGCCGGAGGTGACCTTTCCCCCCTTCACATGAGCTAAATGAGTTATGTGAAAAGGCTTGGGAATCTCCAGATAAGAAACTGCAGATTTCCAAACGGATGCTTATGGCGTATCCTTTCCCGCCAACGGACAGGTTACGCTGGGAATCCTCCCCTAGGGTGGACAAAGCTCTAACACGCTTATCCAAGAGGGTAGCCCTGCCGTCACAGGATACGGCCACCCTAAAAGATGCTGCGGATAGAAAGCAAGAGGGTACCCTGAAGTCCATTTATACACATTCAGGTACCTTACTAAGGCCGGCAATTGCGTCGGCCTGGGTGTAAAGTGCTGTAGCAGCATGGACGGATACCTTATCTGAGGAACTTGACACCTTAGACAAGGATACTATATTAATGACCTGGGCCATATAAAAGACACTGTCCTATATATGAGAGATGCTCAAAGAGACATTAGCCTACTGGGCTCTAGAATAAATGCAATGTCGATTTCTGCCAGAAGGGTCCTGTGGACTCGGCAATGGACAGGCGATGCCGACTCAAAAGGCATATGGAGGTTTTACCTTACAAGGGGGAGGAATTGTTTGGGGAGGGTCTCTCGGACCTGGTCTCCACAGCTACTGCTGGAAAGTCAAATTTTTTGCCATATGTTCCCTCACAACCTAAGAAAGCACCGTATTACCAAATGCAGTCCTTTCGATCACAAAAAGGCAAGAAAGTCCGAGGTGCGTCCTTTCTTGCCAGAGGCAGGGGTAGAGGAAGGAAGCTGCACAACACAGCTAGTTCCCAGGAACAGAAGTCCTCCCCGGCTTCCACTAAATCCACCGCATGACGCTGGGGCTCCACAGGCAGAGCTAGGCCCGGTGAGGGCGCGTCTCCGAAATTTCAGCCACAAGTGGGTTCACTCCCAGGTGGATCCCTGGGCAATTGAGATTGTGTCTCAGGGATACAAGCTGGAATTCGAAGAGATGCCCCCTCACCGATACCTCAAATCGGCCCTGCCAGTTTCCCCTTAGAGAGGGAAATAGTGTTAGCTGCAATTCACAAATTGTATCTTCAGCAGGTGGTGGTCAAGGTTCACCTCCTTCAACAAGGGAAGGGTTATTATTCGACCATGTTTGTGGTACCGAAACCGGACAGTTCGGTCAGACCCATATTGAATTTAAAATCCCTGAACATATACCTGAAAAGGTTCAAGTTCAAGATGGAATCGTTCAGAGCGGTCATCGCAAGCCTGGAAAGGGGGGATTTTATGGTGTCTCTGGACATAAAGGATGCATACCTTCATGTCCCCATTTATCCACCTCACCAGGCGTACCTCAGATTTGTGGTACAGGATTGTCATTACCAATTCCAGACGTTGCCGTTTGGGCTCTCCACGGCACCGAGAATATTTACCAAGGTAATGGCGGAAATGATGGTGCTCCTGCGAAAGCAAGGGGTCACAATTATCCCATACTTGGACGATCTCCTCATCTCCTCATAAAGGCGAGGTCCAGAGAGCAGTTGCTGATCAGCGTAGCACGCTCTCGGGAAGTGTTACAACAGCACGGCTGGATTCTAAATATTCTAAAGTCGCAGTTGATGCCTACGACGCGTCTGCCCTTCCTGGGCATTATTCTGGACACAGACCAGAAGAGGGTTTATCTCCCGGTGGAGAAGGCTCAGGAGCTCATGACACTGGTCAGAGACCTATTAAAACCAAAACAGGTGTCGGTGCATCACTGCACGCGAGTCCTGGGAAAGATGGTGGCATCATACGAGGCCATTCCCTTCGGCAGGTTCCATGCGAGGACCTTTCAATGGGACCTGTTGGACAAGTGGTCCGGATCACATCTTCAGATGCATCGGCTGATCACCCTATCCCCCAGGGCAAGGGTGTCTCTCCTGTGGTGGCTGCAGAGTGCTCACTTCCTTGAGGGGCGCAGATTCGGCATTCAGGACTGGGTCCTGGTGACCACGGGGGCAAGCCTCCGAGGGTGAGGGGCAGTCACACAGGGAAGAAGTTTCCAAGGTCTGTGGTCAAGTCAGGAGACTTGCCTTCACATCAACATCCTGGAACTAAGGGCCATATACAACGCCCTACGTCAAGCAGAGACCCTGCTTCGCGACCGATCGGTTCTGATTCAGTCAGACAACATCACCGCTGTGGCTCATATAAACCGCCAAGGCGGCACAAGGAGCAGGGTGGCGATGGCGGAAGCCACCAGAATTCTTCGCTGGGCGGAGAATCACGTAAGCGCACTGTCATCAGTGTTCATTCCGGGAGTGGACAACTGGGAAGCAGACTTCCTCAGCAGGCACGACCTCCACCCGGGAGAGTGGGGACTTCATCAAGAAGTCTTCACGCAGATTGCAAGTCGGTGGGAACTGCCACAGGTGGACATGATGGCATCCCGCCTCAACAAAAAGCTACAGAGGTATTGCGCCAGGTCAAGAGACCCTCAGGCGATAGCTGTAGACGCACTAGGGACACCGTGGGTGTTCCAGTCGGTTTATGTATTTCCTCCTCTTCCTCTCATACCCAAGGTGCTAAGAATCATAAGAAAAAGAGGAGTGAGAACAA
This sequence comes from Pseudophryne corroboree, assembly GCF_028390025.1. Classification (NCBI taxonomy): domain Eukaryota; kingdom Metazoa; phylum Chordata; class Amphibia; order Anura; family Myobatrachidae; genus Pseudophryne; species Pseudophryne corroboree. Next base: position 279,680,913 of record NC_086447.1, read on the forward strand.
TACTCATTGTTCCGGATTGGCCAAGAAAGACTTGGTATCCAGATCTGCAAGAAATGCTCACAGAGGATCCATGGCCTCTGCCTCTAAGACAGGACTTGTTGCAACAGGGGCCCTGTCTGTTCCAAGACTTACCGCGGCTGCGTTTGACGGCATGGCGGTTGAACGCCGGATCCTAGCAGAAAAAGGCATTCCGGATGAGGTTATTCCTACGCTGATAACGGCTAGGAAGGACGTGACGGCTAAACATTATCACCGTATATGGCGAAAATATGTTGCTTGGTGTGAGGCCAGGAATGCCCCCACGGAGGTATTCCAGCTTGGCCGTTTCCTTCACTTCCTACAGTCGGGAGTGGCTTTGGGCCTAAAATTGGGTTCCATTAAGGTCCAGATTTCGGCCCTATCAATTTTCTTTCAAAAAGAACTGGCTTCTCTGCCTGAAGTTCAGACGTTTGTAAAGGGAGTGCTGCATATTCAGCCCCCTTTTGTGCCTCCAGTGGCACCTTGGGATCTTAACGTGGTGTTGAGTTTCCTGAAGTCACACTGGTTTGAGCCACTTCAAACCGTGGAGTTAAAATATCTCACGTGGAAGGTGGTCATGCTGTTAGCCTTGGCTTCGGCTAGGCGTGTGTCAGAATTAGCGGCTTTGTCACATAAAAGCCCCTATCTGGTTTTCCATATGGATAGGGCAGACTTGCGGACCCGTCTACAATATCTGCCAAAAGTGGTATCATCTTTTCATATGAACCAACCTATTGTGGTGCCTGTGGCTACTCGTGACTTGGAGGATTCCGAGTATCTGGATGTAGTCAGGGCTTTGAAAATTTACGTGGCCAGGACGGCCAAAGTCAGAAAAACTGAAGCGCTGTTTATCCTGTATGCAGCCAACAAGGTTGACGCTCCTGCTTCAAAGCAGACTATTGCTCGCTGGATCTGTACCATGATTCAGCAGACGCATACGACGGCTAGATTGCCGTTACCTAAATCAGTCAAGGCCCATTCCACTAGGAAAGTGGGCTCTTCTTGGGCGGCTGCCTGAGGGGTCTCGGCACTACAGCTGTGCCGAGTGGCAACTTGGTCAGGGGCAAACATCCTCTACGGACTACGAGAAAAAGATTTACCGGTAGGTTTAAAATCTTATTTTCAATGGCCAAGGCTTGGCCCGCCCCCACCCCTGCCCGCCCCCCATTCCCATGAACAACAGGAGGCACCACTGTCAGGGCCTCCCAAATCCATTCCAGAAGTGAAAATGATTAGGATAATATAAATGAGATACTTATGATACAAAATATGTGTCATAAGTATCTTCTTTGTATTATTTTAATCATTAATGACAGGGGAGGCACTGCCTCCCCTGACTGCACGTCCCTGAGGAGGACGTGGAGATTGGTGAAGCTTTGCAGATTTCATTTTCACCTCTCTGCATAAATTACTATTATAGTGCCAGACTATAAATGAGAGTCCCATTCTCTCTGGTCTCTGCTTAATGGATAGCTTCCATTAGGACCTTTCTTGCCTGCACAGATGTGAGCATTAAGGTGGCAACCACTTCACCCCCATACCAGACCCCCAACCTCTTCCTTCCAGGCCTACTCCCTAACTTTTCTGGTTTTATTTCTTTGTAGCAATTATGACCTGTAGAAGTGTGTTTAGCAATCCTTTTGTCCTTCCTCTCCTACGTTGCAGACAGATGGAAGAATATAGAAAGGGAAGCATTTAACAAAGCCAGAGCAGATGGCTGATGGGGGAGAAAAGAAAAACCCCTGTAAAGCTGTAGGCTAATAACCTGCACCGATGCTTCTATGACCCACTAGTAAGTTGCACTATCTGTGACCTCTGCACACATGCCTTTGCTGCAGTGTGTAGTCCATGTACTAGTGGGGCACATATGCTAAGCTGTGGAGAAAGATAAAGTATGACCAACTAGCTCCTGTCATTTTTCAAACACCTCTTGTAACTTGGAGTTAGGAGCAGATTGGCTGGTACTTTACCTCCATCCACTTTATCTGTGGTCCAAGGCTTACTACAGTACATAGTGCTGCTGGCAGTTTAGAAATTGTAGCTGCTAGCATTATTGCTTCCCATCGACGGCCCAATTCAGAATGAAGGAAAACATAGACAGTGGAAACAAGAACACAGGGGGGTGGATTTATCAAACCTTGGAGAGAGATGAAGTGGAGCAGTTGCCCAAGTCAACCCATTACCACCTAACAGTGTTTTCAAAGACGGTGCTAGATAAATGACAGAAGCAGATCAGGTTCTGAGCAACTTCCCCACTTTCTTTCTCCAAGGTTGATACATCTCCCCCCACAGTGAGGAAAGGGATGTTTATAATTTGGCAATGCAGAATCAACTTGTTATTTTTTGTTAAGTCTGCCTCAGACCACTGAGGTTGTAGATTTCATTCCCACCATGGCCCTAACTGTGTGGAGTTTGTATATTCTCCCCGTACTTGCGTGGGTTTCCTGCAGGCCCTCCAGTTTCCTCCCACAATCCAAAAATATACTGGTAGGTTAATTGGCCCTCAACAGAAATGAACCCTAGCATGAATGTACATGTGTATGCCTGTACATGTGGTAGGAAAATAGATTGTAAGCTCAACTGGGTCAGGGACTGATGTGAATGGTGAAATATTCTCTGTAAAGTGCTACGACATATGTGTGCACTATATAAATGACTGGTAATAAGTCAAATATACAGGTACATGGACGACAACCTTTAAATCACAGTGCTTTTAATAGAAGATATCTGAAAAAGTTATTGTGAAAAATATCGCGTTCAGTGATGCAGTCCAGTGTTGTGAAACCTCAATGCTGCATGCTGTGTGGCTTGTCAATAAAAATAATAATTATTATTATCATTATTATTATTATTATTATTATCATTATCATCTTATATGGCATCAAAACGGTTCCGCAGTGCCTTACAAAGTGCATAAACAATGAACAAAATGAGAAAAACAATTTAGAGTTCAGACAATATAAGACAAGTACAGGGTATATAAACATTTCTGCATCAGCTGACATGACACTGAAATAATCATCAGGGTGGCAGAACCTAGGGTTAGGTGCTGTTTAAGGGAGTATGGAGTTGAAGATAGGCTAAGATACTGGAGATTCCTGCTTGTGAAAGCTTACATTGTAAAGGGGAGGGTCAGACTGACAGGAGTGACAGATGGGGAAGACAGTGAGCATGAAGCAAAGGGTTAGTATGATTTGATGTAGTGGGTCTTGAGAGGCTTGTTTGAAGTTTTGTAACGAGGTGGAGAGCCTGAAAGGGACAGATAGAGAATTCCAGAGGTTGGGAGGAGCACAGCCAAAATCTTGGTAGTGGGAGGAGGTAAGCAGTAGGCAAGAGAGGCGGCATGCATTTGTGGAGTGAAGATGATGGGTGGGAGTGTAAAGCCCAGTACACACGGATGTGTGTTGAGTGAGGGGGCGGACGGGGGGTGTTAAATCGCCCGGCGGTGAAATGATCGATGTCCTAGATTGTGCCAATCTAGCAACGGCGATAGCGGCTGTGCTCAACTTCTAAGCAATCTAGTCAGATTGTTTAGATTTTAAGCATGGATCTCTCCGTGTTGTCAAAGTCGAAAAATATTGTAATGCATTTGCCTTGTACTAACCCCATGCACATGCCCGCTGCTCGTGCACTCAGTCCGCCGTGCGTGCACATATCCGCAATTTGCGTAGGATCGCTCCGGCGATCATGCGTGAGATATGGGTATTTACGGCGGAGTTTGTGAGCGCGTAGAGGGTTATTAGAACATTACATATTTAACCCATATAGTGCATTTTGTACCCATAGTTCCCTTGCACCACGTCAGCGAGTATTAATAGTTTAAACAGTTCCTGGACTAAGATATTCGCCTTTGCATGATAGGAAGGGTCAGTTAAAGGTTGGAAGGTGATGTCTAGTATCCAGCTGTAGGGTATTTTGAGGGTAACATTCCGGTGTTGGTTAGAGAAAGATCGCATGTTCCAGCGTATAGTTATGTGCAGAAGCAGAATATGAACATTAACTGTATTTACTGTATATTATGTATGCGGCGGGAATCCAGAGGATACCACCCACAAGAGCAGTTGGGGAAAGACATCGCCCATCTATTCAAACCCACCTATGACCTTTTCTGTAATGTAAAGACATATCCCTGTGTCCAATGGACAATGCGATTACAGTGACCATTGTATTGTGTATGCATGTTGTGTATAAAAAGCCCATTGTTGCCTGGCCGGTCAGAAGACTCTGAACGCTATCTGTATGACCAGCGGAGGACCGGCCGGGTTGCGCTTGCGAACATTCTCACGTATGTACATTCACTGTAGCCATTATTCTGTTTGGATTTATCTTGTTAGCCTGTAGTGTATGATTTGTACTGTTTACCTTTTGGAATTAATCCACTGTGGCCTTAGAACCCTGTGGTTTCAACTACAAATCGGTGTGGTGTCTTCACTTTCCTGCAAGGGGTTTAAAGTGTATTTATCTGTATAAGGTGTATAAGTATTGATAAGGTGTACGCACTGCGGGTACTTTATACCGTCAACGCTACTTAAGGTTTAAGGTATAACATCGTTGCAGTACTTTGCTGTTAAGGGTTTAAAGTGTGATCATATCATTACATTGTATCATTAACAAGGTTTAAAGGTTATCAATTGTGTGTGCGCTCGCTGTGTGTACTCTGTACACTCAGCGCGGCGTGTGTACGCCAAGTACGTACCACGTGCGGGACTCTACGCAAATAGCGTACAAAGTGCGTAGCACGTGTATTCAGTCTAGCGGCCATAGCGGCTCCACGGTAGTAATGTATTTAGAGGTATAGCTTTGCGGTCTAAGGTAATATCGACATTATCAGTGTGTATCCCCCTTAAAGGGAGATAAGATCAGAGATGTTGGAGAGTAATGGGTGAGGGCTTTAGAAGTGAGTGAAAGAAGCTTGAATTTGATTCTTATTTGGAAGGAGAGCCAGTGTAGGGCCTTGTAAGAGGGAAGGCAGATGTAGTACATTTGGAAAAGGAAGATGAGCTGGGCAGCAGCATTGAGGATAGACAGGATTGGAAAGAGGTGGTTGTCAGGGAGGCCAGTTTGGAGGAGATTACAGTAGTACAATCTGGAGATGAGCAGTGAGTGGATGAGGGACTTAGTAGCATTCAGGGTGAGAGCGGGTCTGCTCCTGGAAATATTGTTGAAATGGAAATGGAAGGACTGCGAGAGGTACTGAATGTGTGGTTTGAAGGAGAGGGAGGAGTCCAGGATATCTCCAAGACAGCGCACTTGGGGGCTAGAGGAGATTGTTGTGCCATCGATAGTGAAATTGTGAGCAGTGCCAGATTAAGGTCCACATGGGCCTGGAGCTGAAATGTATGAAGGACCTATTGTGTGCGGAGGCGTGACGCACGCTGTGGTGGGGGTGGGCTAAATAGGGGGTGTGGCCTGTGCCATGGGTGTAGGTATCTCCATGGAGGTCATAGCTAATGCCTACCTTCAACCATTTAATAGAGGAGCAGAACAACAGACCCCCATATATACACACACACATACAGTGGTCGTCGAAGTGGGAATTTAAAATGGGGGTATGGGAAATGAGACGGTATTACTGTTGCGCGTACCTAAAAAGGGGGCGTGGCCACTGAAATGGAGTGTGTCCTTATAGTATATGCATCAGTGTGCCCCCTCTTAGTCTCTATATGCGTCAGTGTGCCCCCTCCTAGTCTCTATATGCGTCAGTGTGCCCACTCCTAGTCTCTGTATGCGGCAGTGTGCCCCCCTCTCCTCCTAGTCTGTATGTGTATTAGTCTGCCACCCTCCCCTCCTAGTCTGTATATGCGTCAGTGTGCCCCCCTTCCCTCATAGTCTGTATATGCTGAAGTCAGGGCTGGTTCTAGACCTGCTTGCTTTGGCACCCTGCCTCTCCCCATTGAAAGCAGGGACAGTGCGCACCGAAGGCGTGTGTCAAATATATAGGGGCGTGGCCACATAATAGTACCTATTCACATTACACCACACAGTAGTGTCCGTCAGTCACACTACACCACACAGTAGAGCAGACGTTCTCTGCTCCAAAGGAGAGCTCCCAGAAAATAATACATATATATCTGCCCATATTCCGAGTAGCATGCATCCAGAGATGTCTGCACCTGCATGCTTAACGTCTCTGCTGCCTGGTTTACTAGTAATCATCCCCACCAGTGTGGACTTGCAGGATTGTAGAAAGCAATGGCCAGCCAAGTGATGGGACATTGAAAAGAAAAACAACTATGTGCAGTGACATACATTGCATGCCAAGGAGGGGGAATTCTCCTCCTCCCCTACACAGCTGGCCTGGGCCCATTACAACCCCCCTTCCACCTTGCACCTGCCCTATAATAGGTGCAAATGCTTTGCCCAGCTCTGCATAGCCTGCATTTGCAACATCGCTGCACTTTGCCTAACGTCCAGTAATAAATCATTGCCACAGTATTGGGTGCTGACAGGGGTAGGGGGCTGGTACTATTTTCCAGGGAATGATGGGGGCATGGCAAGCTTTGTAGGAGGAGATTTACTCCCCTCCAAGACACGCGTCGCTGCTTCAAGGCTGCACAAATTGAAGTTCCATATTCCCATTATTACCCAGACCCTCGGTGTGTCTAGATGGCCCTGTCGCTCCAAAGTATAGTTGAAATCAAATTGTGCATGTGTCTGCATTGACGGTACTTAGGAGCACCCATTACCGAAGCATGCACAGAGCAAATTCAGGCAAGATATGCGCTACAGATGCGTATCTTCATCTCTGGCCATATTGTGTGAATAGTAGTGACTTGCTGCTCTGGCTTAGAACAGAAAAATTATAGGACGTGTGCTCCTCAAGAGTGTGTGAAACGGGGAAATATGCAACTCTCATGGAGACTGATATAGGTTTTGCAGTGGTACATGCAAATGCGCAGTCATAAAGGTCCAATTTTGCATCACATTCCAGAATTTAGTTGTAAAATATAAATACAGCTAGAAGAGTCCCCCAGGAAGCAGGACACTGTCAAATGTGACGTGGACACATTATAGTCCCTGCGGGCAACAGCCGCCGGAGAGTGGCCAGAGTGGTGTAGGGAGCGTGCAGCAGGAGACGGCTGAAGGGGCCAGCACGGTGCGGGAGGTGGCCAGGGGGGTGCTGGCTAGCGCAGTGTGGATGCGGCCGTTACTTTGTGGTGCCCCTCCTCCCCGTCTGCGGCCGTCCTCATCATTCAGCAGCACTGGAGTCTGGGGGGAGGAGCTGAGAGTAGAGAGCAGAGCGACTCCTCCTCCACTCCGCCCAGGCAATTCAATAACCTGCAGGGAGGAGACGCTCGAAAGGAGAGCTGCCCCTCCTCCTGCTCTGGCCGGGATTTACAGACTGGGAACCGCAGCGGCGGCACTATCCGGCGCCGGCATATAATGAGTCAGTGTGACTCATTGTTATGCCGGCTGTTATGGGCCTCTTGACTGCTGTGGGCCTATTTTCAAAGGGGGGCCTGGAGCTGCATTTCCATCCGCTTCATTGTTAATCCGGCCCTGGCGGTGAGGTTATGTGGGAGGGTGGGAAAATAATCAACCCAGTCTGACATGCTAAGTTTTTAAGAAAGCAATGGGACATCCAGGAAGAGATAGCAGAGAGACAGTTGGATATATGAGTGAGGAGAGAGGGGGAGGAAAGGTTAATTAGAATATCATCAGCATAGAGATGATATTGAAAGTCAATAGAGCTAATGATCTTACCTGAAGAGGGAGTATAGGGTGACCGAATAGGATCAAGGATTATTAACAATCTCACACTGGTAGTTTTACAGCAATTGTTTTTGTCTGTAACAACAAAAAAAATTGAATAGCTTTAAGGATTTAGTAAATAAGTTGCTCAGTGATTCATGCTGGTAGCATCTTTTGCTAAAAATACAAAAACCTTACCACACACCCCTTCCCCTTTTCATATAGTTTGGTTGTTGCAGTCCCTTTCACACTCTGATCACTTCATGAAATAGTCACCAACATACACATGTACTAATCGGTTCTGATACAGAAGATAGACATTAAAAAGCTAGACTGCCTTTAGGTCGATGGGGCCGAAAGGTCAACACACAAAAATAAAATTTTGGGTGGTTGTGTTTTTAGACGTTTTTTCCTCTTACGTACTAGAGGATACTGGGGTCCATTTAGTACCATGGTATAGACAGGTCCACTAGGAGCCATGGGCACTTTAAGAATTTGATAGTGTGGGCTGGCTCCTCCCTCTATGCCGCTCCTACCAGACTCAGTTTAGAAAATGTGCCCGGAGGAGCCGGTCATGCTGAAGGAAGCTCCTGAAGAGTTTTCTGCATTTATTTTCTCTGTTGTTTTCAGGCAGGGCTGGTTGGCACCAGCCTACCTGCTTCGTGGGACTTAGGGGGGGAACGGCCCAACCTCTTGAAGGGTTAATGGTCCCGTTCCCCGCTGACAGGACAATGAGCTCCTACATTCCCGCAGCACGCCGCCACCCCTAACAGTGCCAGAAGAATGAAGAGTGGTGAGTACTGAGCCGGCATCTTGGTTAGCAGGGCGCCGGCCATTATGGCTGCACGAGGGTACGGAGGCGCACGGCTTCTATGCATCTCCAGACACAGTACACAACTGCGTCTCAGTACACTGTACACAGTACCCAAACTGGCAACACAGCCTTAAAAGGTTTCTCTCCATTTTAAGTAACATTCCTCAGCCAGTATAAAAAAAATGCGCGCCATTGAAGGGGCCGGGTTTCACTATGAGAGGATCCAGCAGCTCACCAGCGCCATTTTTTCTCTGCAGTGGACACAGACGCTGACAGGACAGGGACGCGCAGCTCTTTCAGTGTAACTCCAGATTACTTCAGTGGTACCAGGGGGTCTTAACAGGGGGGGAGCGACTATTAATGTACTAAGTCCCCTATCAGGGTACTTAGTCTGCAACCTGGCTAAGCTTGGCATTAGCAATAAGGGCGCGTGGGGGTTGGCTCCAAACAACTCTGTCTCCCTGAAGGGCTCTTTGTGAGTTAATTGTGCTTAACCTTTTCCTGTGTGTGTGTGGTTTCTGTCACATTTACATTATGTCAGTTAAAGAGTGTGTTTCTTGTACAGCGGAGTGTTCCTCTTCACCAGGGGGCTCACTACTGGGTACTCAGGGTTCACAAGCTAGCGGGGCTGAACCGGAGTGGGTTAAATCTCTCAAAGGAATGATTTCCACTCTTTCTACAAAATTGTCCCGCAATGAGAAAGAGACGCAATACTTAAAACAAACTGTGGATGAGTTTATGAACAGAGACTCCGTCCTCAAAACAGCATCTCAGTTCCCTCCCATTTGTCCGCAAAAGCAATCTCTGGTCCTGCAATCTGACTCTGACGCTGATGGGTCAGACTTGGAGTATGGTGAGGTAGACTTGGAGGAGGGGGATGTCGCTCTGTCACAGGGATTAGAGGCTCTTATAGAGGCTAACAGAGATGTTCTACATATTCCTGATAAGGTGTCAGAGGAGAGTGAGGAATCTTATTTTAATGTAAAGAAGTCGTCCTCAGTTACTTTTCCTATGTCAAAGGAATTGAATACCCTGTTTGAAGAACCATGGGTTAATCCTGAAAAGAAGTTTCAGATCCCTAAAAGGTTGCTCTCATCTTTTCCTTTTCCTCTGGAGGATAGGGAAAAAAATTGGAAAATCCACCGATGGTGGACCCATCAGTCTCTAGGCTGTCACGTAAAATTGTATTGCCTGTTCCTGGTGCAGCCTCCCTAAAAGACACGGCTGATCGTAAAATTGAGACTACACTCAAATCATTGTATACAGCTGCTGGGGTGGCCCAAAGACCCACTGTTGCATGTGCTTGGATCACTAAAGCCATTGCGAAATAGTCAGGTAACCTAATTGAGAGGTTAGACTCCTTATCTAGGGGGGATGTTGTCTTACTCCTGCAACATATACAGGACTTTGCGAACTTCATGGTGGAAGCCATAAAGGAAATAGGCATGCTTAATGCACGCACCACCGCTATGGCAGTGTCAGCACTAAGGGGCTTGTGGCTATGCCAGTGGACTGCTCACGCAGACTCCAGGAAAGGGGTGGAAGGCCTACCATTCACAGGAGAGGCCTTGTTTGTAGATGAACTAGACAAATGGATCTCCACAGTTACTGCGGGTAAGTCTACGTATCTTCCTTCCGCAGCCCCCCCAACCAAGAAGACTTATTCAGCTTCTAAGTTACAGTCCTTTCGAACGGCCAAGTTCAAGGGCAAATCCAGAGGCGCTTCTACGTCCTCCAGCGGCGCAAGAGGTAAACCACGCAAACCAGCAACTGCATGTGCTCAGGAACAGAGCTCAGGCTTTGCTTCCTCAAAGACTTCAGCATGAAACCTTCCGTATTGAAGTGCCTCGTAAGGGGCCACCATTTTCCCCAGAAGGCGAATGCACAGATGCACCGACACCCGGGTTGGCTTCGGGACATCCCGAAACATCGACTGGAATGCCTGGAAGGCTGTCAGGTGGGAATCTGACTACAATTCTTCAGTCAGATCTGGTCAAATGCGTGCCAGGATCCCTAGGTCATAGATCTTATTTCCCAGGGCTACAGACTGGAGTTCCAAGATCTCCCACCTCACAGATTCTTCAAATCAGGCTTGCCAGTTTCACAAGAGGCAAGTACGACTTTATGGCATGCCATCCAAAAACTGGTACAGATTCAGGTCATTGTTCCAGTTCCACCTCATCTACTTAAACAAGGGGTACTATTCCAACTTGTTCGTAGCACCAAAGCCGGACTGATTCTGAACCTCAAGTCTTTGAACCCGTACTTACGAGTGTTCAAGTTCAAGATGGAGTCTCTGAGAGCGGTGATCTCCGGTCTGGAGGAGGGGGATTCCTAGTGTCTCTGGATATCAAGGATGCGTACCTTCATATTCTGAACTGGCCGCCTCATCAGGCTTCTCTATGGTTTGCACTGCAGGACTGTCACTACGAGTTCCAGGCCCTGCCATTTGGTCTCTCCATGGCACCGGGGGTGTTCACCAAGGTGATGGCAGAGATGATGTTTCTACTCCACAAAGAGGGAGTGAACATAATTCCGCACCTGGACGATCTCCTGAAAAAACACCGTCCAGGGAGAGGTTGCTGGACAGCATTGGTCTCTCAACCAAACTCCTCCAGGATCACGGGTGGATTCTGAACCTTCCGAAAGCTCACCTAGAGCCAACACGGAGGCTCCCATTCCTAGGAATGATACTGGGCACTGATTCACAAAAGGTGTTCCTTCTGTTGGAAAAGGCATTGGTATTCCAGTCGATGTTTCGGGATGTCCTGAAGCCAACCCGGGTGTCGGTGCATCTGTGCATTCGCCTTCTGGGGAAAATGGTGGCCTCTTACGAGGCACTTCAATACGGAAGGTTTCATGCAAGACCCTTCTAGCTCGATCTGTTGGACAAATGGTCCGGATCGCATCTTCACATGCACCGTCTGTTGCCAAAGGCCAGGATCTCCCTTCTGTAGTAGCTACAGTCTTCTCACCTTGTTGCAGGACGGAGGTTCGGAATTCAGAACTGGATTCTGTTAACCACAGACGCAAGCCTCAGAGGTTGGGGAGCAGTCACTCAGGGGGCGCAGTTTCAGGGAAGATGGTCAAGTCAGGATGACATCCTTCCAATCAACATTCTGGAACTCAGGGCCATATACAACGCCCTTCTGCAGGCCTCGCATCTTCTTCAAGATCGGGCAATTCAGGTACAGTCGGACAATGTGACGGCAGTAACGTACATAAACCGACAGGGTGGACCGCAAAGCAGAGCAGCAATGTCAGAGGTGTCAAGAATTCTCCTCTGGGCAGAAAGATCCGCTGTGGCATTGTCAGCAGTCTTCATTCCGGGAGTAGACAACTGGGAAGCAGACTTCCTCAGCAGACACGACCTGCACCCGGGGGAGTGGGGCCTTCACCCGGTAGTGTTCAGGTGCTTGACAAGTCGATGGGGATATCCACAGATCGACATGATGGCCTCTCGTCTCAACAAGTAGCCCAGGTGGTGTTCCAGGTCGAGAGACCCACAGACGGTGGGGATAGATGCCCTGACGACTCCATGGGTCTATCAGATGGTGTACGTGTTTCTCCACTTCCTCTGATCCCAAGAATTCTAAAGCAAATAAAAAGGAAAAAGGTCAAAGCAATGCTTATTGCTCCGAACTGGCCAAGAAGGGCCTGGTATGTGGACTTTCTGGAGATGCTCCTTGAAGATCCTCTACCTCTTCGCAAGGATCTTTTGCAACAGGGCCCAGTCGTCTATCAGAACTTACCACGGCTAGGTTTGACGGCATGGAAGTTGAACGGCTGATTCTAGCCCAGGAGTGAGATCCCTAAAAAGATTATCCAGACTATGATCCAAGCCTGGAAGGGGGTAACGTCTAAGCATTACCATTGTATTTGGAAGAAATAAGTTTCTTGGTGTGAGAACAGAATTTATTCTGCGGTGGAATTTCATCTGGGACGTTTCCTGCTTTTTCTGCAGGCAGGCGTGGATGTGGGCCTATATCTTGGCTACATAAAAGTCCAGATTTCGGCCTTGTCCATTTTCTTTCAGAAACAATTGGCTTCTCTACCTGAGGTCCAGACGTTCTTGAAAGGTGTTCTGCACATCCAACCTCCCTTTGTGCCTCCAACGGCACCTTGGGATCTCAATGTGGTGCTGCAGTTCCTCCAATTGGACTGGTTTGAACCGTTACAGGAGGTGGACGTAAAAGATCTTACGTGGAAGACCATCACACTGTTGGCCTTGGCTTCAGCAAGACGTGTGTCAGAGCTGGGGGCTTTGTCTGACAAAAGTCCCCTATTTCATTTTCCATGAGGACAGAGCTGAACTTGGAACTCGTCAGCAATTTCTTCCTAAAGTGGTGTCCGCATTTCATATCAACCAAACTATTGTGGTTTCAGCTGTCACCGACACCTCTGCTACTTCAAAGTCTTTTGGATGTTGTGAGGTCTTTGAAGGTGTATGTGAAAAGAATAGCTTGTCACAGAAAAACGGACTTGCTGTTTGTTCTTTATGATCCCAATAAGATTGTGTGTCCTGCTTCAAAGTAGACAATTGCACGCTGGATCATACTTACTATCCAGCATGCTTATTCCACGTCAGGTTTGCCATGTCCAAAATCTGTACAGGCCCACTCTACTAGGTCGGTGGGTTCTTCCTGGACGGCTGCCCGGGGTGTCTCGGCTTTGCAGCTACTTGGTCAGGTTCGAACACGTTTGCTAAGTTCTACAAGTTCGATACATTGGCCATTGCTGTTCCTGTTTCTTGGTTCAGCCGTTGCTGTTCCTGTTTTAAGTTTGGTTAGCTTTGTTTTCTTCTTGTTGTGTGTGCTGGTTCGGAATTTCACCACTATCCTTATCTATCCTTATCTCAAAGTAAGTCCGTCTCCTCGGGCACAGTTTCCTAGAGTGAGTCTGGTAGGAGAGGCATAGAGGGAGGAGCCAGCCCACACGATCAAATTCTTAAAGTGCCTATGGCTGCTAGTGGACCCGTCTATACCCATGGTACTAAATGGACCACAGTATCCTCTATGGACTACGAGAAAAGGATTACCAGTATGTAATTAAAATCCTATTTTACCCCAATTTGTTGAAATGTGGCCCCTCCTGGGCTCGCTTCGCTCACCACAAGATTACTAATGTTGATTGTTTGTGACATGGATAGTAAATGCAGCAAAAGTAAAAATGTATAAAAACCTTAGACCTTAAAGATCGCAATCTCTTGGACAGCTATGGACGTTAATGAGTGTTAATGAGGGGTGAGCGCAGCCAGTCTACTGGCAGGAGCATGCTCGCTGAGCTGGGAGGTTTGCTGTCGCATCAGACTGTGTATTGGCTTTGAATGATCATATGAGATTAGGGTCACAGGAATGTCTGTTCTATAAAACTGAGCATTTAAATACTACCCAAGGCATTCACCACGGAACAGTTTTCTTTTATTTTAAAACTGCATTTTTCTGAAGTATGTGCTGTAAAGTAGTAACTTTACCCTGCAATTGGACCTTTACTCATTCTGTATTATTGTTTGTATTGTTATAATAAGCACACTGCTTATATTATTAGTGTCAGTGATCGCCTTCGTTTTTTGTTTTTTTTAATAGCTGCCTAACATCCCTGTTGAAAAATGCAAAAAAAATCAAAATACAAACAACCAGCGATCTCAGTAGCTGCTGCTAAATCATCAGCAGAACTTACCTTAACATTTAAACAAATGCATGAGAAATGCATCTGATGTGTTAAGCGCAAAGTTACCAAAGTTAGCACAGTGCCTTGGGAGCATGACTCAGATCTGTGTGTGTGATGCCTGCTTGACCCCCAGCACTGTGCAGGGGGGGGGGCGCCTGAGCTGGGTCATTACTGCCGGGCATGTGAAACATGTTTATTGGCTTTAAAATTAAAATACAAAACATCTGAAGTTCATTATTTGTTTTCCTATATAGAGCAGTTTGTCTGTAAACAGTTACACACCCTGCTGTAATGTAACATCAGAAACGTATTGCTACTCAATGTACACTGAATTAACGTGCTGCATATTGAGGCTGCCTTGGGAAATGCTGCAGAAGATGTTACATAGTGAAGGGTTGCAACAATAAATATGAAAGCCAATGAAAAGCAGCATCTTACAAACCTAAACATTGCTTAACGCAGTGATTCAATTACCCTAATTATCCTGTAAAATAGCTGTTATGTAAACGTATATAAACTTGCATGTACAGTCTATAGATGGGAATTGTAGCCACCTGTGATACAAGTACGGTGTCCAAATAAAATATTTAGAATTCCTATTAAAGAAAATACAAGTGAATCATCCTCTTCCACAGAATTTGTTTGTGTCTCTTATGTGAAACCGCTGCTTTGTCAACAACCTATGCCAATTATATCTTTCATCTTTCTTTTCTTTTTATATTGTGCACAGGACAATCTGGTGTGTCTCTCCCCAAAGCTAGCACAGAGCCTTGGGAACATGAATCAGCTGTGCGTGTGTGTGCGGGTGACCAGCACTATTCACCTGATTGACCCCAGCACTCTGCAGAGTAAGTCTGAGCGGCTGAATTCTTGATTCATTATAACAATGTTCCTGACGTCTGTCTTCATGAAGATTCAGACTCTGTATTCTCAGTTGAATCAGCTTTTGCGTAAGACCAAAAATAGCAGAAAGAAAAAAAAATACTGTTCAGTATAAAAATAAATAAAAAAATGCATCTTCTTTTCTAAATGGAATTATAAAGAATCATTGGCAGCAGTTTCTTGCTGTTACAGGATGCCTTCTCATTGTGTATATGTTATTTTGTGAATGTGTCCTTAAGTCTCCCTTGCATGTACAGTCTGTGGAAGAGAATTGTTGCCACCTGTGATACAAGTACGGTTTGCAGCTAAATATACTGTATATAGACATACGTACATACATACAATGCCTGATGGCCTGGCCAGTGAGTCATCGCTGTATGTAGGAGTCCGCATGGACCATTTGTTACAGCTTCAGTTACTGCAGTGGAGGTCTATTGGGATTGTTTGTGTACACAGCGTTGTCTAGACTTTGTGGCAAATATCTGTAGGCTATGATTTAATATGGTAGGAATATTCTCTGGATGATTGGACTGCTTGATGTAAGGCAGAAAAAGACTGAAACTTTTACTGTCACAGTGGTGGATGTTACATTTCAATGAAGATACTGTTGACCTCTTAGGGCTTTTGACCCTTTAGGAGTTGCATTGCATAGATTATATAGACGTGAGATCTATGACCCCTGCTGAAATAGAATGAATGATGCTAGGAAAACAGTCTAATGTCCAAAAGGTCTCTGAACGTTTTACAGCAACAGAAACATGCTGGAAGTTTCTAAACCTCCGCTAAAGTTTTGGTGTCCTCTTGTAGGGAGCAATTTTGATGTTTATTTAAGTCCTTATAAATGCTATTGTCTGCTAATTGTAGTGCAAAGCATTAATATAGTCTGCAGTTCCCATGGGTATATTTCAAAGAACAATGGTCAGAATACATTTGAAATATGTTTTATATGTTTTAAAGATAAAGATTTGTAAAATCAAATGTCAATAGTACAGTTTGCACCTGATGTAGTTAAAACAACGGTTGTCGGGATCCCGGCATTCATGGAGACAGACGCCCGAATCCCGTCAGCCAGTGAACTACCGCCAGACGGAATCCTGACCACCGCCAGGTATTCCCACTTGGTAGGTTGGTCCATGCCACCAACTGAATGGCAATTTAACCTGTGATGAGCATCTCACTGTCTCGCTGCCGGGATTCCGACAAATGGGATGCCGCTGTCTGCATACTGAAAGCTTGCATCCCATCTGGTGGTAACACATACCGGTTCCGTCTACATCAGTCCTGAATACATTACTGTGTTATTGACACTTATATCGTTCTTGCTAGACTGAGCTATCATTATGTACCTCTTCCGGTCTGCTTTCTAATACTTGCAATAATAGTGTATAAATTATGTAAAGTAGCCATTGGATTGGCCAGACTACTTACTACAATTAATGCCACAGCATTTATCAGTAGGTCAGTGAGCATGCACTTGTGTTTGGAATGAGCTTCTTATTAATTCTCAACGGATCTCTAGAACTGCCTAGAACAGTGCTTCTCAGATGTAGTCCTCAGGACACACGGTTCATGTTTTCCAGGTCTCCTCACAGAATTATAAGTGAAATAATTAGAAGCACCTACATATCTTTTACAGTGTCAGTCAGTAGTGTTCATTGTAGCACCCTGCACCTGCCACAATCCTGTGCAGTTCCTCTTTCCTTCTAGCACACTCTGGTCTGTATCTCAGTGCTGAGATACAGACCAAAGTGTGCTAGAACCACCATAGAGAGCGACACTCCAAACAGGAAAGAGGAACTGCACGGGTTGTGACAGGTGCATGATGCTAGAATGAACATTAAGTCTGCATTGAATACATTCTCATTTTAGATAGAAAGATGAAAATGAATAAAGAAAGTAGTAAAGAAAAGGAAAAAAGAAAAGAGAAAAAGGGGGGGGGGGGAGGGACACACCTAAGGGAAAACATAGAAGGAGTATTATGCACAAAGACACAGTACCAAAAAGTACGTCGAATACATCTTTACTTCTCAAAAAATATTAAACATACTTATATATGGTCTGTTACTTATTTATGTGAGACTGTAAGTTTGTTGTTCTCTTCTTTCCCCTTACAGTTGCAGAGGTGGATGGGAACACATATTGGCGTCAACCTTTTCACAGCTTGTTTCACCCTAAACAGCTGGAGGAGTTTATTGTGATAGATACAGACGTGGTTACAGACCTGAAGCTAGGGGCAGGAGCTGGTATAAGATCAAACAAGGTCAGGACGATGTTTCTCTTCCCTGTCACCTTATTACTCTGTAAGAGTTGTTTCTCCCACTATTTGATTTTTCTGCTGCGGGGTACACTGGGCTCCACAAGGATTGGACAATGGGGTGTAGAGTAGGATCTTGATCCGAGGCACCAACAGGCTCAAAGCTTTGACTGTTCCCAGAATGCATAGCGCCTATATCACCCCGCCTCCCTGCACAGGAGCTCAGTTTTGTAAGTTGGTGCTGCAGTAAGCAGGCACTTAACAGAGGGGCTGCTCCAGGCAGCCCTAAAAAGAGCTTTTTTGTGAAGAAAAAGTGAAGACTTCAAGGGCAGCAGCGGTGGTAAATGTCAGGAGACATTCACTGCTGCTGCTCCAGCGGCGCTGTAAACTCCCGAGACCTGGTTGCCGGGTACCTACAGCGGAGGCTCCGGTTTTCTTCACATTAGACACACACGGCTGGGGCTCTCCAGGATCGCGTGGCCGCGCTTTGGGAGGTGGTAAGTGGGTCCCGCTTGCGGGACCTGGTCTTTATCGCGATCCGGCGCGGTCAGTGGGAGGCGGGCCGCGCGCGCTGGCGGTGGACACTGGCAGTACAGGCGATCCCACTAGATCACCATGGCATGGGGGCAGGTCAGGTTTTCTCTCTAAACCGATTTTATATCGCCCACAGTACCCGGTGGTTTTGCCAGCAGGGGGATAATGCTTAGACCTGAAGCCCCTCCCCCAGCCCCAGGGCGCCATTTCTAGCAAGTGTTCCCACCCTGGAGCTGCATCTCTGTCTTTTCCTCACTCCCTGTCAGTGTCTGCGGCGCCATTATCCCTCCGCTCATTGTTCCTGGGACTGCTTGGGCAAATCCTCCTATGTAAAGCCGTCTGGTTGTCAGTGCCGTGGCTTTACATGACACTTATTCTACCTGCCTTTTTAGACAGTGATAGTTAAGAAAGAGTGCATTTAGTCAGGGGTATAGTGTAAGGGGTATAGTGTAGATGATGGTAAAAGTAAGGGAAGGCGCAAAGCACATGAGGGAAGAGGGTCTTGCTCATGAGAGCCTACATTCTAAAGGGGAGGGACAGACAGATAGACCGTTGTGACACAGATGGGGTATACTGTGAGCATGGAGCAAAGGGTTAGGATTAGAGATGGCTGGTTTTAATGAAGAAGTGGGTCTTTATATCCCGTTTTAAAGTTTTGTAGAGAGGTGGAGAGTGTGATGGGGAGAGAATTCCAGAGGTAGGAAGCAGCATGGGCAAAATCTTGGAGGTGGGATTGGGAGGAAGTGATCAGTAGGCACATCCCGCATCATGGTTCTAGCAGTGTCTGTTTAGTTGAGTCTTAAAGATCTGATGTTTATATACAGATTACTTTCTCCGGCAGGGTCCACAGGTTATCCACAGGATATCATCGGGCTATGAGGTAGCGACAACGAATTGGCACCAAAAGATCAAAGCTTTTGGCCTCCCAGCATGCAAGGGGCCGTCCCTATATTCTCGGCTCAGGCAAATCAGTTTTTTGTTTGGTGCGGCAGGAGCCGGACCATGGTCAATGGGCTGCTGGTTTTTAGCAGCCATAAGCTTTTCTATTTAATTTTTATAGTGTCACTATGCTTTTTGAACGATCTTTCTAAAAAGCGTCCTATACGCACCTTGGAAAGATTCGCTCCAACAACTCCCCGCGACAACGCTTACCCACGTGTACAGTGCTGTTTTGGCGGGCATCTGTGTAGGATGTACTAGCAAGTCCAGCAGACGTTACCAGGCTGTGGCCGGAGCACAGGGAGAAGGTAAGGCATCTGTTCCGCTTAGCAGGGGAAATGCGAGACACAGCACTGTTTCGGTATGGAGACTACCGAACAGTCGATGACGCGGCTGCCACCTTGGGTGCACCAGCGCTAGGCCTCAGCGATCATAGGTAGTATGAGGCCACGATCCCTAATGTTGATGTCAGCAGTGGGGAGTAAGACACTCCCTTGATCGCCCTTCCCCTGACCAGTTTCCCGCCATGAACTGATTTCCGCTTCCGTATCTAAAAGGACCCAGTCGCAGCATAGGCGGCTGTGTGGCTAGTGCATCAGTGTTCACTTGGGCATCTGTGTTCACTGTAGGTTCACGGGGAGATTGTGTACACTAATAGCATCTGGATCCACTCAGCGTACCCTAACGTATTGATCGATCCTCGAAGCGGGCTGAAGTCTCCCTGTATCCCACTCTCCTGAGCTGGGTGATACAGCACTAACGCCAATATTCAATTTGTCCCGTCGCTGGCGGGTGATAAGTCTCGCTGCCGGCGGCTATCTAATTGGCCCCGATAAGCCGGCGCGTGCGCGGCGCGGCAAAATGCCCGATAACGGCACCATTTTCATCCGAAAACGGGGCTATTTCACGCGAAAACACACAGGTTCACTGAACCTGTGTGTTTACGGGTGTAAAAGGTCTTGATACCGTCCGAGCTAATTAAATAGCCCGACCGCAGCACCCGAAGAAACATCGGGGGTTTTTACTCCCAATGTATCTTCGTGCCAAATTGAATATCCCGGTAAGTCTCTATCTACCTTTGAGTACGAATAGTTGGATAAGTGCCTGATGCATATGAGTCTGTAAACTATTTATTTCGCTGTGCAACTGAATACGTTTAAACTCCTATATAAGGTAATGCAGTAATATGTTTCTCCTACATACCTGAAATGCATCTGTAGTTGATTATGTGCTCATATTGGTTATTATACTAATGTATAACCTGTGACTGATTGCTTACTTTACTAATAATTCTGTCAGTCTTCTTTGTATTGCGATCCTCAATGCTGCTGCAAAGCAGGGAAGGAGCGGATTGTATGTCACTTTAACAAATTTAAAGTGATTGCAGTCACAAATTGTGTAGTAACACTGTAAAGGTGCGTGATTCATTTATCATGTCCAAGATAGGCAAGGGTGAGGAGGATACACTCTCCATAGCAACACCAACACTCATTTCATGTTTGTCTTGTAAAGCTGGGTTAACCTCTCAGGGTCTGGTTAAAAATGGATTATGTGCAAATTGTTTTAGCTTTCACCAAAGCCTTTTAAATAATCCAAAGCAGTCACAGGTTCAAGTTGAACCCCCATGGGCTACCTTTGCGCAGACATTATCTAGTATAGCTGAGCGTATAATGCCAACTCCTATACCAGGGATAGGTTACCATATTAACCCTTACATGCAACATTCCACCTGGGGTTTATCACATCCAGCACAGGGATTGGCAGCCTCTCAACAAAAGCAGGCTGAAAGGCCGGTGGTAAGTAAATCACATGGACATAAAACATCTTCACAGTCTACACATGTTTCAGATGAGGACTCGTCGGAGGATGAGGACTCATCGTACTCCGGGTCTATATACAGAGACGAGGAGGAAGGCCTCAGCTCAGTGGACATACCTGCGCTAATTAGTGCTATGAAAGCCATTCTATCCTTAGAGGAGGCAGCAGAGCCTTTGTTAATATCTAAGGCACCTGTGTTTAAACGTCCCTAAACAGTTAGGACTGAGTTTGCTGGGCCAGATCAGATCTGACGGAAATTATGCAAGAGGCTTGGGTTACGCCCAGTAAAAAGTGTAGGATTCCAGAGAAATGGAATTCCCATTATCCTTTTCTGGGTGGGGACTGTTTAAAAAGGGAGGTGGCTCCTAAAGTAGATATGCATGTCATTCGATTGGTGCGAAAAATCTACATTACCTTTACCTTCAACATCATTAAATGATGTCACGGATAGGAAAAGAGATGGTTTTCTCAAAACCATTTTCTCTTTGTCTGGGGCAATCATAAGACCAGACTTGGCTTCAGCCTGGATGGCAAAAGCAGTGGCAGCCTGGGCTGATACATTAGAGGATGATCTTTCAGTGACATCGAGAGAGCAAAAATCCCATAATGCACATATCAAACAGTCGGCTATTATTATGGAAGAAACCGTTTTGGATATGGGTATAATTGCCTCTCAGGCTTCAGCCTCAGCAGTAGCAGCTCGCAGAGCGGTTTGGCTACGTACATGGAAAGCTGACTCAGAATCCAAGAAGGTTCTGGCGGTCTTTGCCTTTTACAGGAGATATTCTTTTTGGTAAAGAATTAAACAGTATTTTGTAGTCAGAAGCAGATTCCAAGAAAGTGAAGTTTACTTCCACACACAAATCCAAGCCTAGATTTCCAGCTTTTTGGCCTTTTCGGCCTCAAGGAAAAGCAAAAGGAAAGTGTTATGGCAAACAGTCTCAATCTGACAAGTCTGGTAAGACTAAAAAGCATTGGGCTACCAGAGGACCGGCTTCCAAATCAGAAGATAAGCCATCAAGCCTGATGGTGCGGGCCTCCACCTGGGGGACCCCAGGGTGGGATACTGACTACAGTTTGCACAGATCTGGCAGCAATCTACCACAGATGCCTGGGTGCAAGAAGCAGTATCTCACGGTTATGCGTTTGCTTTCAAGAAACACCCTCATCAAAGGTTTTTAGTACCAGCCCGTCTTCAGTGGAAATGAAGGCCAGGGCTTTGCAAGAGGCAGTTCAGAAGATGCTTCAGTCAGGAGTGATAATTCCAGTTCCTCTTGCACAATGAGGACAAGGTTTTTATTCCAAACTGTTTCTAGTCCAGAAGCCATATGGGTCGTTGCGGCCCATACTCAATCTCAAAGTGCTGAACAATTACATTTGGGTGCCTCGGTTTCATATGGAGACTTTACTTTCCATTATTTTGCCATGGAGCCGGAGGATTTTATGGTATCCCTGGATATCTAGGACGCTTACCTACATGTTCCTAAAGCATTGTCCCATCCGTGCTACAGTATCTCAGGTTTGCTATCCTCCAGCATAGTTTTCCGTTTCAGGCCCTACCATTTGGACTGGCCACAGCTCCCAGAGTATTCACCAAAATTATGGTTGTAATGGCGTCTTATCTCCGTCAGCAGGGGATAAGGATTTTTCCATACGACTTATTAATGCTGGCACAGTCTCAGGAATTGCTTCTGTGTCATCTGCAACAGACAATAGCTTGTTTACAGAGACACGGTTGGCTCATAAATTGTGCAAAGTCGTCCCTGGTTCTGTCACAACGGATGACTCATTTGGGGACTGTGCTGGATTCAGGTCTTCAGAGAGTAATTCTACCTCTGAACAAAATATCCAAAATTCAGTCAAGGATTCAGGAGCTGCTACACAGTCAAAAGGGTATCCATTCACACCACAATGCGTGTGATGAGGTTGATTGTGTCGACATTCGACATGGTGGAGTATGCTCTGTTTCATTCGAGGCCTCTGCAACGTCAGATCCTTTCCAAGTGGGCAATAAAAATGTAGGCTATGGTCCTTCCTCTGGAAGTAAGGAGGTCATTAGCCTGGTGGCTACAGACATCCCATCTGGACAAAGGGAGACCCTTTTGGATATCAGGTTGGGAAATTCTGACAACGGATGCCAGTCTTCAGGGCTGGAGAGCGGTGTCAGGAAGGAGTTGCTTCCAGGGGCAGTGGACCAAGGAAGACAGTTGCCTGCCAATAAATAAATATATTGGAACTTCGGGCCATATATGTGGCACTTATTCAGGCAAAGGACATCCTTCAGGGGAAACCAGTCCAAATCCGTTTTGTAAATGCTGATTAACATACAGGACAGAAAAAGCAATACCTTTTAGACTGAATTTCGAGCAGCTGTGGCTGCTGGATGTAATCTTTAACCTACTTACTTTTTACACAGCGTACAAAGGTCCGTACCGTGTACGCACTTTGCGTACACACGCCGCGACGGACGTACAAAGTACACGCAGTGCATACACACACACGACACACTGAGAGCACAATGTAGCTACACATGTGTCTGTAATACACTTTAAACCTTAGCAGGAAGGAGACACAACACCAATTGTATTTAAGATGTTGGTATCCTACCCACCAACATATAATTGCTGAAAGGGGGTTACAACAGATATACAATTACAATAAGAGAAAAGAGGCTGCAATACAATGGTACATACGTTTTGGTTTCTCCAGCGCCACACGGTCCGGTGCTCAGATCATTGTAGCAAGATGACCTTTAGAGAGAGAGAGTGACTGGCTAGGCAGCTTTAGCTTTTATACAGTTGGTAAAAACACAATACAATGGAAACTGTAACCTCTTCATCCATAGGTCAAAGGGCTGGTCATTTACAGTACAGGAGCGGTCATAGGTTGGTTTGAATAGGTGTCCGATGTCTGTTCCAGGTGTGCTTGCAGTTGGTCTCCACTTGGTTCCCGCCGAATATCAGAGTACAGTATAATAGTAATATTCTGTTCCTGCGCATAATTATGCGCAGGAGCGTGCTATCTTCTGCAAACTGCTACCGGAATGTTGCCCTTAAAGCAGCTGGATACCAAACACCCAAAAGCAAGAATAGCAGCGCTAGTAGAAATGTTTGTAAACGATAAAAAATTAACAAGAAGGATTGAGTGATAATTAATATGACAATTTAATATATAATTAATGAATAAAAATGTCGGCCTTTTAGAATAAAAGTGGATAGGAATCCACACGCTTTTACAAACAGTTAAGATCAATACATATGGGTCAAAACATAATGACTGTCTATCACATTAGCATCCGTTCCTAATTTGTAACCTGGACATTTTTAGCAGATGGAGACAGACTGACGGCGCAGTCACACCAATGCACTTTACCCGAGTACCGTTAGAGGTGCAGTCCCTTTGAGAATGTCTCTGATGTTTTTTGCTCAGAAATCAACCAGATTGGGAATCCTCATTTAGCACGGTGTCCTCTTTGTCAGGATAGGGTAGATGGTGCTCCTTAGTAGTGGAAAGATTGCCTCAATCGAACTGTAGGTGGCAAAGTCCAGTGTTTGGTCCGGATGTGATGCGGCAGTCAAACTGGCGTGATGAATGACCCAAGTAGCCTCCTCCTTACGCGTTTCACTGCTAGGCACTGCAGCTTTATCAAAGGTGACTTAGGTCGGCCACTGGCAGGATATTTATACCATGGGTAATTGGCAAACAATGAACAGCTGTTTCACTCAATCCTTCTAATAAATCAAATTATACAAAAAAACGTTTATACTAACCCTTCTATGGGTTTCTTGTGTAATCTAAGGACAGACTCAATTATAAAAACTTTGTTTTTTGGAAGGGATTTGATCAAAAAACGAATCTTAATAATTAATAATGAACCCCTGTGGTAATACTTCCGGGTCACGGAGGTTTATCATCTGGGTACGGATATTTATTTCCCCCTTATATTTTATCAAATTGATATCAGTGGTTACTCTTGGTGCATAAGCAAAACACCTTTGTTCACAGCTAATACAGAAAGTCTCTTTTGACGTGTTTCTGCTCAATGGAGCGCATTTGCGTTCCATTAGACGGAGCTTATCTCCGTGTCTTCCGGTCACGTGATCTCCGCCGCCGCCGCTGCCTCTGGGAATCGTAGTAAACTGTTGTGTGGCGGGGTCCACGTGACCGGGCAGCGTAATCGTTGGCATGGTAGCTCCCAGAACACAGGAGGAACATCTTAAACAAGATTCAGACACACAGTGTTCCCAAACATTATTGCGATGTACATGGTGGAGATCCGAAATGTTTAAGACTTATGGGTCTAGAACACATACCCCACAGCACACGGGGGGGTGATAGGTATAAAAGACTTTGCAGACAGGAGGTCTTCTGGATGTACCAGATGAATAGCATATTCCCAGAGGGCCTCAATGAGGCAGTGGAATTAAACACTGTGATTTGACTGGTGCTGTATATATATCGTAATAATAAGTCATTATAGGAGTGTATTGTTACACATAATATCTCAATATTGAGAAACTATAAGCTATATATATTCCTCCTAGATGTGTGAGGGCTAATTACACAAAATAAAGACAGTAAGTTCTTTCTAAACCCCCCCCCCCCCCCCCCCTGTAAAAAACTTGAAAATTTAAAAATGAAAAAATTT
The DNA here is from genome assembly GCF_028390025.1 of Pseudophryne corroboree. Classification (NCBI taxonomy): domain Eukaryota; kingdom Metazoa; phylum Chordata; class Amphibia; order Anura; family Myobatrachidae; genus Pseudophryne; species Pseudophryne corroboree. The sequence goes on from NC_086447.1 coordinate 279,706,182, forward strand.
ACCATTATCATTTTTTGGGGGGGCTATATGTAGTCAACATGTATGAGTTTGTCTCCCCTTTTCCCCTCCCTCCCTCCCCTCTTCTTTTCCCTTCTCCCCACTACCTCTCATTGGTGAGGTGGGAGGTATCTGACATTCTCCGCAAAGTAACATTGATAAGATATTAGGAAACATTAGGAATATGTATCTAATAGGAATAATGTAATTCCCTGAAAACATATGTTAAAGTTGATAAAAGTTTTTAGAATAATAAAATAGTCTCTAAAAAAGTATACACCCTCTGGTCTCCTTGATTGTCTATGCTTAATGTGCAAATTGGTTACAGATACAATACCAATGGACATATTAGTGCGGGAGACGATCAGAGAATCTGTCCAAAATCCTTATCCAAAATCCTTCTAAACAACAACTGAAGGATTACACTTTTGAATGAGTAAAGATTAAATGACACTGTCAGAACTTCCCTATATGTTTTTACAGTATCTACTCTCCTGAATCAAGCCAATTCATGTTAGAATTATATACCTATAACCAGGGTAACGGATGAGAAGGTCCCGTTATGTAGGTTAATTAAAAGTTTTATTTTGTTACCCTATATAGTCTTAACTTTCGATATTCACCACTGGATTGTGAGGAAGAGATGTTTTGAAGTCTCAAGTGTTTCTAAACGGTGTATTTAGAAGGAGAGTTCAGTGTTTGGGAGCTACCATGCCAACGATTACGCTGCCCGGTCACGTGGACCCCGCCACACAACAGTTTACTACGATTCCCAGAGGCAGCGGCGGCGGCGGAGATCACGTGACCGGAAGACACGGAGATAAGCTCCGTCTAATGGAACGCAAATGCGCTCCATTGAGCAGAAACACGTCAAAAGAGACTTTCTGTATTAGCTGTGAACAAAGGTGTTTTGCTTATGCACCAAGAGTAACCACTGATATCAATTTGATAAAATATAAGGGGGAAATAAATATCCGTACCCAGATGATAAACCTCCGTGACCCGGAAGTATTACCACAGGGGTTCATTATTAATTATTAAGATTCGTTTTTTGATCAAATCCCTTCCAAAAAACAAAGTTTTTATAATTGAGTCTGTCCTTAGATTACACAAGAAACCCATAGAAGGGTTAGTATAAACGTTTTTTTGTATAATTTGATTTATTAGAAGGATTGAGTGAAACAGCTGTTCATTGTTTGCCAATTACCCATGGTATAAATATCCTGCCAGTGGCCTACCTAAGTCACCTTTGATAAAGCTGCAGTGCCTAGCAGTGAAACGCGTAAGGAGGAGGCTACTTGGGTCATTCATCGCGCCAGTTTGACTGCCGCATCACATCCGGACCAAACACTGGACTTTGCCACCTGCAGTTCGATTGAGGCAATCTTTCCACTACTAAGGAGCACCATCTACCCTATCCTGACAAAGAGGACACCGTGCTAAATGAGGATTCCCAATCTGGTTGATTTCTGAGCAAAAAACATCAGAGACATTCTCAAAGGGACTGCACCTCTAACGGTACTCGGGTAAAGTGCATTGGTGTGACTGCGCCGTCAGTCTGTCTCCATCTGCTAAAAATGTCCAGGTTACAAATTAGGAACGGATGCTAATGTGATAGACAGTCATTATGTTTTGACCCATATGTATTGATCTTAACTGTTTGTAAAAGCGTGTGGATTCCTATCCACTTTTATTCTAAAAGGCCGACATTTTTATTCATTAATTATATATTAAATTGTCATATTAATTATCACTCAATCCTTCTTGTTAATTTTTTATCGTTTACAAACATTTCTACTAGCGCTGCTATTCTTGCTTTTGTGTGTTTTCAACTTTATGGTTGGGGTGTAACTTCCCCCATACGTTATAGCAGCAGCATTAGAAACACAGCACCTGGAAGCGCCCGATCCTCCATTTATTTGGTACACAATTTTTTTTGGATACCAAACACCACCTCATAACCTAATGCTGTCCCCTCATATCCTGTAAAGGTGAATCCCTTTGTTGTTGTACCATTTAAACAAGTATAAATTGCTGGTGTGGTGCATGTGGGCTATGTGTTCATTGTGCACTATGTGGATTAAATATGTGATATGTCTTTGTGGCTTTTCCATGCGAGTACAAATGCTACCGTAATTACTCATACCACGCGCTAATACGCGTGACCGGTCATACGCAACTTGCGGATATGTGCACGCACGGCAGAACAAGTACTCGCACGGAGGCCATCTGTGTGGAGTTTGTACGTGATGTTTGTACTGTAATATTTTCCGACTTCGACAGCTTTAGACAATGCAACGGCAGTAGGGTACCTCAACCATCAGGGAGGAACTCGCAGCCAGAATGCAATGAAGGAGGTAAGTCACATGTTAAAGTGGGCCGAACTTCATCATCCAGCCTTGTCCGCATTGTTCATTTTGGGAGTCCTAAACTGGAAGCGGATTCACGCCATTCATGCAAATGAATGGGCTTTACACTCAGAGGTTTTCCAAATTCTGATAGACAATTGGGGGTTACCGTAGATAGATCTCATGGCATCCCGTCAGAACAACAAGGTTCCTGCATACGGGTCAAGAACAAAGGATCCCAAAGCGATCTTTGTGGATGCCCTGTCAGTGAGATGGGACTTTCATCTGGCCTATGTGTTTCCACCAATCGTCCTGTTACCCAGGGCAATGTGAAAGGTAAACCAAGGAAAGGGCGCCGTGATACTAATAGCTCCGGCTTAGCCCAGAAGACATTGGTACACATATTTGCAGAGGATGTCGATGGATGCTCCATTCCGACGGCGTGGCTCTTGAGACTTCCACCCTGAAAGCAAGAGGGTTCTCACAACAGGTAATTCAGAACTATGTTCAGAGCAAAGAAACCTTCCTCAGCTCGCAATTATCACCGAATATGGCAAGCCTATATTCAATGGTGCAATGACTGGAAATTTGACCCTAGGTCGTTCAGAGTTTCCAGAGTCTTAGCATTCCTTCAGGCAGGAATGGACAAAGGTCTATGGGTGGCTTCCTTGAGAGTGCAAGTGTCAGCATTGACTGTATGGTTCCAAAAGAAAATTGCTAACATACAGGATGTGTGCACTGTTTTCCAGGGAATGCTGCACATTCAATCTCCTTTTGTTCCTCCTACAGTGACTTGGGACTTAAGTTTAGTCCTAAAGGCCCTTCAAGTTGCCCCATTTGAACCACTAAAACAAGTGGATCTTAAATAGTTGACAGCTAAAGTTCTCTTTCTACTGGCTATTGCTTTAGCTAGAAGAGTTTCAGATTTAGGGGCTTCGTTATGTCTCCCTCCTTTTCTGATTTTTTTTTTTTATATCCAGATAGAGCGGTTCTCAGAACCAAAGCTGGGTATCTTCCTAACGTGGTGTCTAAATTCCACCTTAACGAAGACATTGTAGTCCCGGCCTTCCAGGGGCCAGACCTTTCTGCGGAAGATGCATCGTTAGACGTAGTCCGTGCCAGGTAGAGCACGTTCTACACATTGCGTCAGGTAGAGCACGTTACGCACATTCCACCAGGTACAGCACGTTATACACATTGCGCCAGGCAGAGCACGTTATACGTATTGCGCCTGGTAGAGCACGTTACACACATTGCGCCAGGTAGAGCACGTTACACACATTGCGTCAGGTAGAGCACGTTACACACATTGCGCCAGGCAGAGCACGTTATACACATTGCGTCAGGTAGAGCACGTTACACACATTCCACCAGGTACAGCACGTTATACAGACTGCGCCAGTTAGAACACATTGTACACATTGCGCCAGGCAGAGCACGTTATACACATTGCGCCAGATAGAGCACGTTATACACATTGCGCCAGGCAGAGTATGTTATACACTATGCGCCAGGCAGACCACCTTATACACAATGCAGCAAGTAGAGCACGTTATACACTTACTTTGCGCCAGGCAGAGCACGTTACACACATTGCAACAGATAGAGCACGTTATACACATTGCGCCAGGTAGAGCAGTATATAATGGCCACTGTGGGTGTGCATGTGATGGTCACTGTGTGGGTATGTGTGGGGGGTGTATGTTGGCCACTGTGGGAGTATTTGGTGTGTTTATAATGGACACTGAGGAGGTATGTGCAGAGTGTATGATGGGCACTGCCCCATCCTCCATATTTGCATCATTAGCTGCCAACACTCTCCACCCTCCCACACACATACGCTCCCTCTTTTAGTTGATAACTTACTTAATCCCCCAGGGAGTGCAGTCGTATGCAGCCAGAGAGACACAGGCTTCTTCAGTGATCGCGTTGCGCTGGCTAGTGAGCAGCCACTGTGTGTGTCATAACACAGCCCGCCCCGGCGCCTGCTCGCAGCTGCTTCTTACTGTAGTTTGGAGCAGCACGGCGAGCACGCTGGCGGACAGGGAGGAGGGACGTCACTTCTCAGCCGCACTTGAATGGGGAGACATTGCCGGCAGCGCGATTGGACGGGAAGAAGCTGCGGGCAGCGCGATTGGACAGGGAGAAGCTGCGGGCAGCGCGATTGGACAGGGAGAAGCTGCCGGCGGCGATTTGATGGCGAGAGAGGCACTGAAGAATGGTATTGGCAGAGACGCACTGGTCATTTAGAGACAGCGCGTCCCACGGGACCCGATCATTAGAAAAAAGAGAGTCCCCGCCTGCTAGTAGCGCGTAAAATTTTTTGCAATCACTGTCACAAAGAGAGGATGGCCTCCTGACGCACGTGATTTGAGGATCCTTTCACTCACTTATCTCTTCCTTCTTGTACGGAAGGGTGTGCATGTGTGTTCTTCTCACCTGATTAGGACACTCTATGATGCTCCTGCCTAAGCTTTGGAAAAACAACTGATTTGCCTGAGCCAGGAGGCGGGGATATAGGGACTGGCCCATTGCACGTTGGGAGGCCAAAAGTTTTGATTGTTTGGTGCCAATCCGCTGTCGCTATCTCGTATCCCAATGTTATCCTGTGGACTTAGGAGAAATAGCATTATCAACGGTAAGTCTATCATAATGATTATTTTGTCATTGACAGGGACACTTATCTTTTGTCAGAGCTGAGTTGATCCCATGCTACCGTGGGGGACTTCCACATTTCTCTAACGTCCTAAGTGGATGCTGGGGACTCCGTCAGGACCATGGGGGATAGCGGCTCCGCAGGAGACAGGGCACAAAAATAAAGCTTTAGGATTAGGTGGTGTGTACTGGCTCCTCCCCCTATGACCCTCCTCCAAGCCTCAGTTAGGTTTTTGTGCCCGTCCGAGCAGGGTGCAATCTAGGTGGCTCTCCTAAAGAGCTGCTTAGAAAAAGTTTTTAGGTTTTTTATTTTCAGTGAGTCCTGCTGGCAACAGGCTCACTGCATCGAGGGACTTAGGGGAGAGAATTTCAACTCACCTGCGTGCAGGATGGATTGGATTCTTAGGCTACTGGACACCATTAGCTCCAGAGGGAGTCGGAACACAGGTCTCACCCTGGGGTTCGTCCCGGAGCCGCGCCGCCGACCCCTCTTACAGATGCTGAAGATTGAAGGTCCGGAAACAGGCGGCAGAAGGCTCTTCAGTCTTCATGAAGGTAGCGCACAGCACTGCAGCTGTGCGCCATTGTTGTCACACACTTCACACCAAGCGGTCACGGAGGGTGCAGGGCGCTGCTGGGGGCGCCCTGGGCAGCAATATTTAATACCTTTATGGCAAAAGAATACATCACATATAGCCATTGAGGCTATATGTATGTATTTAACCCATGCCAGTTATCTAAAACTACGGGAGAAAAGCCCGCCGAAATAGGGGGCGGAGCTTATTCTCCTCAGCACACAGCGCCATTTTCCTGCTCAGCTCCGCTGTGAGGAAGGCTCCCAGGACTCTCCCCTGCACTGCACTACAGAAACAGGGTAAAACAGAGAGGGGGGGCATTTTTTTGGCGATATTTTGATATATTTAAGCTGCTATAAAGAACAACACTTATATAAGGTTGTTCCCATATATATTATAGCACTTGGGTGTGTGCTGGCAAACTCTCCCTCTGTCTCCCCAAAGGGCTAGTGGGGTCCTGTCTTCGATAAGAGCATTCCCTGTGTGTCTGCTGTGTGTCGGTACGTGTGTGTCGACATGTATGAGGACGATGTTGGTGTGGAGGCAGAGCAATTGCCGATAATGGTGATGTCACCCCCCAGGGAGTCGACACCGGAATGGATGGCTTTGTTTATGGAATTACGTGATAATGTCAGCACATTACAAAAATCAGTTGACGACATGAGACGGCCGGCAAACCAGTTAGTACCTGCCCAGGCGTCTCAGACACCGTCAGGGGCTGTAAAGCGCCCTTTACCTCAGTCGGTCGACACAGACCCAGACACAGACACTGAATCTAGTGTCGACGGTGATGAAACAAACGTATTTTCAAGTAGGGCCACACGTTATATGATCACGGCAATGAAGGAGGCTTTGCATATCTCTGATACTGCAAGTACCACAAAAAGGGGTATTATGTGGGGGGTGAAAAAACTACCTGTAGTTTTTCCTGAATCAGAGGAATTAAATGATGTATGTGATGAAGCGTGGGTTAACCCAGATAGAAAAATGCTAATTTCAAAAAAGTTATTAGCATTATACCCTTTCCCGCCAGAGGTTAGGGCGCGCTGGGAAACACCCCCTAGGGTGGATAAGGCGCTCACACGCTTATCAAAACAAGTGGCGTTACCGTCTCCTGATACGGCCGCCCTCAGGGATCCAGCTGATAGGAGAATGGAAACTACCCTAAAAAGTATATACACACATACTGGTGTTATACTGCGACCAGCCATCGCCTCAGCCTGGATGTGCAGTGCTGGGGTCGTCTGGTTGGATTCCCTGACTGAAAATATTGATACCCTGGATAGGGACAGTATTTTATTGACTATAGAGCAATTAAAGGATGCTTTCCTTTATATGCGAGATGCTCAGAGAGATATTTGCACTCTGGCATCGAGAGTAAATGCGATGTCCATATCTGCCAGAAGGAGTTTATGGACGCGACAGTGGTCAGGTGATGCGGATTCCAAACGACATATGGAAGTATTGCCGTATAAAGGGGAGGAATTATTTGGCGTCGGTCTATCGGATCTGGTGGCCACGGCAACTGCCGGAAAATCCACCTTTTTACCTCAGACCCCCTCCCAACAGAAAAAGACACCGTCTTTTCAGCCGCAGTCCTTTCGGTCCTATAAGAACAAGCGGACAAAAGGACAGTCATATCTGCCTCGGGGCAGAGGAAGGGGTAAGAGAGGGCAGCAAGCAGCCCCTGCCCAGGAACAGAAGCCCTCCCAGGGTTCTGCAAAGCCCTCAGCATGACGCTGGGGCCTTACAAGCGGACTCAGGAGCGGTGGGGGGTCGACTCAAGAATTTCAGCGCACAGTGGGCTTGCTCACAGGTGGACCCCTGGATTCTGCAGGTAGTATCTCAGGGTTACAGGTTGGAATTCGAGAAGTCTCCCCCTCGCCGGTTCCTAAAGTCTGCTTTGCCAACGTCTCCCTCAGACAGGGCGACGGTATTGGAAGCCATTCACAAGCTGTTTTCTCAGCAGGTGATAGTCAAGGTACCCCTCCTACAACAGGGAAAGGGGTATTACTCCACGCTATTTGTGGTACCGAAGCCGGACGGCTCGGTAAGACCTATTCTAAATCTGAAATCTTTGAACCTGTACATACAAAAATTCAAGTTCAAGATGGAGTCACTCAGAGCAGTGATAGCGAATCTGGAAGAAGGGGACTTTATGGTGTCCCTGGACATAAAGGATGCTTACCTACAGAGGCGGATTGGCCATAGGGTTTACAGGGAAGATTCCCGGTGGGCCGGCGCACCTGTGGGGCCTGTTTTGTTTGAGGACATGTGGTCTTATTTATAGACATAATGAATAAGATGCCAAACAATTTGCATATATGAAAATGACTTTGCCACTTAGCCTGTGATTGCAGATGATCAAGTGTATGCTCTGTCTGCCTGCTTGGCTGACATATAAGATTGAGTGAATAGTGATTGGGATACGGTTGGTGTAATAAGCAAGAAAATATATCTTTCTAAAGAATGATATAGTTTCCTAAATTCTGAAGGTGTATCATATAATGTGCTCATAATATTTAATTTTATTTCTTTTTAACTTCCCCTTGATGCTGGACATGCCTACTATCTGGAAAGTCTTGGGGGGAGGGTGCTGCTGCCATGGCCCATGGCTAGACCTTACACCTCTGGTGCTGCCCATGTGGGGCCACTAGTACAAATTTTTCCAGGGCCGCTTTTTGTTCCCAATCCGCCCCTGCTTACCTACATGTCCCAATTTGCCCTTCACATCAAGGGTACCTCAGGTTCGTGGTGCAAAACTGTCATTATCAGTTTCAGACGCTGCCGTTTGGATTGTCCACGGCACCTCGGGTCTTTACCAAGGTAATGGCCGAAATGATGATTCTTCTGCGAAGAAGAGGCGTATTAATTATCCCTTACTTGGACGATCTCCTGATAAGGGCAAGGTCCAGAGAACAGCTGGAGGACGGAGTAGCACTAACCCAACTAGTGCTGCAACAACACGGGTGGATTCTGAATTTTCCAAAATCTCAGTTGACCCCGACGACACGTCTGCTGTTCCTGGGAATGATTCTGGACACGGTTCAGAAAAAGGTGTTTCTTCCGGAGGAGAAAGCCAGGGAGTTATCCGAACTTGTCAGGAACCTCCTAAAACCAGGGAAAGTGTCTGTGCATCAATGCACAAGAGTCCTGGGAAAGATGGTGGCTTCTTACGAAGCGATTCCATTCGGCAGATTCCACGCACGAACTTTTCAGTGGGATCTGCTGGACAAATGGTCCGGATCGCATCTGCAGATGCATCAGCGGATAACCTTATCGCCACGGACAAGGGTGTCTCTTCTGTGGTGGTTGCAGAGTGCTCATCTGTTAGAGGGCCGCAGATTCGGCATACAGGACTGGGTCCTGGTGACCACGGATGCCAGTCTGAGAGGCTGGGGAGCGGTCACACAGGGAAGAAACTTCCAGGGAGTATGGTCAAGCCTGGAGATGTCTCTTCACATAAATATACTGGAGCTAAGAGCGATTTACAATGCTCTAAGCCTGGCAAAACCCCTGCTTCAGGGTCAGCCGGTGTTGATCCAGTCGGACAACATCACGGCAGTCGCCCACGTAAACAGACAGGGCGGCACAAGAAGCAGGACAGCAATGGCAGAAGCTGCAAGGATTCTTCGCTGGGCGGAAGATCATGTGATAGCACTGTCAGCAGTATTCATTCCGGGAGTGGACAACTGGGAAGCAGACTTCCTCAGCAGACACGATCTACACCCGGGAGAGTGGGGACTTCATCCAGAAGTCTTCCACATGATTGTGAACCGTTGGGAAAAACCAATGGTGGATATGATGGCATCCCGCCTCAACAAAAAACTGGACAGGTATTGCGCCAGGTCAAGAGACCCTCAGGCAATAGCTGTGGACGCTCTGGTAACACCGTGGGTGTTCCAGTCAGTGTATGTGTTCCCTCCTCTGCCTCTCATACCAAAGGTACTGAGAATTATACGGCAAAAGGGAGTAAGAACGATACTAGTGGCTCCGGATTGGCCAAGAAGAACTTGGTACCCGGAACTTCAAGAGATGCTCACGGAGGATCCGTGGCCTCTACCTCTAAGACCGGACCTGCTTCAGCAGGGACCGTGTCTATTCCAAGACTTACCGCGGCTGCATTTGACGGCATGGCGGTTGAACGCCGAATTCTAAGGGAAAAAGGCATTCCGGAAGAGGTCATTCCTACACTGGTAAAAGCCAGGAAGGAGGTGACTGCACAACATTATCACCGCATTTGGAGAAAATATGTTGCGTGGTGTGAGGCCAGGAAGGCCCCCAAGGAGGAATTTCAACTGGGTCGATTCCTACATTTCCTGCAAACAGGATTGTCTATGGGCCTCAAATTGGGGTCCATTAAGGTTCAAATTTCGGCCCTGTCGATTTTCTTCCAGAAAGAATTGGCTTCAGTTCCTGAAGTCCAGACTTTTGTAAAAGGAGTACTACATATACAGCCCCCGGTTGTGCCCCCAGTGGCACCGTGGGATCTTAATGTAGTCTTGGATTTTCTCAAATCCCATTGGTTTGAGCCGCTCAAATCGGTGGAGTTGAAGTATCTTACATGGAAAGTAACCATGCTACTGGCCCTGGCTTCAGCCAGGAGAGTATCAGAATTGGCGGCTTTATCATATAAGAGCCCATATCTGATTTTCCATACGGACAGGGCAGAACTGCGGACACGTCCTCATTTTCTGCCAGCGTTTCACCTGAACCAGCCTATTGTGGTGCCTGCGGCTACTAACGATTTGGAGGATTCCAAGTTGTTGGACGTGGTCCGGGCATTGAAAATATATATTTCAAGAACGGCGGGAGTCAGAAAGTCTGACTCACTGTTTATATTGTATGCACCCAACAAGATGGGTGCTCCTGCTTCTAAGCAGACGATTGCTCGTTGGATTTGTAGCACAATTCAACTTGCACATTCTGTGGCAGGCTTGCCACAACCTAAATCTGTCAAGGCCCATTCCACAAGGAAAGTGGGCTCATCCTGGGCGGCTGCCCGGGGGGTCTCGGCATTACAACTCTGCCGAGCTGCTACTTTGTCAGGGGCAAACACATTTGCAAAATTCTACAAATTTGATACCCTGGCTGAGGAGGACCTTGAGTTCTCTCATTCGGTGCTGCAGAGTCATCCGCACTCTCCCGCCCGTTTGGGAGCTTTGGTATAATCCCCATGGTCCTGACGGAGTCCCCAGCATCCACTTAGGACGTTAGAGAAAATAAGAATTTACTTACCGATAATTCTATTTCTCGTAGTCCGTAGTGGATGCTGGGCGCCCATCCCAAGTGCGGATTGTCTGCAATACTTGTACATAGTTATTGTTACAAACAAATTCGGGTTGTTATTGTTGTGAGCCGTCTGTTCAGAGGCTCCTACGTTGTCATACTGTTAACTGGGTTCAGATCACAAGTTATACGGTGTGATTGGTGTGGCTGGTATGAGTCTTACCCGGGATTCAATATCCTTCCTTATTGTGTACGCTCCCCGGGCACCGTATCCTAACTGAGGCTTGGAGGAGGGTCATAGGGGGAGGAGCCAGTACACACCACCTAATCCTAAAGCTTTATTTTTGTGCCCTGTCTCCTGCGGAGCCGCTATCCCCCATGGTCCTGACGGAGTCCCCAGCATCCACTACGGACTACGAGAAATAGAATTATCGGTAAGTAAATTCTTATTTTTAGTTTGCTTAATGGTTAAATGTGAAGTGTCAAAACTCCCACTATACAACCATTTCAGGTTCCACAATGCAGTTTAAGTTTATTTTTATCTTTAGGAAAGAATATCTTATTTTCCCAATGCACATTCTTCTACTAGCATGAAATCTGTACATCAACTACATTAGTATAGCGACATTGCAAAACTGTTTTTCTTCTGTCCCCTAGGGGGCATAGAGAACACCGGGCATAGCCTGGAGGGGAAAGAGTCTGGGCACCAAATAGTTTTTAATTTTTTCTTGGTAGCCTCAGACTCCCTCTCAACTATATGCCACCCCCCCCCAGCCAGCCAGTTTTAGTTTGGTGCTGGCAGGAGGTGGTGCCATTTTGTTGGGGCTGCTATTAAGTGGTGCACCCAGTTAATTAATTTTACCTGAATTACTCTCAGTTTTGTTTTACCTTCAGTATTATTTTTGATGAGCAGTCTGTACAGATGTCTAGCTGCTCCAACGCTGGTGGCGGCAGCACTGGCGACCGGGTAGGTGACTTCTGCCGCGGGACTCCAGGCTCTGACTGTACACCACCACACCTGCAGCTGAACGTCCTCGGCAGGTAAGAGAAACGGCCTGGCAGCAACATCATCGCTGCTATTCACTGCTGCTGTTGGAGCTGCAGCGTGGGTGAGTGTCGGCCTAGCACGCTGGTCTACACACTAGACTACCAGGGCAGCATGAAACAGGACACCACTGCAGCTGTAAGCACTCCTTCCCTAGGGGTTTTTCACCTGAAAGGAAAACAGAGGAGTCCTGTTTTCGCCTCCACCACCCTTAAGCGTGCTTGCAACCTGGTAGACTGCCCGCTGCCTTTTCTTCTCTCTCCCTTCCACAGAGACATGCTGGGCAACCATTTTACAGGCCTGCCTGATACCTAGTTTGGGTCTGTCTCCCTGTATACCTCGCTCTAGTCAGTCAGTTTATACATTGAGCTCCTTCCTACTATATCAGGGCTGGTTTGTTGAGCACTATTTGCCCACTGGTTTAAAAAATAAAATAAAGTACATTAAATGTTCTGTGTGCTTGTTTTAGGTGTTAATTGCCTTATCGGCCTCCAGGATCTTCACCCAGGTTCCCCGTCTCAAAAGAGGTACGGATTTTTATGACAAATTCTCCCTGATTTAGGAACCAGATGGCTCGTCCCTGCCATCCTTGTTCTGAAGAAGCTTGACGTGTGCCTGTGGATTCCCAGATTCTGCAGAGAGTCTCTTCGCTCCTTTGTTCTGCCTCTGGAACTGGGGGAATTTTAGGGCAGCCTTAGACAGATATGTTCCCATCATAGTCTGTCACTAGTGCTTGCTCAGGTTGAAGTTGCATGAGCATCACTACCTTTTTCTGGCATTGTCACTGGGACAGTCACGGCTACGTGTGTTTTCATGTGTCTTTGGCGCAGGGGTCTTAGATTCTAAACTATCTGAATGTCCTCGGGGAACACTTTCTTGGGCTGTCTAGTTCCATCTCCGACATGGTGGCATATGCTGTTTCACTCCCAATCTCTTCAAATGGAAGTTTTGGCTCTATGGAACAGATCCCTTCTGCAAACAAAGACATTCCTCCTCTACCCTGAGGTGGCTCCAAGAGGTTCCACTTAGATAGGGAAATGCCTCTTTTGAATCAGGTCTGAAGTGCTCACCATTGACGCAGGTCTTCACAAGTGGCGGAGCAGTAACCCTTTCAGGGTCGATTGTAGGGTCAAAAAGGCTGGTTACCACTCCATGTTCTGGTTCCACTACTCTACCGGTGTCGTCTGGTCCAGCTACAGTCTGACATTGTGACTGACTTCTCATTCATGATCCATCTGGATGGTACTCGCAGTCACAAAGCCATGAGGGAGGTCGGTTGCATCCTCTGTGGCGTAGAGCATCATCTTCCGGCGCTCGCCATCGGCTGCTGAGACACTGTTTCTGTGTCTGAGAGCTTCAAGCTGTCCTGGTGGACGCATTACCTGCTCACTTACATCTTCCTCCGATTCAGGGGTCCCGCAGGTCCAACGCATGTTGACATTGGAGTAATGCAGGGTGTTCCTTGTGGCTTCAATCTAGCCATGGTACGCAGGTCTTCTAACCCCCCCCCCAATGCTCCGCTTTGACTCTGCGGCTGGTTCTTCTGTCTTCATGCCGGTTCTGTATCTGTTCTACCACGCTTTGACGGTGGCTTTTGAGGCATCCGTCTTGAGAGCAAAGGGTTTCTCCAGTAGGGTCATTCATACCAAGCTCTATGCCCAAAAGCTGTATTCGGCGAGTCTTAATCTCTGTGTTTGCTTGACATTCTTCGCCAGGGTTCTGACCCCAGGTTATTCTGGCTCTTTCAAATCCTCCCCTTTTTACAGGTGAGTTTGGATTTGGGCCTCTGCTCTCGTCTTTGAAGGTACAATTCTCTGTCCTCTTTCAGTGCTAAATTGCTCTCTAACCGGATGTACAAGTCTATTTTTAGGGTGTCCTACATATCCATCCACTGTTTGTCCCTTCAGTTGCTCCATGGGACATGTTTTTGGTTCTTAGGGCTCTTCAGTCCACTTCTTTTGAGCCCCTGCATACGGTGGACATTTGTTGGCTTGCATGGATGTCCATTTTCTTACTCGCCATTAAGTTGGCCAAGAAGGTGTCGACTTGCACACCTTCTCTTTGCGCTCACCGTTTTTTGGCTTTTCCATGCCGATCAGGCGGTCCTTAGGAATCACTTAGGTTACCTACCCTAGGTGGTCTCTGTTTCATATCAGCCTACAGATAGTGGTTCCATCGTCTATGCTTTGAACACTTCGCCGGATATAGCCTCTTTGATGTGGGGAGGGATCTCAGAACTTGTGTGGACAGGACCAGGGAAGTCCGCAGGTCAGATTCTCTTTTGTCTTGTATGATGTTCACAAGCGAGGCTGGCCAACTTCAAAACAGACTTTGGCCAGGTGACTCTGCTTGACTATTGGCCACACTTACTCAGTGGTGGCTCTTCCTGCCCCTGCCGTGGTAAATGCTCATTCCACTTTGTCAGTGGGTAGCTCAGTGTTGTGCTTCTGCAGAGTAAAGCGGTCAAGTGGTCCTCTGTCCACACGTCTTAGTTTTTATGCCTTTGACACCTTTGTGCCAGACGCAGCTTTCTGATGTACAGAACTCAGCACAGCTCCAGGGTGGCCCTACCCATTAGTAGACCGCTTTAGTGTGTTCCCTGTACCCCTTAGTGGACAGAAGAAGAAAAGAGGATTTATGTTCTTACCTTGTTAAATCATTTTCTTCAAGTCCGTAGGGGGCACAAGGTGCCCACCCTGACACTCCTGGCTTGTGGTTGATCGCTCCTATAGTACCGGTTCTTTGAATGCCTTTCCTGCAAATGTGTTTGCATGTATGCTGGTATGCTTCCTTCTCCATCCTTTCGCACCTGCCATGGGCTTGCTAACTTAACTGGGTGGTTGGGGGTGCTGTATAGTGGAGAGGGAGTCTGGGTCAGCTGGGAAAATAAATTAATAACTATTTGGTGCCCAGACTTTCTCCTCTCCAGGCTATACCTTGTGTTCCCTGTGCCCCTATGTACTCAAAGAAAAGGATTTAACAAGATAAGAACTTAAATTCTGTTATTGTGGTTCTAAAGGCCCATACACACTAGAAGATTTTTTTTCCAGCGACTTGAGCGATAATGACAGTTTCGAACGATCTGTTGTTCAAATTATGTAGTGTGTACACAGTGAACGATGCACGCACCCTTGCTCGTTTGAAGCTGGTTATCAGTCGTACATGCATGCAGCTCAATCTTCACTATGTCGCTGGTGAAATTGTTCATATTGGCATGTGTGTATGCATGAACAATGTCCAATATGAGCAATTTGACCAGTTTAAAAGATATGGAATTGATGTGTGCACTGGCCACCATAAATAAGGCGCCAAAACCAGCATCACAAATGATTCCAAGCAGATCGTTTGTCGTTCAGATCGTTTGTAAAAACGCTTAGTATGTACACTCAATATCGTTTGTCAGGGACTCTGGGAAGTTCAAGGGAAATCGTTCATCTTCTAAATTGTTTCTTTCACATCTTTCAAGTCCTCTAGTGTGTATGGGCCGTAAGGCTTCTAGCTGCAGGCCTGTTTTCAGCAGACCATTGTACCGCTTGAAAATACACAAGCGATTTTCTAGTGGGGCATGCCAATATTTAATCTTTTGGGCATGCTGGCTCCCAGAGTGATTTATCAGAGGTTCATTCTCTTTCGCAGCACACCCTTGCTGAAGTGTGGGTTCAGAAAACATCTGAGATGAACACAAACCAGCAGTACCACTGCCGCACTCACCTTGGACATCTGCTGAATCCTGGCGATCTGGTGCAGGGGTAGGTTCTGTGTAGTATTGCATCCCCCCCCCCCCCACCAGAATGATGCATTGGTCAGAGATGGATAGTTATCTATTCTGATATTCGATGTAGGCTGTGTTGTGATGACATTATGACTCTAGTGTTTGAATTGCGGCATTCATCAGCCATATGTTCCCTGGCCAGCTCTACTAAATGAAGGATTTGGGGGCAGATGTATTAAGCCTGGACTAGTGATAAAGCAATGATAAGTGCACTAGCCAATCAGCACCAATATGTAAATTGACAGTTAGTAGATGATTGGCTGGTGTGTTATCACCTTGCATTTATCACTGCTTTATCACTTCTTTTTCCCTTCTCAAGGTTAATACATCTGCCCCTTAGTTACTTTTTTTTCTTTGTTTTTTAAAAAAAAGTGGGGTTTATGGCTTGTGCCAAAGAAACATGTTAAGACGTCAGCCAAGGACTATAAGGCGTTTTCCCACAATCCTCACTGTTTTGGTGATAATGGAAATAAATCCTTCTATAAGGAGATTTTTCAAACCAATGTGAACCCACGGGTCATCTCATTTACTCACAGTTGGTGAGCTGAAGGTCCAAAAAGAATGTCCACTTAGGGGTATATTCAGTAAGAGTCTGATCCATTCCGACATGCAGTTGTCGGAATGGATCCGACAATCCCTATTCAATGGACGGCCAAATCCGTCTGTCAGATTTGGCCGTACACAGGGTCCTGTCCTGCCTCTGCGGTCAGTGGATGTGCTGACAGCAGCGGCCAGGATTGCAGATGGCGGCCATGAGCGGGATGCCGGCGGGAGTAAGCTGGGCAGCGGGGGGGAGCAGAAATCGGTGGCCCAGAGCTGGCTGTGGGGGGGACATGTCTGGGGCGGCGGGTGGAAGCTCTGCAGGGGAACATGTCTGTGGCGGTGGGGGGAGGCGCTGCAGACGTGCCCCCGCCAGCCACCGATCTCAGCTCCTTCAGCCGCCCACAGCACCGTTTGTCTCCTCACCTCAATCCGACTTGTTTTCAAGTCGGATTGAGTTTGTCGGAAAGGGTGCCAAAACCTGTCGGATTTGGCCCCATTTCCGAAAGAAGCACGTGGGTCGCCGGCTATTCCGCCTATCCACGTGTTTTCCGACAAGGTTTCAAAATAAAATGCGTTTTATTATAATACAACAGTCAGGTAAGCAGGACTTCAACAACTTAAACCCAAAGAATATGTGCTGAAGTGTTTGATGCCCCTATTACAGATACATTAGTTGGAAAGACCAGAAGGGTTCTATCAAATGTCTAAAGCAGTGAAAAGAAATGGTAACTGCAAGAACAAATGGCTGAATAAAAAAAAAACAAAAAAAATTCCAAAAAAGGAAGTCAACAATTCCTACAGTGTGTGGTACGCAGCACGTTGCATGTACTCCTGCTTCATCAGGCTTAATATAAGGCTGACCTACAAACCACTTACATGTCTGATATTTTACGTTTACCCCCCCCCCCCCCCCCAAAAAAAAAAAAAAAAAAAGAAAAAGGAAAAAAAAAAACACTCAACATCTTTTTTTCCATTATCATAGCATTGTTATCCCTGTCTTACGAGTTATCTAGCATAATATATTGGGGAGAACATCATTGTCGCAGTCTGTAATAGCTGAGCCTTCAGAGCTGGTGTAAATCCATTTATCCTAAGACTTTTAATTTTCATATAGCTAGTAATTTCTTGCATGGGGATTTACAATGTCTTCAGTTTGCAGGTTTAGATCCAAGTTAAACATATTTCTATGTATTTAATCAAATTTCCTTAGAATATTACTGGTTTAAAGGTAATGCAAATACTGAAAATATGCTGGTAGATTAATTACATACAAAGACAACAGCACTTACCAACCATCATAATAAAATGAAATTAAAACCTGCAAAGGGGACTAGCAAATGTTAGACAAAATCTGTTGTTGTTTTGTTTGCTTTTTTTTTGGCCTATATCCAAAAAGATCAGGCTCTCCATCCTTTATTAATTTACTGAAAGGCTGGAGGAAAATGGTGCAGTCTAGTGATGATTATGTAGAGGCCAAATCCAGGTGGGAGACTGTAGAAATGCATGGCATCAGAACCTGTAGTGTGTGAGGGTAAAGATAGATGTGCCGGTGGGGGGGGAATGAAATATTGTGACAGGAGGCATGCATCTCGACGGAGGCTGAGGGAACTGGTGATTCTGTTTGGTGGAGGACACCTGGACTTTATTCTGAATTATCCATTATAACCATTTTGTAGGTTATCACAATAAAACTTTAGGATTATTTTAATTTCCTACCAAGTTTTAGAGTTCATAAATCAATCATATGTGTGTACTTATGAAAGTGTTCAGTGATCTGCTTTGTTAAATTACTGATTACCTACAGTAAGCTCCATAGGGTATATCCTGTATTTTATTTTAGAACATTTGTTATGCCCTGTGGTGCAGTCTGTCACTTCTGTTCCTGAGCAGTTTGCTGTTTGGAGTGCTCAGAGACTCTGCTCCCTTTGGAGAGTGTGTGGGAGTACTGCTAAATTACACACACACCTCCCAGGCTTCCCAGTGCTGCTTGTCCCTAATGATCTGCTTTGTTCAGGTACTTCTGAATCTCACCAAGCTTAGAAAGAAATGTTTTGATAGAGATAGTGAGACTTGTCATTGTCAGCCTCGCTAATGCGTCTCATTTGTAATTTCCTCTCCTTCTCCCCCCCCCCCCTTCTCTTTAAATTTAATTTTCAGGTTTGATTTGGCAAATTGTAATTTGAATGATGAATTTATTAACAAGATGAAGCCTCATCACATTCCTGACGTGGTAAGGCGAATGATTTCCCCTAGGTGGCGCCCTATGGTTGGGATATGTGATGTGTAATGTTGTTGAATGCAATATAAATATGATATTACTGCTAGTGTCAGGGTTATGGATGCTGCTTTATGTACTCTCCTGTCACTTCTGAGATCCACTAAGTTACTAAGCTCCTGTGAAATCTCCTGAAAATGTCTTGATCTTAATATAAACTATACATTATGGGCCCAACACCTTTTTTGCAAGCTATGTACAGTATGTTTTACATTATAGAGTAATTTAACCCCTTCAGCTTGAAGGACAAATGCAACTCTAGAAAAGTTGGCAAATAAGAGGTAAATTAAGGTTTAGCAGTGCATTTCCTATCATTTGAAACCTATTTATTTTCGAATTTGGCATAACCTATATCTCATGCTTTCACTTGCGCTACCCCTACTATAGATTGGATTGGTGATAAAGAATGTGTAAAGCAGGGGTGGGCAACCAGTCAGAGGCAAAGAGCCAGAAAAGATCTGTAGTCAAGACCAAGAGCCACTATCATGCGCGCGCCGAAGGCTAGTTTTCACAAAGCCACACCCCATTTTTGTGTGCGCACCTTTCGGTATGACGTTTGTAGAAGTATGACCTCATATCATAACCCCGTTTTCTCTAACGTCCTAAGTGGATGCTGGGGACTCCGTAAGGACCATGGGGAATAGCGGCTCCGCAGGAGACTGGGCACATCTAAAGAAAGCTTTAGGACTATCTGGTGTGCACTGGCTCCTCCCCCTATGACCCTCCTCCAAGCCTCAGTTAGATCTCTGTGCCCGAACGAGAAGGGTGCACACTAGGGGCTCTCCTGAGCTTCTTAGTGAAAGTTTTAGATTAGGTTTTTTATTTTCAGTGAGACCTGCTGGCAACAGGCTCACTGCATCGAGGGACTAAGGGGAGAAGAAGCGAACTCACCTGCGTGCAGAGTGGATTGGGCTTCTTAGGCTACTGGACATTAGCTCCAGAGGGACGATCACAGGCCCAGCTTGGATGGGTCCCAGAGCCGCGCCGCCGCCCCCCTTACAGAGCCAGAAGGCAGAAGAGGTCCGGAAAATCGGCGGCAGAAGACGTCCTGTCTTCAACAAGGTAGCGCACAGCACTGCAGCTGTGCGCCATTGCTCTCAGCACACTTCACACTTCGGTCACTGAGGGTGCAGGGCGCTGGGGGGGGGGCGCCCTGAGACGCAATAAAAACACCTTGGATGGCAAAAAAATGCATCACATATAGCTCCTGGGCTATATGGATGCATTTAACCCCTGCCAGAATCCATAAAAAAGCAGGAGAAAAGTCAGCGAAAAAGGGGCGGAGCCTATCTCCTCAGCACACTGGCGCCATTTTCCCTCACAGCTCCGTTGGAGGGAAGCTCCCTGTCTCTCCCCTGCAGTCACTACACTACAGAAAGGGTTAAAAAAAGAGAGGGGGGCACTAATTAGGGGCAGTATTAACTATACAGCAGCTATAAGGGGAAAAACACTTATATAAGGTTATCCCTGTATATATATAGCGCTCTGGTGTGTGCTGGCAAACTCTCCCTCTGTCTCCCCAAAGGGCTAGTGGGGTCCTGTCCTCTATCAGAGCATTCCCTGTGTGTGTGCTGTGTGTCGGTACGTTTGTGTCGACATGTATGAGGAGAAAAATGATGTGGAGACGGAGCAGATTGCCTGTAATAGTGATGTCACCCCCTAGGGGGTCGACACCTGAGTGGATGAACTGTTGGAAGGAATTACGTGACAGTGTCAGCTCTGTATAAAAGACAGTGGTTGACATGAGACAGCCGGCTACTCAGCTTGTGCCTGTCCAGACGTCTCATAGGCCGTCAGGGGCTCTAAAGCGCCCGTTACCTCAGATGGCAGATATAGACGCCGACACGGATACTGACTCCAGTGTCGACGGTGAAGAGACGAATGTGACTTCCAGTAGGGCCACACGTTACATGATTGAGGCAATGAAAAATGTTTTACACATTTCTGATAATACGAGTACCACCAAAAAAGGGGTATTATGTTCGGTGAGGAAAAACTACCTGTAGTTTTCCTGAATCTGAGAAATTAAATGAGGTGTGTGATGATGCGTGGTTTTCCCCCGATAACAACTGATAATTTCTAAAATGTTATTGGCATTATATCCTTTCCCGCCAGAGGTTAGGGTGCGTTGGGAAACACCCCCTAGGGTGGATAAAGCGCTCACACGCTTGTAAGAACAAGGGCTCTACCCTCTCCTGAGATGGCCGCCCTTAAGGATCCTGCTGATAGAAAGCAGGAGGGCATCCTAAAAGGTATTTACACACATACTGGTGTTATACTGCGACCAGCAATCGCCTCAGCCTGGATGTGCAGTGCTGGGTTGGCGTGGTCGGATTCCCTGACTGAAAATATTGATACCCTAGATAGGGACAGTATATTTTTGCCTATAGAGCATTTAAAAGATGCATTTTTATATATGCGTGATGCACAGCGGAATATTTGCCGACTGGCATCAAGTCTAAGCGCGTTGTCCATTTCTACCAGTAGAGGGTTATGGACACGTCAGTGGTCAGGTGATGCGTATTCCAAACGGCATTTGGAAGTATTGCTTTATTAAGGGAGGAGTTATTTGGCGTCGGTCTTTCAGACCTGGTGGCCACGGCAACAGCTGGGAATTCCACGTTTGTACCCCAGGTCGCCTCTCAACATGAGAAGACGCCGTATTATCAGGCGCAGTCTTTTCGTGGACAAGCGGGCAAAAGGTTCCTCATTTCTGCCCCGTGACAGAGGGAGAGGAAAAAGGCTGCAGAAATCAGCCAGTTCCCAGGAACAGAAACCCTCTCCCGCCTCTGCCAAGCCCTCAGTATACGCTGGGGCTTTACAAGCAGAATCAGGCACGGTGGGGGGCCCGTCTCAATGAATTTCAGCGCGCAGTGGGCTCACTCGCAAGTAGACCCCTGGATCCTTCAGGTGATATCTCAGGGGTACAAATTAGAATTCGAGACGTCTCCCCCTCGCCGTTTCCTAAAGTCGGCTTTACCGATGTCTCCTTCTGACAGGGAGACAGTTTTGGAAGCCATTCACAAGCTGTATTCCCAGCAGGTGATAATCAAGATACCCCTCCTGCAACAGGGAACGGGGTATTATTCCACACTGTTGTGGTACCGAAGCCGGACGGCTCGGTGAGACCGATTCTAAATCTAAAATCTTTGAACACTTACGTACAGAGGTTCAAATTCAAGATTGAGTCACTCAGAGCAGTGATTGCGAACCTGGAAGAAGGGGACTACATGATGTCTCGGGACATCAAGGATGCTTACCTTCATGTCAAAATTTACCCTTCTCACCAAGGGTACCTCAGGTTTATGGTACAGAACTGTCACTATCAGTTCAGACGCTGCCGTATGGATGGTACACGGCACCCCGGGTCTTTACCAAGCTAATGGCCGAAATGATGATATTCCTTCGAAGGAAGTGAATTTTAGTTATCCCTTCCTTGGACAATTCCCTGATAAGGGTAAGATCCAGGGAACAGTTGGAGGTCGGTGTAGCACTATCTCAGGTAGTGTTGCGGCAGCACGATTGGATTCTCAATATTCCAAAATCGCACCTGGTTCCGACGACGTGTCTTCTGTTCCTAGGGATGATCCTGGACACAGTCCAGAAAAAGGTGTTTCTCCCGGAGGAGAAAGCCAGGGAGTTATCTGAGCTAGTCAGGAACCTCCTAAAACCGAGCCAAGTCTCAGTGCATCAATGCACAAGGGTTCTGGGTAAAATGGTGGCTTCCTACGAAGCAATCCCATTCGGCAGATTCCACGCAAGAACTTTCCAGTGGGACCTGCTGGACAAATGGTCCGGATCGCATCTTCAGATGCATCAGCGGATAACCCTGTCACCAAGGACAAGGGTGTCCCTCCTGTGGTGGTTGCAGAGTGCTCATCTTCTAGAGGGCCGCAGATTAGGCATTCAGGACTGGGTCCTGGTGACCACGGATGCCAGCCTGCGAGGCTGGGGAGCAGTCACACAGGGAAGGAATATCCAGGGCTTATGGTCAAGCCTGGAGACATCACTTCACATAAATATCCTGAAGCTAAGGGACATTTACAATGCTCTAAGCTTAGCAAGACCTCTGCTTCAAGGTCAGCCGGTGTTGATCCAGTCGGACAACATCACGGCAGTCACCCACGTAAACAGACAGGGTGGCACAAGAAGCAGGAGGGCAATGGCAGAAGCTGCAAGGATTCTTCGCTGGGCGGAAAATCATGTGATAGCACTGTCAGCAGTATTCATTCCGGGAGTGGACAACTGGGAAGCAGACTTCCTCAGCACGACCTCCACCCGGGAGAGTGGGGACTTCACCCAGAAGTCTTCCACATGATTAAAAACTCGACCGGTATTGCGCCAGGTCCAGGGACCCTCAGGCAATAAGCTGTAGACGCTCTGGTAACACCGTGGGTGTACCAGTCAGGGTATGTGTTCCCTCCTCTGCCTCTCATACCCAAGGTACTGAGATTGATAAGATGGAGAGGAGTAAGCACTATATTCGTGGTTCCGGATTGGCCAAGAAGGACTTGGTAACCGGAACTTCAAGAGATGCTCACGGAGGATCCGTGGCCTCTACCTCTAAGAAGGGACCTGCTCCAGCAAGGACCCTGTCTGTTCCAAGACTTACCGCGGCTGCGTTTGACGGCATGGCGGTTGAACGCCGGATCCTGAAGGAAAAAAGGCATTCCGGATGAAGTCATCCCTATCCTGATCAAAGCCAGGAAGGATGTAACCGCAAAAACATTATCACCGCAATTGGCGAAAATATGTTGCGTGGTGCGAGGCCAGTAAGGCCCGACGGAGGAAATTCAACTGTGTCGATTCCTACATTTCCTGCAAACAGGAGTGTCTATGGGCCTGAAATTGGGGTCCATTAAGGTTCAAATTTCGGCCCTGTCAATTTTCTTCCAAAAAGAACTAGCTTCAGTCCCTGAAGTTCAGACGTTTGTAAAAGGGGTACTGCATATACAGCCTCCTTTTGTGCCTCCAGTGGCACTTTGGGATCTCAATGTAGTTTTGGGTTCCAAAAGTCACATTGGTTTGAACCACTTAAATCTGTGGAGTTAAAATATCTCACATGGAAAGTGGTCATGCTGTTGGCCCTGGCCTGGGCCAGGCGCGTGTCAGAATTGGCTGCTTTATCCTGAAAAAGCCCTTATCTGATTTTCCATTCGGACAGGGCGGAATTGAGGACTCGTCCTCAGTTTCTCCCCAAGGTGGTTTCAGCGTCTCACCTGAACCAACCTATTGGTGGTGCCTGCGGCTACTAGGGACTTGGAGGCCTCCAAGTTGCTAGACGTTGTCAGTGCCCTGAAAATATATGTTTCCAGGACGGCTGGAGTCAGGAAATCTGACTCGCTGTTTATCCTGTGTGCACCCAACAAGCTGGGTGCTCCTGCTTCTAAGCAGACTATTGCTCGTTGGATTTGTAGTACAATTCAGCTTGCACATTCTGTGGCAGGCCTGCCACAGCCAAAAATCTGTAAATGCCCACTCCACAAGGAAGGTGGGCTCATCTTGGGCGGCTGCCCGAGGGGTCTCGGCTTTACAACTTTGCCGAGCAGCTACTTGGTCAGGAGCAAATACGTTTGTAAAATTCTACAAAATTGATATCCTGGCTGAGGAGGACCTGGAGTTCTCTCATTTGGTGCTGCAGAGTCATCCGCACTCTCCCGCCCGTTTGGGAGCTTTGGTATAATCCCCATGGTCCTTACGGAGTCCCCAGCATCCACTTAGGACGTTAGAGAAAATAAGAATTTACTTACCGATAATTCTATTTCTCATAGTCCGTAGTGGATGCTGGGCGCCCATCCCAAGTGCGGATTGTCTGCAATACTTGTACATAGTTATTGTTACAAAAATCGGGTTATTATTGTTGTGAGCCATCTTTCAGAGGCTCCTCTGTTATCATGCTGTTAACTGGGTTCAGATCACAGGTTATACGGTGTGATTGGTGTGGCTGGTATGAGTCTTACCCGGGATTCAAAATCCTTCCTTATTGTGTACGCTCGTCCGGGCACAGTATCCTAACTGAGGCTTGGAGGAGGGTCATAGGGGGAGGAGCCAGTGCACACCAGATAGTCCTAAAGCTTTCTTTAGATGTGCCCAGTCTCCTGCGGAGCCGCTATTCCCCATGGTCCTTACGGAGTCCCCAGCATCCACTACGGACTATGAGAAATAGAATTATCGGTAAGTAAATTCTTATTTTTCGTCATGTTGTACAGTGCCAGATACATATAATGCCCCAGTACAGTGCCACATACATATAAAAACGCCCAAAAATGGGTGCCTCCACAGTGCCAGATACATATATCCCCCCAATGCCAGATACACGTCCCCAGTGCCAAATACATATGCCCCCACAGTACTGTGTATAGAAAAAGAAAGTATAATACCACTAAAAGAACAGCATGGGTAATTGGAGAATCTAGAGAAAAGCAGATTTATCTGACGTGTTAATTTAATCTGTTTTTAGAAAGGATGAAGCAATCATAGGAAAGACTGAGTTTGGAGAGAAAAAGATGAGGTTCCATGTAGAGAAATGTATGGTAATACTTGTGAGAAGTGCGTTCAAAAAGATGTCGAGTGTACTAGTAGCCAGTGATTGGAGTGGCAGCAGACAGTGTACGCCTCTGCAACAAGAGCTAATTCAATTAAAGTATTTCTATAGGGGACATAGCAAATGTGTCTGCTTTATGTAATTATCTTATTAGACCATATCATAAATATGGGATATAGCTTAGAAATCTGGAAATTTTAATATAATGGCAGGGGGTCTTGGGGCTGCCCCAGGCCTCCAAAAGCCTTAGGTATTGTTAAAATATGCAATTCATTTTAGATGCTTTTCAGCGCTGTATAATATATATTATATGATATAAGGCTATTCACCATATTTTCATTTGACCTCAAAGTCTCAAATGTTCCTATATTATACACGGACAGAGACAACATTCCCATAGACCTCTAGTTTTTTTTTTTTTTTTTATATGTAATTAACACTATGGTCACATTGAAAGTGAACTGAACTTTGGATGAACTCTTTCGTCTGAGCCTGCACAACGCATGTGTGAGGTTCTAGCATGTGCCCTGGTTGGTCAGCAATAGCTTAGCCCGCAAATTCCTACCCCCCATCTGATGGTGTTCAAGGTGCAGGGCAGATTACTCCAGGGGCTGGCTGTCTTTATAGAGGGTCCGTGGTATATAAGAAGAACTGGCGTTGGCGAGAGGAAGGCTGCTGAAAGATTCTAACCTACTGAGGAAAGATGACCTAGCCGGCGGGACTCCTGGCACATTAAAAAATCCCAGTTACCAGGACGAAGTACTGAGGATCAGAGCAGGATCCTGAGATACTGTAGTGGACGGATCCCATTCACAGCCCCAGGAAAGAATCCAGGAGATTGGCCTTGAAGACCCGGTGCTGAGGACGTGACGAAGACCCCTTTCAACACTCGGTCATCCTTGGAGTAGGCCGACTTAAGAGGAGTCATCGGAGCGGATACCGGGGACTGTGGAGAAGACCAAGGAGCGCAGAGGAAGTGGCTTAAGTTGGCACTTTAGCGGAGTATCCCCTGATGTTCCCTTCAAGTAACGACCTTTAGTGAGAGAGCAGGCACTGTGGACGACACCCCTGTCCTGGCGAATGCACCTGTCTCTGGGGGACCCTGTTGGCCGGTCTACCTTCTCTCAGCAGGTCAGAGTTTTCAGCAGTGCTTTCTCCTCGCATATTGCCCCACTTCGACCTCTGATTTTAGTTAAGTAAGAGATGTGACCTAACCTTTTACACTCAGAACTGTACAGGTGTCAGCACCTTAGAAAGTAGAGCATATGAAAAGGACGTAGAGCAGGTAGTGGACATAGAAGAAGCTGAACACTGTGCATAATACAGAATAGGAAAATTATATAACAGGTGTTATATGGAGCATAGATGAGGCAAGATACAACAATGCTAAGGTGGATGAGGTTGGAGTAGACGAGAAGATGAGGAAGGAGGCCCCTGCTCATGATAGGTTATAGTTTGTCATGATTATAATGAGCAAAAATAGCAGTTAAGGTGTTCAATCCAAGGAATTACTCATATTACCATGTGTTGGGACAGGAAGGAATTATTTCTAAACTTTCAGATGCTTCTGGGGATTTGTGTTGCCTTCCTCTAGAGCAACGCACCTACAATTTCTAAAGGGTTGAACTTGATGGATACTTTGTCGGAAGCAAAGCAGGCAGTGCAGAGAATGCTAGTCCACCCGCCCTTATCCCTTCCAGGGGATGGTGCATCTAATGGAGAACCCAACCCTTTTTGCTTTGTGTGCAGGTTACATAAGATACCCAAGGATAGCTTGTAAGTGTACTGCTTTAAGATTCAGCCCATACATGATTGTGCATTTATGTATCCATCTTTGGCTTGTGTGGTGACAGGACCAAAACTTTTGATTTTACTCTATTCTCAGTGACCTCTGCCATGAATCAAAACAAATCTGTTGCAGTGTGAGCAGAACTTGTTTATAGTTTGCCTTCAATGGCTGTTTGTTCTGATCTGTCGTGCAGGTTCTAATCAAGAAGAGTTATGATCGGACAAGGCGGCAGCGACGGAGAAACTGGAAACTGAAGGAGTTGGAAAGAGATAGGGAAGGCATGGACACAGATGACGAAAGGTCTGTACATTTAATAATCATCCACCGAAGATCCTAATTGTGCGGTCAATATGCTTATTGTATGTATCTTGGCATACATAGAGTAGTAACCGTACGCAATGTGTTCCCAATTTGAAATTGATACATAAGCAGAGGTTCTTTTGGGAAAATAGATTGGGCCCTAGCTTTCAGTAGCTGTCTATCATCTTTACTGCACATTAAAGCCTGTATCAGAATCTCTCCTATAAACAAAGAGTAATTAATACATTAATAGATCACACAGTCAGTTTGGGCTGGATCTGCTCCTATGTCCTGTGAACATAGGAAAGGAATAGGCTATTTTTTTTCTTTATTTTTTACTTATAACTTAGTAGCAGTGTTTGGAAGGTAAAAATATATATTCAGATAAAAATATCAAGAAAACTAACACATGGTTGTGATTCTAAGCTTACATCCCAGTAATTGTGCATTAATAGTTGGATGTGCTTTAGACTGTAAATTGAATACATACGCTCAATAAAGTGGCAGTCATCATCATTCTTCTTTTGCAATATCTGACATTAATAAATCCGTGTTGAAGGGGATTTTGTCTACTCCGGTGACCTTTTATAATCTGAAGGTTAGTTTTGCAGGCTCTTCAGTGCATTCCGTATCTTGTGTAGTATCAATGTTTAGATAACAGAACAAATGAAAACAAATGGCTTTGAAGTGGCTTGTTCACATGAAATATAGCACTTTCTGTTGACCTAAATGTGTGTTTTTTTAGCCATTATTTATATTTTATTCTTTTTGTTTTTGCAGATTGTAGAAAAAAACCGATTACGGTTGTCACTGTATCATTATTATTTGTCGTGCATTCTAATGATCTGCGCTGTGGCTTAGTGCGTTCCTCACTGTCTAAGCTGCAATAAAGGGATATTAATTAACTGTAGTTGTGTCTACTGGGGTGGTTGGAACTTGTAAAAGATCCTGCTAGCTATAGTCTAGAGCAGTGGTTTTAGACCGTTGTGCTGCGGCACACTAGGGTGCCGCAAGCGGTCTCTAGGTGTGCCGCCGCCCGCCAGGGAGATCCGCTGCCGCTAGCCAAAGAGACCAGCCACCGCCACCCGCTGCACTCAATGGCCGGCTCGGGCAGTGCTGTGCACTTCCGTGAGCGGCCTGTGACCTAATAGTGACTAATAGGTCACGCAGGCCACGTTGCATTCCTGCCTGGAGTGCCCGCCCTTCCACTGGCCAGTGCTGCTCCTCCATCCGTGCTGCCTTCTCAGCACTCATCACAGCTGCAGGTGTGTGTGTGTGTATGTATATATATATATATATATATATATATATATATATATATTGAGTTACTGTAGGTGTTTGGAATCAAGTGCAAGCAATGCTTGAAAATACTGGGGGGGGGGGGTTGCAGTGAGTGGAATTATGATGCGAGTGGAATTATTATTGGGGCAGTGAGTGGAATTATTATGGGGGGCAGTGAGTGGAATTATTATGGGGGGCAGTGAGTGGAATTATTATTGGGGGCAGGGAGTGGAATTGTTATGGGGGCAGGGAATGGAATTACTATGTTAGGCAGTGAGTGGAATTACTATGTGGGGCAGTGAGTGGAATTTTGGGAGGCAGTGAGTGGAATTACTATGGGGGCAATGTGTGGAATTACTGGGGGGACAGTGGGGCAGATGTGTTAACCTGGAGAAGGCATAAGGAATTGATAAACCAGTGATAAGTGCAAGGTGATAAACGCACCAGCCAATCAGCTCCAATATGTAAATTAACAGTTAGGAGCTGATTGGCTGGTGCGTTTATCAGCTTGCATTTATCACTGGTCTATCACTTACTTATTCCATCTCCAGGCTTAATACATCTGCCCCAGTGTGTGGTGGAATTACTGGGGGAAAAGTGTGTGGCATTATTATAAAATTGATATGTTTTACCGACAAACGGGATGCTGGCTGTCAGTATACCGACAGTGGCGTCCCGACTGTCGGAATCTCGGCAGCGAGTACCCTCGCGGGCTCGCTGCGCTCACCACACTTCAAGCCCGGTAGCTCGCCACAGGTTTTATTCCCACTCAGTTTGTGGTGTGGACCCACCAACGGAGTGGGAGACCCACCAACGGAGTGGGAATACCCTGCAGAGGTTGGGATTCCACTTTTTCCACTTTCACTGGCTGTCGGGATTCCGGCGTCAGTCTCCTGAATGCCGGAATCCCGACAGCCGGTCTTTTAACTGCATCCCATTATTAGAAATCTGTGGGGGTGAAAGCATTTTTTTTTTATTACCGCAGAGCCCAATGAGTTTGAATTACTTTGGGGCCAATGTGTTTGTGCTACTGTGGTGGCAAGTGTGTTTGTTTAATTACTATGGGGACAAATGTTTTTTTTCCCCCTGGGGCACTGGTGGTATGCCTTGGCAATTTTAAAGTCTTGCCGGTGTGCCGCGAGTTGAAAAAGGTTGAAAATCACTGGTCTAGAAATTTCATCTCTCTTGGTCTCCCATTTAAGACTTTTTTGTTTTCCAGGAGTTCCAGGCATAATGGCCTTAATTTTAGAAGATGGGCTAAACCCACTTCAAAAGTTTAATACCCCGTTCACACTGCACCAAAAACCCGGTATCGACTCTGTATTTTGCCGGGTCGACACGGGTCACAGTGCAGTGTGAATGGGTCACTGCTGAATTCCCGGGTCGCCTGACTCGGTAATTCAATCTGGGTATAAAGAAGGGTTATTCCCGGGTAATTACCGACCGGGCACCCGTTCACAGTATAGGGAGAGGTGGCACTGGAGATGTCATCTCCAGCGCCGCCTCCGCCAACGATGCCGCCTCTGGCCCCGCCCCCGGTTGGCAACCCGACAAGGCATATTGTCGGGCCGGGAAGCTCACCCCGTCCACATTGCACAGGTCCAATGCCGGGTCACACCCGGAAAGCACCCGTATCCAATTCCCAGGTGTGACCCGGCAATGGCAGTGTGAACGGGGTATAATTAAACTGATCAGATAAGATTTAAGGTATCATAATTACAGAGGGCTCTTGTGTTAACTATCCAGCTACATTTTGTTTTGTTTTGCTCCTAGAAATGTTTGTTACCATGTATAGTTAGTTTTTTTTTTTTTTTTTTTCCTTTCTCTCCTTCCTTGTTCCTTATTATCGATACAAGTCCACTGCCACTGTTTTAAATGCTAGGGTTGTATTCTATCTATTTGCGTACAGATGTGTCTTACATCCTTGCTGCAGTCACACTAAACAGCTCTTGAAGTCACGCCATGCAGAGTAATGAATTAGGACGCACAAGCAGCTTCTGGTGATTACATTGATATGTAGCATGCCTATATTGTGTGTGTAATTGCGTCTCTATCTGCATCCCAAATGCCACTGTAGCAGAGCAATAGTTGCAGTCACACACACAATATACGCATGCTGCAGGAGCTGCTTGTGCTTCTTATTACATTACTTTGCATCTAAGATGCATTTTCGCGGTAAAAACACAAAAAAGACGCTTGGCATTACTGAGTCACACGGCACTTGCGCGTTCTATGTAACGCGACTTGTAGCGCACGGAGCAAAGATGTATTAGGACACATCTGTATATCATTTTATTTAAGGCAATGGTTCCCAAACATTGCATATGAGGTACATTCTGATGCTTGATATCTACAGACTGATTCTGGGTTGGAGACAAAGGTACATACTGTATGTGTCCTCATACATCCAGCCTTAATACACCATGCAGCGCCAGATGCCTGGCGTGAGTGAGGCATCCTGTGCAACTCTGCTAACGTCAGGTGTTTTTTTTCCTGAAAACGTGTCTTAGTCGCAGCGCAATGTGACTAGGGCGCATGAGGAGACTGTGCTGATTAATGTGATATGACGCTTGTGCATTGTGTGTGACTGAGACTGTATACAGAGCAGAGCAGAACTTGTATTGGAAAAAAGCTTCTGCTGCTACATTGTAGCACTTTGTGTACAGATTCAGAGACTCAGTTGCACACATGTACAAGTGGCATATATCAAATTAATCAGCACGTCCTCATGCGACCTGGCATGTCAAGAGGGGCTGTTTGGCGTGACTGCAGCACAGCTTTGGGCAGCTGTGGCAGCCTGATTTACTACCTTCTGCTAATGTGGGGTTCCGCAGGACTAATGGTAGGGGTTTGTGTGTCTGCATAGAAACGTGCTGCCATCTGGCATAAATGTCATCATTCGTATCTGCACTAGCCCCATGCTAGGCGCCAGAGTTCCGTCAGAAACGGGCTTCCTTCCCCTGCATGCGCTATTTAGAATCGCGCAGCACTTTTGATACATGCCCGTGACACTCACAGAAGACAATTCCGTGCGCTTGAATTGTTGCTGTCCGATTTTATGGAAAGACCGATCTGGCCAAGTTTACGGAGATGCGCAAAAAGGCCCTGTCATTTTATGTTCATGGTTTTATCTTTACCCACGTTGTACAGCCAAACAAGAATAATTTTATCCTTTCTAGGCTTCTCCTTTTTTATGTATTTTCAAGTCCCCAGAGATGATGAATACATTTTATTTCACTTACTGGAAAATCCTCTTTCGTCTAGCCAATTCAAGTCAGAGCTTTAAACCCTCCCTTCTTGTCACCATGGCCACTGGCATCGTTGTTTTGCTGTGTGCAGTTAGCTGAAACAAGTTCTGCTGACTGTCTCCGGAGTAGAGGAATCCCGCACTGGAGTGAGCATAGTGCTGTCTGATAGCTGCTGTACTTGAAAGGCAAACTTGTTTTTCAAACTATAGCTTATTCCAGGGCCCTCTTTTTCTACACATAAATGTAGGGAGCTGATGTGTGCTGGGCGGCAGAGCCATTTGTACAGGACAGAACCTAATTTTTGGCTAAAGCATTTCATTTTCTCCTGCCCCTTCTGGAAGGAAGAATCTATGTCTCGCTTGTATTGACATTACAATAAGTAGAATGGAATTTACAGATAATGCTGATAATGGTCAGATAAAGTACTTTACAGACATTTTATCTGACAACCGGTAGCCCAGCGGCTATCAGGGGCATAGAGTCTGAGAGATCTCGCAATGGTTACCAACAGGGGAAATGTCAGTTGGGCCACCGTGGCAGGGCATACAGTGGACATGCAACTCCAATAGTACTGCATCAGACAGACGTGCTGGCCAATTGATATTTTGAGATTTGGTCATGCAAATAAACAGTACTCTGGGCTTTCCGCCGACACCAGGCCAATCGCCGGGATAACTGTATAATTATCCCAGTGTAAGTTAAACAAAGTTATATGTGTTCATGGCAGGTGTAGCATGTTGTGCCGGCGGTCGGGATCCCAGCGCCCAGCATACCGGCACCGGGATCCCGGCGCCCAGCATACCGGTACCGGGATCCCGGCGCCCAGCATACCGGCACCGGGATCCCGACCACCGGCAGCTGGTCAAGCGCAAATGAGCCCCTTGCGGGCTCGCTGCGCTCGCCGTGCTGCAGGCATGGTGGCGCGCTATGTGGACACGGTGGCGCGCTATTTATTCTCCCTCCAGGGGGGTTGTGGACCACCAAGAGGGAGAATAGTTGTCGGTATGCCAGGTCTCGGGATCCCGGCGCTGGTATACTGAGCGCCAGGAACCCAACAGCCGGCATACTGAATACCACCCGCTCATGGCAATGCAGGTATTACAGAGGAAATAAATTCATGTGTTTCTGTAAACTTGGCTTAATTATGTCTTCTGATATATTTTCCAGACAATACCAAGATTTCCTTGAAGATCTCGAGGAAGATGAACTTATACGGAAAAATGTGAACATCTACAAAAGTAAGGATGTGTAAAGTACCTAGAATGTTGTTTTCCAATGTAACGGCAGTAGATGTAACTGCGTCCTTTACAAACTAACGAATATTAACTATTTATAGTGTTGTATTCATGTTTTCCCAGTGTATATTTTACAGTATACACCTAATGCAGTAACAGTAACCACTTCAGCATTAGAATGGGAAGTATCTTTCTGATGTGTGATGTCACATTAAAGATTTGCCATTTGCAGGACAGGGGATTGCAGAGTTGACTTGGATCACATCTCAGCTGCCATGTATTTTTCTTAAATACAAAGCTGACTGCATATAGCTGGTCTGCCCGTGTCACTATGATCATCATAAGCTCTGCACACTCACAAGCAGACTTAGAAAACAATGCATCAATTTCAAACCATTGTCTCCAGTTACTTAAAATGTACTTGTCTTGCAGTTCTGAAAAATCAAACAGGAGTAGCACAGTGTACAGTTGTTGGCACGCGGAGAGAAAACTGAAAGTTAAAAGCTGTTAAAAATGACATGATGCGAAAACTTTTTTTACATTCCCGAAAACCATTTATTAATATTATTTATTACCAGTTATCTATATAGCGCACACATATTCCGCAGCGCTTTACAGAGAACATTTTGGCCATTCACATCAGTCCCTGTCCCATTGGAGCGTAGTCTATGGGGGTCATTCAGATCTGATCGCTAGGCAGCAATTTTTGCTGTCCTGCGATCAGATAGTTTCCTCCTACAAGGGGAGTGTATTTTCGCTGCGCGATTGTGCGATCGCATGTGTAGCAGAGGTGCACAAACTGATTTTGTGCAGTCCCTGCGCAACCCAGGACTTACGATCACAGCCTGTTCGGGACCGGATTTTACATCAGACAACCTCCCTAAAAACGCTTGATCCCGCCTGCGTTTTCCCAGACACACCCTGAAAACGGTCAGTTGCCACCCACAAACGGACTCTTCCTGTCAATCTCCTTGCGAACGCCCGTGCGAATGGATCCTTCGCACAATCCCATCGCTGACCGGTGATCCCCGTTGCAGCCGTCCATTGCGCCTGCGCATTGTGGTGTATACGCACTTTGGATCTGACCGCTCGCTATGCGAAAACGTACAGCAGCAATCAGATCTGAATGACCCGTTATATTCCCTATCACACGCACACACATTCGCGCTAGGGTTAATTTTGTTAGGAGCCAATAAACCTACCAGTATATTTTTGGATTGTGGGAGGAAACTGGAGTACCCAGAGGAAACCCAAGCTAGCATGGGGTGAATATACAAACTCCACACAGTTAGGGCCATGGTGTGAATTAGACCCATGACTTCAGTGCTGTGAGGCAGTAATGCTAACCAACCATTACACCATTACACCATTCGTGCTGCTCAATAGATTACTGTGGTCACTTTGATGAGGATATACTATGTGCTACAGTGGTTGTGCTCGTGTAATCCCTTAACAGATCCTGGGAGACTCTTCGATATATACAGCCATTAATGACAGCTCAGCTCCCCCTTATATTTTCGGAGGCCCAGTTATAATGCAGCCAGCCAGTGGCCACACCCTCTGTCAGATCTTAGTCCTGTATACTCATGTTTTTAAGTCAGTTTAGTCATCATTTAGCCACCCACGCTGATGCATTCATACTGATCAGCTCCAACAACTGGATCAAGGTCCAGATCTTTAATAATTAGGTGAATAGGTTGGACACGAGCTGTGTGGAACACTTCGGACGTAACCTACATCTGTTAATGTGCTTGGAAGATGACTGGACACTGGCCAACACTAACTAGAGTTACCAACATGCCGATAATGATCTGACCTATATTGCTCAGTCCATTATCTACATGCTGCTATTTCAGACTCGTTGCCTCATGTATTTGACCTCAACGCATAGTATGTGTGGCCAGTGTGCAAAGTGCATGCTGCACTGATTTATTTTTTTGACATCATGGTAAGTAAACAAGTAAATTATCTCTAACATCACAAGCATTTGAATTCTATTGAAAGTGGGAAGTAATTCTTGTGTATCTGTTAAATCCTCATTCCTTTTTTTAGAGCAGACAGAAGCTTAGAAATACTGCACAATCTGCTTTATGCTCTGTGTGGTGTTTGTTCTTTTTTGGTCTCGTCCAATGTAGACCTCATGCTGGCTTTTTCTCTTCCAGAGGCTGACATTGCGGTGGAGAGTGACACTGATGAGGAGGGTGCACCTAGAATCAGCCTGGCAGAGATGTTAGAAGATCTGCACATTTCTCATGATGCCACAGGTGGGGAGGGGACAGAAATGCTGACAGAATAAATTTGCTTCAAAGCGTCCTGCTGGTGTGTTCTAGTGAAGAGGATTTAAAATGTGTCCAATTTAATTTTGAACTATCTAAAACGTGCGCTCATACATATTTCTCTCTGAACTTGGATTACCATACACTAAGCTCTTGTGTGTTTTGCCTTCCAACTGCCAGATATTAAAATAACAAATGTTTAAGCTGTTTGGATTTTTCTTTTCTTGTTATGTTGACATCTTTTAAAGAGCTGGTGAATACAGAACACATTGCAGGTGTCGCAGGGCAGATCACTGGAAAAGAGAGAAAAAAAAAATCTGTATTGTAAAGAAGCACATCACATAAACTCATAAGCACAATGTTGGGGGAATGTGGAAGCTGTGTTTAGCGCACTCACCACTTTGATCAGCACATAGTCAGATTTTTTATTACACATTGCCATGTGTATTTCACAGGAATAAAAACACAAGAAAGGAATCCCAGCTGTTAGTGAAAACTGAAAGATATACCATACTATGCCTGTAAACTGGGAGGCGCATGGATTATCCAGGTTCTGTGGCTTATTAAAACCAGGTGAAATGCAGGCTTGAAGCTAGCCAGCCATAGAACCTGTGTAATTTGTGAGTGTCCCGGTTTAAAGGAACAGTATGGTACGTCTATCTCCACACGCGCGCGCACACACACACACGCTTATATACAGTGTATATACCATGTGTAATATGATATACAGATGTGTCCTCTTACATCTTTGCTCCGTGTGCTACAAGTCACGTTACACAGTGAGTGTTGTATGACTCTTTAGTGTCGAGCATAATTTTTTAAATTTTTAGATGCAAAGTAGTGTAATAGGATACACAAGCAGCTTCTGCTGATTACATTGATATGCAGCATGCCTATAATCTGTGTGTGACTGCCACTGCATTTGTTTACAAAATGCTATGCTACAGTGTTTTCATGGAAAACACTGAAACATGCAGTTTTTGGATGCAGGTAGAGCTGCAATTACACACACAATATAGGCATGCTGGATATCATTATAATCAGCAGAAGCTGCGTGTGCGTCTGTTTAAATTACTCTGCACATTTTTGCGAAAAACCTGCAAAAAAGATGCTCGTCGCTACAGAATCCCACCACGGCATAGCGCGACTTCAAGGGCTGTTTAGTGTGACTGCAACAAGGTTGTAAGAGGACATATCTGGAGTTTAGCTGAACAGAGCAGAATTCTCCCATTTACTGTGTAAGTAATTACAGGTTGCGGACACGCACATAACCCAACAGTTCACACATAGCTGAAAATTTCCAGTGGGATTTGGAGTAAACATTTACTGACAGATAAAATTACATCCTGGGTCAGTAAGGCTCCACTTATTAACTGTCCGCTGCCAAATATCACTGATTTGGGAAACTGTGTCGTAGATTTATATGAGGATAATACATTTTTTTGTGGTATGATTTTGTGCCCACCATTTCAGCTTCCTTTTTCCTTGATTCAGTACAGTGTAATTATTGGGAAAAATGAGTTTGCAGTCATTTGGATTTGATCAGAAACTAACACTTCTCTTTCTCTACGGCAAACTCCTCTGTAGTTATTGAGGTGATCTATTTGTTGTAATGTTCTCATCTGAAAGGCGCTGTTTCAGCTTTAAACCACTGACAGTTTAACCTGCTTTGCAAAAGACAGATGTGATTTAAGGTTATGGATCTATCAATCGATGAACTTAGGGTTTCATGACCCATAACGCTGCTTCTCAGCACTTATTAAATCTCTCACTGACAGTCAATGGGTTCAAGAGCAGGAAATTTCATGGTCAGACATCTCACGTGCCACAAGATGGCAGTAGCGCTTAGTATTTGACATATTCAAGTGAATCTTACTCTGTTGCATCCCTTTTTAATTATAGATAGGTCTCTGTTCTGCCACTATCAACTTCTTCGCAAACTCCCAAATGCTTCCCTTTGTGAATTATAATAAATGTCATGATTGCTTATTTACTTATTTTACATTGCAATGTATTTTTTCAATGCCACAAAACAAAGTTTGCTTCTACATCATACTATAGATAAGAGATTGCTTAGGGATAAAAATGAAGCTAATTATTGCATATATTCCAGTGCAGTCAAGTAAGGTAGACTATGAAAAATTACACCTGGCGTCTGCACAAATCCTCCTTTCCTTCTTGGCAGGAGCTATGACGGCATTATGGGAAATCAGTGATATTTGGCAGCGGACAGTTAATAAGTGGAGCCTTTCGGACCCAGGATGTAATTTTATCTGTCAGTAAATGTTTACTCCAAATCCCACTGGAAATCTTCAGCTATGTGTGAACTGTTGGGTTATGTGTTTGTGTCCGCAACCTGTAATTACTTACAGTAAATGGGAAAATTCTGCTCTGTTCAGCTAAATTGCAATTCACAGTATATTACATTATCCAAAAGATGTTTTGACTCTAGAAGTAGGAGCAGAGTGAGTTGGACCTGCAATTTGTTATCCCAGCAGATGGCGCCAACACCATATATATGCTGGGAGACTGGACTCTAAACATGATCATTTCTGGTTTTCTCAACCTCTCTACATATATATGTGTGTATGTGTGTATATATGTATATATATATATATATATATATATATATATATATATATATATATATATATATATATATATATATAGTTTTTAATCTTTGTTCTATATCCGGAGGTAGCGAGCTGAAATGCGCGTAAAGAGACTTTTTACGATCGCTCCCATTAGTTTAGTTGGGTTTAGGTGCTTTGCGCGCCTAAACCTGACTATACTGGGTGCAATCAGTGCGATAACGGGGACATTTGAATATCACCCCTCTATCTCCCATCACTTTAGACGGTAGATAGGGGGTGCGTGAAGATTTGAATTTCCCCCTTTATCTTCTGTTGGGAAAATAATTTGGTTTTAGGTACAATGACTACTTGCATTTACACATATACTATTATATAGTTATGTGGATCCCTTTGAGTGTACTTTTAATATACCATTGGTATGTATGGGCAGATTTTGCTTTTGCCTGTAAATGATCACCTGAGATTGGAAGCTGGATCTTTTGTTTTCCATGAAGTTTTTGGGGTTCATACTGAGAGCATGTCGATAGTCAGTATGCCGACATATTAGTAATGTTAGTTAAAACATTTTAACGGTTTATAATGCTGACACGGAATGCTTTAAATAGCATTACAACTGTTTTAGCATTCTACCGTCTGCATATTCACTGTCAGCATTTTAAATGTTAATGAAAAGTGTGTATATCCTACTTAGCATATTCCTGCCAATACTGGTGCTGTGGCTGCTCTCATTACCTATTGAGTAGGTATACAATCCCAACGGAAGGCTCTATGAATGTATGGAAACATATACCTATAGAAGACTCTATTGCGAAACACCGTAAATGTGTGTTGTCTGCTATTGTGTAGTTTCTGTGTTAAGTGACAGGTACTCTGGAAATGGCACATTCATGTTCTTCATACTGGATTGCATTGTAGACTGAAACATTAGGTTAAAATAGTTTCAGGCTGAAAACATTAGTTTCGAGTGTTTAAATATTTTCCCAATAAAAAAAAAATGGATTTATCCTGTTCATTAACAGCCAGGCAAATGATATTAATTATGGGATGATATGGTGTGCACATTAGCGAATACTTATGTCTAGAAATGATTATACCTCTGAGCGATGACTGCCGTGCACATGGCTCCAACTCCATGTGAAGGCTTTTCTACATGGGCTGCTTATGCAGATTCTTTTTCACTGCCTGTGAAAGTGAAGTTGTTTAAGGACCAGCTGTCATTGCTGAGAAGTGTCACCGTTACTATAGAAAAGGAATATGCAGTAACAATGATAGACTTTCCTCAACAGTCAATTAAAGTCTCTCAATATGAATGGAGAATCGCTCTGCATGCAAATGAGATCATAACAAGCAGCCATCTTCCATGGGAGTTGGATACTGGCACATGCAGCATTGGGTAATTGTGTGTAGCAAGTGCTGTTGGGGCTGAAATCTGACAGGGTGAACCTGAAGGAGTGGGTGGGGGCATTCCTGAATTCTGCATAAGTTTAAAGAATTGTTCTGCTGTCTGACAGAGCATTGAAGAATAGTACGCGTTCTCCTGAAAATAGCAGTGGTGACTATGCAGCAAAATGGCAATTGTAGTCTTTAATTATCAGTATCTTTACAAGCTTTGTTTTGTAAATGTCGACCATGAAGAATAGCTTATCAACACTTCTACAGTGGTTAAATAATGTTACTGATCACGTAGCCATTCTGCAGTCTGTTCCTCGTCCTATAGACTCGCATTCATAATGATAGCATGGTAATGCATAGTACTTTTAAAGTGAATCTGTAAGGCCATTTTTTACTTTTTAAGTTAACTGGATGTTTTAAATGCTAAATCTTTACAGGGAAGAAAGTTCCACTAGCGTTCCCTACTTGTTTGTGTGTCCCTAAGTTTTGCCTGACACTGTTCAGGTAAAACCGGCATGACCAACCTGTGACTCTCTAGCTGTTGTGAAACTACAAGTCCCAGCATGCCCTGCCACAGTTTTGCTATTTAGGAAAGCTAAAACTATGGCAGGGCATGCTGGAATGTGTAGTGTCTCACCAGCTGGAGAGCCGCAGTTTAGCCAGGCCTCAAATAAAATATCCTCATCAGTATAGAATTCACATCACCTTTAACTATGGAAATAGTAGTGTTTAATTAACATATAATAAGCATATCATCTGTCTAAAAGAGATGATGAGTTGCATCACTCCTTGAAAATACATACATGTATGGCTTATTAAATCAGGAGCTTTCAGTGTGTGTGTTATAATAAAAGTGGGATTTGTGCCATTGTACTGCTCACCTAAGGAAGCGATACCTTTATTTTGCAGCCTTTGTCTAGAACGGGTGGGGAACCTTTGGCCCTCCAGCTGTTGTTGAACTACACATACCAGCATGCCTTGCTTGCTATTTGACCATGCTAAATCTGTTTCAGGGCATGCTGGGATGTGTAATTTAACAACAACTGGAGAGCCGCAGGTTTCCCACCCCTGGTCTAGAACATCCTCATTAAACTGGTAACTGTTGCCTATTGTAGAATGCTTTTATCTTAAATTATTTTTATACCAAGTTGTCTATTTTCTTTTCTTTATGTAAGGGCATTACAAGATTTCTTTGTAGTTCAGAAATGTCACCACATCTGACACCGCAACCATGTAATCAGCATAATTCTATGTTTTTGGATGACACTGAATTTCTACATAGAAGTAATCTAAAATCTTGTATTTTGTAATCACCGTAATCCTTTGTTACACAGTCAATATGAGTTGTCTCACAGTACTCCTAAATCACGTCTATTTTAAATCTTCATGTGTTCATATATTCAATCCTAAGTGTAAGACAATGTAAGTCTAAAACATGCTTTTTGTTTCTAGCCTATTAATCTCCAATTTATCAGGAAAAAAAACTTTAGTATATTCTATAGTCCATTCTTTCAAATTATATGCTCCTTTGATAGTCATTGTTTGGTGAACGCATGTCATCTAATGGCCAAATGTCCACGATCTTTGTTATTTAAAAAACAGCACTTCTATTTTGGTATGTTTTTTTTTTTTTTTTTTTTTAAATAATGCTATGCCTTGTTGGGCTACCA
The DNA here is from genome assembly GCF_028390025.1 of Pseudophryne corroboree. Classification (NCBI taxonomy): domain Eukaryota; kingdom Metazoa; phylum Chordata; class Amphibia; order Anura; family Myobatrachidae; genus Pseudophryne; species Pseudophryne corroboree. The sequence continues at coordinate 279,746,950 of NC_086447.1, forward strand.
CATTATCCCTACACATTGGGGGGAAATTCAAATGTTTGAAAAGTCAGTTGGGTGTCATTTTCTTCCCCTATCTAATAGTCAGGAAAAAACAGACACCTAACCGACTTGAAACATTTGAATTCCCCCCATTGTATGTATGTAGTTGATGATAGTGAAAACTAGGTATCATTGACTTTCTTATTGCAAGAGTGGAGCTGTGAAGGTGGAGTACTGAGAGCCTGTGTACTTGTAAGCTATCACATGAGAAGCATGCCTGAGTGACCGTAAGGAAATGCAACCCCAAAGGGCTGACCTATACCTTGCTAGTCTCAACGTGAGAAGGGGACAAAGAGTTGCAACATGTGTTGTGAGTCCCGGGTCTGTGACCCTGCTTGCTAGCAGTATTTCTCTTACGTCCTAGAGGATGCTGGGGACTCCGTAAGGACCATGGGGAATAGACGGGCTCTGCAGGAGACATGGGCACTATAAAGAACTTTAGAATGGGTGTGCACTGGCTCCTCCCTCTATGCCCCTCCTCCAGACCTCAGTTAGATCCTGTGCCCAGAGGAGACTGGGTGCATTACAGGGGAGCTCTCCTGAGTTTCTCTGTAAAAAGAATTTTGTTAGGTTTTTTATTTTCAGGGAGCACTGCTGGCAACAGGCTCCCTGCATCGTGGGACTGAGGAGAGAGAAGCAGACCTACTTCAGTGATAGGCTCTGCTTCTTAGGCTACTGGACACCATTCGCTCCAGAGGGATCGGAACGCAGGTCTCACCCTTGCCGTTCGTCCCAGAGCCGCGCCGCCGTCCTCCTTGCAGAGCCGGAAGATTGAAGCCGGGTGAGTATACGAAGAAAGAAGACTTCACAGGCGGCAGAAGACTTCGGAGCTTCACTGATGTAACGCGCAGCGGTAACGCTGCACGCCATTGCTCCCGCACACACACACACACACAGGCACAGACGGGTGCAGGGCGCAGGGGGGGCGCCCTGGGCAGCAATAATCCTCTTGGCTGGCATTACAAGTATATTCAGCTATGGCAGTATAATATACAATCCCCCACCAGGTTATTTTGTATTTTGAGTGGGACCAAAGCTCGCCGCTGAGGGGGCGGAGCTTGATCCCACAGCACTAACCAGCGCCATTTTCTCCACAGCACGCTGCTGAGAAGCTGGCTCCCCGGACTCTCCCCTGCTGAACACGGTGACAGAGGGCTTTGAAGGAGGAAGGGGGGCACATAATTTGAGCGCAGTCAATAAATATATATATATATATATATATATATATATATATATATATATATATAAAACAAAAAAGCGCTGTATATAGCTGGGACTTGTGTTTCCAGGGTCATTGGCCCTGGGTGTGTACTGGCATACTCTCTCTCTGTCTCTCCAAAGGGCCTGATTGGGGGAACTGTCTCCAGATTAGAGATTTCCCTGGGTGTGTGGGGTGTCGGTACGCGTGTGTCGGCATGTCTGAAGCGGAAGGCTCTTCTAGGGAGGAGGTGGAGCAAATGAGTGTGGTGTCTCCATCGGCAACGCCGACACCTGATTGGTTGGATATGTGGAATGTTTTAAATGCAAATGTGAATTTATTACACAAAAGGTTGGACAAAGCGGAGTCCAGGGGAAATACAGGGAGTCAATCCCTGCCTTTCACTATGTCACAGGGCCCTTCTGGGTCTCAAAAGCGCCCACTATCCCAAGTAGCAGACACTGATACCGACACGGATTCTGACTCCAGTGTCGACTATGATGATGCGAGGTTGCAGCCGAGATTGGCAAAAAGTATTCATTATATGATTATTGCTATAAAAGATGTGTTGCATATCACAGATGACCCCTCAGTCCCGGACACGAGGGTGCGCATGTATAAGGAAAAGAAACCTGAGGTTACTTTCCCCCCTTCACATGAGCTAAATGAGTTGTTTGAAAGGGCTTGGGAAACTCCTGACAAGAAACTGCAGATTCCCAAAAGGATTCTTATGGCGTATCCTTTCCCGACTAAGGACAGGATACGGTGGAAATCCTCTCCCAGAGTGGACAAAGCGTTGACGCGCTTATCCAAAAAGGTGGCGCTGCCGTCTCAAGATACCGCAACCCTCAAGGATCCTGCTGATCACAGGCAAGAGACTACGTTGAAGTCAATTTACACACATACTGGTACATTACTCAGACCGGCGATCGCGTCGGCTTGGGTTTGTAGCGCTGTACCAGCTTGGACAGATACCTTGTCTGCTGAAATTGATACACTGGATAAGGATACCGTTTTATTGACCTTGGGTCATATTAAGGATGCTGTCCTATATATGAGAGATGCTCAGAGAGACGTTGACCTACTGGGTTCCAGAGCCAACGCCATGGCGATTTCTGCTAGACGAGCCCTGTGGACCCGACAATGGACGGGTGATGCCGACTCAAAGAAGCATATGGAGGTTTTGCCTTACAAGGGTGAGGAGTTATTGGGGGAAGGGCTCACGGACTTGGTTTCCACAGCTACTGCAGGTAAATCCACTTTTTACCTTATGTTTCCTCACAGCCAAAGAAAACGCCACATTATCAGATGCAGTCCTTTCGGTCGCATAAATCCAAGAGAGTACGGGGATCTTCCTTTCTCGCCAGAGGTAAGGGCAGAGGGAAAAAGCTGCCAACTACAGCTAGTTCCCAGGAACAGAAGTCCTCCCCGGCTTCTACAAAATCCACCGCATGACGCTGGGGCTCCGCTGAGGGAGTCCGCCCCAGTGGGGGCACGTCTTCGACTTTTCAGCCACGTCTGGATTCAATTACAGGTGGATCCCTGCGCAATAGACATTGTTTCCCAGGGTTACAAGCTGGAATTCTCCTCGACGGTTTTTCGAATCGGCCCTACCAGCTTCTTCCCCGGAGAGGGAAGTAGTTTTAAATGTAATTCAAAAGCTGTGTCTTCAACAAGTGGTGGTCAACGTTCCCCTGCTTCAACAGGGGACGGGGTACTACTTAACCCTGTTTGTGGTACCGAAACCGGACGGTTCGGTCAGACCCATTCTGAATTTAAAATCCTTAAACCTATACTTGAAAAGGTTCAAATTCAAGATGGAATCGCTCAGAGCGGTCATCGCCAGCCTGGAGGGGGGGGGGGGGGGGATTATATGGTGTCCCTGGACCTAAAGGATGCATACCTTCATGTCCCCATATATCCTCCTTATCAGGCGTTCCTGAGATTTGCTGTACAGGATTGTCATTACCAATTTCAGACGTTGCCGTTTGGGCTTTCCACGGCCCCGAGGATTTTCACCAAGGTAATGGCGGAAATGATGGTACTCCTGCGCAAGCAGGGTGTCACAATTATCCCGTACTTGGACGATCTCCTAATAAAAGTGAGATCGAGAGAACAGTTGCTGAACAGCGTATCACTCTCCATGAGGGTGTTGCAACAGCATGGCTGGATTCTCAATCTACCAAAGTCACAGTTGGTTCCAATGACCGGTTTGCCTTTCTTAGGCATGATTCTGGATACGGAACGAAAAAGGAGTTTTCTCCCGATGGAAAAGGCCCAGGAACTCCAGAACGTGGTCAGGGACCTGTTAAAGCCAAAAAGGGTGTCGGTCCATCAATGCACTCGAGTTCTGGGAAAGATGGTGGCGTCTTACGAGGCCATTCCAATCGGCAGGTTCCATGCGAGGACCTTTCAGTGGGACCTTCTGGACAAGTGGTCCGGGTCACATCTACATATTCATCAGATGATCAGCCTGTCCCCCAGGGCCATGGTATCTCTCTTGTGGTGGCTGCAGAGTGCTCACCTTCTAGAGGGTCGCAGGTGTGGCATTCAGGACTGGGTTCTGGTGACCACGGACGCGAGCCTCCGAGGCTGGGGAGCAGTCACACAGGGAAGAAACTTCCAGGGTCTGTGGTCAAGCCAGGAGGCTTGTCTACACATCAACGTACTGGAATTGAGGGCCATATACAACGGCCTACGTCAAGCGGAGAATTTGCTTCGCGACCTACCGGTTCTGATTCAGTCAGACAACGTCACGGCTGTGGCTCATGTAAACCGCCAAGGCGGAACAAGGAGCAGAGTGGCAATGGCAGAAGCCACCAGAATTCTTCGCTGGGCGGAAAATCATGTAAGCGCTCTGACAGCAGTCTTCTTTCCGGGAGTGGACAACTGGGAAGCAGACTTCCTCAGCAGACACGATCTCCATCCAGGAGAGTGGGGACTTCATCAAGAAGTCTTTGCAGAGATTGCAAGTAAGTGGGGACTGCCTCAAATAGACATGATGGTGTCACGCCTCAACAAAAAGCTCCCGAGGTATTGTGCCAGGTCAAGGGACCCTCAGGCGGTAGCTGTGGACGCCCTGGTGACTCCGTGGGTGTTCCAGTCGGTCTATGTGTTCCCTCCTCTTCCTCTCATCTCAAAAATATTGAGAATCATAAGACGAAAAAGAGTACAGGCAATTCTCATTGTTCCAGATTGGCCTCGAAGGGCCTGGTATCCGGAGCTGCAGGAAATGCTCACAGAAGATCCGTGGCCTCTTCCTCTCAGAGAGGACCTGTTGCAACAGGGGCCCTGTCTGTTCCAAGACTTACCGCGGCTGCGTTTGACGGCATGGCGGTTGAACGCCGGATCCTAGCTGAAAAGGGCATTCCGGGTGAGGTCATTCCGACTCTGATAAGGGCTAGGAAGGAGGTGACAGCGAAACATTATCACCGTATCTGGAGGAAGTATGTGTCTTGGTGTGAGACCAAGAATGCTCCTTCGGAGGAATTCCATCTGGGCCGTTTTCTCCACTTCCTACAGACTGGAGTAAATTTGGGCCTAAAATTAGGTTCCCTTAAGGTACAGATTTCGCGCCCTGTCTATTTTCTTTCAGAAGGAATTGGCTTCTCTACCAGAAGTCCAGACTTTTGTGAAGAGTGCTGCATATTCAGCCTCCTTTTGTGCCCCCAGTGGCACCATGGGACCTTAACGTGGTGTTACAGTTCCTTAAGTCTCATTGGTTTGAGCCTCTTCAAACCGTGGAATTAAAATATCTCACTTGGAAAGTGGTTATGTTGTTGGCGTCTGCAAGTTGGCGGCTTTATCTCACAAAAGCCCCTATCTGATTTTCCATGTGGACAGAGCTGAGTTGCGAACTCGTCCTCAATTTTTGCCTAAGGTGGTTTCCTCTTTTCATATAAACCAACCTATTGTGGTGCCTGTGGCTACGGGAGATTTGGAGGATTTTACAAATCCCTTGATGTAGTCAGGACCTTAAAAGTTTATATAGCCAGGACGGCTCGAATTAGGAAAACAGAAGCTCTGTTTGTCCTGTATGCAGCCAACAAGGTTGGCGCTCCTGCTTCTAAGCAGACTATTGCTCGCTGGATCTGTAACACGATTCAGCAGGCTCATTCTACGGCTGGATTGCGGTTACCTAATTCGGTAAAGGCCCATTCCACTAGGAATGTGGGATCTTCTTGGGCGGCTGCCCGAGGCGTCTCAGCATTACAGCTTTGCCAAGCGGCGACTTGGTCGGGTTCAAACACTTTTGCTAAATTCTACAAGTTTGATACCCTAGCTGAGGAGGACCTCATGTTTGCTCAATCGGTGCTGCAGAGTCATCCGCACTCTCCCGCCCGTTTGGGAGCTTTGGTATAATCCCCATGGTCCTTACGGAGTCCCCAGCATCCTCTAGGACGTAACAGAAAATAAGATTTTAAACCTACCGGTAAATCTTTTTCTCCTAGTCCGTAGAGGATGCTGGGCGCCCGTCCCAGTGCGGACAACATTCTGCAAGACTTGTATATAGTTATTTGCTTGCATAAGGGTTATGTTACAGTTTTGTTCAGTCTTTGACTGATGCTGTTCTGTTTCATACTGTTGACTGGTTCGTATATTCCAGGTTATACGGTGTGGGCTGGTGTGAATCTTGCCCTTGGATTAACAAAATCCTTTCCTCGTACTGTCCGTCTCCTCTGGGCACAGTTTCTCTTACTGAGGTCTGGAGGAGGGGAATAGAGGGAGGAGCCAGTGCACACCCATTCTAAAGTTTCTTTATAGTGCCCATGTCTCCTGCGGAGCCCGTCTATTCCCCATGGTCCTTACGGAGTCCCCAGCATCCTCTACGGACTAGGAGAAAAAGATTTACCGGTAGGTTTAAAATCTTATTTTTTCCTGGGACTTGCATCCCAGGTAGGTGATCCAGCTTAGGTCTGAAAAGTGTGACCCTGGTTTGATGACCTGGGTAACGCAGAAAGTAGCGATTGGAAATGAGATCAATTCCAGGCACACACTGAATGTCAGAAGACTCGGGTCCAGTGTGAAAGGGGATGACCAGGGAATAACCTGGGTTGTCACTCAGGTGTGAAAAGGGTAACACCAGCCAGGTTGAAGCTGGGTGATTATATCTGAAAGTGGCTTAAGTAGGATTTGGGACTGACTTATATATAATATAGTTTCCACAATATCGTTGAACTGCCAGAACCTTTCACTGCTGGATAAAAACCCTCTGGACTGTAGAGTTGGTGCTACATAGGCACTCATTTGTTTATCAAGAAAATGGCGAATGATAATTTCTCTGAGCATATCAACCTGTGTCATTGCTCAGTAAGCCATTGTCTGTGGCCTTTGTACAATCATTTCTAGGTGTGACGGTGTATGCACTGCACCAGACTGCATGTCTTGCTCTTTGGAAATTTCGTTAGACTAATTTTGTTGGAACTATCAGCTTGTGCTTTTTCTGGCCTAGTTTGCCTGGCATCTTAATGCATCATCCCTGCCTATGCACTTCTACACACTTAGTTGATGATGATTTCCATTCTGTACCATGCTGACACCCCATTAGACACTTTTGCTCATTAAAAGTCTGCAAGCTCGGCTGCTATGGCCATCAAAACCTCTGCCATATGGGCCACAGCACTCACCCTGTTTTCAGGCACTGCTATGCTATCTGTAATTTGTAGTAGGTTCAGAATAAAGTGTTCTAGATAAGGAATAGAGAAGACCTCTGCAACATTTTTCATGAAATCAATTCATGCTACAAACATTCGAAAAAAATAATAAAGCATATATAAAAATATGTATAAACATATAACAAAAAAATAGCAATTTAACTTTTCTGCAGCGGGGTACACTAGAGTTCCAGAGGGAATAACATCGGGGTGTAGAGTTGGATCTTGATCCGAGGCACCAACAGGCTAAAAGCTTTGACTGTTCCCAAGATGCACAGCGCCGCCTCCTCTATAACCCAGCCTCCGAGCACAGGAGCTGAGTTTGTAAGTTGGTGCCTGCAGTGCAGGCAGCTAACGGAGGTCTGCACTAGGCAGCCCTGAAAAGAGCTTTTTTTAGAAAAAAGAAGACTTCAAGGGCCGCAGCACAGGCACTAGATGCTATATGTCAGTTTAACATATCGTGCTGCGGCTACCTTACCTCCCCCAGCGGCGCTGTATACTCCCGCGCCCTGGTTGCCGCTTACTTAGAGCGGAGGGCTCCGGTTTCTCTTCAGGGACACACACACCTACCGCTGCTCACCAGGATCGCGTGGCCACATTACTGGGAGGAGGTAAGAGGGTCCCCCAGGCGGGACCCGGTGCGAACTGCGTTACGCCGCGGTCTCTAGGAGACGGGCCGTGTGCGCTGTCGTGGACACTGTGGCCGTACAGGGACCCCACTAGACCACCAGGGCAAGGAGCACAGGTCGGATTACCTCATAATCCAGTTTAATAGGCCCCGCAGTACCCAGTGGTGAAGTCCAGCAAGGGGATAAGGCTCTGACCTGTAGCCCCTCACCCAGCCCCAGGCGCCATTTACTGTTCCCGCCCTGGAGCTGCATCTCTCTGTCTCCCTCACTCCCTGTCAGCGTTTTGGCGCCATCACACACATGCTGAGCTGATTCTGGGACTGCTGGGCAATGTCTCCTCTGTAAAGCCGCCTTCATCATCAGTGCTGTGCATTTACAGGACACTTAAGTATTCTACATGTCATTTAGACAGTGTTCGTTAAGAACAAGTGCATTACTACAGGGATAGTTAGTACAAGTACCCTGTGATATACATCCAGTCTTTACTGTGCATTGTTATATCTATATACCTATATAGCTGTACTTAGTGGTACAGTTTGTACTTAGTATTGCTAGTCCAGTGCAGTTTTATTGTTGGTAGTAATTTCTGCATTGTACATGTGACTGAGTGTGGGCCAATAGCTGCTGTGTGGTCTCTATTCCGTGTATCCCACACATATTGCTATCCCTATATTTTATACCCTGAGGGGGACTAAGTGCGTCAGGGTCCTCATAAATATAGTGTTTGACAGGATATACTACATTGGTATTTTGCTATGTGTTTTACAGTCACCACATACCTCTTAAATCCTCTGTTCTCTGCTTTACAGTCACACTATACAGGGGGTTTTTGTCAGGTAATTTGTCTGCTTATATTGTACTGTTACGCCCTAAGGTTACGCTTACATATAATGTCTGCTAAACAGGGTGGTCGATCTATGGCTGATCCTGCTCCATGCAGTGCTGACGCCACGGATTACTTGGAGGAAAACATTGCAGCTGAGGGTTCTATAACCCATGGTCAGTCTGCAGTAACGGGGGCAAATCAAGACCACCTTGGGCTGCTTTCTCTAATTTACGGACTACGCTAGTAACTAGACTTGTGCCCCCTATTGGACCTCCTGTGCCATTACAGCCACATATTGTCCCTGCAGTTAATCCATCATGGGCAGATAATCTGTCCTCTCAGTTACAGCAATTAAATTATTCTCTGGCTAAGCAAAATCCTGACTCTCGCCTGTTTAAGACCAAGGAGTCATCTAAACGGGCCATTACTTCCTCACAATCCACACATGTTTCGGATACCTCATCCGATGAAGATGGCGCTTACACTGACCCTTCAGACACTGATGCAGATGCTTCTTATGGGGAATCTCTGACACAAGTGGATGTTCCTGACCTCTTGGAGGCTATCAGGCTGATTCTTCAAATCGATGATGACGAAGAGCCTCCAACTACCTCTAAGAAACCAGATAAGTTTAAACGTCAGAAGGTTACTAATTTAGTTTCTCAAATGTCCTAGAGGATGCTGGGGACTCCGTAAGGACCATGGGGTATAGACAGGATCCGCAGGAGACATGGGCACACTATAAGACTTTCAATGGGTGTGAACTGGCTCTTCCCTCTATGCCCCTCCTCCAGACCTCAGTAAGACTTTGTGCCCAGGAGAGAATGGACACACACTAGGGGAGCTCTACTGAGTTTCTCTAAAAGTCTTTATTGTTAGGTTTTTTATTTTCAGGCAGACCTGCTGGCTACAGGCTCCCTGCATCGTGGGACTGAGGGGAGAGAAGTCAGACCTACTTCTTAGTTCAAGGGCTCTGCTTCTTAGGCTACTGGACACCATTAGCTCCAGAGGGTTCGATCACTTGGTTCGCCTAGCTGCTTGTTCCCGGAGCCGCGCCATCAACCCCCTCACAGAAGCCAGAAGAAAGAAGCCAGGTGAGTATTAGAAGAAAAGAAGACTTCAGTGATGGCAGAAGACTTCAGTAACGGAGGTAACATGCAGCGGTCGCGCTGCACTCCATGCTCCCACACACCAACGGCACTCACAGGGTGCAGGGCCCTTGGGTGTGTGGGGGGGGGGGGGGGGCTGCGCCCTGGGCAGCAAGTTACTGTAAGTTAAAAGGATTTACCGGTAGGTATTAAAATCCTATTTTTACCTCATTCTAACCACTTGATTGACATTCGTCAGGAATCCTGGGAAAATCCAGGAAAGAAATTTGCTGTGTCTAAAAAGATGCTAGACTGTTATCCCCTCGCTGCAGCGTTAAGTAAAAATTGGGAAACTCCTCCGCTGGTGGATTCACAAGTCGCACGTCTGGTGGTGTCCTCTGCTCTGCCTGTCACTACCATCACCTCGCTGAAGGAACCGATGGATAAGCGTGTGGAGGGTTGCTTGATGTCCATTTACACTCTTGCTGGAGCTGTACATAGGCCCACTATTGCGGCCTCCTGGGCTGCTAAGGCTATAGCAGCCTGGGTTCAGGAAGTTGAAGCGGAACTACGGTCTGATTTTCCTGATAATGCTTGACAGTGTCTTTCATACATTATTACAGCCTCTCATTATATTCAGGAGGCGGCATCTGATGCAGGTATCCTGGCGGCCAAAGCGTCTACTACGTCTATTCTGGTTCGCCGGATCCTCTTGTTGCGGTCCTGGTCCATAGATCTGGACTCTAAAAAGACCTTGGAGGTGATCCCTTTTAAGAGAAACATTCTTTTTGGGGAAGATCTCGACAAGATTGTTGCTAACTTAGCTTCAGCTAAGACTGCATGTCTGCCTAGTACTTCTCCTTTGGCTCCGAAGGCTAAGAGTACTTCTTTTCGTTCCTTTCGACTTCCAGGTAAAGCATATGGTCAGGCGTACCCGAAACAGGCTCGCACTTCCAAAACCTCTCAGCCCAAACCTAAACGTGCCTGGGCTGCCCGTCAGCCTGCTTCTAAAACAAACAAGCCTGCTTCATGATGGGGCAGGCCTCCCCCTGGGGGATCCCAGGGTGGGAGCCCGACTTCTACGGTTTGCTCAGGCGTGGTTACAGACCACATCGGACGCCTGGGTAAGGGAAGTCGTCACTCACGGATACGCCATCTCTTTCAAGAAACATCCCCCTCGTCAGTTTTGCTCAACAAACATCCCTTTGGATCAGGTAAAAGCAAAAACTCTCCATTTGGTGGCACAATCTCTCCTGGATACAGGAGTAATAGTACCGGTGCCTCTGGCTCAGAGAGGCAGGGGGTACTATTCCACGCTGTTCCTAGTCCCAAAACCAAATGGGTGCTCTTGGCCTATTCTCAACCTCAAGTCTTTGAACAAATATGTGAAAGTTTCCAAATTCCGTATGGAAACGCTTTGCTCTATTGTTCTGGCTTTGGAGCCCAAGGACTATATGGTATCCCTGGACATACAGGATGCTTACCTGCATACTCCTATTGCAGTGTCGCATCAGCAATACCTGGGGTTTGCTATTGGCAATCTGCATTTTCAATTCCAGGCCTTACCTTTCGGTCTGACCACATATCCAAGAATTTTTACCAAGGTCATGACGTCTCTACTCCGCCGTCAGGGTATCAGGATCCTGCTGTATCTGGACGACTTGTTGATCCTGGCGAACTCTCCAGAGGTTCTCCTCTGTCATCTGGAACTGACTGTCCAATTCCTGGAAGCCCATGGGTGGCTCATCAACTGGAAGAAATCTTCCTTGGTCCCTGCTCAAATCATGGTGTACCTGGGAGCACTATTGGACACCCACAACCAGCGGTCGTTTTTGTCTTCCGAAAAGATCCTGAAACTTCAGGAGAAGATAAGATGCCTCCTCTCTTGCCCACGTGTGTCGATACACTCAGCGATGCAAGTACTAGGCCTCATGGTGTCCGCTTTCGACATGGTAGAGTACACTCAATTTCATTCCCGCCCACTGCAGAGGTTGATGTGGGACAGCCTGCCTCACCGGTTCAGGACCCACATGATCTCCTTGACTCCAGAGGTCTGCTTGTCACTGTGCTGGAGGCCACAGAACCAGCAACTGAGCAGGGGTCGTCCCTTCTGGATTTCCGACTGGGTCCTTCTGACGACGGATGCCGGTCTGCAGGGCTGGGGAGTAGATAAAGTCAACCTTTCTGTCAAACTTGACAGTTGTTAACGCCCCCTTGCCCTAGGACCCGCCCCCTTTTAATATTAAATGATAGTGTTTTATATCGCTTAATATAAAATTAATATAAATTTATAGTGTTCGATATTAAAACGTATTAAAAATTGTCGCGTAACACCAGTCGCAGAGTGTCAAGCAGCACCAGTCGCAGAATGTCACATATGACACACACTTTAAAATACATCTTTTTTTTTTTTTTTTTTTTTTTTTTGTAACACAAAATGTTCTTACATTCCAGCAGCTGAAACTTCATGAGTCACACATGTTACAGTTTTAAAAAGGATAATCACTAATGACCGTGTCACAAAGGTCATTTTAAATGCTCAGAAACCCCTCAGAAGCCACGATGTACAATTTAACCATGAACATTCTTAGAAGCAAGGGTTCATCACACATGGCACTAATTTAAAAGGTCATTTTAAAATGTCACAAAGGTCATTTTAAATGCTCAGAAACCCTCAGAAGCCACGATGTACAATTTAACCATGAACATTCTTAGAAGCAAGGGTTCATCACACATGGTACTAATTTAAAAGGTCATTTTAAATGTCACAGAAACCCCTCAGAAGCACGATGTGCAAATTTGACCATGACCATTGCTTATAATTTGACCATGACCATTTTCGATTGTTATCTCTGTAGAGGAACATTAGCACCACCTACAGGTTTATGTGTTGACTCAAATCGGATTTTTCCATCTTTTGGATTAATTACATACCATAATGAGATATCATGGTGATGGTTCCTAATCAAAACCATTTTCGATTGTTATCTCTGTAGAGGAACATTAGCACCACCTACAGGTTTATGTGTTGACTCAAATCGGATTTTTCCATCTTTTGGATTAATTACATACCATAATGAGATATCATGGTGATGGGTCCTAATCAAATCAGTAAGCCCGTGTATATTTATGGAATCATAAAATAATTTTGTATTCATGTACAAAGACAATATTTTTTGTAATTTTAGCTACAAATCAGTAAGCCAGTGTATATTTATGGAATCATAAAATAATTTTGTATTCATGTACATTAGTTCATAAGAACTTCTGTATAATGCTTTTTATAAATTCATTTTATTATTAAATAATTTATGCGCTTTTTATGAGCCTCATATTCTACAGTATAAGATATACCCATTTGGAATGACTTCCATTCAATCTATACAAGTAGTTTAGACCACTCAGGATTTTTATTTTTTATTTATTTATTTATTTTTTTTCTTCTGTATATATAATATAAATGTATTTGGTATGCGTTTGATGCACTGTGTATGACATTTAAGAAACAGCTAAAAGATTATATCTTTATTGTAACTGAAAATAATTATCACATTTACTAATGTATAAATCAAAGATTATATGTTTAAAAGTCCCGCCCCAAGCATCAGATATCAAAGCGTTTCTTGGTGCCCGATATTACTGCGTCCGTTGTCATAGCGCTTACCATCATAGAAATAATCACGATTGTCTTTTCTTTTGTAAGGCTTGTCACAGGCCGGCTTGTATTGACGACGGTGTGACGGCTTTAAGGTGTTCGGTGTGTAGGGTATTTTGTCGATCAAACGAGTGTTTAGAGCTACACAAAGCTTTAGCTCTTGATCACAAAATATCCTGTCTTGAACATGTATATTGTGACAAGTGTTGTCTCTACAGGCGAACAGATCATAACTGCAGAGGCCTAAAGTGCCCCATTTGTAAGGTGTTCGTTGATGGGTTTTCGAACCATTTGTGCTATATACAAACCATCAAGCCGGAAGAGCCCACAAAGAAATACATCTTTTATGATTTTGAGTGTATGCAGGAGACGGGTGTGCACATACCAAACTACTGTTACGCTTTAACATTAACGGGTGAGAAAGACTGGGAGTTTAAGGGTGTTGCGTGTATCGAAGACTTTGTAAAGACGTTCATGAAACCAAAATTTGAGCATTACACATTCATAGCCCATAATGCAGGTCGCTATGATGCATATTTTGTGCTGCGCCAGCTGATTAAGGAGAAATTAAAGATTGAATTATTATCTAGAGGCGGCAACATAATGTGCATCACGGTAAAAGATTTGAAGATAAGATTTATCGACTCTTTAAATTTTTTACCCATGCGGCTTAGCAAGTTACCAAAGGCGATGGGGTTTGACGGTACCAAAGGTTATTTCCCACATTTTTTTAACACAGCTGATAACCAAAATTACATAGGAACTATGCCGTCAATAGAGTATTTTGGTCCACAATACATGATGCCTGATGAATTATCTGAGTTTACAGCTTGGTATAAACAGTGTGTACACAAACCGTTTAACTTTCAAAAAGAGCTCGTGCGATATTGTAAAGACGATGTGAAAATATTACAAAAAGCTTGTGATGCTTTCAGATCTGCTGTTATAGCCATGACAGAACAGGAGTTTCTAATAACAAAGAAAAAAAAAAAGGTTGTGGTTAAACGTCACATCGAGGCTTTTCAATTAGTCACGTTGGCGAGCGTATGCATGGCCATGTACCGGTGTAAATTTTTACAGGAAAAGACACTGGCGCTTGTACCGGGTGATAACTATCACAAGACGCAGAAGCGTTACTCAACGCCCGCCATACAGTGGTTAATGTACATAGAACACAAAGAAGGGGTGAGTATAAGACACGCTTTACAAGGGGGTGAGAAGAAAGTTGGTAAATACAGCCTGGATGGTTATGCCGTGATTAACGGCACACCAACTGCATTTGAATTCCAAGGTTGTTTTTACCACGGCTGTGGTGCTTGTTACAACGCCGATGATAAAAACAAACTGACTAAAACGACCTACGGTCAATTACACCACAAGACGCAGGTAAAGTTGCACTACCTTAAACGTTGTGGATTTCAGATACGTGAAATCTGGGGTTGTGAATGGAAGTCTATGCTAGATTCTGATGCGGATCTACAGGCTTTTCTGAAGGGTAAAGATTTACCCGAACCCTTGGAGCCACGTGATGCTCTTTATGGCGGGCGCACAAACGCCATAAAGCTGTATCACAAAACAGGCTGTGATGAAAAAATACACTATTTTGATTTCACCAGTCTCTATCCGTATGTTAATAAAACCAAAACGTATCCTATACAGCACCCACGCATTATTTATAAGGACTTTGGTGATGTCACAAAGTATTTCGGTTTTGCCAGGGTTAAAGTTTATCCACCTCGTGGCCTATTCTTTCCGGTTCTGCCAGTTAAAATGGGCGGCAAGTTAATGTTTCCATTATGTCGCACATGCGCTGAGTCTGGACAGACTGAGCCGTGCGTTCATGATTCAGAAAAACGTGCGCTCATCGGTACATGGTGTACCGTGGAACTAAACTTGGCTGTAGAAATGGGGTACAAGGTATGTAAAATCTATGAGGTGTGGCATTTTGATGAGAGATCTGACAAATTGTTTTCAGGCTACATTAAAACGCACCTCAGGGATAAACAAGAGGCCTCTGGTTATCCCGAATGGTGTACAGACGCCGAGAAACGCCAAGAGTATATAGACGCCTATCAAAAGAATGAAGGCTTGTCTTTACGACCCGAACACATAGAAATCAACCCCGCTAAAAGACAAATTTCAAAATTGTTTTTAAATTCCTTATGGGGTAAATTTGGTCAACGTAGCAACATGCCCAATACGTGTCTAGTGACCGACCCCGACAAACTTTTTGAATACGCGTTCTTACCGTACTATGACGTGTCCGCTTTGGATTTTATTGACGATGATACAGTTATGGTAAATTGGAAGTATGCCAAAGACCATTACACCAGGGGTGCAATTTCAAATGTAACTATAGCCATCTTTACAACGGCTTATGCCCGTGTTGAACTGTACAAACTACTGTATAGATTACAAGATAGATGTCTTTATCACGACACCGATTCTGTAATTTTTGTCAGTAGACCCGGTGACTGGAGCCCGCCATTGGGTGATTATTTAGGTGAGTTGACCAGCGAACTGCCCACAGGCACCCATATAACAGAATTTGTCTCAGCCGGTCCCAAGTCATACGGCTATCGACTAAACAACGGAAAGACCTGTTTAAAAGTTAAAGGTATAACGCTCAATGTTGATAATGCGCAGCACGTTAACTTTGACAGCCTGAAAGAACTGGTCTTAGATTATCCTTTAAACCCCGAAGGCGATGACCAGAAAAAGGTTGTGATCCGTCAACCCGGTATAGTACGTGTGAAAAAGTGCTGGCAGATAGAGACGCGTACTTTGCAGAAGACGCAAAGGTGTGTTTATACTAAACGGTCTCTTACGGACAACTTCACAACACTGCCGTTCGGCTATTAAGATGGACACCAGATTTCAACACCCTTTCTCATGTATTTTAGCGGGGCCGTCCAATTCGGGTAAAAGTTATTTTGTCAAAACGCTGTTGCAACACGCTGCAACACATATGACTCATGTACCTGATAATGTTGTTTGGTTTTACACCTGTTGGCAACCTATATACGACCAACTTCTGCGTGATTACCCCTGTACGCGCTTTATAGAGGGGTTACCAGAGTCTTTTAGCGATGATCAACTTTTTCCCCCTGATAAGGTTAATTTAACAGTGATTGATGATTTGATGGACGCGGCAAGTAATAATTCTGAGGTTGAGAAGGCTTTCACAAAGTATGTACATCATCGTAATCTCAGTATCCTGTACCTTGTCCAAAACATATTTTGTCAAGGTAAAAAGAGCAGAACTATACATTTAAACACAAAATATATGGTCCTGTTCAAAAACCCCAGGGATAAAATGCAGGTGGGCATTCTGGCTAGACAAATGTACCCATCGAAACATCGTTTTTTTCTCGAATCCTATGAATCCGCGACGGCTGCCCCTTATGGGTATTTGCTGGTTGATTTAAGAAACAACGCTCTTGACGATTATCGTTTACGAAGCGGCTTATTCCCACCAGACAAGCCTGTCGCTTTTGTCATTAAGAAGCGTGGTTCTATAAAGCTATAACAGTACAACCTTTAGTCATTTGTTGCCATTCTAACAACGGTGAACATGTCGGGGCGGATAAGACGTAATTGGGTGCTTTTAAAAACGTTAATTAAAGCCACACCAATCCAAAGAAATGCTATTTTATCCAACGCTTCAAACGATTTAGTCACGGCCATTTGTGAGATAGCGCTCAACACGCTTAAAGGCAAAATACCGCTGTCTCAACGGCAGCTGAACTACCTTAAAAAGAAGCGTGCGCTTATAAAATCACTTTGTAATAAGAAATGTGCCATTGGAAAAAAGAAGATTCTGGTTAAACAGTCGGGTGGTTTTATCGGCTCGCTGCTTGGTTTTGCTATACCGCTAATTACAGGACTATTGTCTAATCGCTGATGGAGTACGCTGAGAAAATGTATCTGGTGCCTCAGAATCAGATAGAACGTTTACATAATAAAACGAACAGCGACGACATACGTAAAACAGCAACGCACGGTCTAGATGTAGAGATCGTGAAAATACTACAGAATAATGATTTATCAGAATATGAAAAAGCAAAGCGATATACAATGTTGTTGCAGAGATACCTGGTGTTGAGTAAGCAGGCTGATAGTGAAATGTCAACTTTAGCTCTTTTATCACCCGTTGCAAAATCTGTTGATGAATCAAATAATACGACACAGCCTATTGCCCCCGATGCTGTTTATCATGAGCTTTTGAGCGGTGTTAATGACCGGTATAAGAAAAACTGTGAAATACTATTGAGTAAAATGACACGCTCTAAACACATCACAGACTGGAACAGTAAAGGGGAGTTTCTGTACAAAGGCGTCACTGTGCCTGGTTCCAACATGTTAGATTTAATAAGAAGCATCACGCAAAGTAACGGTGTGTCGATCCGTAATATACCGAATGGTTGGCCTGAATTTATGCGGGCTATGTCTGAATTGAATATTCCCTCAACCGTCATAGCCAATGCGGGGAATAGAATGTGTTTAGAACGATTAAAAGCTGAGATGGATGACTCTGATGGCGCTGTGACATCGCCCATGTCGTTACAAACCCTTAACAAAGGGCGAATAAATGTTTTAAGTCCCCCAGGTTTAACAACACCGCATGGTTACTTACTGCCTAGGAAAAGATCCGTAAATCTATTTCAGGATTCACAGTGGCTGAAACTATAACATATAACTAATTTATATTATTTTTATACACTGTATTTTGTGTTGGTATTTTGCGCCACAATGTTTAACTTATGTCAATAATATTTTATGTAATGTTTTAAACTCATCTTTACCGTGTTATATATATATATATATATATATACATATATCAATAAAATATGCTTATGCTTTATAAAACAACGTTTTGTTCTTTGTTTCTATTGCTGTAAACGGAAGAAATTTCAAGCACACGATATAAAGTTTAATAAACAACGTTGTTTATTAGAAAAACATCATAGGTATGATGCGTTGTACATAAAACGTATCAAACAGAATGTTGATTACAAGTTACACAAACAATACAACGTTGTGCGTAACACGCTTCACACACAGCGTTGTGCGTGAAACGTTTTATGTACAACGCTGGTTACAAGTTACGCAATTCTGTATATATCTATATGCATAATGATTCAGACAATGGCTTCTTGGTAGTCGTCTTACAAAATTTGAAACAAAACAATCATTACGTTTTGTGTCATCACTAAAACGGGCCAGTACATCCACATATTTGTATTTTTTACACATGTAAAATATAAAGTATATGCAATATTGACCGCAAACGGTACTGTTAAAATTTTGCAACTGCATATTTTGGTGATAAACACTTTTTGAATTCAAGTTTAAAAAATGTATTATTGCCTTTGGGAATAGGGGGCTGTCAGGGGCTAACCCGTAAGAATCAAAAAAGTAACATTCACGTTGTTCGTTAAAATAAGCGGCCAACCAGTGCTCACCCGGCTGCCCGCTGCTATGCGTATTGATTACAAACGCGCAGGGATATTGCAACAGTTTACTGACCGGTAACATATCGCACGGATACGTTCCTTTAAAAACATGCCTTGTGCTTTGCACGGCGTACAGAATACAGTTTATCTGTAATGTGTTCATTTTTTCAGCAGCGTAGTGTTAGTTTATTTCATTTATAGATAATCGTACAGCACATCGCGCCTTTGATTAATCTCGATGATGTTATCAAATAGTGCGTATATTATCACATTGACTGTCCGGTCCAACGCTTCTGCAAAGCGGAATTCGGCACGTAGATTGCCTGTTCTTATCAGGGAAAGGTGTTCTCCACACTCCTGTTCTGGTGAAAGGTCAAAAGCGAATAGCGTGTAGCCCCTGAGGTACTCTTCGCGGTCAATCAGTATACCATTGTCAGATTTCTGCTTATTTGTGATTTGTATGAGTGACATATACTCTCTTACAGCATTACCGCTTTCAAAGTCGGGTTGAAATGGCTTGGCGGGGTGCGGCGTTCCATCCAGATAAAGGGACGCAAAACTTACATTTTTATGTTCAAAGCACAGGGGGGTTCCGGTTATGGATTCCTGAAAATGATTCGTTATCCACGAAACCTGCTATAACTGTTTTCGGTACTTGTCCTAAAAATAAATTTTCTAGATTAAATACTCTACTGCCTGTTGGTACGCTGTAGATTTTCATCCCAACGCGGTCAATCGCGTATTTCGCGTTACCGTTTAACAGAGCCTGCGCGTGCCCAATCCGCACGGCCGGTGAGACCTGAACTCTTTTCACGAACAGGGATGCAGCTGTGATCTGTATTTTAAAGGCATCCGCCTCAGACGTCATTAAGCAGAATGCATCTTTGTTTCTGGTTAGTTTAATCTTCAGATCAACGGCGTTTAAAATTAGTTTATGTTGATGGAAGAGGTCGCAGTGAAGCGGGCCTAGCAGTTCAACAGTGCGACTCTGCGCTGTTGCGCCTGCTCGTTTTTTGAATCCCGTATTCGGGCCGTCCAGCGCCGTGTTGTTAAATTCACCATCCACATCTTTGTAAAATAGTCCTGTTGTGTGTTTTGTTGACAATGCGTCCGAGCTGTAATTTAATATAGTCTCAATGTACGCGCGGTATGCGTAAAGATTGTTGGATTGTGATATGAGCCTGTCGCCCAGAGTTACATCCACTTGGTTGAATAAGGTCGCTATTGGGTAATTAATAAGCGCGACCCGCGCACCTTGCGGTATCGGCGTGTTATCGGTTCGTACGATCTTGCATGTCACGTACAACAGCGTATTGTTCAGATCGTAGTAGTGTTCACCGCTGGCTGCTATATAAAATTCAAGCGGAGCTGTGTCGGATAACGCCGCTAAAGGTTGAACTTCGACGTATAGACTTTTCTCTATGCTAGTTTGTGTCGGGGGCACGTCAAAAAGATCCAGCTCTGTTTTTGCACATTCAACGGATTCGTGGTGTATGAAAGACATGTTTAAAAAATATCACCAACGGCACTCTTCGGCTTTCTCTTCTTCTTTGAGTTGCGTCGTCTCTGTTTTTTATTTAAAAAGGGTATGTCCCAAGGCGGAAGCGCTATCATACGCTTCCGTTTTCTTTTAGACACGCCTTTTCTTGTATATATTAGTCCTGAACCGTCTTGCTTTGCTTGGTTCGCCTCGTGTATCTTATTCACAACGGCCGTTGTGGCTTGCCCGATAACATCTTTCGCTATATTACGAACCGCTGTCTTCATATGCGGTTTAGCCAACTCTAAACCTCTCCGGAAAAGAGGAACAGCTTTTCTGAAAAGACTTCGAAAAATACCGCCTAAACCGCAGCCGTACATGTATGCGCTGCCGTGAAAACCTGGTAATCCATTACCGGCTTGAGATTTATAATATTGCGCATAGAGCCCCGGATCGCCATAATTTTTAACAGCGACCATTCTGCTTAGTTAATAAAATTCAGTTTTGCGGCGTCTGAAGTGTAGCTTCACGATCGCTTTCCCAAACTTAAATGCCATGTTCTCGTTTTGGTCGTTCTTTATCTCTATGGCTATCGTGTCAAAATGTGTTTTGTACAATGGTACGTAATCGGGTTTCTCGTATCGTATTGTGACAACCTCATTGTTATAACCCTTCATTTCAACAGTGCGAAGTAGCGGTACATAACTATCCCCGACCCGTTGGTGTTCGATAATGTCTGTGTACACGTACATCGTATATTGGCCGCCTTTGATGTCGGCGCATGGTTTAGAAATATTAGTTTTAGGCTGTAAACCCAGTATCCATGTCAGCTTAGAACCGGCGTGGATTTGATACAACAGTTTGCTGTCACATGTTACAACGCGTGCAAATGGATCATACGTTAGTCTTAATCCAACGTCCAGTTTCAGTTGTACAATTTCAGCGTTGATTACGTTCAGTAACGCCTCGATTGTTTCATAAAAACCGGGTTTAATGCACAAACTCGCGACTCTCGCCACCGGCTGGTCCGCCGTTCCATCCCATGATAATTGCAGTCTACAATCTTGTAAATCCAATGTATTCCACGTATGCGGGTATTGTATCTCAGTAAGTGCCACTTCCCATTCGCCATTTAAGTCTATCGGTTTAGCCAACTTTGTCGTATAGTTAGAAATCTTATTTTGCGGGAAGGTAACAGCCGATGCGTTGCTGGGTAAGGTTATGTAGAACGATTTGTCATCCATCGCTCGTCTTGTTAGATACTGATGATCTTTATATGTCTTTTATCACCGATGCTGCGACCCAACTGTTAAATTTTGCGGGGTAACCGCGCCACTTGACTAACGCGTATTTACGGCCTCTGACCGTCTTATTTTTTAAAATCTTTTCCACTTTGTAAACTCTGTTATAGTTTTTTGGTATGCTTTGAAGCTCTTCGGGGTAAAAACTACCTGTTATAACTTCACCGTACAGATCTGCCAACTTATAAAGCGGTTTAATCCCTTTAGTGTTCACACTATGTACAACAAAAATCTCCTCAGAAAAGCTCTGTTCGTAACCTTTCTGAAATATGTCCTTATATTTAGAAATACGGACGTGGTCACCGATTCCTAAACAAACTGGGGCTTTCTTACTTCTAAAGTAATCACCGTAGGTCGTTTTGAAGACACTCAACGCGTTAGAGTCATTCACATCGTTTGGAGCGCACTTAATCGTTCTATGGTATGTGTTATTATAGCTGCGTATGAAGTCTTGTAAAACGTCTATATATCTGTAGGTATTCTTTGCCGTGAAATAGCGCCACATGCGTGTTTTTAAAGTCCTATTGAAGCGCTCTATAACAGCCGCTTTCACATCGTTATTGGTCGTGAAATGTTTTATACCGTATTTTTCTAACACCTTTTTTAGGCTTCTGTTTAGAAACTCTTTACCATTATCGGTTTGTAGCTTCATCGGCACATCACAGCGCTGGAATATTTTTTCAAAAGCATTAGCGACTGTTGCTGCATTCTTAGCGGTCAGACTTTCACCCCACACCCTCTTACTGAATATATCGATGATTGTTAATATGTATTTAACGCCATCGTTGTATTTTGACAAATCTATCAGCGAGACCAAATCGCATTGCCACTGTTGGTTTATACCCGATACACAAATCATGTTCCTTTTATAGTTTTTTCTTGCTGGCTTGTGCAGCGTGTAGGCGTCTTGTTCTTGTAACCACTTTCTTACGTCGGATCTTTTAAATTTATTTTTAACCGACTCATAATATTTATCAATACCGCTAAAACTACCTGGTTTTAACACTGTGTAATATGCATCTTTCATCCGCCTGATTTGACGCGCCGCGTTGCGTGACATACTGCGACGGGGTGTTGCGCGACACTCTGCGACTGGTGTTACGCGACAATTTTTAATACGTTTTAATATCGAACACTATAAATTTATATTAATTTTATATTAAGCGATATAAAACACTATCATTTAATATTAAAAGGGGGCGGGTCCTAGGGCAAGGGGGCGTTAACAACTGTCAAGTTTGACAGAAAGGTTGACTTTATCTACTCTGGGGCACTTTGTTGGAGCAACACTCTCTTCTGGGTCAGTGGACCAGGGAGGAATCTTTCCTCCCGATAAACATTCTGGAATTGCGGGCAGTGTTCAATGCGTTGACACTAGCCCTGCCTCTAGTACAGAACAGGCCTGTTCAAGTACAGTCAGACAACACCACAACGGTGGCGTACATAAATCATCAAGGCGGCACTCGAAGCCGAATGGCAACGAAGGAACTATCAAAAATCCTTTGTTGAGCGGAACGCCATCTGCCAGCCATATCGGCAGTGTTCATTCCGGGAGTCCTCAACTGGGAAGCGGGACTTCCTCAGTCTTCAGGACGTACACGCCGGAGAGTAGAGTCTTGATCCGGAAGTCTTTCAACTCCTAGTGGACAAGTCGGGCCTACCAGATGCAGACGAGATGGTGTTTCGACACAATCACAAGGTTCCGGTCTTCGGAACAAGGACAAGGGACCCTCAAGCAGCGTTTTTGGACGCACTGGCAATTCCATGGAAATTTCGGCTGCCATACGTGTTCCCTCCAGTGTCACTTCTGCCCAGGGTGATAAGGAAGTTCAAGCAAGAAGGAGGAATACTAGTTCTAATCGCTCCAGCGTGACCCAGACGGCATTGGGTTTCAGACCTGCAGCATCCTCTTCTACTTCCGCAACGCCCAGACCTCCTTGTTCAGGGCCCTGTCTACCAGGATTTGGCCCAGCTGGCTTTGACGGCGTGGCTCTTGAAGCTTCAGTTCTGAGGGCCAAAGGATTTCTGAGGCGGTCATTGAAACTATGTTGAAGGCCCGTAAACCGGCTTCGGCTCGGTTTTATTATAGGGTGTGTTATTCTTACTTCGCCTGGTGTGCGACTAACCATTATGACGCATGTAAGTTCAGTACTGCCAAGATTTTGGCTTTCCTGCAACAGGGCCTGGACTTAGGCCTTCGTCTGGCCTCACTCAAGCTTCATATTTCTGCCTTGTCGATATGGTTTCAGAAAAAAATTGCGACTCTGCCTGATGTTCATACATTCATTCCGGGTGTTTTACGGATTCAACTATGGCTCCTTGGGGTTTGTCGGTTGTTCTGGACGCCTTACAAGAGTCTCTGTTTGAACCTCTTGAGTCTGTGGACCTTAAGTGGCTTACTCTTAAGGTCCTGTTCTTGCTGGCTATTGCCTCTGCTAGAAGGGTTTCAGACTTGGGTGCCTTGTCCTGTCTGTCCCCCTTTCTGATTTTTCACCGTGACTGGGCGGTTCTTTAACTGCTTAAGGTGGTGTCCTCTTTCCACCTTAACCAAGAGATTGTGGTTCCGGCCTTTATCTCTCCTGGTTTATCCTCCAAAGTGCTGTCTTTGGATGTGGTATGGGCTCTCCGTATTTATATGAAGAGAACAGCTTGTCTTCCAGCTCCTGCTACCATCAAAGCCCATTCTACTCGGTTTGTTGGACCTTCATGTACGGCCCGACGTGGTGCGACCCTTGAACAATTGTGCAAGGCGGCTGCGTGGTCCTCTGTGAACACGTTCATCAGGTTCTATGCCTTCGATACTTCCGCCTCCCAGGATGCCTACTTTGGACGCCGTGTTCTTGTGCCCGCTACAGTGCGTCCCCTCCCATGAGGAACTGCTTTAGGACATCCCCGATGTTATTCCCTGTGGCCCTAGTGTACTCCGCTGCAGAAAAGGAGATTTATGGTAAGAACTTACCTTTGTTAAATCTCATTCTGCTATGAACACTGGGTTCCACAGGGCGCCCACCATGACGCACTTAGCTTCTTTGGGTTTGTATGGCATTAGCCGTGGTACCTTCTCCTGTCGCGAGAATGTGGTATATGTGGCTACTAACGATTGTCCTCTCTTTTACCTGCTACTGCATTGGACTGGTTAAGAAAAACTGAGCTACTGTGCACGGAGGCGGAGTTATAGAGGAGGCGGCGCTGTACATCTTGGGAACAGTCAAAGCTTTAGCCTGTTCTTGCCTCAGATCAAGGTCCAACTCTACACCCCAATGTTATTCCCTGTGGAACCCAGTATACCTCGCAGGAAGAGATTTAACAAAGGTAAGTTCTTACCATAAATCTCCTTTAGTAGATATCTTTTTCAATGTCATAAGAGTATATTAGCTATAAAACAAGATAGGAAAATAAATAATCTACTAAACCATATTTCAAATTATAATGAAGTCTTGAGAATAATCCTACCTAGCATGGACAAAGAACTTTTATTTAATTTTTCTTAAATACATTATAATCCACGGAATCATTGATGAGTATAATCAGTGTGAAAAGCAAGTAAGCGTTTTAATTTCTGAGGATAGCTAATTTCCCCCTTTGCTGTCAGAACCAATAGGGTCAATATCCTATAAGTAGAAGGGACAGGAAAGTTTCTCGCTGGTCTGAAAAATGATATCACAAAATTATAAAATATCCCATATCATGTGCACCAAATTTCCTCGTACTATACGTACGTGTGTGTGTGACTGACAGATTACCAACACGTTGTCAGTAGGATTTGCAGATAGAGAATATTACAACTTATTTTTATTTTTTAGCCTTAGTATAAGTGAAAATGGAGCTGTCAGTAAGTACTGAGAATCCATCTCTGTAACATTTTCAGCCTATTGCAGAGTTGTAAAGTATCGGATGTACAAACAGTGTGTATATTTGTCACACGCTGAGCTGTACGCATCCGTGTGTGCATCATATGTGCTCATGTATATATCTGAGTCAGAGGTGGCACAGACTAACCTTTGTAAGATGCCCTTTTAGGGCAATTAATGATACGTAATAAATTGGTGGTCTCATATAGATTACTTTTTGCCTTACCATATAGCCTTGATGCAGGATACTCCTTTTTTTCCTTGACCATTTAACTGACCATTTTCTTTCAAAACCGTTAATCTTATTTAATATAGTTTAAAATGCCTTTTTTAAAAATATTTAAGTAATATATTATGCACATTTGCAGACAGGATCTCATCAAAAACTGGGGGACATAGTGGGACGATGCGGTCGCATGTGATCTGACCATGCCAGTGGTTAATGTGCAGCATATGTGCCTGGTTTGCTATTAGGTATGAACGTAAAATGCGCACTTGCATCGCCACTATATTCTGGCTTGCCCCTTTTTTCGGTATGGGCGCTATGAAAATCCAAGTAAGATATGCTCCACTACTGAGCATATGTTCAACTCTCATTCAGTCCCTTTAAGAATAAGATTCTCTACTTTTATTGTGATCTTTGCTAAAGCCAGAAATACAGTTATACCCATCTTTTCACAGAAAGTGGGCTGTTCAATGATCTGTTAAAGAATGAAGGCCATGTATGACGAATTCTATGAAGCTAAGATATAATCCTCTCAGTGGTGCAAGCCATAGTCTTTGTTACAATCCTGACTTTACTCCGCTTATTCTAGTACCGGGGCTTATGACTTGCATCAGCAAACAGTCCAGCATTCCAAGTGCATCCTGCTTTGTTGAGTTCATTATCTTAGACAGGGGTGGGGAACCTTTGGTCCTCCAGCTGTTGTTGAACTACACATACCAGCATGCCTTGCTACAGTTTTGCTAATTGGCCATGCTAAAACTGTTGCAGAGCATGCTGGGATGTGTAGTTCAACATCAGATGGATGGCCCCATCCCTGATCTAAGAGGTCTGCTCAGCATACAAGCTGCAACCTGTTACTAGTAAGCTGCTGAATGTCCTGATTAGCGACCTGAGAGAGGATCTCCTGTGTGAGTAACTTGCAGAATACTGAGCTCAGCAGTGTTATCCCTGACCAACTGGCCTCTCTGCACTTCGCTTCCAGCTGGCAGTGAAGTCTGTCCATACTGTCCCTGCACAGCACTCTCACCATTCAGTGGTGATTAATCCAAAGTGTGTTCGGATTCCACTGAGTGTCCTGAACAGCAGAGTTCCCTCCAAAACACAGACATGGGTGCAGTAATGTTGGATTCAGTCAGCTGACTGTCTGCAGCCAATACAGATGCTGCTCTAATACCTGCAGATTGTCCGCAGCCAGTACCTGCTTCCCAGCAGGTATAAAAGGGTCAGTCCATGAAGTCTCAAGCAGCCAGTGCAATAGTGTCCACAGCCTAGCTGTGTGTCTCTTGTGAAGGTCCTGTGGATTATCATCCTTCTCAGTGAGTTCACTGCAGATCTCCATCCTGCTGTTCCACCTGGCCAATCTGTGCTAGTCCTGTACTCTGCCACTGTTTCCAGTCCGACATCTGCCTGATCATATTTCTCCAGTTCCCAGATCAATACTGCTTCATCAGTTTCAGTCTGTTACTCAACCCACAGTCCTGAACCTACACCAGTGTCTAAAGGGGGGTACTCACGGAGGGATCGCTGCTTAAAATCTAAGCAATCTGACTAGATTGCTTAGATTTTAAGCAGCGATCACTCTGTGCCTTTCACAGCGATAGCGATGCGCAGCCCCGCGCATCGTTATTGCTGGTGCTACATTGGCCTGCATGCAGGCCAATCTAGCAGGTCGCTCACTTCACCCGCTGGGTGAAATGAGCGGCCCCCCCGTCTTCCCCCGCACGCTCAGCACACATCGCACTGTGCTGAGCGGGGGGAAGAGATGTGTGCTGAGCGGTTCCCTCAGCACACATCTCTCCCCATATCGTGCTGTGAATACGGCCCTTTACATTAGTCCTGCATCTTGGATTTCCACATCTTGTATTTCCACATCTTGTCTGCTAGTCTCCTGCCTCTCCGTTCTATCAAAGTCCTCTAGTGACCTAGGTAGGGAGTCAACTGTCCCCAGCACGTCGGGAGCAGTGAAGACCAAACTCCTTTTCGGGGGTCACTGGTGAATAACTACATGCTTGATTAGACTGCGCACCCTAGCTCTGGGTCTACCAGCTGCACAGTAATAGTATAAGTTCACCCATAGCTTATGAGCAGGAACTATATCAAACCAGCTATCTCTCAAGAGCTACATCTGTCAAGGATCTGATGTCGGAATCACAAAACACTCAGTGTACCAGTCTTTGTCTAAGAATCTTAGTATTGGAAAGAGTGATTCTCCCAGTTATTTCTCTTACTGTGGTGTAGCTGACTGGGATAATGTTTAACTTTCTTTTTGAGACTGCTATTATCATGGGGATATTTATATATCCCCTTTTCTCTTACGTCCTAGAGGATGCTGGGGACTCCGTAAGGACCATGGGGTATAGACGGGCTCCGCAGGAGACATGGGCACCTATAAAGAACTTTTAGTATGGGTGTGCACTGGCTCCTCCCTCTATGCCCCTCCTCCAGACCTCAGTTAGATCATGTGCCCAGAGGAGAAGGGTGCACTGCAGAGAGCTCTCCTGAGTTTTCTGTGGAAAAAAGAATTTTGTTAGGTTTTTTATTTTCAGGGAGCACTGCTGGCAACAGGCTCCCTGCATCGTGGGACTGAGGGGAGAGGAGCAGACCTACCTAAATGATAGGCTCTGCTTCTTAGGCTACTGGAGTCGGAAAACAGGTCTCACCCTGGGGTTCGTCCCGGAGCCGCGCCGCCGTCCTTCTCACAAAGCCGGAAGATAGAAGCCGGGTGAGTTTGAGAAGCAAGAAGACGTCAAAGGCGGCAGAAGACTTCAGATCTTCATGAGGTAAAGCGCGCAGCGGTAAGCTGCGCGCCATTGCTCCCACACACAGACACACAGAAAGCACTGATGGGTTCAGGGCGCAGGGGGTGGGCGCCTTGGGCAGCAATAAACCTCGTTTTTGGGCAAAAAAGGTCACAGGCTGCGGAGGCAGCAAATAGATGATCCCCCGCCATTTTATTAAAATTGAAGAGGGACCGAAGCCCGCCGCTGGAGGGGGCGGAGCTTGATCCCTCAGCACTAACCAGCGCCATTTTCTCCACAGAGGCTGCAGAGAATGCTGGCTCCTCGGACTCTCCCCTGCTGAACACTTCAGAGGGCTGAAAAAGAGGAGGGGGGCACATTGGAGCGCAGTGAGTGGGAAGATTGGCATTATATAATAATATAAAAGCGCTGTCTGGATTTTCCAGTGTCAGTTTGGCGCTGGGTGTGTGCTGGCATACTCTGTCTGTCTCTCCTAAGGGACTGGTTGGGGATTTGTCACCTTATAGGTATATCCCTGTGTGTGTGGGGTGTCGGTACGTGCGTGTCGGCATGTCTGAAGCGGAAGGCTTCTCCAAGGAGGAGGTGGAGCAGATGAGTGGTGTGTCCCCGTCGGTAGTGCCGACTCAGGAATGGATAGACATGTGGCATATGTTGAATGCAAGTGTGGCATCTTTACATGAAAGGCTAGATAAAGCTGAATCCAGGGAGGCATCAGGGGGTCAATCCTCAGATTGGACCGACTCACAGGGCCCGTCGGGGGCTCAAAAGCGTCCCTTGCCACTAATTGTGGACACAGATACTGACACGGACTCTGATTCCAGTGTCGACTATGATGAAGCTAGATTGCACCCTAAGGTGACAAAGAGTATTCAGTGTATGAGTATTGCAATAAGAGATGTGTTGCATATTGCTGATGAACCCTCTGTTCCAGACACGAGGGTACACATGTTTAAGGGAAAGAAACAGATAATAAACTTTCCCCCATCTCATGAACTTAACGAGTTATTTGAAAAAGCTTGGGAGACTCCAGATAAGAGGCTGCAGATTCCCAAAAGAATTAATATGGCATACCCTTTCCCTACACAGGACAGGGTACGTTGGGAATCCTCTCCCACTGTGGACAAGGCTTTAACACGCCTGTCCAAGAAAGTGGCGCTGCCGTCTCCAGACACAGCGGCCCTCAAGGACCCTGCGGACCGCAGGCAGTAGACTACATTAAAGTCTATTTATTCACATACAGGTGCTTTGCTCAGACCGGCAATTGCGTCGGCATGGGTATGTAGCGCAGTTGCAGCTTGGACAGATACCCTGTCGGCTGACCTTGATACCCTAGATAGGGATGCTATTTTGTTAACTCTAGCCCATATTAAAGACGCAGTCTTGTATATGAGAGACGCTCAAAGGGACATTGGGTTGCTGGGTTCCAGAGCCAATGCCATGGCTATTTCAGCGAGACGATCCTTATGGACCCGCCAATGGACGGGTGATGCGGATTCGAAAAAGCATATGGAGGTATTACCCTATAAGAGTGACGTGTTGTTTGGGGATGGGCTCGCGGACCTGGTTTCCACAGCTACCGCTGGTAAATCTACCTTTTTACCTTTTATTCCCCAACGGCAAAAGAAAACTCCACAATATCATATGCAGTCCTTTCGGTCGCAAAAGTCCAGAAGTGGTCGGGGATCCTACTTCCTTGCCAGAGGTAAGGGTAGAGGAAAGAGAACACCTGCTTCGGCTGGTGCCCAGGAACAGAAGTCCTCCCTGGCTTCTACAAAACCCACTACATGACGCTGGGGCTCCCCTGCGGGAGTCCGCACCAGTGGGGGCACGCCTTCGACACTTCAGCCAGGTCTGGGTCAGGTCAGACGTGAATCCTTGGGCGTTGGAAATAGTTTCCCAAGGCTACAAACTGGAATTCAAAGAGGTGCCCCCACGCCGATTTTTCAAGTCGGCCTTACCAGCTTCTACCCCAGAGCGGGATGTAGTGTTAGCTGCAATTCAAACGCTGTGTCAACAGCAAGTAATTATCAGGGTTCCCCTGAACCAACAGGGAAAAGGGTACTATTCGACCCTCTTAGTGGTCCCGAAACCGGATGGTTCGGTCAGATCAATTTTAAATCTAAAATCCCTAAACCTGTACTTGAAAAGAGTCAAATTCAAGATGGAATCGCTCCGAGCGGTAATAGCCAGCCTGGAGGGGGGGGGGGGGGGGATTTTATGGTGTCGCTGGACGTAAAGGATGCTTACCTTCATGTCCCCATATATCCCTCTCATCAGGAGTACCTGAGATTCGCTGTACAGGATTCTCATTACCAGTTTCAGACGTTGCTGTTTGGGCTTTCCACGGCCCCGAGGATTTTCACCAACATAATGGCGGAAATGATGGTGGTCCTGCGCAAGCAAGGAGTCACAATTATCCCATACTTGGACGATCTCCTGATAAAGGCGAGATCAAAAGAGCAATTTCTGAGAAACGTGTCACTCTCTCTGAGAGTACTCCAGCAACACGGTTGGATTCTCAATCTACCGAAGTCACAGTTGGTTCCTAGGTATGATACTGGACACGGAACAAAAGAAGGTTTTTCTCCCGTTGGGAAAAGCCCAGGACCTCCAGAACATTGTCAGAGACCTGCTAAAGCCAAAAAGAGTGTCAGTTCATCAATGCACTCGTGTTCTGGGGAAAATGGTGGCAGCCTACGAGGCCATCCCCTTCGGCAGGTTCCATGCAAGGACGTTTCAATGGGACCTTCTGGACAAATAGTCCGGGTCCCATCTACAATTACATCAAAAGATAACACTGTCCCCCAGGGCCAGGGTGTCTCTTCTATGGTGACTGCAAAGTGCTTACCTCCTAGAGGGTCGCAGATTCGGCATTCAGGACTGGGTTCTGGTAACCACGGACGCGAGCCTCCGAGGATGGGAAGCAGTCACCCAAGGAAGAAATTTTCAAGGACTATGGACAAGCCAGGAGTCCTGCCTGCACATCAACGTGTTGGAATTAAGGGCCATATACAACGGCCTTCGACAGGCGGAGAGTCTTCTTCGCAACCTACCGGTGCTGATTCAATCGGACAATGTCACAGCAGTGGCTCATGTGAACCGCCAAGGCGGGACAAGGAGCAGAGTTGCGATGGCAGAAGCCACCAGGATTCTTCACTGGGCGGAAAATCACGTAAGCGCTCTGTCAGCTGTCTTCAATCCGGGTGGGGACAACTGGGAAGCAGACTTCCTCAGCAGACACGATCTCCATCCAGGAGAGTGGGGACTTCATCAAGAAGTCTTTGCAGAGATTGCAAGTCAGTGGGGACTGCCTCAAATAGACATGATGGCGTCACGCCTAAACAAGAAGCTTGATTGTGCCAGGTCCCGGGACCCTCAGGCAATAGCATCGAAAGAGGGGTAGCAATGTATGTAAAAAATGCCATAAATACTACATTAATACAAAGTATTGAAGAAAAAACTGAGGCCCTTTGGGTGACCATAGAAACAGGGGAAAAGTTGATTATTCGTATTGGCGTGATATACAGGCCACCAGGTCAGGAAGAGGAACTTGACAAGAACCTATTGCAGGACATAACTAAAATAGCATTAAAAGGAGAGGTAATAATCATTCCACTAAAAGTAGGAACATTTTAAATTCCCTTCAGGGAGCATCCCTCCACCAATTGGTGAGGGAGCCCACTCGGAAAGACGCAATATTAGACTTAATACTTACAAATGGAAACAGATTATCGGACGTAAAAGTGGGTGAAAACCTGGGATCCAGTGATCATCAAGCAGTATGGTTCAGCATTAAGACGGAGACTGACTCGTCCCATACAAAAACAAAGGTGTTGGATTTTAGGAAGGCTGATTTTGTAGGGATGGTAAAATGTGTAAGCGATTCTTTGGCAGAGTGGAGGAACTTGGAAACAGTGCAGGAGAGGTGGGAAACATTAAAATTTGCAATATTGAAGGCAACAGACCTTTGTATCAAAACTGTTAGGAAAAACACAAGGAAAAGGAAGCCAGTGTGGTTTGCAAAAGAAGTAGCAAATATTGTGAGAGCAAAAAAGATGGCTTTTAGGAAATATAAGCAGACACAAAATAATGAAGACAAAAATATATATCTTGTTAGACAGAAGGAGACAAAGAAGGTAATCAGATGTGCAAAGGCACAAGCTGAGGAGAAAATGGCCCAGTCAGTGGGTAAAGGAGGCAATTTTTTTTTAGGTATATAAGCGAAAGGAGAAAAACAAAAGGCGGAATTATAAAACTAAAGACGGACACTGGGAGTCTTGTTGAAGGAGACAATTTAATAGCAGATCCTCTTAATGATTATTTTTGCTCAGTATTTACTACTGAAAGAGAGGGGAAGGGGCCACAGTTAAGTTGCAGGGATATTCAGGAAAATGAAACAAGTACATTTACAGAGGAGAAGGTCCTAACAGAACTCTCAAAGCTGAAAGTGGACAAATCTATGGGGCCAGATGGGATACATCCAAGGATACTAAAAGAACTTAAAGAGGTGCTGGTAGCACCATTGACAGAATTATTCAACCAGTCATTGGCTACAGGAGTAATTCCAGGGGACTGGAAAAGAGCAAACGTAGTCCCACTGCACAAAAGTGGAAGCAAGGAAGAGGCAAACAACTACAGACCAGTGAGTCTTACATCAGTAGTAGGGAAATTGATGGAAACACTCTTAAAAGAAAGAGTTGTAGATTATCTCAAATCCGGCAATTTACTGGATCCCAAACAGCATGGATTCACTGGGGGGAGATCATGTCAAACAAATCTTATTGACTTTTTTGATTGTGTGACTAAAGTGATGGATAAAGGTGGAGCCATGGATATAGCTTATCTAGACTTTAGTAAGGCTTTTGACACAGTTCCACATCGCAGACTGCTAAATAAACTTGAAAGTTTGGGATTGGATATTAGGATTATTGAATGGATAAGATCTTGGTTGAAGGATAGAAAACAGAGAGTTGTGGTAAAATGGAGTGCATTCACAGGAGGGAAATGTTACCAGTGGAGTACCCCAGGGATCTGTACTTGGACCAGTGCTTTTTAATATCTTTATTGGTGACATTGCAAATGGCATTAAAGGGAAAGTATGCCTTTTTGCAAATGACACAAAGGTATGCAACAGGGTAGACACACCAGGTGGGGTAAAACAAATGATTGAGGATCTAGGTAGACTAGAGGAATGGTCAAGAGTCTGGCAATTACAGTTTATGCCAAAAAATGCAAAATCATGGACTTGGGTCTCAAAAATCCTAAAGCTAAATACAGTATTAATGGCACTATAGTGGAAACTACTGAGGAGGAAAGGGTCCTAGGAGTCACTATTTCAGATGACTTAAAGGCAGATAAGCAATGTAACAAGGCAATGAGGAAGGCTAGTCAGATGCTTGGCTGCATTGGGAGAGGAATCAGCAGCAGAAAGAAAGAAGTAATAATGCCACTGTATAGGTCATTGGTACGGCCTCATCTAGAATACTGTATTCAGTTCTGGAGGCCATATCTTCAAAAGGATATTAATACATTAGAAACTGTACAAAGGAGGGCAACTAAAATGGTGCATGGCCTACATCACAAAACATACCCAGAAAGACTGAGAAATCTCAATATGTATAGTTTGGAGCAGAGAAGGGAAAGGGGGGACATGATAGAAACTTTCAAATATATCCAGGGTTTTAACAAAGTCCAGGAGGGAAACATTCTCCAAATGAAGAGAAGCAAAAGGACACGAGGACATGCACTAAGACTGGAGGGGGGGAGGTTCAGGGGAAATTTGCGGAAAAATTATTTCACAGAAAGGGTAGTGGACAAGTGGAATAGCCTCCCATCAGAGGTGGTAGAGGCTAAGACAGTAGAGCAATTTAAACATGCATGGGATAGACATAAGGATATCCTTACAAAGAAATAAGGATCAAATAAAGTTAGAGATAAAAATAATATAAAAAAAAAAAAAAGGGGCAGACTAGATGGGCCAAGTGGTTCTTATCTGCCGACAAATTCTATGTTTCTATGTTTAGCAGTAGACGCTCTGGTAACGCCATGGGTGTTCCAATCGGTCTACGTGTTTCCTCCTCTTCCTCTCATCACAAAGGTGTTGAGGATCATAAGGCGAAAAAGAGTACAGACAATACTCATTGTTCCAGACTGGCCTCGAAGGGCCTGGTACTCAGATCTTCAGGAGATGCTCACAGAAGATCCTTGGCCTCTTCCTCTAAGGGAGGACCTGTTGCAGCAGGGACCCTGCATGTTCCAAGACTTACCGCGGTTACGTTTGACGGCATGGCGGTTGAACGCCGGATCCTAGCTGAGAAGGGTGTTCCGGAAGAGGCCATACCTACTCTAATAAAGGCTAGGAAGGAGGTGACGGCAAAACATTATCACCATATCTGGCGGAAATATGTCTCTTGGTGTGAAACCAAGAATGCTACTACGGGAGAATTCCATTTGGGTCGTTTTCTCCACTTCCTATTGACAGGAGTGGATATGGGCCTGAAATTAGGCTCTGTTAAGCTACAGATTTCGGCTCTGTCGGTATTCTTTCAGAAGGAATTGGCTTCTCTTCCAGAAGTCCAGACGTTTGTAAAGGGAGTGCTACACATCCAGCCTCCTTTTCTGCCCCCAGTGGCACCATGGGACCTGAACGTGGTATTGCAGTTCCTAAAATCACACTGGTTTGAACCCCTTAACACGGTTGAGTTGTAATTTCTCACCTGGAAGGTGGTCATATTATTGGCCTTGGCATCTGCAAGGCGGGTGTCAGAATTGGCGGCCTTGTCTCACAAGAACCCCTACTTGATTTTTCATGTTGATAGAGCGAAATGGAGGACTCGTCCTCAATTTTTACCTAAGGTGGTTTCTTCATTCCATATAAACCAACCTATTGTGGTGCCTGTGGCTACGAGTGACTTGGAGGATTCCAGGTCCCTGGATGTATTCAGGGCCTTAAAGATTTATGTAGCCAGGACGGCTAGAATTAGGAAAACAGAGGCTCTGTTTGTTCTGTATGCAGCCAACAAGATTGGCGCGCCTGCTTCAAAGCAGACTATTGCTCGCTGGATCTGTAACACGATTCAGCAGGCGTATGTTGCGGCTGGATTGCCGTTACCACATTCAGTAAAGGCCCATTCCGCTCTTCTTGGGCGGCTACCCGGGGCGTCTCGGCATTACAGCTTTGCCGAGCAGCGACTTGGTCGGGGTCAAACACTTTGCTAAATTCTACAAGTTTGATACCCTGGCTGATGAGGACCTAGCATTTGCTCAGTCGGTGTTGCAGAGTCATCCGCACTCTCCCGCCCGATTGGGAGCTTTGGCATGAACCCTATGGTCCTTACGGAGTCCCCAGCATCCTCGAGGACGTAAGAGAAAATAAGATTTTAAACCTACCGGTAAATCTATTTCTCCTAGTCCGTAGAGGATGCTGGGCGCCCGTCCCAGTGCGGAAAATCTGCAAGACTTGTATATAGTTATTGCTTACATAAGGGTTATGTTACAGTTGGAATCGGTCTTGGACTGTTGATGTTGTTTGTTCATACTGTTAACTGGTTATGTGTATTCCAGGTTATATGGTATGATTGGTGTGGGCTGGTATGAATCTTGCCCTTAGATTTACAAAATCCTTTCCTCGTATTGTCCATCTCCTCTGGGCACAGTTCTCTAGCTGAGGTCTGGAGGAGGGGCATAGAGGGAGGAGCCAGTGCACACCCATACTAAAAGTTCTTTATAGGTGCCCATGTCTCCTGCGGAGCCCGTCTATACCCCATGGTCCTTACGGAGTCCCCAGCATCCTCTACGGACTAGGAGAAATGGATTTACCGGTAGGTTTAAAATCTTATTAATAGAAGTGCAAATATTTACTGCATGCCTGCTGTTTTTATTATGAGGTTTGAAAAACAAAAACAGGAACTTGGCACTGACTAGCGCTGAGAGTAAAATTAAATGTATTTGTGTTTTTTTAAGAATATATTGTCAGTTAAAAGCTTTAAAATTACTTTTCCAAACCAAGCGATGTAAGTGCAATTTTATTTTTTCCCTAATTATTAAAGTCCTCTGCTTTTATTTATCTAGCACACTCTATTCTTAGCTACTAAACTTATTCAGCCGTTATAGCATTACAGGTCTGGGTTCATCTTCGATTCATTTAAAGCAGAGGTTCTCAAACTCGGTCCTCAGGACCCCACACAGTGCATGTTTTGCAGGTCTCCTCACAGAATCGCAAGTGAAATAATTAGCTCCACCTGTGGACCTTTTAAAATGTGTCAGTGAGTAATTAATACACCTGTGCACCTGCTGGGTTACCTGCAAAACATGCACTATGTGTGCCCCCGAGGACCGAGTTTGAGAACCTCTGATCTAAAGAAAGGCAGCTCTGCTCTGCGTCACCAATTGGCTGTTGGCCATTGTGAACTCTTATTGTACAGTGGCCATCATTCCGAGTTGATCGCTCACTGATGTTTTTCACAGCGATCAGGTCACTACTGCGCATGCGTATGCACCGCAATGCGCACACGCATTGTACGGGTACAAACAGCATCGTTGCTGTGCAATGCTTCTAGCGACGAATCTATTTGTACAACCGATCACAAGGAGATTGACAGGAAGAAGGTGTTTATGGGTGTCAACTGACTGTTTTCTGGGAGTGGTAGGGAAAACGCAGGCGTGTCCAGGCGTTTGCAGGGCGAGTGTCTGACGTCAATTCCGGATCTGGACAGGCTGAAGTGATCACTAGGGCTGATTAAGTTCAGACCTACTGCAAAAAACGTTTTCGTCCCGCTCGGCTGCATATGCGACCTGGCAGAGAGTTGTTGGAGCGACTCTTTCCAATATGCGTATAAGATGCTATTAAGAAAGATCGCTCAGAAACATAGTAAGACTATAAATAAAAAAATAAGAAAGCTTAGGGCTGCCAAGAACAGCAGCCCCCTGACCATGGTCCGGCTCCTGCCGCACCAAACAAAAAACTGATTTGCCTGAGCCAGTGAGCGGGGATATATGGCTGGGCACGTTGCATCCTGGGGGGACTGAAAGCTTGTGATCATTTTGGTGCCAATCCGCTGTCGCTCCATCATATCCCATTGTTATCCTGTGGATAACCTGTGGACCCTGCCGGAGAAAAACTTTTTCGGTCCGCTCGGCTGCACATGCAATCGCACACTTGCAAAGCGAAAATACACTCCCCCGTGGGCGGTGACTATACGTTTGCACGGCTGCAAAAAGTAGCTAGCGAGCGATCAACTCGGAATGAGGGCCAGTGAGTGAGTATTCTCATCTAATCCTCCTGCTCATTTGACTGACTGATAACTATACACACATTTGTAGGCAACTACAGCAAGCCAGCATTTTTATACATAACCCCATACCAGGCTGGGATGTGATTTGCTTAACTAACAATTTGAGCCATACTTGTGTGGAAAACCATCATCAACATTTATTTGTAAGGCTCCACAAATTCTGATGCAAAGGACAGCTGGCATACAAATACATGAATACAATAAGTACAGTAGCAAATGTCTAATACGGTACAAATGCATGTGAGTTCTGCCCAAATAATTACGGGTACCACAAAAACTATTAGTATGAATTCT
Source organism: Pseudophryne corroboree (assembly GCF_028390025.1). Lineage (NCBI taxonomy): Eukaryota > Metazoa > Chordata > Amphibia > Anura > Myobatrachidae > Pseudophryne > Pseudophryne corroboree. Next base: position 279,784,696 of record NC_086447.1, read on the forward strand.
GCGCCTACAAGTTGAACAAGCCCTTTCTATATGATCATTTATGTAGAGCACATATCTTATGCAGCGCTTTACTGAAATTATTTGGTCTTTCACATCAGTCCCTGCCCAAGGGGAGCTTTACAATCTAGATTCCCTACCACATGTTCCGTACCCACAACTACAGTTAATCTTTTATTAGAATCCAATTAAACCAATGCATACAAACGGTGGACATACAAACTCCACACAGACCAGTTTCTCATTATGTTTTTCTGTGGCAACTGGGATTTTATGCAAATGAGAAGAAAGATGGATTTTACCGGAATGCTAGTTGTTTAATACAATTTAAATGGTTGGTGTTTTTTTTTATTTTTTATTAAATCAGCAGTGTAAATTTATAGACAGTGTCAATGTGGTATGTTATATAAAAGGGTTAAATAACCACTTCTCCTCCCCCTCTACAATTTTCTTATCACCTTACTTAGCAACACTCTGCCCTTCACCCCTGTATTGTTCACCTACTCCTGCTTTTCTCACTAATTATGTCCTTTATCATCTTATTTCTGTTTCATCTTTTTGCTTGATATTTACTCATTTTTATTTCCATGTTTAAAACTAACTGCATTTTTCTGTGCTACATGGTTTCCTTTCTTGCTCTTTGATGATATTAATAGCTTTGATAAGTGTTGCTTGGCAATATTAAATTGAGTATCTTTGACAAAAAAAATAATAATAATAATTTAATGTGGGTCCAGCTGTGTTGTGATCAAGTATATTCTTGTTTTTAAAATCCAGTATAAAATTCTACTTGGGGCCAGGGCTCCTAGTTCATAACCATCCAAATCATCTACATTCTGAGGTTCACTCTCATTAACGGCTTTGTTCTCTCCTTTGCTGCTATCATATGTGAACTTCATCAGCTTCACTGTCTTGTGTGCCACAAGCACATCAAAGGCGGGGTGTAACGGCATCTGAGTTTGCAGGAAGTGCGGGATGCCGGCCGAACTCGGACGTTTTTTTAAAGGGGCAGTCGTTTACAAGGCGTGGTTTTGCTTTGTAAATGATTGGCACTTTAAAATAAATGTCCGAGTTCAGCCGGCATCCTGCACTGCCCGTAAACTCGGATGTCGTTACTTCCTGCCGATAGGGTTTGAAAATATACGCATTTGTAAAAGTTGTTTTTGAGCTGGTGGTAGCTCACCCTCATTTCGCAGCTTCTTTTGCTGTAGTTTAAGACTAGTGACAGTAATCCTTCCTGACAAACTTGGCCGTTAGCTATTACATATGTCCTCTGTCCTTAGCCGTTACCTTGGATGGAAAATAAATATTTACAAACAATTATGGGATTTAGTATTATTTAATCACTGTTAGCTTTTATTTACTTATCAGCATAAACCAGGTAAAATTCCATCAAGTTGGAATATCAAATATCAAGGTAAACGCTGTGGAAAAATGTTAGGGCTTTGTAAGGTCATAAGAAAGTTTCTTGCACGAGATGATACGCAAGGACCATTTCATTAGGTTAAGTACATGAGCACGTGGGACATAGATTTCTCTATTATGAGTGATGAACATTGTTTGGACCATTGTCCGATCCATTGTCCAATGTCATCTCTCTTATATTTGAAAGCCTGCAGGATACGCTTTGTGCTCTCAGCGTGAAGTCATTGAAAGCAATTGCTTCTGTTAATTTAGCCAAATTACTGAATTGTTAGTTTTAGACAGGCATATATCCTTGCCAAAGAACAGTTTAACATTTAAGCCTTTAATAATGATAATAATAATAATAATAATACGGACGGTGTAATAGCATTACTGCCCCACAGCAATAGGGTCATGGGTTTGATTGCTACCATGGCCCTAACTGTGTGGCGTGTGTATTTTTCCTGTACTTGCGTGTATTTCCTCCGGGTACTCCAGTTTCCTCCCACAATCAAAAATAAAAAATTAACCCTAGCCTGAATGTGTGTGGTGTAGATGTGGCAGGGAATATAGACCCAACTGTATTCAACCTTAAAGAGTGAAAAAGTACCAGCCAATGAGCTTCTTAACTGCTGTGTTACAGTATGTGTTTGAAAAAATTCAGTAAGGAGCTGGTTGGTTGGTACTTTGGGGTCTATTCATGTAGCAGTTAAAAGCCCTGTTTTGCGTTAAACGGGGCTTTTCTCTGCCTTGTGCAATTCACAGAGCGGGTTACCGTGGAGAAACCTGACTTCTCCAGCGGCACCCCCGCTCTGTACCTGAATCGCATCACCATACCTTTGTATGGTGAGTGCAATTCATGAAGCTGCGGAAAGCTCTGCTTTCCACTTCTCCATGGGGTTCAGGTTCGCCATCTCTCTTTTTTTACTTAAGTAAATGTGTAAGTAGCAGTAAGGGAGTGTGATATACTGCTTACGGGTTCTGGATGATAGGTCGATCCCATATGGTCGACATGCATTAGGTTGACAGGTACAAAAGGTCGACATGGTCCCCTTTTTCCCCCCAACTTTATCATCATTTACCATCCTCGCAAACTATGATCTGGAATTGTAACCTGTGTCGAGCGCATCAGTAGTGGACCGGCGCACCTTGCCCAAAGAGTGGCGAGCGAGCCGGTACGCTAATTGTGGTCACGTGATTAACATATAAAATAACACCCCAAAAAACTTGTTAACCTTTTTTGTCTTGACAATTTCCATGTCAACCTATTCACTGTGGGGACCTTTTTGTACCTGTCGACTTTTCAAATGTCTACCTTTTACATGTTAACCTATTGACCCGGTCAACCTATTGCATGTTGACCATATGGGGTCAACCTATTGACCTATTTCTGGTCGACGCAATTATCCACACCCATGCTTGCAGCTGTGATGTTCTGCTGAAAAGTTGTGCTTTATAACGCATGCCTTTATTTAGTGTATGATGTTTTTGTGTCAGGAAAAGATATCTCTTCTCCGAGACTTGTAAAGCTGCAATAATGCATTACCCTCATGCAGTCATTTGCTTGTTACTAGTCCAGCAATCAAAATGTCGACAAGCAGTATGGACCCCAGAAGGCAGACACAGAGATGTTGGCAAGTTTAAAATGGTACTTTAAGTATTTTCCACGTGCCAGCAATACAACTGTAAGCATGGTGGTAATTCATCATGTTTACAGTTCTGCCGGAGAGTGTAATGGTGCTGTGAGTAACATTTTACGCTTGCTGACATTGAGGTGCCTTCAGGGATCCACATACTGCTTGTCGACGGTTTAATTGTCGGCACGCACACTACACCACAATTCAAAATGTGCTGTGTAAACTATGTATTTTTTGATAAATGAAAGCTTTCTTGATTTGTGTAAGTGAATATTTTTCTATTATAAAATCTGCCCTACAATTGTGCCTGCGTGTCTTTGGATTTTCACCACCTGACTGTGTCCCTGTCTTAATTCATCCAAAATGTCTTTGTCTGCTTTGCTGTAGCCAGATACAAGCTAATTGCTGAGTGATTTGTAATGGTTAACTGCAAGTTTTGCTCCTAATTGCACTGTTAGTAAATGAGCCCTAATAAAAGCAAAGGTCTCATTGGATGCTTTGATTCCAGTGCAGATTTCAGCAATATTAGTAAATGACCTTCATTGTCTAGTAATTAGTGGCATATTGGGAATTGTACTAGCGTAAATGAGCTATTCTCTGTGCAGTTGTCAGGCAACATTTCACTTCTCTCTCCAGTAGCTTTTCATCCCAAATATGATGTTGCATGAGTGAATGCTTTTTGTTAGCTATTGATTTGGGTGGTCAGTGTTCTTCGGATGAGTTGATAATTTATTTTTACACATCCTTCTCCAAGCTTCCTTTTGCTATTTATAACAACACTATAATTTCTCCATTCTGCCACAAATTATCCAAAAGGAAGAAAAACCCAGAGACTCAGCAACAAATGATTACCCCTTAGGAGGAAAGGTAGATGATAGCCGGATCATGGGCAGAGGTAGCAGAGCTAATGTAAGAGGTACATTTTGATAAATAGGATTAATATGAAAGCATTTGACAAGTAGAAGGTCATATGATTTTCAAATCAATTGTTCATTCTTTGTGAGAATGTGTTGCTGTGGCTCTATGGGGGTAAGTTCATTCAGCAGTGATGGATGTGAGTTGCAGATGTTCCGATCATTTCTCTAGCACCTTGCAACCACCGACATTGCACATTTTCCATCACATTTTCCGTATGCTTTGTTATGTGTGTAGTCACACATCATGTTTGCACTTAGTCACTAACTGAATTGTCCCCTATTAGCTCAAATGCACTCCAGAAACACAATTCATGATCAAAAAATGTACACCATAACACTGCTTCCATAGGCTGTTGACATTGTTTATGTGAATATGCTTTTATGTATTTTTGGAAAGGTTCTAAACATGCTCAAATGTTAATTTTTGTTCTGCAGGGTCGATAGATTATCCACAGGATAACATTGGGCTATGACGTAGCGACAGCAGATTGGCACCAACGATCAAAGCTTTCGGCCTCCCAGAATGCATGGGGCCAGTCCCCTACATCCATGCTTCCTGGTTCAGGCAAATCAGTGTTTTTTTTTGGTGCGGCAGGAGCCGGACCATGGTCAATCGGCTACTTGTTTTTAGCAGCCATAAGCTTTTTATTTTATTTTTATAGTCTTACAGTTTTTTTTGTGATTTTTCTAAAAAGCGTCTTATACGTACCTTAGAAAGAGTCGCTCCATCAACTCCCCGCCGGGTCAATGCAATGCGTGTACAGTGCTGTTTCGACGGGCGTCTGTGTAGGATGTACTAGCAAGTCCAGCAGACGTTACTAGGCTGTGGCCGGAGCACGGGGAGAAGGTAAGGCATCGGTTCCATTTAGTAGGGGAAAGGCGACACAAAGCCGCACTGTTTCAGAATGGAGACTACCTAACAGTTTCTGATGCGGCTGCCACCTCAGGTGGGCCAGCACTAGGCTTCAGGTGATCATGGCTCCAGGGGGTAGTATGAGGCCGCAATCCCTAGGGTTGATGTCAGCAGTGGGGAGTTAGACGCTCCCTTGGTCGCCCCTGCCCCTGGTTCATGACCAGTTTTCTCCTAGTTTCCCACCATGAACTGAGTTCCCACTTCCGTCTGCGACGCTCTGAATCTAAAAGGACCCAGTCGCAGCATAGGTGGTTGTGTGACTGGTGCGTCTGTGTTCACTGTGGGTTCACGGGGCGGTTGTGTACACTAATAGCGTCTGGATCCACTCAGCGGTCACTAACGTATTGATCGATCCTGGAAGCGGGGTGAAGTCTCCCTGTATCCCACTCTCCTGAGCCGGGTGATACAGCACTAAGTCTCAATCTACCTTTGAGTACGAATAGTTGGATAAGTGCCTGATGCATAGGAGTCTGTAAACTATTGCTGCTGTTTCTTTCGCTGTGCCACTGAATACAATAAACTCCTATATAAGGTAATGCAGTAATATATTTCTCCTACATACTTGAAATGTATCTGCAGTTGATTATATGCTCATATTGCTTATTATACTTATGTATAACCTGTGACTGATTGCTAGTGTAATTGCTGACTTTACTATAATTCTGTCAGTTTCTGTGTATTCTGATCAATGCTGGTGCAAAGCAGGGAGGGATCGGATTGTATGTCACTTTTGATCAAATTTGACAGTGATTACAGTCACAAATTGTGTAATTAACACTGTACAGGTGTGTGATTAATTTATCATGTCTAAGGGAGGCAAGGATGAGGAGGATACACTCTCCACAGCAGTACCAACATTTATTTCATGTTTGTCTTGCAAAGCTGGGTTAACCTCTCAGGATCTGGTTCAAAATTGATTATGTGCAAATTGTTTTAGCTTTCACCAAAGCCTCTTGAATAATCTGATGCAGGCACAGGTTCAAGTTGAACCCCCATGGGCTACCTTTGCACGGACATTATCCAGTATAGCTGAGCGGATAATGCCAGCTCCTATACCAGGGAATAGTAACCTATTATTATTATCCTATTAACCCTTTCATGCAACATTCCACCTGGGGGTTATCACATCCAGTACAGGAATCGTCAGTCTCTCAACAAAAACGGGCAGAAAGGCCGATGGTAAATAAATCACATAGACATAAAACAATATCTTCACAGACTACACATGTTTCAGATGAGGACTCGTTGCACTCCGGGTCTGCATATAGAGATGAGGATGAAGGCCTCAGCTCAGTGGACATTCCTGAGCTAATTAGTGCTATGAAAGCCATTCTGTCCTTAGATGAGGCAGCAGAGCCTTTGTTACAATCTAAGGCACCTGTGTTTAAACGTCCCAAAACAGTTAGGGACTGAGTTTCCTGGGTCAGAACAGCTGATGGAACTTATGCAAGAGACTTGGGTTACATCCAGTAAGAAGTTTATAGTTCCAAAGAAATGGAATTCCAATTATCCTTTTCTGGGTGGGGACTGTTTAAAAAGGGAGGTGGCTCCCAAAGTAGATACGCATGTCATTTGATTGATGCATAAATCTACATTACCTTTACCTTCAACATCATTAAATGATGTCACGAATAGGAAAATAGCTTTTTAAAAAACAGTTTTTCCTTGTCTGGAGCAATCGTAAGACCAGCCATGGCTTCAGCCTGGATGGCAAAAGCAGTGGCAGCCTGGGCTGACGCATTGGAGGATGATCTTTCTTTGGCATCTAGAGAGCAAAAATCCCATATTGCAAATATTAAACAGGCGGCTATTTTTATGGAAGAAACAGCCTTGGATATGGGTACAACTGCCTCTCAAGCATCAGCTTCAGCAGTAGCAGCTCGCAGAGCATTTTGGCTACGTACATGGAAAGCTGACTCAGAATCTAAGAAGGTTCTAGAGTCTTAGACCTTTACTGGAGAGATTATTTTTGGTAAAGAATTAAACAGTATTTTGGAATCGGAGGCTGACTCCAAAAAGATGGAGCTTCCTTCCGCATACAAAGCCAAGCCTAGATTTCCAGCTTTTCGTCCCTATCGGACACAAGGAAAAGAAAAAGGAAAGAGTTATGGCAAATAGTCTCAATCTGACATGTCTGGTAAGACTAAAAAGCATTGGGCTATCAGAGGGCTGGCTTCTAAGTCAGAAGATAAGCCATCAGCTTGATGGTGCGGGCCTCCACCTGGAGGGACCCCAGGGTGGGAGGCCGACTTCTTCATTTTGCACAGATCTGATGGCCGTCCACCACGGATGCGTGGGTGCAAGAAGCGGTATTTCACGGATATGCGTCTGCTTTCAGGAAACACCCTCCTCAGGTTTTTTTGTACCGGCCCATCTTCAGTGGAAATGAAGGCCAAGGCTTTGCAAGAAGCAGTTCAGAAGTTGCTACAGTCAGGATTGATAATTCCAGTTCCTTCTGCACAACGAGGACAAGGTTTTTATTCCAACCTGTTTCTAGTCCAGAAGCCAAATGGTTCGTTCCGGCCTATACTCAATATCAAAGTGCTGAACAATTACATTTGGGTGCCTCGGTTTCATATGGAGACTTTACATTCCATTATTTTGGCTATGGAGCCGGAGGATTTTATGGTATCCCTGAATATCTATGACGCTTACCTGCATGTTCCTATAGCACTGTCCCATCAGTGCTATCTCAGGTTTGCTATCCTCCAGCAACTTTTTCCATTTTAGGCCCTACCATTTGGACTGGCCACAGCTCCAAGAGTATTCTCCAAAACTATGGTTGTAATGGCAGTTTATCTCCATCAGCAGGGGATAAGGATTTTTCCATACCTTGATGACTTTTTAATCCTGGCACAATCTCAGGAATTGCTTCAGTGTCATCTGCAACAGACAATAGATTGTCTGCAGAACACAGTTGGCTCATAAATTGGGCAAAGTCATCCCTGGTTCCGTCACAACGGATTACTTATTTGGGGGCTGCGCTGGATTCAGGGCTTCAGAGAGTAATTTTACCACTGAACAAAATATCCAAGATTCAGTCAAGGATTCAGGAGCTGCTCCACAGTCAAAGAGTATCCATTCATACAGCAATGCGTGTGATGGGATTGTTGGTATCGACATTCGTCATGGTGGAGTATGCTCAGTTCCACTCGAGGCCTCTACAACATCTGATCCTTTCCAAATGGAATGGGTTACATCAGACAATAAAAACTCAGACTATGGTCCTTCCTGTGAAAGTAAAGAGGTCATTAGCCTGGTGGCTACAGACATCCCATCTGGACAAAGGGAGACCCTTTTGGATATCTGATTGGGAGATTCTGATAACAGATGCCAGCCTTCAGGGCTGTGGATTGGTGTCAGGAAGAAGTTGCTTCCAGGGGCAGTGGACCAAGGAAGAAAGTTGCCTGCCAATAAATATATTGGAACTTTGTGTCATATATATGGCACTTATTCAGGCAAAGGACATCCTTCAGGGGAAACCAGTTCAAATCCGCTTGGACAATGCAACTGCAGTAGCGTACCTTAGCCATCAGGAAGGAACTCGCAGCCAAAACACAATGAAGGAGGTAAGTCACACGTTACAGTGGGCAGAACTTCATCATCCAGCCTTGTCGACAGTGTTCATTCCGGGAGTCCTAAACTGGGAACTGGATTTTCTCAGTCATCACGCCATTCATACAAACGAATGGGCTTTACACCCCGAGGTGTTCCAAACTCTGGTAGACAAGTGGTGGTTACCGGAGATAGATCTCATGGCATCCTGTCAGAACAACAAAGTTCCTGCATACAGGTCAAGAACAAAGGATCCCAGAGCGACCTTGGTGGATGCCCTGTCAGTAAGATGGGACTTTCGTCTGACCTATGTGTTTCCACCAATCGCCCTGTTACCCAGGGTGATGCGAAAGGCAAAACAAGGAAGGGGCGCCGTGATACTAATAGCTCCGGCTTGGCCCAGAAGACATTGGTACACAGGTCTGCAGAGGCTGTTGATGGATGCTTAATTTCTACTACCTCAACATCCAGATCTACTGTCTCAGTGTCCTTGCTATTACAAACACCTGGATCGAATGTCTTTGACGGCGTGGCTCTTGAGACTTCCATCCGGAAAGCAAGAGGATTCTCACAACAGGTCATTCAAACAATGCTCGCATTTATCACCGAATATGGCAAGCCTATATTCAATGGAGCAGTGACCGGAAATTTGACCCTAGGTCTTTTAGAGTTTCCAGTGTCCTAGCATTCCTTCAGACAGGAATTGACAAAGGTCTATGGGTGGCTTCCTTGAGAGTGCAAGTGTCAGCATGGACTGTATGGTTCCAAAAGAAAATTGCTAAGCTACAGGATGTGCGCACTTTTTTTTCCAGGGAATGCTTCACATTAAACCTCCTACAGTGCCTTGGGACTTAAGTTTAGTCCTAAAGGCCCTTCAAGTTGTCTCATTTGAACCACTAAAGCGAGTGTATCTTAAATGGTTGATAGCTAAAGTTCTCTTTCTACTGGCTATTGCTGCAGCTAGAAGAGTTTCAGATTTAGGACCATTGTTATGTCGTCCTCCTTTTCTGATTTTTCATCCAGATAGAGCTGTTCTCAGAACCAGATCTGGTTATCTTCCTAAGGTGGTGTCTAAATTTCACCTTAATGAAGAAATTGTGGTCCCGGCCTTTCAAGGACCGGACCTTTCTGCGGACGTAGTCTGGGCCTTAAGGATCTACGTGGATCGTACCAGTGCCCTAAGAAAGACACTCTCTTCGTTCTCTACGTGTTTCACAAGAGAGGATGGTCTACTGACAAGCAGACACTGACGAGGTGGCTTCGGATGGCGATTTTAGAAGCAAATTTTCAAGGTGATCTACCTATTCCGGCTAATGTCTCTGCTCACTCTACTCGGAAGGTAGGTCCGTCATAGGCAGCACAGCGTGGTGCTTCAGCAGAACAGATATGTAAGGCAGCCACATGGTCTTCGATTAACACATTCATTAGACATTATGCTTTTGATACAGTACCTTTGCCTCTCAGGATGCTGAATTCAGGCAAAGGATTCTCCTGTCCAATCAGGAGCGTCCCCACCGCTAAAATTTGCTTTGGGACATCCCAATGTTATCCTGTGGATAACCTGTGGACCCTGCAGGAGAAATAATCGTTATGGTAGACTTCCCGTTGATAACGCTATTTCTCCTTAGTACACAGTATCCACAGGGATCCCACCCTGATGCACCTGATTTAAGGATCTTTCACCTACTAACCTCTTCCTTCTTGTATGGAAGGGTGTGCATTTGTGTTCTCTCATGTGGGCTCTCTATGATGCTCCTGCCTTGAGCTTTGGAAAACAACTGATTTGCCTGAGCCAGGAGGCGGGGATATAGGGAACTGGCCCATTGCATTCTGGGAGGCCTTTGATCGTTTGGTGCCAATCCGCTGTCGCTACCTCATATCCCAATGTTATCCGAGGATACTGTGGACTTAGGAGAAATAGCATTGTCAACGGTAAGTCTAACATAATGATTATTTTTTCGTCACATTTCATAAGAGCAATAGACAATATGATTCTGGACCAATTTAGTTCGAGTTAAAAAAAACCCTATCGGCAGGGCTTGTGCAAGGTTTCTCTGCACCATAGGCAAAACTTCACTCTACTGCCCCAGCTACTACTAATACCCACTTCCCAGCCTCTTAGTGCACCAGGGATATGCAAGGAGATAAAGTTCTCAGGAGGCACTGGCTAGTACAGAGTCAGATTTTCACTCTATATATGAGTCCAAAGGTTCATGTGGGCATTATACACAGGTGCAGCAGCATATACTGCTGGAAATTTGGTGAGGTTTGATCAGAGATGTGCGGAAAAGAAATGCAGGGGAGGCACTGCGTCACCCGCCATAGACTTTTTACTCCAGAGCTTTAACTATAAAAATGATTAGTTAGCAGAATTAATACCACCTTTCAGAGACATCCTTAATTATGTGATAGGCAATTGGTACCTTGGTAACGAATTGTGCAGGTGGACAGACTTTGTTACTACATTTTATACACCTGATCCGTAACCTCCCACTTTTCCCGATTTCCCGCAGTCTGCATTCCAAGCTTAGAGTTAAGGTGGGTACACACGGCAGCTGAATGGGAAAACTCTCCCAATCATCTGTCCTGTGTGTCCCCTCTGCATAACCCTCCTTTCAGCTCCTACAAGCACCATACACACAGTGCAGACTAGAGATGAGCGGGTTCGGTTCTCCGAGATCCGAACCCCCCCGAACTTCACCTATTTTACACGGTTCCGAGGCAGCCTCGGATCTTCCCGCCTTGCTCGGTTAACCAGAACGCACCCGAACGTCGTCATACCGCTGTCGGATTCTCGCAAGATTCGTATTCTATATAAGGAGCCGCGCATCGCTGCCATTTTCACTCGTGCTTTGGAGATTGAACGGAGAGGACGTGGCTGCGTTCTCTCCCTGAAAAGCTCCGTAATCTGTGCTCAGTGTGCTGAAAATATCTGTGCTCAGTGTGCTGCAAATAATCTGTGCTCAGTGTGCTGAAAATATCTACGTTCTCTGCCTGAAAACGCTCCATATCTGTGCTCAGTGTGCTGCAAATATCTGATCAGTGTGCTGCATTGTGGGGACTGGGGACCATAATAATATATACTTTTCCATAGCTTCTATACTGCTTGTCAGGACACATGGTCACAGTTACACCGCTCTGTACTGATATATACAATAATATATATACTTTTCTATAGCTTCTATACTGCTTGTCAGGACACGTGTCACAGTTACACCACTCTGTACTGATGTACAGTAATATATATACTTTTCTATAGCTTCTATACTGCTTGTCAGAACACATGGTCACAGATACACCGCTCTGTACTGATATATACAATAATATATATACTTTTCTTATTTTCTATAGCTTCTATACTGCTTGTCAGGACACGTGTCACAGTTACACTGCTCTGTACTGATATATACAATAATATATATATACTTTTCTATAGCTTCTATACGGCTTGTCAGGACACATGGGTCACAGTTACACCGCTCTGTACTGATATACAATATTATATATACTTTTCTATAGCTTCTATACTGCTTGTCAGGACACATGGGTCACAGTTACACTGCTCTGTACTGATATATACAATAATATATATACTTTTCTTCTTTTCTATAGCTTCTATACTGCTTGTCAGGACACGTGTCACAGTTACACTGCTCTGTACTGATATATACAATAATATATATATACTTTTCTATAGCTTCTATACGGCTTGTCAGGACACATGGGTCACAGTTACACCGCTCTGTACTGATATACAATATTATATATACTTTTCTATAGCTTCTATACTGCTTGTCAGGACACATGGGTCACAGTTACACTGCTCTGTACTGATATATACAATAATATATATACTTTTCTTCTTTTCTATAGCTTTTATACTGCTTGTCAGGACACGTGTCACAGTTACACTGCTCTGTACTGATATATACAATAATATATATACTTTTCTTATTTTCTATAGCCTCTATACTGCTTGTCAGGACACATGGTCACAGTTACACTGCTCTGTACTGATATATACAATAATTTTAAATACTTTTCTATAGCTTCTATACTGCTTGTCAGGACACACATGGGTCACAGTTACACCGCTCTGTACTGATATATACAATAATATATATACTTTTCTATAGCTTCTATACTGCTTGTCAGGACACGTGTCACAGTTACACCGCTCTGTACTGATATACAGTATTATATATACTTTTCTATAGCTTCTATACTGCTTGTCAGGACACGTGTCACAGTTACACTGCTCTGTACTGATATATACAATAATATATATACTTTTCTATAGCTTCTATACTGCTTGTCAGGACACATGGGTCACAGTTACACCGCTCTGTACTGATATATACAATAATATATATACTTTTCTATAGCTTCTAGTATTACAGTGCAGCATTTTGGTGACCAACAGTATACATATATAGTACAGTACAGTAGGCCATTGCTATTGATATATTACTGGCATATAATTTCACACATTAAAAAATGGAGAACAAAAATGTGGAGGGTAAAATAGGGAAAGATTAAGATCCACTTCCACCTCGTGCTAAAGCTGCTGCCACTAGTCATGGCTGAGACGATGAAATGCCATTAACGTCGTCTGCTAAGGCCGATGCCCAATGTCATAGTAGAGAGCATGTAAAATCCAAAAAAAACAAAAGTTCAGTAAAATGACCCAAAAATCTAAATTAAAAGTGTCTGATGAGAAGCGTAAACTTGCCAATATGCCATTTACGACACGGAGTGGCAAGGAACGGCTGAGGCCCTGTCCTATGTTCATGGCTAGTGGTTCAGCTTCACATGAGGATGGAAGCACTCATCCTCCCGCTAGAAAAATTAAAAGACTTAAGCTGGCAAAAGCACAGCAAAGAACTGTACGTTTTTCTAAATCACAAATCCCCAAGGAGAGTCCAATTGTGTCGGTTGCGATGCCTGACCTTCCCAACACTGGACGGGAAGAGGTGGCGCCTTCCATTTGCACGCCCCCTGCAAGTGCTGGAAGGAGCACCCGCAGTACAGTTCCTGATAGTCAAATTGAAGATGTCACTGTTGAAGTACACCAGGATGAGGATATGGGTGTTGCTGGCGCTGAGGAGGAAATTGACAAGGAGGATTCTGATGGTGAGGTGGTTTGTCAAGCCGTGTGTTGCCTTTGTCAAGCTGTAATAAGTAGGGGTAAGGACGTTAACCACCTAGGAACATCCTCCCTTATACGTCACCTGGAGCGCATTCATCAGAAGTCATTGACAAGTTCAAAAACTTTGGGTGACAGCGGAAGCAGTCCACTGACAACTAAATCCCTTCCTCTTGTACCCAAGCTCCTGCAAACCACACCACCAACTCCCTCAGTGTCAATTTCCTCCTTAGACAGGAACTCCAATAGTCCTGCAGGCCATGTCACTGGCAAGTCTGACGAGTCCTCTCCTAACTGGGATTCCTCCGATGGATCCTTAAGTGTAACACCTACTGCTGCTGGCGCTGCTGTTGTTGCTGCTGGGAGTCGATCGTCATCCCAGAGGGGAAGTTGGAAGACCACTTGTACTACTTCCAGTAAGCAATTGACTGTCCAACAGTCCTTTGCGAGGAAGATGAAATATCACAGCAGTCATCCTGCTGCAAAGCGGATAACTCAGGTCTTGGCAGCTGCGGTAGTGTTAAACGTGTGTCTGGTATCCACCGTTAATTCACAGGGAATTAGAGAATTGCTTGAGGTACTGTGTCCCCGGTACCAAATACCATCTAGGTTCCATTTCTCTAGGCAGGCGATACCGAGAATGTACACAGACGTCAGAAAAAGAGTCACCAGTGTCCTAAAAAATGCAGTTGTACCCAATGTCCACTTAACCACGGACATGTGGACAAGTGGAGCAGGGCAGACTCAGGACTATATGACTGTGACAGCCCACTGGGTAGATGTATTGCCTCCCGCAGCAAGAACAGCAGCGGCGGCACCAGTAGCAGCATCTCGCAAACGCCAACTCGTTCCTAGGCAGGCTACGCTTTGTATCACCGCTTTCCATAAGAGGCACACAGCTGACAACCTCTTACGGAAACTGAGGAACATCATCGCTGAATGGCTTACCCCAATTGGACTCTCCTGGGGATTTGTGACATCGGACAACGCCACCAATATTGTGTGTGCATTACATGTGGGCAAATTCAGTAAGTCCCATGTTTTGCACATACATTGAATTTGGTGGTGCAGAATTATTTAAAAAACGACAGGGGCGTGCAAGAGATGCTGTCGGTGGCCCGAAGAATTGCGGGCCACTTTCGTCATTCAGCCACCGCGTGCCGAAGACTGGAGCACCAGCAAACACTCCTGAACCTGCCCCGCCATCATCTGAAGCAAGAGGTGGTAACGAGGTGGAATTCAACCCTCTATATGCTTCAGAGGATGGAGTAGCAGCAAAAGGCCATTCAAGCCTATACATCTGCCTACGATATAGGCAAAGGAGGGGGAATGCACCTGACTCAAGCGCAGTGGAGAATGATTTCAACGTTGTGCAAGGTTCTGCAACCCTTTGAACTTGCCACACGTGAAGTCAGTTCAGACACTGCCAGCCTGAGTCAGGTCATTCCCCTCATCAGGCATTTGCAGAAGCAGCTGGAGAGATTGAAGCAGGAGCTAAAACGGAGCGATTTCGCTAGGCATGTGGGACTTGTAGATGGAGCCCTTAATTCGCTTAACCAGGATTCACAGGTGGTCAATCTGTTGAAATCAGAGCACTACATTTTGGCCACCGTGCTCGATCCTAGGTTTAAAGCCTACGTTGTATCTCTCTTTCCGGCAGACACAAGTGTGCAGAGGTGCAAAGACCTGCTGGTGAGACACTTGTCAAGTCAAGCGGAACGTGACCCGTCAACAGCTCCTCCTTCACATTCTCCCGCAACTGGGGCTGCGAGGAAAAGGCTAAGAATTCCGAGCCCACCCGCTGGCGGTGATGCAGGGCAGTCTGGAGCGAGTGTTGACATCTGGTCCAGACTGAAGGACCTGCCAACGATTACTGACATGTCGTCTACTGTCACTGCATATGATTCTGTCACCATTGAAAGAATGGTGGAGGATTATATGAGTGACCGCATCCAAGTAGGCACGTCAGACAGTCCGTACGTATACTGGCAGGAAAAAGAGGCAATTTGGAGGCCCTTGCACAAACTGGCTTTATTTTACCTAAGTTGCCCCCCCCTCCAGTGTGTACTCCGGAACAGTGTTTAGTGCACCCGGTCACCTTGTCAGCAATCGGCGTACGAGGTTACTTCCAGAAAATGTGGAGAAGATGATGTTCATCAAAATGAATTCTAATCAATTCCTCCGTGGAGACATTCACCAGCAATTGCCTCCAGAAAGTACACAGGGACCTGAGATGGTGGATTTCAGTGTGGACGAATTAATAATCTGTGAGGAGGGGGATGTACACAGTGAAAGGGGTGAGGAATCGGATGATGAGGAGGAGGTGGACATCTTGCCTCTGTAGAGCCAGTTTGTGCAAGGAGAGATTGATTGCTTCTCTTTTGGTGGGGGCCCAAACCAACCAGTCATTTCAGCCACAGTCGTATGGCAGACCCTGTCACTGAAATGATGGGTTTGTTAAAGTGTGCATGTCCTGTTTATACAACATAAGGGTGGGTGGGAGGGCCCAAGGACAATTCCATCTTGCACCTCTTTTTTTATTTATTTATCTCTGCATCATGTAATGTTTGGGGCTAATTTTTTTAAGTGCCATCCTGTCTGACACTGCTGTGCCACTTCTAGATGGGCCAGGTGTTTGTGCCGGCCACTTGGTTCGCTTAGCTTAGTCATCCAGCGACCTCGGTGCAAAATTTTAGGACTAAAAATAATATTGTGAGGTGTTCAGAATAGACTGGAAATGAGTGGAAATTATGGTTATTGAGGTTAATAATACTATGGGATCAAAATGACTCCCAAATTCTATGATTTAAGCTGTTTTTGAGGGTTTTTTGAAAAAAATCACCCAAATGCAAAACACACCCGAATCCGACAAAAAATTTTCAGGGAGGTTTTGCCAAAACGCGTCCGAATCCAAAACACGGCCGCAGAACCGAATCCAAAACCAAAACACACTACCCGAAAAATGTCCGGTGCACATCTCTAGTGCAGACTATAGCACAGTGTGCACAGTGCTTCTTTGGTCTTCTATGGGATCAGACAATTGAACATGCTTAAAGTTTCTAAGTTTCAAACATTCGATCCCTGCCATTGCAGGAGCGTTAAGGTGCATACACACGGTGCGATGTAACCTTACGATTTTGACTGTATAGTCAAAATCGTAAGGAAAGTCAGTGCAAGTCGCACCGTGCGTACACAGCTTGCGATACTGATGTGCGGCAGGCAAGTCAATCTTGACTATCTAGTGCAAAGTATGCCATATATATATATATATATATATATATATATATATATATATATATACCATATCGGTGCTTCTGGGGGAGTTCAAGGGAAATCGCATCGTTAAAATCGGGCATAGACAATATCTCACCATGTGTATGCAGTTTTATAATCCGTGTATCGACTTAAGCTCCTACATTGGCACTGTGTACACACAAATACAATCATTTTGTTGATCCTTCAATATCGGATGAAAATCCAAGGATCGGTGTAATGATTGTATCCATGTATACCCACCGTTAGGTTCAGGAACTTTTAAAGTGAATTTATAGACTGCACCACAGAAAAGAGCAGCAAATAAATATTTTCTAATAAAATAATTATTAATGAACAAGATATCAGTATAATCAACCTGTGATTCTCCAACCTTTGGTGAACTACTACATCCCCAAACATGGCTTACGCCTGATAGAGCATGCTGGGAGTTGTAGTCCAATAAAAACTGGAGATCCCTATATTGCCTAATACTCATCTATGAGAAGCATTGTGCTGAAATATAGAAAGGAAGTCAATTACTGTACAGTGTTCTGTTGCTTTGTTTTGTGCAAATACTCTAAAGCCATTAAGACACAAATTACTAATATGCACTCATTAAAATGCCAAAAGGATCAATCAAACAGCATAAATTCATGTGCGGTAGTCTTTCCTACAGGCTCAGAGGGAAGTAGTGACTGATATAGGTAGCATGACAGCTTTATAGCTTGAGCTGTCAAACTTTACAAGCCTCTTCTAAATTCACAGCCATGTCTGTACACAGTCTTCCATCTCTAGAAAGTTTTCTCATAGAAGGCAAAGCAAATTAAGAGGAGCTGTGAAAATTAAAATGTCTGTATGAATTAGCACCTCACACTTTGGATGGGTCCTTCAGTGATTTCCACCAGGGAAAACTGTCCAGGAGTATAATGTAGTCACTGACAGACATAGAGATAATTATGACTTTCAGGCCATAACACAACTGCTCTCGTATTGTGCAGAAAGAGTGTATATTTATTAAGTCAGAGGCTCGGGAACATTTGGGGCAGATTTATCAGTATTTATGCCCGGATAAGCTGGTTCGCTGGCACATTTCTCATTAAAAAGTAATAGCATATTTTTTATTAAAGTTCTTGCTGGTATTTACTTTCACTGTATAACTTTTATAGCCGCAACTGTTATTTATAAAGGAGGAAATAGTCGTCTTGGTTTAAAAGGAAAAAAATCTGATTTGTCATGTTAGACAAAATGTTAATGTTGCTTTCTTCTAATTACAAGGAAATAATTATATCTGCATACAGTACATAGGTCATTTATTATTGTTTCCTCGTTGGCACCTCATTTAGCTTTATGAGAAAATCCAGCAAATGTTGCAAATTTACACCAGTGCAAGCCATGTTTCAATGCAAGGGGTGCAAATATATTTTTGTGTGTGCATAGATATTAGTGCCTGCTTTTGCATGAAGCTTTATTTTAACACTGCGATTTAGAGTTTAGATGCGCAGCAATCCCAGCTCTACACATGACTGCACATAATAAATTCTCCCTCTAGTGCATCATGGATTTGACAAGGTGTTAAACTGCACATCCTAATTTTATTTACTCCTAATGAGTCACTAGACAGAGGCATCTAGTTATGGATTATTACAGAGCTGGCCCTAGGAATAAACAAATGCCTAGGGGCATGCATTGCAAGCCTAGTGCCATCTCAGCTTGACAGCTGGCAGCAGCAGTTTGGGGGCACTGGCGGCTCTGCTCTGGCTGCTATGGTGATTGGAGCTCTCAGTTCAGCTTCGATTGGGCAGCAGCTCATACAGCTGAGCTGTGGGAGTGCCGGAGTGGGGAGCAGAGACAGTGGAGGCAGCGGCAGCCAGTAACAAAAATGGTCACTGAACCTGGAGGAGGGCTGCTGCACATGCTCAGCAGCAGTAGCTCCTCCTCCCATGGGCCTTTGCAGAGTTCAGCAGGCTGAGACTGCACTGATTGACTCCCTGCAGCTGGCCCTGGTTTCAATATCTGCGGAGTCCAGGCAGACTGTGGTCACAGTTTTATTAACCAGGTGAGAGGTTGGGGTGTAACAATGTGTGGCATTATGTGTGTGAGGGCATTACTAATGTGTGGCATATGTGTTCAAGGCGCATTACTGTGTTTGGTAATGTGTTTAAAGGGCACTACTGTGTGGCATTATGTGAATAAGGATCAATACAGGGTGGTGCAATCTGAATAAGGAGCAATACAGGGTTCCATAATGTGAATAAGGAGCACTATGGGGTGCCGTAATGTGAATAAGGAGTAATACAGGGTGGTGTAATGTGAATAAGGAGCAATATGAGGTGGCGTAATGTGAATAAGGAACAAAAAGGGGTGGTATAATGTGAGTAAGGAGCACTACAGGTTGGTGCAGCATGAATAAGGAGCAATTCGGGTTGGTGTAATGTGAATAACGGACACTACTCTGTGATGTAACATGTATAAGGTAAAGGGGTACTACTGAGTGGCGTAACGTGAATAAGGGACACTACTGTATGATGTAATGTGAATAAGTTTACGTAGCGTAATTTAGGGATAATAATGTGACCACGCCCCTTCCCTGTAACAACGCGCCTATTGGGGTCCACTTCACTACCATGGGGTATAGACGGTTCCGCAGGAGCCATGGGCACCTTAAGACTTTTTCAGAGTGTGAACTGGCTCCTCCCTCTATGCCCCTCCTCCAGACCTCAGTTTAGAAAATGTGCCCAGGCAGACTGGTTGCAGTATAGTGGAGCTCTACTGAGTTTCACTAAAAGACTTTGTTAGGTTTTTTACTTTCAGGGAGACTGCTGGGAACAGTCTCCCTGCTTCATGGGACTTAGGGGGAAGAAGTAGGAACCAACTTCCTGAATAGTTTCATGGCTCTGCTTCTTGATGACAGGACACCATTAGCTCCTGAAGGGTACTGAACACTAGCTGCGGCTATGCGCTCACTCCCACAGCACGCCGTCACCCCCCTAACAGAGCCAGAAGTCAGAAGACAGGTGAGAGTATTACCGAAGAGGATCTCCGGTCATCGTGATGGCAAAAGGTACCGCACAGCGGGCGGGAACGCTGCGCAAGCATGCTAGCCATAACACAGGCACAACAGGGTGCGGTGGGTGGGGGGGGGGGGGGGGGCGGTGGGCACCCTGGGCAGCATGAAACCTACTCTAAACTGGCTAAATGTAGCATATGATGCTGAGGCATAAAAAATATTGTGAAAAATTCTGAGGAGAAACGCGCCATTACCGGGGGCGGCGCTCCTCCTCAGTCAGCCAGCACACTGCTCAGCGCCATTTTCTTCCAGCAAAAAGCAGGGGAAGAAACGCTGATCCTCCTCTCAGCTTCTGTTTTAAGTATCAGAGTAAAAAAAAGGGGGGAAAGTGTATTATGTAATATTATAACCTATTATTGGCAATATATATATATATATATATATAGCGGAAAGTCTCTGTGTACAAAGTACACGACACAGGGATTTTTTATTTAAGCGCTGAGTTGTGGACTGGCAATTCATTTCTGTGTCTCTCTGACAAATTTTACTGTGGGTCTGTCCCCTATAAGCCCAGGAGTGTCTGGTGTGATGGGGCACGTGTGTGACATGTCTGAGGCAGGGAGCTCTTCCTCTGTGGGAGCCATTTTAGGGACACAGAGTTGTAATATGACACCAAGAGCCTGACTGGGTGAAAGATTTACGTGATAGTGTGAATCATATCAGTAAGAGATTGGACTGGGTCTCAGGCAAAAAAATTAAAATAATCTGTTGAAGATGTGATTTTTAACAGTTCTGCTTTTCATCCACAGGGACCCCTCTGGGTCACATACAAATTTGCACAAGTAGTACAAACTGATACCGGCACGGACTCTGATTCCTGTGCCGACACTTGTGATTCCAGGGGAATAGGTCCTAAGTTAGCAAAAAGCATTCAAAACATGTTTTAGCTATAAAGGAGGTGTTAGAGGTTACGGAGCCCCCTCCTTTACCACAGGAGAAGGCTTACTTTAGTAAAGAAGTAATGTAACTTTCCCTCCATCTCATGAGCTGAACAGTCTCTTGGAGGGAGTCTGGTTTAAAATTCAGGCAGCTTACCTTTTTCCAAAAGGTGGGAGTCACCCCCCATTTTAGACAGTGCCCTGTCACGGTTAAAGAAACAAGGTGTTTCTCCCTGCGCCTAGGACGGCTTCACTTAAGGAGCCGGCAGACCGCAAGTTGAAGAGGTAATCTATTGATGTGGCCAATGGTACACTACTCAGGCCTACCATTGCCTGTGCGTGGGTGAGTAGTGCTATTGAAATGGGGTCAGAAAACTTGTCATTAGACATTGACACAATAGATAGAAACAAGATACTCCTAACTAGGTCATATCAAAGATGCTGCTGCGTACATGCTAGAAACCATGAAAGATATTGGTCTCTTGGGATCAAGAGCCGCTACCATGGCAATCTCAGCACGGAAGGTGTTGTGGATTCGCCAATGGAATGCTGACGCAGACTCCAAAAGGAATATGGAGGCTCTCCCATATAAAGGTGAGGCCTTATTTGGAGATGGGCTGGATGCTTTAGTTTCTGCGGCTACCGCAGGTAAGTCGACATTCTTGCCTAATGCTCCTGCGCCGGCGAAAAAGACACATCACTCTCAGATGCAGTCCTTTCGGCCCAATAAATACAAAAAGGGTAAAGGTTCCCCTTTCTTTGTGGGTAAAGGAAGGGGAAAAGGAAATAAAGTCCACAGTGTCTCCAGGATCACAGGAGCAGAAATCAACCTCTGCTTATGCCAAATCTTCAGCATGACGCTGGGGCTCCCTTGTGGGAGTCCGCTCAGGTGGGGGCACGTCTGAAACTCTTCAGTCAGTTCTGGGTTCAATCTGGCCTAGACACGTGGGCCGTACAAATAGAGTCCAACGGGGGTAAACTGGAGTTTCAAGACATTTCCCCAACCCGTATTTTCAAATCGACCTTACCAGTTGCTGTCCCGGACAGGAAAGTGGTAGCATCATCAATATAGTGATTGTGTCAGGATCAAGTCATTGTCCTGGTTCCCTTGTCACAACAAGGAGAAAGGTTTTTATTCAAGCCTATTTGTAGTTCCGAAGCCGGACGGCTCGGTCAGACCAATTCTAAACCTGAAAAATCTGAATCTCTACCTGCAAAGGTTCAAGTTCAAGATGGAATCTCTGAGGGCAGTGATTTCCAGTCTGGAGGAGGGGGAATTCAGGATGTCAGTGGACATAAAAGATGCCTACTTACATGTTTCCATTTATCCTCTGCATCAAGCTTATCTGAGATTCGCAGTGCAGGATTGTCATTACCAGTTTCAGACGTTGCCGTTCGGACTTTCCACGGCAATGAGGGTGTTCACCAAGGTAATGGCGGAGATGATGGTCCTCCTTCGACAGCAAGGAGTCAATATAATTCCTTACCTGGACGATCTCCTGATAAAAGCGAGGTCCAGGGAAAAGTTGGTGCAGAACATTGCACTCTCCCTGACAGTACTCCAACATCACGGTTGGATCATTAATTTTCCAAAGTCACAATTGGAACCGACGACAAGATTGTCCTTTCTGGGGATGATACTGGACACAGAAGTACAGAGGGTATTTTTTCCAGTAGAAAAGGCTCTGGAAATCCAGAGAATGGTCAAACAAATTCTGAAACCAACAAGAGGGTCGATTCATCAATGCATTCGGTTGTTGGGAAAGATGGTAGCGGCCTACGAGGCCATACAGTTTGGCCTACGAGGCCATACCAGAGTATTCCAGTGGGACCTATTTGACAAGTGATCCGGATCCCATCTACACATGCATCAGAGGATAATCCTGTCATCCAAAGCCAGAATTTCGCTCCTGTGGTGGCTACACAGTTCTCACCTCCTAGAGGGACGCAGGTTCGGGATTCAAGACTGTATCCTAGTTACCACGGATGCAAGTCTCCGAGGCTGGGGAGCAGTCACACAGGGTGAGAGCTTCCAAGGAAGATGGTCAAGTCAAGAAGCTTGTCTTCACATAAACATTCTGGAGTTGAGAGCCATTTACAACGGCCTTCTACAAGCGGTACATCTTCTTAGAGATCAACCCGTACAGATCCAGTCGGACAATGTAACAGCAGTCGCGTACATAAACCGTCAGGGCGGAATGAAAAGCAGAGCGGCAATGGCAGAGGTGTCAAAGATCCTCCTCTGGGCAGAAAGACATGCAAAAGCTCTGTCAGCAATTTTCATTCTGGGAGTGGACAACTGGGAAGCAGACTTCCTCAGCAGACACAATCTCCATCCAGGAGAGTGGGGCCTCCACCAAGAAGTCTTCGCAGAGTTGACAGGTCTTTGGGGAATTTCTCGAATAGACATGATGGCGTCTCGTCGCAACAAGAAGCTTCAGACATATTGTTCCAGGTTAAGAGACCCTCAAGCAATAGCAGTGGATGCACTGGTGACCCAGTGGGTGTTTCAGTTGGTATAGGTCTTCCCTCCACTTCCACTCATTCCGAAAATTCACAAAATCATAAGAAGAACAGGAGTTCGAGCGATCCTCATTGTCCCAGACTGGCCAAGGAGGGCTTGGTATCCAGATCTTCAGGAGTTGCTCATAGAAGATCCTCGGCCTCTTCCTC
The DNA here is from genome assembly GCF_028390025.1 of Pseudophryne corroboree. Taxonomy (NCBI): domain Eukaryota; kingdom Metazoa; phylum Chordata; class Amphibia; order Anura; family Myobatrachidae; genus Pseudophryne; species Pseudophryne corroboree. Next base: position 279,808,138 of record NC_086447.1, read on the forward strand.
TCCGCGAGGACCTGCTGCAGCAGGGGCCGTGCGTGTATCAAGACTTACCGCGGCTACGTTTGACTGTTGAGCGCCGAATCCTAGCCCGAAAGGGTATTCCAAAAGAAGTAATTCCCACTCTTATTCAGGCCAGGAAGGGAGTAACGTCTAAACATTACACCGTGTTTGGAGAAAATATTTGTCATGGGGGTAAATTTACTAAGATGGGAGTTCTATTTAAGATGGGATGTTGCCCATAGCAACCAATCAGATTGCAGGTATTATCTTCTAGAATGTTGCCTTATAGGTAATTGTCTGCACTTAGTCTAATATTAGGGCAATAGATGTTGTCTGAATCAAAATATAATTCATTATAAATAGGCGATGTTACCATAGTGGACAGTATAGTGAATATATATAGTAAGGAATAGATATGAAATAAGTTTGAATGTATGAGGTAATGTTTAGCTGATTTAAGAAATTAGGTTTGTGTATGTGTTTATATAGATATACTGTATATTTGTGTTTTACTGCAAGATGGTAAAAAATAGTGTAGGGAACAGGTTTATTCTGCTCTAGTCATAAATAAGGCCAGAGAGGTTACAGTAAGATCAAGAGTCATTGTAGAGAAAAGGTATTAGGCCATAAATGATAATAGGTATGTGACAGAGCTCTGTTGGTCATTGGAATTCACAGGTGTGCTTACAGTAGATCAGAATCTACTGGTTTGTCTATTGTCCAGTGAAGGTTAAAAGCTAGGGAGTATAAATTAACTACTATGAAAAGAGATCACATCCATTGATAAAACATTGTGTAACCGACCCCAGGAAAACTTGTCAATACAACAGAACTTTGGATGAAAAGACATTCCAGATTTTACAATACTATACTTGCTTAAGGCAGTGTGGACACCACACTTTTATGACACCATGCCTCCGTGAACAGGACACGACAGCCCAGTTCAATGTTTGTTTTATTACACCTTGGAATCTGACAAACCTATAATTACCTATTCCATTGGAAACTATGAGAATATGATAGTTTGAATTGGTAAAATATGAGATAAAAGGACCAGACTTGTAGTTAGGAGTTAGAAGGAAGAGGGAGAGGGAGAAGAAGAAGGAGAAGGAAGGAAGTCAGTCAGGAGGAGAAGTCATGGAGAACATGCAGAAGGAATGATTCTTGGGATGGCAATCTTTAACTTGCAAGTATAAATATGATAATAATTGAAACTGTTTGTGAAACTTATGTCATGTTGTTTTATGTTATGTAACGAAGGAAACATAGCATAGCTTAATATAATTATAATTAGTATATATATCACTACTGTGTATATCTTATTCTGTACGATTTGATCTGCCTGTAAATAAAGAATCATATAAAAAGAGCGGTAATATTCAAGCTTGAACTCTCTTTAAGGAATCTTAACTTCATAATTTCAGAAGTCATATATATATATAAGGACTGCATATATTTATCAGCCAATTAATTTGTAAGCCTGACATAATATATTTGCAGATATATATGATAACGCATATTAATTTAAATATATCCATATATTAATAACCATATATGTTATATTGAATATTAATATTCATAAATAAGATTCCATAAAGCAATATTGGCGACCACGAATTGGACTTGTTATTACTGAATCTGATTATCTGATTTATAATATTTATGAGGAGTAGCAAATGCTATAAGCTGGCTACCAAATCTGCAGAATCACGGTGGGGATGTATCTATGAAAATTTATTACCATTGTGTAATGTCAATTTTGTATTCTGTATAACCTAGGATAAATGTGTTAGTGCAATATACGTTATTTTAACTAACATAATATCTATTAGGAAGCAGCACCAATGGCTATAAGCCTGCTGGCAAAGTACAAGATCACAGTGGAATAGGTTACAAATGAGAATAAAGAATTTAAAGGCCTAGAATAGAAAATGTGCACAGTGGAAATGAGTATTTCCAAATAAATGTATAAATGTACCAGGTATTAGAGTTTAACCTTAAGACACCGGTCAATCTTAAGGAGAGGATACCGTCAGTACAAAAACAAGGAATATAAAAATTTAGCATTGTAAATGATTGCAATGTTAAAAATGCAAAAGTTTTCTGTAGCATTAAGAAAAATGCGCAGAACTGCGGCTTTAGAAGCCAAACAGAAATGTAAAGAAGAATCAGGTTCTCGTCTTCGTAAGGCGTGCCTGACCATTAATGCAAAAATGCATTCATTATTTAAGTCCCTTAAACAGAAAAATAAACAGAAAAAGTTTGGGGCAGAAGCAAAAAGCCTGGCAGATTGTAAGCAAACTGTCATGACCTCTCAGGAGGAGATAAAAGGAAGTACAAGGGAGAATATTGTAGATGTAGGTGAGACTCAGGACAGCATTGTCCATGTGCAGCACACAGAGTCTGCTATGGTCACACAGACCACCAGCAGAACAGCCTCTTTGGTAAATGAAGAAAGTAGCAATGTGCAGGATGTGTCTATCATCAGACAGCACATTAATGTAAAGGAGGTAGCAGCAATAGGAGATGTCCCCTATACTGTTTCTAGTAAGGGGGAAGATCATTGTAACTCAGATTATGAGTATTCTGCTGAATACACTCTCAGAGTTCCCAATGTAAATGAAGAATTTGTTATGCCCTTAGGCAAAGGTGAATTGTCAGCAGATTTAAACACTGATAGCTGCAGTACAGTGCACACAGGGGTGAAGAAGTTCCCCATGGTGAAAACTCCCATGGCAACCAGAGTTGCAAACCTGGAAATGTATTCACCTGGAAACATGTTTAAAGGGAAAATCCATGAAATTAATTCAGGAATGCATGTTTACAAACAAAGTTCCCAAACTTTTGTAACCCCCACACAACACTCAGAGAAATCTAGTGATGGTGCAAATGTTTGCATGCTCTCAGAGAGACCACATGCAGAGTGTCATTCTGCAAACCACACACCAATTAACAATGACAAAAAGGATCACCAGGATGAAAGTGTTTTTATGCCCTGGTGCCATAACCATTTTATTACAGGTGTGGAAAGACAGAAAGCCCTGGGACCTGCAATACATATTTGGCAAAGTCTAACAAGTTTCTCTCCCCACAAAAGTAGGTTTTTTCAGAAGCTCCAAGATTCTTCCAGACTAAGGAGCCATGCCAAGCAGCAAACACTATGGTTGGAGACAGTCTGGGCCCAGGCTGCATCACAAGGGAGTATAGTCACAAGTGAATACGGTAGTATCATTCCTTTACTTGTTAGATCCAATGTAGCCATTGTTTGCTTTGATGTTCCAACAGCCACAGTTTCCAAATTAAACCTGCATCATATCTGCAGCGACAATTGTGCTGCCATTGACACACAAGGTGACAGGAAAGATTGGCACAGGCCAGAAACAATTGTTTGTTTGTTATTCAATCTTTAAAGACACATTTGTAAATTCTGTACCTGATAACATGCAGCAGATAGGACAGAATGCATAGCAAGCTATGTTAAATCACTGTATAAATATCTGTGATATTCATTGTATGTCTTTTTGTTTGATTCATAGTAATCCTGGCAACCTGTATACAGAATGGTGCAAGACTCCAAAAAGACTCCAATTTACAAGCGAAAAGGTCTTCATTAACCCTTTCATCGCTGCTATCCAGCAAATTCTACATAGCATCCCTAAAGACTGATATATGGACAAATCCTCAAGGAGTTTTCCAGTTTCACAAGAAAGGGGAAGGTTTTCATTAACCCTTTCATCACAAGTAATCATTACTTGTCTTTCAAACTACATGTACACCCCCACAACAGTGTACAGCACATCTCATCACTGTGATTATACAGAACTGTCTCATCCCTTCATATACCTTAATCAAATATATATGTAAACATTTGTCTGATATATATACATATATATATATATATATATATATATATTTGATATCATTGTATTATATACCCTGTAAATATTTTATGGTTTTTTTTATATTACACAGTAGATACTACCTATGCTTCCTTCGTAAAAGCTTCAAAAGTAATTAAATATCTAATACTGGATGGAATTAGATTTAGTCAAAGCCATTCCTAAATGATATTTAATATCTGTTTGAAGCAAAATTGTATTCATTTATTGTATTGATAGGATGTTACTATATACACATCAAAAGCATTTTAAATAATTATTAGCCAAAATATAGGTAGGATAGAAAACGCCTTTATATGGGTTAAACTGGTATAGGGTTATTTAAGATTGAGATGTATAAATAGGTTCAAGGTAGAATAAGGAGACTTAAGACTGCATGGTAATTTATTCAGTGAGGAAATACAGAACAGAGTAGGTGTACTACTCGCAGCCATTTGTGGTACTATTGCCCGAAGACAATTAAGACCTACTATTAACAAGCAAAGAAAGAAAGACTGGTTCATATATGACTGTTCTATTCAAAATCACAACCTGTTTTGTGCAAAGCAATATGGACACTGGTCACAACTGCGATATTGGATAAACGCAAAGGAAACAGAACTGCTAAATACTGTATAAAGACCATTACCGAGGGTCATCACAAGTACTGAGTTGCAAACTCAAGATCATAGTACGCAAAATACACAGCCCTCTGCGTCAAACAGCGAAATGGCAAGCAAAGGAGCAGCTGCTATGAAGAATTCTACTTCAACTGCCTCCATAATGCAGACGCAAGGCGTCTCCAATTGCAAGCAAACCACGCAGATGACAGTCTTATCCCAGTAAATTGCTACAGCCAAGAACAGCAAAAATGTCCAAATGTACTGATCCAGATACAGAAAAAAGGTCTACAATTGGGCTATGGTATTCCAAATGTCTGTAGAAATTAGTTTTCCTCATGAATACTGAATAAAAACCTCAGTCTTGGTCTGCTTTAGTTAAAAAGTAGAATAAGGTTAGGTAAGCTAAGAATTTTTAGAGATTTTTAAAATCACAATGGTTATTATTATTACACTTATGGTATATATTAGGGTTACAACAAAAGTTATGTTTTGAAGAAATATTTTGAAATGTATTTGGAAGCAATTACGCTAGTTTAATGTGTGGCCAATCAAAATAATTTCTCATGGCCACAAGGGGGCGACTGTTGCCTTATAGGTAATTGTCTGCACTTAGTCTAATATTAGGGCAATAGATGTTGTCTGAATCAAAATATAATTCATTATAAATAGGCGATGTTACCATAGTGGACAGTATAGTGGATATATATAGTAAGGAATAGATATGAAATAAGTTTGAATGTATGAGGTAATGTTTAGCTGATTTAAGAAATTAGGTTTGTGTATGTGTTTATATAGATATACTGTATATTTGTGTTTTACTGCAAGATGGTAAAAAATAGTGTAGGGAACAGGTTTATTCTGCTCTAGTCATAAATAAGGCCAGAGAGGTTACAGTAAGATCAAGAGTCATTGTAGAGAAAAGGTATTAGGCCATAAATGATAATAGGTATGTGACAGAGCTCTGTTGGTCATTGGAATTCACAGGTGTGCTTACAGTAGATCAGAATCTACTGGTTTGTCTATTGTCCAGTGAAGGTTAAAAGCTAGGGAGTATAAATTAACTACTATGAAAAGAGATCACATCCATTGATAAAACATTGTGTAACCGACCCCAGGAAAACTTGTCAATACAACAGAACTTTGGATGAAAAGACATTCCAGATTTTACAATACTATACTTGCTTAAGGCAGTGTGGACACCACACTTTTATGACACCATGCCTCCGTGAACAGGACACGACAGCCCAGTTCAATGTTTGTTTTATTACACCTTGGAATCTGACAAACCTATAATTACCTATTCCATTGGAAACTATGAGAATATGATAGTTTGAATTGGTAAAATATGAGATAAAAGGACCAGACTTGTAGTTAGGAGTTAGAAGGAAGAGGGAGAGGGAGAAGAAGAAGGAGAAGGAAGGAAGTCAGTCAGGAGGAGAAGTCATGGAGAACATGCAGAAGGAATGATTCTTGGGATGGCAATCTTTAACTTGCAAGTATAAATATGATAATAATTGAAACTGTTTGTGAAACTTATGTCATGTTGTTTTATGTTATGTAACGAAGGAAACATAGCATAGCTTAATATAATTATAATTAGTATATATATCACTACTGTGTATATCTTATTCTGTACGATTTGATCTGCCTGTAAATAAAGAATCATATAAAAAGAGCGGTAATATTCAAGCTTGAACTCTCTTTAAGGAATCTTAACTTCATAATTTCATAAGTCATATATATATATATAAGGACTGCATATATTTATCAGCCAATTAATTTGTAAGCCTGACATAATATATTTGCAGATATATATGATAACGCATATTAATTTAAATATATCCATATATTAATAACCATATATGTTATATTGAATATTAATATTCATAAATAAGATTCCATAAAGCAATAAGAAGGTGCTAGATAAATGAGAAGTAGACTCTGATTGGTTGCTATGGGCAACATCCCATCTTAAATAGAACTCCCATCTTAGTAAATTTCCCCCTTGGTGTGAAACCAAGAAGACCCCAACGGAACCGTTTCAGTTAGGACGTTTTCTCTATTTTCTCCAGGCGGGTGTGGATGCGGGCCTACGATTGGGTTCAATCAAGGTCCAGATTTCGGCCTTGTCCGTTTTATTTCAGAAACAATTGGCCTCCCTTCCAGAAGTTCAGACATTCGTGAAGGGGGTGCTACACATCCAACCTCCATTTGTGCCTCCTGTGGCACCATGGAATCTTAACGTGGTGTTGCGATTCCTTCAATCGGATTGGTTTGAACCTCTCCAGAAGATTGAGTTGAAATTTCTTACTTGGAAAGTGGTCATGCTGTTGGCCTTGGCATCCGCAAGAAGGGTGTCCGAGTTAGGGGCCTTGTCTCACAAGAGCCCTTACTTGGTTCTCCATGAAGATAGAGTTGAGTTACGAACTCGTCAACAATTTCTTCCAAAGGTGTTTTTTTTCTCTCCATATAAACCAGCCTATTATGGTGCTAGTGGCTACTGACACCATCGCTTATTCTAGGGCAGGATTGCCGTTACCGAATTCGCTAACTGCCCATTCTACTAGAAAGGTGGGCTCGTCCTGGGCGGCTGCCCGGGGGGTCTCGGCATTACAACTTTGCCGAGCAGCTACTCAGTCAAGTGCAAACACGTTTGCTAAGTTTTACAAGTTTGACACCTTGGCCGATGAGGACCTACAGTTTGGTCAATTGTTGCTGCAGGGTCATCCGCACTCTCCCGCCCGTACTGGAGGTTTGGTATAACCCCATGGTACTGAAGTGGACCCCAGCATCCTCTAGGACGTATGAGAAAACAGGATTTTAATACCTACCGGTAAATCCTTTTCTCCTAGTCTGTAGAGGATGCTGGGCACCCAGCCCAGTGCGTACTTTGCCTGCAGTTAATTTGTTAAAAAAAATTTCAGCAAGGTTGCTGTAATGTTCATGCCCGTTGGCATGTATTTTGTTGAATGCCATGGGGTATATTTTCAAAGATTCGTGTTTTGGCCGTTTTGAAGGGTGTTTGAACTCGAATGGTATCGGGTGCATTTTACTGCAACTTTTTTAATCCTGATACGATCATTCACTAAGCTGCCGAGTTTTGCACAATCGTTTTTTCCGATGTCGATGTGATTCGTAATATCAGGCAGTGTTTTACGGGAGTGATGAGTAAAACACTGCCTGACAAAACACAAGGAATCCCGGCCGGATCTGTGAGATCCGTGCAGGGCTTCATTGTGTACCTTAAAAAGGTTTTTAAAGTGTTTAAGAATCTGGAAAAAATTGCGTGGGGTCCCCCCTCCTAAGCATAACCAGCCTCGGGCTCTTTGAGCCGGTCCTGGTTGAAAAAATATGGGGGAAAAATTGACAGGGGTTCCCCCATATTTGATCAACCAGCACCGGGCTCTGCGCCTGGTCCTGGTGCAAAAAATACGGGGGACAAAAAGCGTAGGGGTCCCCCGTATTTTTTGAACCAGCACCGGGCTCCACTAGTCAGAGAGATAATGCCACAGCCGGGGGACACTTTTATATAGGTCCCTGCGGCCCTGGCATTAAATCACTAACTAGTCACCCCTGGCCGGGGTACCCTGGAGGAGTGGGGACCCCTTAAATCAAGGGGTCCCCCCACTCCAGCCACCCAAGGGCCAGGGGTGAAGCCCGAGGCTGTCCCCCCCCCCCCCCCCCCCATCCATGGGCTGCGGATGGGGGACTGATAGCCAAGTGTAAAATAAAAGAATATTGTTTTTTGCACAAGAACTACAAGTCCCTGCAAGCTGGTACTTGGAGAACCACAAGTACCAGCATGCGGGTGTCAAAGTCAGAAAAATGTCTCAATGCACGTTGCCATATTTGCACCGCACACTGGTCCGCGCTGCGCGTGCATGCGCTCTCCCGTGGATTCGCATACCCGCAATAACGTGCACTCGCAGGCGCGGTATGCGTATTTACGGTAGAGTTTATGTAGTCGTAGCGTGCGACTCATTCGTTACAAATGTTCACAATTAATGTAGTTTATAGATCATGGTCCCTTTGATAGATTCTGAAAGTTTGGTTAAAATACAATGTCCCAGAGCTGAGGAATCCCTCTTTATATCGTACGAAGGGTCTAACAGGAATCATACAGCAGTGTTTGGTACCCATCGGAAGAGTATTTAATTAGCAATATTCCGGTGTTGGTTTGGAGCGTATTAATCGCTCGTGCGAATAGTTATGGACATAAGAAGTTTATGTCCATTTCTATTAATTACACATACTCAGGTATGCGGCGGGAAACCCAGTTTCCCACCCACCTGAGCTGTTGGAAATCGTCACAGCCCACCTGTATGAATCACCCTATGACCTTTTGTTATGATGCAGGGCCGAATTCCTTCGGCCAATGGACAATGGGATTGTAGGACCAGGAGATTGCATTGTGTGTGGGGCATAAATAGGCAGGCCGACCACATCCAGCTCTCACTCTCTCATCAACGGTTATCTGCTGATAGCCGGGAGCTGGATATCGAGGCGCAGGCGATCATACCCTTTGTGCGTAAGTTTCTCTCCGTTATCATTGTCTTTCTGTGAGCCAATTTCTCTCATCTCATCTCTCTCTCTCTCTCTCTGTTCTGTTCTCTCATATCTCCCCTAGACTAGGCTAGTATTGTATTGTATTAGATAGTATTGTATTGTATTGCATTTAGGTCAGTGTAGTATTGTCTTTTTGTATTTATTGTTTAGTTCTGTGGTTAGGAAGTCTCTGTTATATTGTAGTGTATCATTTGTACTGTTATCCCCTTTTACAAGTATATTAGATATAATACAGTCAATAGGCTTTGGAACCTAAACCAGCATCTGTGTATTTCCTATAGTGTTAAGTGTTCACTTGAGCGTCGGTGACGCTCAAGCAGCTTTGTAGTTAGTCAGGTTACACAAGGTTGCACTTACACCCTGTACTCACATTAAGGTATTCTTTGTATTTCATTGGTATAAGGTTTTAACATAAAGGTATAGTGTTGTGAGCGTCTGCATCGCTGGTGACCTCCTCGTGGTCTCGAGCGTAAGCTACGCCATAGCGAATCATTACCCTAGACATAACCAATAACGTGTCCTGTGATCGCTGGGCCGTGAGCGAACGTGACGCTTGAGCGTCTCGCCTACGGCTGAGCGATCGTTACGCAACTAGCGTACCATTACGGTACTTCTTAAGTAAACAGCGTACAGTGTTCTTAGCTTCATAAAGGGTTGTTATACGACAAAGGAATTTAGCATTGTCAATTGGGGACTCGTCCTATCCTTCTCATATCTGCACTAGGTAGATCAGCAGACATTATCCCTCCAGCAAAGGGTGGGAGGTTGTCTCACAGTGCTGGCGGGATAAGCGTCTGCTTCGCTTAGATAAAGAGTGCTGAAGGAACCCGGTAACCGGAAGTAAGAACAAAACGCTTGTGTCCTTTTAAAACTGTTTATTTTTTTTCTTCTGTCTTGCGTATACACGCACGCATACATATATCTGCATTTCTGTTTCATTTTCGTATATCACTATTCCTGTTTGCCAATTTTATAGTTGATAGAAAGTGCTAAAAAGAGATTTGCTGTTATTTCATAGTAGAGGTGATAGTTAAAGTATAGAACAAACACACGGTTTGTCTGAGATACAAGGCAGTCAGTGTGGATTGCGGTAGATGATCAGGGATCATTTACATTGATAAAAATATATTGTGTTACGGTGGATCCTTTGCATTGCGTACACGTGTCGCTAACAAAGACTAGCGTACGCAATCCAAAAGGCAGACGCACGCAGCGTACATTACGCAACGTAGCGTCCGGTTACGCTCACGTAGCTCAAGTCACGAAAAAAGTTGAATTAGCGCAAGGCGATAAGTAACGCACAGCGGTAGATAACGCGAAGCGGTAAATAACGCAAATCTATTTTTGGAAAATCGGAAATTTAGTTTAACAGATCCTGCTCCTAATTGGTAACACTTTTGGCCTAAAGACAATTTCTGCGCAGAAATAGATATAGAAACAAAAGTGTACATGTGTTGAGTGAGTGTGTTTTGTATACAAAAGTTTATATAACTTTAAGGTGGAACCAAAAGGAAAGCCGGGTACTCGTCAAGGGACATACGTGTAAGTGACATATACGGTGGCTAGGGAGGCATCCCTGGTTAAATAATATTTGAGCATTAGAGTATAGCGGACCATAAGGTAACAAGACCAGGAGGTCATAAGGTAACAAGACCAGGAGGTCGTAAGGTAAAAGGTCCGCTATAAAAGTCCAGTGGCACAACGCCTGGGGTGTTGGTGCAGAACCCATATAGGCCATACAAGCTCTGGCTGAAGGAATCGCAGCCGGAAACATAGATTCCATTGATCTTTCAGTACATGACAAGTAGTGCTCGTGTACTGAACGATTGGACCGCACGTAATTGTGTGCAGTAGTTAGTAATCTGACCTAATACCATTAGAGTAAAGTGGTCACAAACGCTATTTGTACATTCTGACGTGATTTGTGTAATTTTTTATTTTTGGAAGGGAAGTTCGCTGGTCACTCGGGAACTATCCAACAACCGATACTTACTGGGGACTGGTAGGTCCAGCACGCCCCAGTAAATAAAGGTTCACAGGGGCCCTGGGTTGGGTACAGCAGCTCTGGTTACAGTGATTGCAGTACTGGCCAACGTGGGCGAGAAGTAAGTGGGGTACTTGGTAAACCGCCACCGCCGGCCTGCCCAAGGACTTCTTGGTTTGTTTGTAAGGGTTCGCTGAAAGCCTTGATATTCAAGGAGGAATAAGCAACGCCTGCAGATTATGGGGGCCAGTTGTTCAGGTAGGGGGCGATCAACCTCGGTTCGGGTTGATTCAGAGAACCGATCCATCGGGTCGGCACGATATGTGATGAATGGGAGAGAATGACTGTACAAGACAGGGACAAATTCCCAAGAATAGGTAGCTTCAGTCCAGTAGTGTTACAAAATTTAAGGAGGAGGATAAGTCTCATTGAACCAACGAAGAGACAAAATAAACATTATGAATATTTACAGTTATGGCAACAGGAAAGTGAATTACAAAAAGAGTCTATTGACTTTTCTGACTCTTATCTTGAGAGGAGAGACATGGCAGCAGGAGAGGAGTTGATTGCGGAGAGAAAAGCACAAAGGTGGAACAATAAAAACGCTCTTAGCAACTGTAATATAGATTATAAGGATAAGTGTAATAAATGTAACCATGATTATTGTAATACTGTTGAATGTACAACTATTAACCTGTGCAAGCTGCACCCCATGTCAAACCTCCCTCAGGAATACAAACAAGAAAGTGAGCCCAGAACGATGTCGGCACCTCTTCCAGAAGCCATCCTACAAGACATCCAGGTGGACACGACCAAATTGGTAAAGGCAATAATCGAACCCCCTAACAGAGGGTCAGGTGAGGTCGTGTCCACAGGTACGTACAATGTTTCATATCACGCACAAACAGATGTACCCCATATTGTAAGACCAACACAAGATGATGTAACTGAGCTCGATCTGGCCAGGGTGATCTCAGTCCCCAATGGGAAGACTGACGATCAGGGAATCATTCCCGTCAAGGACAGTGCAATGCGCTGTCTCTGGTCCCGGACCGAATTGAGATCAATTATGTCTGAATTTCCTGATCCTAGGAGAAATCTAGCCAAATGTCAAAGGTTTATTAAAGAACTAGGAAACGCCACAGAACCCACCAACAAAGAGTGGCGGACAGTGCTGAGGGCATGTTTGCCCTCCAGGGTTGACCCTGAAAAATTCATTGCTGATTGTAAATTAAACACGGAGGTACCTTGTATGGAGGAACACAATCAGGAATGTATTAGGCAGATTAACCGACAGTTAGGAATATATTTCCCAGCTGCTGTCAAGTGGAATGACATTCTCTCCATAAGGCAAAACGAAAGGGAAAATGTTTCTAATTATTTCAATCGAGCACTGCAAATAATGGCTAGAAACACTGGGATCGCAGACATCAAGACAAATGCACAACATAAAGGAATAGCGGTTAAGGTATTAATGAATGGTTTAAAGGATGAATTAAAAACAAGGGTACAGACCACCAACCCAAACTGGAGAGATATCTCGGTGGCCGCACTAAGAGAGGCCGTCATTAATCATGACCAGAATATCACCAGGTACAGAGAGTCACAAAGAGATAAGTTAATGGTAGCAAATATACAGGCCCAAACCACAAGACCACCCCAACAAAAGCCCCACACCCCTGCGAGAAACCCAGATATGGTAGTCTGTTACCATTGTCATAAAAAGGGACACATTGCAAGAGATTGTAGATCAAGAGAAAGACAACACCATAATCATAAAATCCAAGGAATCAGGGAAGTACAGGGGAAACGATTGATGATGATGAGCATCCGAGCGTTTGAGGAGGCATCAAATCAACCAAAACCTCAGGTCATGGACACGTGGAGGAAGCCCAGGATTTGTTATCAGTGTAGGAGAGAAGGGCATTGTGCTAGCAACTGTAATAACCCACATAAAGTTAGACCCCCTAGACCAAGAAATGAGCAAAATTACAATACACACCATTATAATCAAGGATCACATAGGCAGGAAAGGTGATTATTAGGAATGGAGGCAAGCCTGAAGTAACGGTTAATGAAGTGGGAGGTCATTCACTAAAGACACAGGAATGACCAGGTGAAAAGTTGTAAATGTATTTGTGAAAAATGTTTTTCTCTCCCTCTCTCTATCCCCATCTCTGACTAGTAGTGGTAAGAATTCACACATTGCATATCCACTTGGTCCTTGCAGAAGTCTACCAAACCCCAGCATGACCTCCGCCACAATGTATTTCTGGCCAGATACAGACAGTGGAGTAATGCAGGTGCTGGTGGGGAGAGACTGCTCAAGGAGACCAGTAGACACATAGATATGACAGCCTAATAAGTCTGACAATGTTTTTCTAATGCTAACAATGTTTTCTTACAATGTTTAAAAAAAATGCTTTGTTTCTCTTTTCTTATTGATGGTTATTGTCGAGTTATGTAATGTATATATGCACATGAATTGTTCTCTATCTCTTTTGGTTTTTTATTTTCTCTCTCTTCTCACTCATGTTTCCATGGTTTAAAGATGTTATGTCACCCCTCAGTTGGACCAATGGTAATGCCAGATTTTTGCTCCTTACAGAAAGATCGTCGGTTAGGAAGGAATATTGCATCACCAGAATGATCGTTTTTGAAGACTGAGAGACAACACCTTTGAGAGGACAGCAGAACAAGAAGAACAACAAGACGAGAGAACTTATTATCGTAACGAGTTCTCTCCCCCTCAAACTGATTTTCTTATACCCCATTTACAAATTTCTTCTTTTCTCCTCCTGTAAGATGGACTTGCCCCAAGAGACTGTGATATGGATTTTTCCCGTTAACCATGATGTTGACCAGAGCAGTCTGTTTCGGTGAGAGTACCAGTGAGGTCGAGAAAGGATCCAGAAAGGTCCTGATGACTGAGACGGAGGTGTAAATTTCCAATAGCAACCCAATCACCAAGCAAAGGCGAGTACCGGGCACGATCTAACAACCATGTTATTTGTAAACAACTGTGAAGGAATGTTAGTTCAAAAAAAGGAAAGTTGTATCTGTAGGCTCTGTAACAAAGTAATGCCAATCCAGTTTTAATATCCATATGGACCGGCATCCATTGAGTGACTATCACTCCTTAGTGGGTAACGTGTTAAACCAAACAGATTGTTGGGTATGCTCTCAAGTACCTCAGGGTCACAGCAAATCAGGGCTAGTACCATTTCCTTTAACGTTAGGGGAGGTACTTGAGCTAAGTGGTGGGAGACCGGTGGACCGGAGGTTTAACATCTCCAGCCCTCCTAGTTTGAAGCTCCACCAATACCATGTGGATAGGTCCCTCTTATGTTTTAACATCTCCAATCCTAGAAAACCGGGAAATTGGGAAGTGTCATGGAGTAACCACACCATGACCTTTTCACACAGAGCAGATAGAATGCCTACAGATACAGAGCTCGTACGCCACATAGCCAGTAGAGGAAAATCTTTCCGGTATCGATATACCTTAGGAAATAGGATTACTAGAGTTGGAGAGGTATCACCAGGATACTGTGCACATATCGTACAAACCGATACGTGCATTAAGCAGTTGGAAGAATTAGGGTCAGGAGATTTCACCTGGAAGGTTTGTAACATGGTCATGTCCTTCTCCGTCCCATATGTTCTCCCCGATGATGCATATTTCATATGCGGGAGAAAGGCGTACAAATGGCTTGCCCCAAACTCTGAAGGATTGTGTTATATTGGAAAAGTATTGCCTGAAGTGATGACTGTTACACATGACAAAATGAAGGACATACACCGTGGTGCCCAAGCTCCTTATACTCACACTCATTACGAGCACCGAGTTAAAAGACAACTGTCAGAAAGGTTAGAGCATCCGGCCTCTGATCTTATCCATGAATCCACCGGGATTCAGGTTCTGGTAGCGTTAGATTTCACTCGTACCGCTCGGGGAGTGATGAATTATAGATACATTTCCGCACTCGCCAATTTGTTAGATAATATCACTGAAATGTATGATGACACTTTCAGATACACTGGAAGAGAACTTCAAGCTTATAAAACAGAACTAGTTCAGCATAGGATGGTTCTTAATTATCTTACAGCAGTAACAGGCGGATATTGTGTTACATTAGCAACACAGTACGGCATAAAGTGTTGCACGTATATCACGAATAGCACCGAGGATCCGGTAGAGGTCATAGACCAAAAGATGGACGATATTCTCCAATTGAAGTGGGAATTTCGTCGAAAACACAATCTCACCCTTGCTGCTGTAGGTAATGAGCTGACTAGTTGGGTGTCATGGTTGAACCCGCGAAATTGGTTCTCCGGTTTAGGAGACTGGGCTCAAGGAGTCATAATGGATGTTGGAAAGTTTCTACTATGTATCTTGGGTGTCGTTATATCGATTGGATTGATATTTAGATGCGGGCAGGCTTTAATGAGGTGCAAACAAAGTACAAAAGTGATGAGCTTGAGGAGTGAGGAAACCGTAATTAACCTGGATTTGATTTATGACCCAATGATAGAAACCAGAATGTGATGAAAATGCGATTATACGGTCCGTTTCTTTCACCTGTTTTTCTGCTTTTCTCCCAGATACAAAGACCCCCTTGGACGAGGAAGCTGACGAGACGAGATGTATACAGACAACAGACAAGCACCAAAGAAGAAGATTTGACAACTTTAAATATGGACACTTGATGAACTTTGCCATGGATCCCCAGTTTCCCTAGTATTTTTAAACTCACGCTAGCCCAACATTTTTGTAAATCGGATGGCTCAGACAAAGCTATTTGCTCATGCCTAAGGAGCAAAACAGCGCAAAGAAGACGACTCTCAACAGATACCGAACACAACTTCAACAACAGATGTACATTTCCCTGACATAGAATATCATTGCATTTTTCGTAAGTGTTCTTTATCTTCATCTCTACAACCCTCAGGTAACGACACACATAGACGATAGGGAATACAGGCACAGATATCAGCAACCACATACCTCCCCCATTCATGTATCATCAACTAAAATGTGCATCCCCATTTTGTTACAACCACAGCCGAAATGAGCTCGGTAGAGTTTGACAGCCCATCCACAGACCTGTACCACAGGATAAGAAGGAATTCAAATGTATACTTCGCAATACCTCGAAGCTTGATTTACAACACGTACGGCACGATGATACATGACCCCCCAAACATGGATTCATACACACATGCTTCTGCTATCTCACTAGGTCATACCCTCTTCACACCTACTCCACTCTTCTCCCCTACCCAACCATGGAAATCAATTAACCCCTGACTTACATTTTTCTCCTTAAATGTTTTGTGGCAGTTATTATTGACTGCCAAAGGGTGGACTGTCAAAGTCAGAAAAATGTCTCAATGCACGTTGCCATATTTGCACCGCACACTGGTCCGCGCTGCGCGTGCATGCGCTCTCCCGTGGATTCGCATACCCGCAATAACGTGCACTCGCAGGCGCGGTATGCGTATTTACGGTAGAGTTTATGTAGTCGTAGCGTGCGACTCATTCGTTACAAATGTTCACAATTAATGTAGTTTATAGATCATGGTCCCTTTGATAGATTCTGAAAGTTTGGTTAAAATACAATGTCCCAGAGCTGAGGAATCCCTCTTTATATCGTACGAAGGGTCTAACAGGAATCATACAGCAGTGTTTGGTACCCATCGGAAGAGTATTTAATTAGCAATATTCCGGTGTTGGTTTGGAGCGTATTAATCGCTCGTGCGAATAGTTATGGACATAAGAAGTTTATGTCCATTTCTATTAATTACACATACTCAGGTATGCGGCGGGAAACCCAGTTTCCCACCCACCTGAGCTGTTGGAAATCGTCACAGCCCACCTGTATGAATCACCCTATGACCTTTTGTTATGATGCAGGGCCGAATTCCTTCGGCCAATGGACAATGGGATTGTAGGACCAGGAGATTGCATTGTGTGTGGGGCATAAATAGGCAGGCCGACCACATCCAGCTCTCACTCTCTCATCAACGGTTATCTGCTGATAGCCGGGAGCTGGATATCGAGGCGCAGGCGATCATACCCTTTGTGCGTAAGTTTCTCTCCGTTATCATTGTCTTTCTGTGAGCCAATTTCTCTCATCTCATCTCTCTCTCTCTCTCTCTCTGTTCTGTTCTCTCATATCTCCCCTAGACTAGGCTAGTATTGTATTGTATTAGATAATATTGTATTGTATTGCATTTAGGTCAGTGTAGTATTGTCTTTTTGTATTTATTGTTTAGTTCTGTGGTTAGGAAGTCTCTGTTATATTGTAGTGTATCATTTGTACTGTTATCCCCTTTTACAAGTATATTAGATATAATACAGTCAATAGGCTTTGGAACCTAAACCAGCATCTGTGTATTTCCTATAGTGTTAAGTGTTCACTTGAGCGTCGGTGACGCTCAAGCAGCTTTGTAGTTAGTCAGGTTACACAAGGTTGCACTTACACCCTGTACTCACATTAAGGTATTCTTTGTATTTCATTGGTATAAGGTTTTAACATAAAGGTATAGTGTTGTGAGCGTCTGCATCGCTGGTGACCTCCTCGTGGTCTCGAGCGTAAGCTACGCCATAGCGAATCATTACCCTAGACATAACCAATAACGTGTCCTGTGATCGCTGGGCCGTGAGCGAACGTGACGCTTGAGCGTCTCGCCTACGGCTGAGCGATCGTTACGCAACTAGCGTACCATTACGGTACTTCTTAAGTAAACAGCGTACAGTGTTCTTAGCTTCATAAAGGGTTGTTATACGACAAAGGAATTTAGCATTGTCACGGGGGTTAAACGGGCCCGCTGGTACCTATAGTTCTTCTGCAAAAAAAATACCCAAATAAAAACAGGACACACACACACCTTGAATGTACAACTTTATTACATACATTCTGACACACACATACTTACCTATGTTCACATGCCGACTCGGCCCACGTCTCGACGGCGATTCCAGGGTACCTGAAAATAAAATTATACTCACCTAAATCCTGTGTGTCGTGTCCTTTTGTAATAATCCACGTACTTGGCAAAACAAAAAAACGGAAACCCGACCACGCACTGAAAGGGGTCCCATGTTTACACATGGGAACCCTTTCCCCGACTGCCAGGACCCCCCCTGACTTCTGTCAAAGAGGGTCCCTTCTGCCAAACAGGGAGCGCCACGTCGTGGCACTCTCCTGATTGGCTGTGTGCTCCTGTAGTGTCTGTCAGGCAGCACACGGCACAGATACAATGTAGCGCCTATGCGCTCCATTGTAGCCAATGGTGGGAACTTTGCGGTCAGCGGTTGACTGAACGTAACCTCACCGCTGACCGCAAAGTTCCCACCATTGGCTACAATGGAGCGCATAGGCGCTACATTCTATCACTGCCGTGTGCTGCCTGACAGACACTACAGGAGCACACAGCCAATCAGGAGGGTGCCACGACGTGGTGCTCCCTGATTGGCAGAAGGGACCCTCTTTGACAGGAGTCAGGGGGGTCCTGGCAGTCGGGGAAAGGGGTCCCATGTGTAAACATGTGGCCCCTTTCAGTGCGTGGTCAGGTTTCCGTTTTTTTGTTTTGCCAAGAACGTGGATTATACAAAGAATACAAGATTCCCTGGATTATGCGAGTATAATTTTATTCACAGGTACCCCAAGGATTCTACATGGAGAAGAGGACCGAGCCTCGTGTGAACATAGGTAAGTACAGTATGTATGTATGTATGTATGGAGGTGTGCATGTATGTAATAAACTTATACTTTCACGGTGTTTGTGTCCTGTTTTTTGGGGGGTATTTTTTTAGTAGTAGTACTACAGGTACCAGCGGGCCTGGTTTTCCACCGCATGCTGGTACTTGTGGTTCTCCAAGTACCAGCTTGCGGGGGAGGCTTGCTGGGACTTCTAGTACTGCTACTAAAAACAATATTCACATTTTTTCAAAAGGCTATCAGCCCCCCATCCGCCGCCCTTGGATGGGGGGGACAGCCTCGGGCTTCACCCCTGGCCCTTGGGTGGCTGGAGGGGGGGACCCCTTGATTTAAGGGGTTCCCACTCCTCCAGGGTACCCCGGCCAGGGGTGACTAGTTGGGTATGTAATGCCAGTGCCGCAGGGACCAGTATAAAAGTGTCCCCCGGCTGTGGCATTATGTACCTGGCTAGTGGAGCCCGGTGTTGGTTTCAAAAATACGGGGGACCCCTACGCTTTTTGTCCCCCGTATTTTTGGAACCAGGACCAGGCGCAGAGCCCGGTGCTGGTTGAAGAAATATGCGGAAACCCATGTCATTTTCCCCCCCATATTTTTTCAACCAGGACCGGCTCAAAGAGCCCGAGGCTGGTTATGCTTAGGAGGGGGGACCCCACACAATTTTCTTTTTCATCCACTAGGGGTCACTGGAGTACTCAAGGGATATGGACGGTTCCACAGGAACTAGGCACTGAATAAATTAAAATTTGAGAGTACTTCCCCTCTCCATATCCCAGAGTACCTCAGTGTTTTTTCGGTGCTCACCGAGCAACTAGGCCTGTGGAGTTTCTCCACAATTATTGGATTTATTTTTGATTTTTCAATGTTCCACATCCCTTCCCCCCTTCCAGAAAGGCGAGGGTCCGGGATAGTGGAAGCTGCTGAAGCAGCTGTGGGTGTCGGACCTCTCTGAAAGAGCTCCCTCACCACCACATGCAGGACTAAAACCTGCAGTAAAGGCTGGACGGAAGCCCCGTCATAGCCTTCACCACAGGGTCCAGGTATGTTGAACGGGGCGGTCAGCTCACGCTGCCGCCCCGCTGTGTGGGATACTGTGTGTGTGTGGCCACCGGCCGCTGCCTTCAGCCGCCCGCCGCCGCTTCCAGCGCCGCTGTTTATGCTGTGTCCCCCGCCGCTCTGAGCCGCGCCGGCCACGTTGATTTATGCATAGGCCGCTCCACGGCTCTATGCAGCGCGCTCCCCGGTCCTCGATGCCGCTTCCGGCTCCCTCTCCACCATAGCCCGGCTCCGTGTATAGAGAACGGTACACGGAGCACGGGGGGGTACACACAAATGAGAGTTTTTGTAAAAGGCAGGCTCCATAGCCTAGTGAGTAACTTTGCTGCCACAGTGATGTTCCCTGCACACAGAAATGTCAGGGTCACTGGATAAAATCTCATGTTCAACTCTTGTTGATAAAAGAAGTATGTTTCTAGAATACAGCAGCGCTGCATATGTGTTACAATAGGCTATTAAGTCTTTGTTAAACAGGATATATTTTATATGTGCAGGTTTGAATGCAACATGGTATGTTTATTAAATCTGCTTACATAAGTCTGCACTTTGTGTTATACTGTAAGCATGAGGACATATTTAACCATGCTTCCTGTTGTTTTTCCTGTTGTATTTCCAGAATTTCCTGTATTACATCTCTCCGCCATTGAAGGCGCAGGGGTGTTAAGGGGAATTTGGGATCAGGCATATTGCTGGCGTGCACTGCACTTGGCCAGATATATTTTTATAGAGACACCTTAGTGCTATTTACTGAGTCGCGCAAGTTGTATTTTGTATTGTCTGTCTGCATAATGAGTAAGACACCAGCAAAGACTAAAAAGCAGTTTCCCTACCATGTCTGTAACCGTGTATTACATGGATCTACACTCACTTCTCTTACTATTATTTTTATCATAACTGTTTATAATGACATTATCCCAAAGACTGCAAATCTGAATCATGGCTGTGGTCAGCCAAATACTGGCTTTGTTCACTGTTGTAAAGTAAGATGTGTTATACAATTGGTCAGCACATGGTGATTATAAAACAGTATCTGTGGAGCACTGCAAGCATTGTGAGTTCAGGCTCACCTGCAGCAGCTTTGCTTAATTCACTTAGCCACACCACAATTGGATACGCCCGATCTCATCTGATCTTAGAAGCTAAGCAGTGTTGGGCCTGGTTAGCCACCTGGGAATACAAGGTGCCGTAGGTATTTTTAAATCTACAGCCACGCCACACTGGATACGAGACCCATTAACTAAGCTGCTGTTTAGCAGCAGACTTCTCAGGTTTTTAAGCCTGTGAGTGGTCACATTTAGTTTCAGACTTCTAAGAATTATTATACCTCTGAATCAGGATATATCTGGATATATGTATATGGGTATATAATATATATGTGTGTATGTATACATATATGAAATATATATATATTTATAAGGTCTGAGTATGTGTGAATATACATTGTTGTATATGTGTGTGTGTGTATATATATATATATATATATAATATGCTGACATTAAAAATCTATTTTGCAATAAGCAAGACTACAGTGGCGCAGTTGGTCGGCACACAGTGCTTATTAAACAGTATCTGTTGAGCACTGCAAACATTGTGAGTTCAGGCCTCACCTCCCCAGATCCCCAGTGGCCTAATGGATAGGACACTGCCCGCCTAAACCAGGGATTGTGGGTTCAGGTACCATCTGGATTGCAAGGCACTACAGCAACCATTTCATCACCAGAGTTGATGTTTAAACAGCAGCTTTGCTTATTATTTTTACAGGTGGCTCTGTAGCCAAGTAGTTAGGCTTCCCGCCCACAGTGAACATTGTGATTGCATGGACACTGGTTCAGATCCTGGTTTAACAGGTGTAATATATATATATATATATATATAAAAAAACATGGTAGGACACCATTTTTAACGTTACTTCCTGGGTCTTTGCTGGAGGTTGCTGCCCTACAACACTCAGCCTCTGGGGGAGCGGAGGGTTGTTAGGAATTTAATTTATTAATTGTTTTTGACAGCATGTCTCTACAGGAAGATTCACTATTGCTGGAAACCACATGCACGATAATGCAGGTTTATACACAAATTACTTCTGTGGGGTACTTACTGGTCGGGGTACATGATCACTAAGTCTAATGCATAATCAAACAAGCAGCTTCGCTGCAGAGTCGGTCACACAGTATGTCAGACAAATTCGACTGCACAGACAGACCCTTACCGGTCCTCTTTGGGGGGAATGCGGGCATGTACTGCCTGAGAGGGAAAAATTTACTGTTTCAGCTAGATTGTTGCGGTCGATTCGCCGCCAGCCCTCATATTATTATTATTACATTTTATTTATAGGGCGCTACAAGTGTTTCGCAGCGCCGTACAAAGGACAGTACAGGGAGACAAAACTTAGCATAACAGTAAATAAATAACAAAAATGGAGTGCAGGTAACAAAGAGCACCACAATTCTCAAAACATAATACAGCTTAGATGTAAGTAGCGAAGGAGTAATCATTGTACTACTTGGGAAAAAGAGAAAAAGCAGGTAAAGATGGTCGCTGAGTGAAATGTGTCAAGAAGAGGGCTTAGACAAGAGGAAAGAGGGCCCTGCTCTGAAGAGCTAACAATCTAGTGGGGAGGGGCAACAGACAGATGACATGAGGTGCAAGCAAGCAGGTAGAATCCTGATGGTGGTATGCGAGCAAAGCAGAGATGTCCAAGGCATGGGGCAGGGGGATGGAGGAGCAGCCTAAGGATTAGGTTATGCATTGGAGGGGTACGCTTTGATAAATAGGTGGGTTTTCAGTGCCCGTTTGAAGCTTTGCAAGGTCGGGGAGAGTCTAATGGAGCGGGGGAGCGCATTTCACTGAAGGGGTGCAGCACGGGCAAAATCCTGAACTCGTGCATGGGAAGCAGTGACCAAGGCAGAGGAGAGGCGACGGTCATCAGCCGACCGTAGTGGGCGGGAGGGAGTATGAAGGGAGAGGAGGTTGGAGATGTAGGGAGCAGTGGAATTAGAGATGGCCTTGTATGTGAGGGTGAGGAGTTTGAAGAGGATTCTGTAGGGGAATGGGAGCCAGTGTAGATTTTGTCGAAGGGGAGTGGCAGAAGTGGAGCGGCGGGAGAGGAAGATGAGCCTAGCTGCGGAGTTGAGGACAGATTGGAGGGGAGCAAGTGAGGCCAGTGAGGAGCACATTGCAGCCAGGCCAATACGTCAGGTTCTCAGCGAAGGCTGAACAATTTCCAATGAGAGACAATTGCAATTATTGGGCGTTTAACTACCTATCGGAGTGTACCCTACACAGCAGTAGGGCTGTTGCTTCGTCCTGCTTTGGTAAGGGTTTGAGGTAACAAGGCTGTAGTGGTAGGGCGCTCCAGTTCAGGTTTGCCCTAAATAAAGACCACCTTACACTTCTTGCTGCCTACAGCTTCTGTGAAGTTGGCAGTTGGTTCTTGCGTTTCAGCTTCGCTAGTGGCGCACAACGTCCACTTTGGCTATGTTCCAAACGAGAATAGATCGCAGACCAAGTGGGGGGGGGGGAATCTGATTTCCTACCATTGTCTACGCGAATTCCTGAATGATTCCGTCTCAACGATTTCAAAGAATTTACCTACCCGAACAGAAGTACAGGTCATTCGTCATCTGGTACAATTAGTGCTCAAGCCTTGCACAGTCTCGGTTCATTTGTACATTCGCCTATTAGACACAATGGTGGCGGCTTTCGAAGCGCTTCAGTGCGGAAGACTTCACTCACGTCCTTTTTAACTGGATGTGCTCGCAATGGTTGGCTGTGGCCTAACGAGTACAGTGTCTGCCTGTAATGCATGCCAAAAACAATGGTCGGGCTCGCTTCTGCAGATTCACCGCAGGGTGAGGTGGTCTCCAAGGGCCAGGGTGTCTCTACTCTGGTGGCTCAAAGTACAGAATCTAACCGCAGGGAAACGGTTCGGCGCCTAGAATTGGATAATTCTCACGGCGGACGCGAGTTTCAGAGGTTGGGGAGCTGTAGTTCAAAAATTTCAGCTCCAGGGTCTCTGGGCGGATCACGAAAGAGTGCTGTCTATAAATGTCCTGGAACTCCGGGCAATTTACAATGCGCTACGACAAGCAGTGCACATGCTGCAGGCTCAGGCTATTCAGGTGCAGTCAGACAATGTGACGGTGGTCGCATACATCAACAAACAAGGAGGGACGAAAGCCCCATGGCAATGCGGGAAGTAGCTTGAGTCCTCAATTGGGCCGAGGTGATTTTGTCGGCAGTATTCATTCCGGGAGTGGACAACTGGGAGGCGGATTATCTCAGCTGCCGGGATTTTTATCCAGGATGTGCATTAAATCCAGAAGTGTTTCACATGCTGGTCCAGAAGTAGGGTTACCCGCAAGTGGACCTGATGGCATCTCGCCACAATTATCAAACGCCCCAGTACGTGTCCAGAACGAGAGATCCAAAGGCAGTGGCGGTGGATGCTCTCACAATCACGTGGCCATACAGTCTCGTGTATCTGTTTCCACCGGTTTCCGCTGCTCCCTCTGTTGCTAAAACGGATCAAAAGAGAGTCCGTCACAGTCATACTAGTGGCGCCTCATTTGCCTCGGAGAGCTTGGTTTTCGGATCTCCGCGGTCTACTCGCGGACGTTCCTTGGCCGCTCCCACTGCGTCCGGACCTGTTACAACAGGGTCCGTTCTTTTTCTCCGATTTAGCGCAGCTGCGTTTAACGGAGTGGCTGTTGAGACAGCCCTCTTAAAAAGAGAGGGCATTCCAGAATAGGTTATACCAACCATGTTACGAGCTAGGAAGCCGGTTACGGCAGCTCATTATTACAGAATTTGGCGTGCCTATATAGGTTGGTGTGAAGTTCGGAAGTTTCCGACATCATCTTTCAAGTTATCCTGTCTTTTGTTATGTCTACAGATGGAGTTAGATGGAGGTCGGCATTTATCCACACTAAAGGTGCAGATATCTGCGTTGTCAATTTATTTTCAAAGAAGATTGGCTCTATTGCCGTCGGTACACACCTTTATGCAGGGTGTCCTCAAAGTACAGCCTCCATTTCACTCCACTTACTGCACCATGGGACTTGAATCTGGTTTTAGATTTCTTATAGTCTATTTGTTTCGAACCCTTACAACAAGTGGATATTAAGTTTCTCACTTGGGAAACAATTTCTCTCCTAGCCTTAGCTTCGGCAGGGCGGGTTTCAGTTTTGGGTGCCTTGTCATGCAAGCCACCGTATTTAGTGTTTCATAATGACAGAGCGGAACTTTAGACGTATCCCGCTTTCCTGCCAAAAGTAGGGTCCTCTTTTCACATCAATCATCCAATAGTAGTTCCTGTGTTATCAGGAGATTCTGGAATTTTGGTTGTGGTACGCGCATTATGCGTTATGTATTCCGAACGTCTACAGTTCCTAAGACGGATACGTTGTTATTCTCTATGATGCGGCCAAGATGGGTTGGCCACCTTCTAAGCAGACCTTATCCAGATGGATAAAACTGACCATACGTCAGGCTTACCTTCATTTTAGGTTACAGCCGCCTACATCAGTAACAGCTCATTCCACACGTTCTTCGGGAATGTCATGGGCAGCTGGTCGTGGAGTTCTACGACACAGCTTTGCAGTGCGGCTACATGGTCTTCAGTGCACATGTCTGTGCGCTTTTACAGGTTTGATACTTTTGCGGCATCAGCATCTAGCTTTGGCCGTCTAGTGTTACAGGTGCCAAACAGCTCTCCCGCCCAGGGGGGAAACTTTGGTACGTCCCTAGAGTACTCAAGTGACCCATAGTGGATGAAAAAGAAAATAGGATTTTGGTACTTACCAGGTAAATCCTTTTCTTTGAATCCATAGGGGGCACTGGACGCCCACCCAGAGCAGTTTTACCTGGCTTGTGGTAAGTTCAGGGGATCTTATGGTAACACACTCTCACCGACTGGTTCAAATTAGCAAGTTTATCGGGTTGGTGTCAACTGATAGTTGTCAGTAACGTTATGTGTCAACTTTATTGTTGTCCGTTTGTTATATGTAATTCTCCATTAACCTCTATAGCTCCTGTTCGGCTCAGTAAAAAAACACTGAGGTACTCTGGGATATGGAGGGGGGGAAGTACTCTCAAATTTTAATTTATTCAGTGCCTAGTTCCTGTGGAACCGTCCATATCCCTAGAGTACTCTAGTGCCCCCTATGGATTCAAAGAAAAGGATTTACCTGGTAAGTACCAAAATCCTATTTTTACACTAAACAGACCCTTTCCCATAGATAACCATGCACAGATCTCACTGATCCGTGCATGGGTATCCAAACTCGACTGGAAAAAGCAGGTCTATTTCTCTAACGTCCTAGTGGATGCTGGGGACTCCATAAGGACCATGGGGAATAGACGGGCTCCGCAGGAGACATGGGCACTTTAAGAAATAATTTAGATTCTGGTGTGCTCTGGCTCCTCCCTCTATGTCCCTCCTCCAGACCTCAGTTTGAATCTGTGCCCGGACGAGCTGGGTGCTATTTAGTGAGCTCTCCTGAGCTTGCTATAAGAAAGTATTTTGTTAGGTTTTTTATTTTCAGGGAGATCTGCTGGCAACAGGCTCCCTGCATCGTGGGACTGAGGGGAGAGAAGCAGCCCTACTCTCTGAAGATAGGTCCTGCTTCTTAGGCTACTGGACACCATTAGCTCCAGAGGGATCGTACACAGGATCTCACCCTTTGTCGTCCGATCCCGGAGCCGCGCCGCCGTCCCCCTCGCAGAGCCGGAAGACAGAAGCCGGGTGAAAGAAGCAAGAAGACTTCGAAATCGGCGGCAGAAGACTCCAGTCTTCACTGAGGTAGCGCACAGCACTGCAGCTGTGCACCATTGCTCCCACACTACACCCACATACTCCGGTCACTGTAGGGTGCAGGGCGCAGGGGGGGGCGCCCTGGGCAGCATTTAAGGACCTCTTTGGCAAAAGTTACACATATATACAGTTGGGCACTGTATATATGTATGAGCCCCCGCCATAATAGTGTACAGAAACGCGGGACAGAAGCCCGCCATCGAGGGGGCGGGGCTTCTTCCTTAGCACTCACCAGCGCCATTTTCTCTCCACAGCTCCACTGAGAGGAAGCTCCCCAGGCTCTCCCCTGCAGATTCACGGTAGAAGAGGGTAAAAAGAGAGGGGGGGCACATACATTTGGCGCAAAAACATATTATACAACAGCTACTGGGTTAACACTAAGTTACTGTGTGATTCCTGGGACATATAACGCTGGGGTGTGTGCTGGCATACTCTCTCTCTGTCTCTCCAAAGGGCCTTGTGGGGGAACTGTCTTCAAAAAAGAGCATCCCCTGTGTGTTTGTGGTGTGTCGGTACGCTTGTGTCGACATATTTGACGAGGAAGGCTATGTGGAAGCAGAGCGGGAGCAAATGAATGTGGGGTCTCCGCCGACGGCGCCGACACCTGATTGGATGGATATGTGGAAGGTTTTAAATGATAATGTTAATTCCTTGCATAAAAGGTTGGATAAAGCTGAAACCTTAGGACAGTCAGGGTCTCAACCCATGCCTGATCCGATGTCGCAGAGGCCGTCAGGGTCTCAGAAGTGCCCACTATCCCAAATTGTTGACACAGATACCGACATGGATTCTGACTCCAGTGTCGATTACGATGATGCAAAGTTACAGCCTAAGGGGTATATGCAATTCCGGACGAATTGCGCCTTTTTTTCGTCAGTTTAAAAATTCGACTGTACTTGACAGCTGCAGCCCTCCCGCCGGGACCATGAATTCACCATATGCAATACAAAACGCATTCGACACTCCCCTTGGCGAATAACGGACCAATCGTCGAGTAGTGGCCGTCCTGAATTCGACTTCCCGCCGTTTTCAGCCCTTTATTAGGGCTTGTTTGCTTCGTGCTCAGCAGCCATTTTGTGAACCTGCAGAGAGGTGTGAGGAGGTGCAGAGCTAGCAAATTGGTTGTTTGCTGTGGTATCGTTTGGACACCCAGCAGGCTTTAATCCAGGACAGACAGGAGGATACCTGTTAACCCGGAGGAGAGTCATTTTTGGAGCTATTTCTACATTTTTAGGTAAGTACCACATGTGGGTCTGGTGTTGCATGTATGTGTTTGTGTAGTGGGGGTTGCCATGAGGTGTACATGGGGTGTTTGGGGTATGTATATATATGTGTGCAGGTATGTGTATAGCTCCTGCTTGTATTGCTGCATTTTTTGGGGGGAGTTTTGTGTTTTGGGGTAGTTTTTCACGTTTTTTTTTCTTCCTTAAAATTACCTTTTGGGTCATGCTTTTGCATTGGTGTACCTCCAGCATGTGCAGGGATGTTTTTTGTCTTGTTTGGGGTTATTTTAGTGCGTGTCGGTATCAATGTGGTCGACATGTGATGTCGTTTGTTTGCTAAAACAGGTTTTTTTGCGCCTATTTTAGCACTGGTGTACCTCCAGAATGTGCAGGGATGCTGTTTGGCTAGTTTGGGGTGACTTGGAGCAAGTTTGTGTCAGCCATGCGGTCGACATGTCATGTCGTTTGTTTGCCAAACATGTTTTTTTCCTCCTATTTTAGCACTGGTGTACCTCCAGAGTGTGCAGGGATGCTGTTTGGCTAGTTTGGGGTGACTTGGAGCAAGTTTGTGTCAGCCATGCGGTCGACATGTCATGTCGTTTGTTTGCCAAACATGTTTTTTTCCTCCTATTTTAGCACTGGTGTACCTCCAGAACGTGCAGGGATGCTGTTTGGCTAGTTCGGGGTGACTTGGAGCAAGTTTGTGTCAGCCATGCGGTCGACATGTCATGTCGTTTGTTTGTCAAACATGTTTTTTTCCTCCTATTTTAGCACTGGTGTACCTCCAGAGTGTGCAGGGATGCTGTTTGGCTAGTTTGGGGTGACTTGGAGCAAGTTTGTGTCAGCCATGCGGTCGACATGTCATGTCGTTTGTTTGCCAAACATGTTTTTTTCCTCCTATTTTAGCACTGGTGTACCTCCAGAACGTGCAGGGATGCTGTTTGGCTAGTTTGGGGTGACTTGGAGCAAGTTTGTGTCAGCCATGCGGTCGACATGTCATGTCATTTGTTTGCCAAACATGTTTTTTTCCTCCTATTTAAGCACTGGTGTACCTCCAGAACGTGCAGGGATGCTGTTTGGCTAGTTCGGGGTGACTTGGAGCAAGTTTGTGTCAGCCATGCGGTCGACATGTCATGTCGTTTGTTTGCCAAACATGTTTTTTTCCTCCTATTTTAGCACTGGTGTACCTCCAGAGTGTGCAGGGATGCTGTTTGGCTAGTTTGGGGTGACTTGGAGCAAGTTTGTGTCAGCCATGCGGTCGACATGTCATGTCGTTTGTTTGCCAAACATGTTTTTTTCCTCCTATTTTAGCACTGGTGTACCTCCAGAACGTGCAGGGATGCTGTTTGGCTAGTTTGGGGTGACTTGGAGCAAGTTTGTGTCAGCCATGCGGTCGACATGTCATGTCGTTTGTTTGCCAAACATGTTTTTTTCCTCCTATTTTAGCACTGGTGTACCTCCAGAGTGTGCAGGGATGCTGTTTGGCTAGTTTGGGGTGACTTGGAGCAAGTTTGTGTCAGCCATGCGGTCGACATGTCATGTCGTTTGTTTGCCAAACATGTTTTTTTCCTCCTATTTTAGCACTGGTGTACCTCCAGAACGTGCAGGGATGCTGTTTGGCTAGTTTGGGGTGACTTGGAGCAAGTTTGTGTCAGCCATGCGGTCGACATGTCATGTCGTTTGTTTGCCAAACATGTTTTTTTCCTCCTATTTTAGCACTGGTGTACCTCCAGAACGTGCAGGGATGCTGTTTGGCTAGTTCGGGGTGACTTGGAGCAAGTTTGTGTCAGCCATGCGGTCGACATGTCATGTCGTTTGTTTGTCAAACATGTTTTTTTCCTCCTATTTTAGCACTGGTGTACCTCCAGAACGTGCAGGGATGCTGTTTGGCTAGTTTGGGGTGACTTGGAGCAAGTTTGTGTCAGCCATGCGGTCGACATGTCATGTCATTTGTTTGCCAAACATGTTTTTTTCCTCCTATTTAAGCACTGGTGTACCTCCAGAACGTGCAGGGATGCTGTTTGGCTAGTTCGGGGTGACTTGGAGCAAGTTTGTGTCAGCCATGCGGTCGACATGTCATGTCGTTTGTTTGCCAAACATGTTTTTTTCCTCCTATTTTAGCACTGGTGTACCTCCAGAGTGTGCAGGGATGCTGTTTGGCTAGTTTGGGGTGACTTGGAGCAAGTTTGTGTCAGCCATGCGGTCGACATGTCATGTCGTTTGTTTGCCAAACATGTTTTTTTCCTCCTATTTTAGCACTGGTGTACCTCCAGAACGTGCAGGGATGCTGTTTGGCTAGTTTGGGGTGACTTGGAGCAAGTTTGTGTCAGCCATGCGGTCGACATGTCATGTCGTTTGTTTGCCAAACATGTTTTTTTCCTCCTATTTTAGCACTGGTGTACCTCCAGAACGTGCAGGGATGCTGTTTGGCTAGTTCGGGGTGACTTGGAGCAAGTTTGTGTCAGCCATGCGGTCGACATGTCATGTCGTTTGTTTGTCAAACATGTTTTTTTCCTCCTATTTTAGCACTGGTGTACCTCCAGAGTGTGCAGGGATGCTGTTTGGCTAGTTTGGGGTGACTTGGAGCAAGTTTGTGTCAGCCATGCGGTCGACATGTCATGTCGTTTGTTTGCCAAACATGTTTTTTTTCTCCTATTTTAGCACTGGTGTACCTCCAGAACGTGCAGGGATGCTGTTTGGCTAGTTTGGGGTGACTTGGAGCAAGTTTGTGTCAGCCATGCGGTCGACATGTCATGTCATTTGTTTGCCAAACATGTTTTTTTCCTCCTATTTAAGCACTGGTGTACCTCCAGAACGTGCAGGGATGCTGTTTGGCTAGTTCGGGGTGACTTGGAGCAAGTTTGTGTCAGCCATGCGGTCGACATGTCATGTCGTTTGTTTGCCAAACATGTTTTTTTCCTCCTATTTTAGCACTGGTGTACCTCCAGAGTGTGCAGGGATGCTGTTTGGCTAGTTTGGGGTGACTTGGAGCAAGTTTGTGTCAGCCATGCGGTCGACATGTCATGTCGTTTGTTTGTCAAACATGTTTTTTTCCTCCTATTTTAGCACTGGTGTACCTCCAGAGTGTGCAGGGATGCTGTTTGGCTAGTTTGGGGTGACTTGGAGCAAGTTTGTGTCAGCCATGCGGTCGACATGTCATGTCGTTTGTTTGCCAAACATGTTTTTTTCCTCCTATTTTAGCACTGGTGTACCTCCAGAACGTGCAGGGATGCTGTTTGGCTAGTTTGGGGTGACTTGGAGCAAGTTTGTGTCAGCCATGCGGTCGACATGTCATGTCATTTGTTTGCCAAACATGTTTTTTTCCTCCTATTTAAGCACTGGTGTACCTCCAGAACGTGCAGGGATGCTGTTTGGCTAGTTCGGGGTGACTTGGAGCAAGTTTGTGTCAGCCATGCGGTCGACATGTCATGTCGTTTGTTTGCCAAACATGTTTTTTTCCTCCTATTTTAGCACTGGTGTACCTCCAGAGTGTGCAGGGATGCTGTTTGGCTAGTTTGGGGTGACTTGGAGCAAGTTTGTGTCAGCCATGCGGTCGACATGTCATGTCGTTTGTTTGCCAAACATGTTTTTTTCCTCCTATTTTAGCACTGGTGTACCTCCAGAACGTGCAGGGATGCTGTTTGGCTAGTTTGGGGTGACTTGGAGCAAGTTTGTGTCAGCCATGCGGTCGACATGTCATGTCGTTTGTTTGCCAAACATGTTTTTTTCCTCCTATTTTAGCACTGGTGTACCTCCAGAACGTGCAGGGATGCTGTTTGGCTAGTTCGGGGTGACTTGGAGCAAGTTTGTGTCAGCCATGCGGTCGACATGTCATGTCGTTTGTTTGTCAAACATGTTTTTTTCCTCCTATTTTAGCACTGGTGTACCTCCAGAGTGTGCAGGGATGCTGTTTGGCTAGTTTGGGGTGACTTGGAGCAAGTTTGTGTCAGCCATGCGGTCGACATGTCATGTCGTTTGTTTGCCAAACATGTTTTTTTTCTCCTATTTTAGCACTGGTGTACCTCCAGAACGTGCAGGGATGCTGTTTGGCTAGTTTGGGGTGACTTGGAGCAAGTTTGTGTCAGCCATGCGGTCGACATGTCATGTCATTTGTTTGCCAAACATGTTTTTTTCCTCCTATTTAAGCACTGGTGTACCTCCAGAACGTGCAGGGATGCTGTTTGGCTAGTTCGGGGTGACTTGGAGCAAGTTTGTGTCAGCCATGCGGTCGACATGTCATGTCGTTTGTTTGCCAAACATGTTTTTTTCCTCCTATTTTAGCACTGGTGTACCTCCAGAGTGTGCAGGGATGCTGTTTGGCTAGTTTGGGGTGACTTGGAGCAAGTTTGTGTCAGCCATGCGGTCGACATGTCATGTCGTTTGTTTGCCAAACATGTTTTTTTCCTCCTATTTTAGCACTGGTGTACCTCCAGAACGTGCAGGGATGCTGTTTGGCTAGTTTGGGGTGACTTGGAGCAAGTTTGTGTCAGCCATGCGGTCGACATGTCATGTCGTTTGTTTGCCAAACATGTTTTTTTCCTCCTATTTAAGCACTGGTGTACCTCCAGAACGTGCAGGGATGCTGTTTGGCTAGTTCGGGGTGACTTGGAGCAAGTTTGTCAGCCATGCGGTCGACATGTCATGTCGTTTGTTTGCCAAACATGTTTTTTTCCTCCTATTTTAGCACTGGTGTACCTCCAGAATGTGCAGGAATGCTGTTTGGCTAGTTTGGGGTGACTGTGTCAGCCATTTTGTTTGTGTCAGCCATTTTGTGTTAGCACTGGTTGACCTCCAGTATGTGCAGGGATGCTTGTACAGGGGTTTTGGCTTATTTGGCTTTTTTTTTTCTATTCTTTTTATTATTATTATTTTTTTTTTTTTGTGTGTGTTTGGTCCTGCTTGAGAACTGGGGTCCCAGCAGCATGACGTGTGGTTGCATGTAATTTTGTAATGTGTGTTAAATTTGTAAAAATATATATTTTTTTCTTTTTACAAGAGATGTCCAGGGACAAGCGGCCCCGATCCACCCCTTCCCCCCCATCCCTCAGAAGAACTTTCCCTGCATAGCAACGAGGAGTGGGAGCCGACCCAGGAGGAGGATACGACCGACCAGGCATGCAGTGACCAGCCGCGGTCGTCAAGGTACAAAACGGAGAAGTCAAAGAAAAAGAAAAAGCCTAGAAAGGTAAATACTGACAACACCTGCAGACACAATAGCATCCAACTTGACACACCCTAGTTTGCGCACTGCCATGCACACCTACAGGTATCTTTGCGCACTGCCAGGGTTACTGACACTCACAGGTACATACCGATCTTAGTAAATGCATGTTTGTTTTTTTTTAATCCCTAAAGGCAAGAAGCCAGCCAGAGGAGCAGTCGGAGGAGGAAGCCTCTGGTGAAGATGCAGGACCGAAGAAGCCGCGTGGACCCAGATACACTGAGGCGGAAAACTGTGCCCTAGTGGATGGCGTCGACAGGTCCTACGACGTTCTGTATGGACCAAGGGCACAGACCACAGCAGCTAAGACCAAGCGAAACATCTGGGATGCCATCGCGAGACAAGTCACTGCAGTATCTGGAAACCGCCGGAGCACCAGGAACTGCATGAAGCGGTACAGTGATTGCCGCAGACAGACCTAGAAGAAGATGGGGATTCAGCGCCGACATGAGACAGCTACGGGAGGTGGTCCAGCTCTCAATCTGAAGTGGCTACCCTGGGAGGACGTTATTAAAAGGCGCATGAACCCTGCCATGGTCGAAGGAGTACGCGGAGGTGTGGACTCTAGCCGTCCTGCTGGCTTTCCCGAGGAGGAAGAACCGCCCAGAAGACGGAAGACGGCTGGAGACAAGCAGTCCAAAAGGAGGTCTGATGGTAAGAATACATTCAGATGAGCTGTACTAAAAAAAATTATTTTTGTATTTGCTAATGTTTTTTTTTTTTTCCCACAGACACGCCTGCCCAGAGGACATCACCTGCGCGCAGGACATTACCAGCGCGCGGACTATCACCTGCGCAGCAGGCATCGGCAGCAGCGCGCGGACCATCACCTGCGCAGCAAGCATCGGGAGCGCGCAGATCATCACCTGCGCGCCACACATCGTCATCGCGCAGTAAGTCACCTGCGCGCCAGACGTCGTCAGCGCGCAGACCATCACCTGCGCGCCAGACATCAGCGCGCAGAACGTCACCTGTGCGCCAGACACCGTCGGCGACCACACCACCAGATGGGCGCCAAACTACATCTCCTACGCGCAGGCCATCACCAGATCGTCATCTCTCCAGGAGCTCTGGGACTGTGACCGAAGAGCCTCAACAAGACACTACCCTTGTGGACCCATCACC
Organism: Pseudophryne corroboree; assembly: GCF_028390025.1. Classification (NCBI taxonomy): domain Eukaryota; kingdom Metazoa; phylum Chordata; class Amphibia; order Anura; family Myobatrachidae; genus Pseudophryne; species Pseudophryne corroboree. Next base: position 279,842,346 of record NC_086447.1, read on the forward strand.
CGAACTGTTTGAGTCTACAGGGTGAACGGATGAGACTTTTCTTGGGTTTGAAGACAGCCGTGCAGAAGTATCCAGCCAGACCCTTGAAAAGTCTCCAGAATTGAGGACAAGTGAAGCTCCTGGAGCAGCGGCACCACCGGATGGAGAAGGTTTGTATTTATTTATTTTTTGGGGGGGGATGGGAGGGGTACCATTTTTGTATAGTTTATTAACTTAATTTTTTTTTTCTTTTGCAAACAGAGGTGCAACGGACCAGCAGCGGACTTGCGTCGGGGATTGGTTCATTCTTCAGGCCGGATCTCCTACAGGATTCGTCGGACGACGAGGTGGAAGTGCAGCAGCCTGCTGTTTCTACATCCCTGTGTGAGTAAATATCGAATTGTGAGCCTTCAAACAAATGTATGAATGTGTATAATAATTTCTAATTTTCTTTTCAGCTGCACAAATGCAATTGGTGGCAGACGTACAGGAAGGGCAGGATCCCTCAAATGTTCAGAGGGTACACACCCTGGCATCCGAGATTACTTCCCGCCAGGATACTTACACGAATGTCGTTGGAACCAGACTAGACTCCATTGAGAGGACAATGGAGAAGATGGCAAACGGTCTGGTTGAAATGCAGAAGGCTCATGCCGACAGCACGGCCGAAATTCAAAAGACCAGACGAGAAGATCACAGGGAGACTATGGACATCCTTCACGTTCTGGCCACATCCATCAACCGGCTGGTGGAGAACACATCATGCCTGGCACACAGTGTAGACAACATGTCGGAGAGCCATCGACATTCGGCATCCAGCCAACAGATCATCGCAACCACACTGCAGATGATGTACGATAAGCTCCCAGAGCCAGCTCGTCAACACGCTGGTGATCCACCACTTCCGCCATCACAAGCCACATGGACGCCTCCTTCCCTTCCTCCTCCTCCACCATCCTGGTATAGACGGTCACAGCTGTACCAAGGATATACAGGGATGTACCCCACCCACCAGATGCCTCCACCACTAACACCGGCCGCAACATCTACACCCGCACGGGCACAGAGGCTAAGTCAACCCACTACCCAGCCACCCAGGGCATCGACGCCCCATCAGGAGGAAGACGAGGATCCGGACAGACAACCACCATAAGGCCGGTCGTATTGTTTTATTTACGGTTATGTTTTTCATGTATCCCTTTCTCCCCCTCCCATTAGTTTTTTTTTCTTTCTTACTATTGTTTTATATGTGTTGGGCTCCCCCACCCGTGACCGGGTACTAGCAAGGAGCTTTATGTCTAGGCATACATGCGCGGGCATGTATGCGGGCGCGTGTGGTAACGGATGAAAGCTCCTTGTGGCTACATGTATGATGGGCCAAAGAGCTTTTCTGATACCACTTTTTTACCCAAAAAATCCTTTTTGTATTGGTGTACAATAGGCTTTCACTGTTGTGTGAATTTACTATTCACTAGTGTTTGTTTTTGGCTTATTCATAGGATTGGGTGGAAAATTGAAGTGGACGGCATAGTTCGTGTTGTGCGTACCAAGGTGAGTAGAGCCATGTTTCAATGTATATATTCAAGAAACTTTGGACCACCTGCCCTTGTGGAACCACACAGCCCAGCAATGGGTCATGCTGGGCTGTGTGGTTCCACAAGTGCAGGCGTGTCAAAGTGCTGACCACTGACACCACTATTCCACTTTGGACCGCCTGCCTTTGTGGAACCACACAGCCCAGCAATGGGTCATGCTGGGCTGTGTGGTTCCACAAGTGCAGGCGTGTCAAAGTGCTGACCACTGACACCACTATTCCACTTTGGACCGCCTGCCTTTGTGGAACCACACAACCCAGCAATGGGTCATGCTGGGCTGTGTGGTTCCACAAGTGCAGGCGTGTCAAAGTGCTGACCACTGACACCACTATTCCACTGTGGACCGCCTGCCTTTGTGGAACCACACAACCCAGCAATGGGTCATGCTGGGCTGTATGGTTCCACAAATGTTCTTGGGAAAGGAATGAACATGACATTAGTGTCTTTACTTAATATGCTTCCCCCCCCCCCCCCCCCCCCAGATATCTACACAAGAAAAGAATGTAAAGAAGAACAAACTATTTTTTTGTTTTATTAATTTCATTTTTTATTTCAAAAATAAAATACAATTTTTCTTCAATAAATTTTTAAAATGAGAAGTTTTCTGTGGTTTTTATTTAAATTATTAGTAAATACAATGTTAAATATGAGATGCAGTGGAATTGTGTTAGGTCGCCCATGGTACAGCAGGGGAACTGTCGTGTCCCTTTTCATCCATGAGGATTCAAGCCACTTGGGAAGGATACTCCGCAAGACCTGTGGAAGAGAATAGTATGAGGTTCCAGCTATTGGTAATAGTGTCCCCCTGGTATGGAAAAGACAAGGTACAAGCAACACGACACAAGCAGGTTACAATGGCCCCAAATGCAACCCCCCGGCACTTGCGTAACTACACATCCAAACATTCCCTGACACACAGTGTAAGCATTGGTGTATCAGGGCATGATTGGATGTGCAGTTTTGCAAATGCCGGAGGGCTGCACTTTGGACATGCAGGGGTGACTTGGACAGGAGGGAGTTTTGGGCAATACATCTCACCTGAGGGGGGTTGTCTGCTACATGGCGGGGGGTCAGGTCCACATCACAAGTAGGTCGCCCATGGTACATCAGGAGAAATGTCGTGTCTCTTCACATCCACGCCACTTGGGAAGGATACTCCGCAAGACCTGTGGAAGAGAATAGTATGAGGTTCCAGCTATTGGTAATAGTGTCCCCCTGGTATGGAAAAGACAAGGTACAAGCAACACGACACAAGCAGGTTATAGTGGCCCCAAATGCAACCCTCCGGCACTTGCGTAACTACACATCCAAACATTCCCTGACACACAGTGTAAGCATTGGTGTATCCGGGCATGATTGGATGTGCAGTTTTGCAAATGCCGGAGGGCTGCACTTTGGACATGCAGGGGTGACTTGGACAGGAGGGAGTTTTGGGCAATACATCTCACCTGATGGGGGTTGTCTGCTACATGGCGGAGGGTCAGGTCCACATCACAAGTAGGTCGCCCATGGTAGAGTTGGATAAACGGGTCCAATATTTGCGGCAACCCAACAACAGGAGAAAACAGGGGGTAACAAGTCGTCAACAGGACGAAACTTTGAAAACAGGCCTGGGAAGGTGCGTCAACAGGACGTAAAACTCTGAAATACATAAATAAAGATGTTTTTTTAGAATATTACAATCTCAGTTTACACGATAATACAAATGTTACAAGTATACTCACAGGCAACGGGAAAAAAGCTTTGGATCAATGTCCGTCGGGAATCATCTCCTTCGTCCATACCCACCGGTAGAGCAGAAGAACGGTTCCCGCGACGAAGAGTCACCGGCAAACGGTTTGCGACACATATGTTGTGTAAAATACAACATGCATTTACCATGCCGCAAACCTTTCCCGGTGAATACAAAAGAGCACCGCCGGAAGTGTCTAAACATCGAAACCGGCTTTTAAGGACACCGAAGGCACGCTCAATTACTTGCCTCGATGCTTTGTGTGTCTCTTGGTAACGTTTTTCTGCTCTACCAACAGGATTAGACAATGGGGTCAAGAGCCACGATTTGTTGGGATAACCCGCATCGCCTATAGAAAAGAAAAAAAATGGTGGGTAATATAAAAAATAAAAATAAATAAAAACAATTAAAATAAATACCTAACAGCCAGCCACCCGCATGTTTCCTATTTTTAACTTCTCAAACAGCGATGACTGACTTAGGATGAAGGAATCGTGAGACGATCCAGGAAATCCCACAAAAATATTCAAAAATTTCATGTTGACATCACAGACCGCCTGTACATTCATGGAATGGAAATGTTTTCGGTTCCGAAAACATTCTTCCGAATTCCGTGGCGGTCTGATCTGCACGTGGGTACAGTCAATCGCGCCCAGAACATTGGGAAAATTGTATTTGGTAAAAAAGCCTAATTTGATCTCACGACATTCACTGTCCGTCTCTGGAAATGTGATGAACTGGATCGTCAATTTGCGGAAAGCCCTAATGACCTGGGTTATACAGCGCGACAGTGTCGACTGTGAAAAACCGCATGTTTGAGACAGTGTAGGCTGGAATGGGCCTGACGCCAAAAAATGTAACGTAGCCAGCAGTTTCTGGAAACCGCTGACTGTGCGATTGGTCCGTGCCCGAGGTTCCAGGTCGGCCTCCAACAGAGCGTACAGCGAATACATGTCGCGAGTCGATAAGCGATCATTTTGAATCACCTCGAACTCGCTGAGATCCTCCAGTTCACGCCTAGTGCGATACTGGCGTGGACGTGGAAATGAAACCCGCAATACTGGCTCACCCAATGCAGACATTTGCTGTCCTTGATCCTGATGTCCACCAACCCTTTCTTCCTCCATGCTTGCAGCCAGCATGAACATCACAATCTGGTCAGAAAAAGGCTCCATTATTGTAGTCAGTACAAAAATAGGATATAAATGTGTTTTAAAACGTAGGGATTGTCCTAAAAAAACGATTCCACAACAGAGCTGACTGTAATGGCTCCTTCTCCCTGAAGTCTCAAAAAACCGGGAGTGAGGAGATAGGAGGGGCTTTGCAGAAGTGTATCCTGGGTAAAACTGTGGAATCATGGGTACATTTCCCTCAGCAGAGTGAAGAAAAAAATATTCTTTTAAAAAATCAATTAAATAATACTTGAGTCAAAAAAAGACAAACCAAGTAGATAATCCCTTCAAATATAGATATGCTATTAGCAATCCAAAAAGCAAAAAAAATAATCATTTTTTAATTTTTTTTATTAGATCCCGCCAGCAAAGTGAGGCTGACTGAAAATGACGAATTTGCTGTCGAAAAGCACTGTTGTCGAATCGTCATTCTTCAATTGAATATACTTTTGTCGAAAAGCCGCATTTTGACCATTGCAGACATGAAAATGTCGAGTACAGAATTTTGAAAATGTCGATTTGCAAAAAGTCGAGTCTGAAACAGAAGATATTTTGTCGAAAAGTACTGTATTGCATTGACGAATCCAATTCGACATGTTTTTTTTTGTCGAAAATGTCCCGTTTTTCGACTTTCGCGTCAATTCGACTTTCGCGTCAATACCCCTAAATTGGCTAAAGCCATCCGTTATATGATTATAGCAATGAAGGATGTGTTGCACATCACAGAGGAAACCCCAGTCCCTGACAAGAGGGTTCATATGTATGGGGAAAAAAGGCAGGAGGTGACCTTTCCCCCTTCACATGAGCTAAATGAGTTATGTGAAAAGGCTTGGGAATCTCCAGATAAAAAACTGCAGATTTCCAAGAGGATGCTTATGGCGTATCCCTTCCCGCCAACGGACAGGTTACGCTGGGAATCCTCCCCTAGGGTGGACAAAGCTCTAACACGCTTATCCAAGAGGGTAGCCCTGCCGTCACAGGATACGGCCACCCTAAAAGATGCTGCGGATAGAAAGCAAGAGGGTACCCTGAAGTCCATTTATACACATTCAGGTACCTTACTAAGGCCGGCAATTGCGTCGGCCTGGGTGTGTAGTGCTGTAGCAGCATGGACGGATACCTTGTCTGAGGAACTTGACACCTTAGACAAGGATACTATATTAATGACCCTGGGGCATATAAAAGACGCTGTCCTATATATGAGAGATGCTCAAAGAGACATTAGCCTACTGGGCTCTAGAATAAATGCAATGTCGATTTCTGCCAGAAGGGTCCTGTGGGCTCGGCAATGGACAGGTGATGCCGACTCAAAAAGGCACATGGAGGTTTTACCTTACAAGGGTGAGGAACTGTTTGGGGAGGGTCTCTCGGACCTGGTCTCCACAGCTACTGCTGGAAAGTCACATTTTTTTGCCATATGTTCCCTCACAACCTAAGAAAGCACCGTATTACCAAATGCAGTCCTTTCGATCACAAAAAGACAAGAAAGTCCGAGGTGCGTCCTTTCTTGCCAGAGGCAGGGGCAGAGGAAGGAGGCTGCACAACACAGCTAGTTCCCAGGAACAGAAGTCCTCCCCGGCTTCCACTAAATCCACCGCATGACGCTGGGGCTCCACAGGCGGAGCTAGGCCCGGTGGGGGCGCGTCTCCGAAATTTCAGCCACAAGTGGGTTCACTCCCAGGTGGATCCCTGGGCAATAGAGATTGTGTCTCAGGGATACAAGCTGGAATTCGAAGAGATGCCCCCTCACCGATGCTTCAAATCGGCCCTGCCAGCTTCCCCATTAGAGAGGAAAGTAGTGTTAGCTGCAATTCACAAATTGTATCTTCAGCAGGTGGTGGTCAAGGTTCCCCTCCTTCAACAAGGGAAGGGTTATTATTCGACCATGTTTGTGGTACCGAAACCGGACGGTTCGGTCAGACCCATATTAAATTTAAAATCTCTGAACATATACCTGAAAAGGTTCAAGTTCAAGATGGAATCGCTCAGAGCGGTCATTGCAAGCCTGGAAGAGGGGGATTTTATGGTGTCTCTGGACATAAAGGATGCATACCCTCATGTCCCCATTTATCCACCTCATCAGGCGTACCTCAGATTTGTGGTACAGGATTGTCATTACCAATTTCAGACGTTGCCGTTTGGTCTCTCCACGGCACCGAGAATATTTACCAAGGTGATGGCAGAAATGATGGTACTCCTGCAAAAGCAGGGTGTCACAATTATCCCATACTTGGACGGTCTCCTCATAAAAGCGAGATCAAGAGAGCAGTTACTGATCAGCGTAGCACGCTCTCTGGAAGTGTTAGGACAGCACGGCTGGATTCTGAATATTCCAAAGTCGCAGTTGATTCCTACGACTCGTCTGCCCTTCCTTGGCATGATTCTGGACACAGACCAGAAGAGGGTTTATCTCCCAATGGAGAAGGCTCAGGAACTCATGACACTGGTCAGAGACCTATTAAAACCAAAAAAGGTGTCGGTGCATCACTGCACACGAGTCCTGGGAAAGATGGTGGCATCATACGAGGCCATTCCCTTCGGCAGGTTCCATGCGAGGACCTTTCAATGGGATCTCCTGGACAAGTGGTACGGATCACATCTTCAGATGCATCAGTTAATCACCCTATCCCCCAGGGCCAGGGTGTCTCTCCTGTGGTGGCTGCAGAGTGCTCACCTTCTGGAGGGCCGCAGATTCGGCATTCAGGACTGGGTCCTGGTGACCACGGATGCAAGCCTCCGGGGGTGGGGGCAGTCACGCAGGGAAGAAATTACCAAGGCCTGTGGTCAAGTCAGGAGACTTGCCTTCACATCAACATCCTGGAACTAAGGGCCATATACAACGCCCTACGTCAAGTGGAGTCCCTACTTCGCGACCAACCGGTTCTGATTCAGTCAGACAACATAACCGCAGTGGCTCATGTAAACCGCCAAGGCGGCACAAGGAGCAGAGTGGCAATGGCGGAAGCCACCAGGATTCTTCGCTGGGCGGAGAATCACGTAAGTGCACTGTCAGCAGTGTTCATCCCGGGAGTGGACAACTGGGAAGCAGACTTCCTCAGCAGACACGACCTCCACCCGGGAGAGTGGGGACTTCATCAAGAAGTCTTCACACAGATTACAAGTCGGTGGGAACTACCACAGATAGACATGACGGCGTCACGCCTCAACAAAAAACTACAGAGCTATTGCGCCAGGTCAAGGGACCCTCAGGCGGTAGCTGTAGACGCCCTGGTGACACCGTGGGTGTTCCAGTCGGTCTATGTATTTCCTCCTCTTCCTCTCATACCCAAGGTACTGAGGATAATAAGAAAAAGAAGAGTAAGAACAATTCTCATTGTTCCAGATTAGCCACGAAGGACTTGGTATCCAGATCTGCAAGAATTGCTCACAGAGGATCCGTGGCCTCTTCCTCTAAGACAGGACCTGTTGCAACAGGGACCCTGTCTCTTCTAAGACTTACCGCGGCTGCGTTTGACGGCATGGCGGTTGAACGCCGGATCCTAGCAGAAAGGGGTATTCCGGAGGATGTCATTCCTACGCTGATAAAGGCTAGGAAGGACGTAACAGCTAAACATTATCACCGGATATGGCGAAAATATGTTTCTTGGTGTGAGGCCAGCAATGCTCCTACTGAGGAGTTTCAGCTGGGCCGTTTCCTTCACTTCCTTCAGTCAGGAGTGGATTTGGGCCTGAAGTTAGGCTCAATTAAGGTCCAGATTTCGTCCCTTTCCATTTTCTTTCAAAAGGAGTTGGCTTCTCTGCCAGAAGTTCAGACGTTTGTGAAAGGAGTGCTGCATATTCAGCCTCCTTTTGTGCCTCCAGTGGCACCTTGGGATCTTAACGTGGTGTTGAGTTTCCTGAAATCACACTGGTTTGAACCACTTAAAACAGTGGAGTTGAAATATCTCACGTGGAAGATGGTCATGCTATTAGCCTTGGCTTCGGCTAAGCGCGTTTCAGAATTAGCGGCTTTGTCTCAAAAAAGCCCATATCTGATTTTCCATATGGATAGAGCGGAATTGAGTACACGTCCCCAATTTCTGCCAAAAGTGGTCTCATCCTTTCATATGAACCAACCTATTGTGGTGCCTGTGGCTACTCGTGACTTGGAGGATTCCGAGTTACTAGATGTGGTCAGGGCTTTAAAAGTTTATGTAGCCAGAACGGCTAGAGTCAGGAAAACAGAGTCACTGTTTATCCTGTATGCGTCCAACAAGCTTGGTGCTCCTGCTTCAAAGCAGACTATTGCTCGCTGGATCTGTAACACGATTCAGCAGGCTCATTCTGTGGCTGGATTGCCGCAGCCAAAATCAGTGAAAGCCCATTCCAGGGCTCTTCTTGGGCGGCTGCCCGAGGGGTCTCGGCATTACAGCTATGCCGAGCTGCTACTTGGTCAGGTGCAAATACGTTTGCAAGGTTCTACAAGTTTGATACCCTGGCTGAGGAGGACCTATCGTTTGCTCAGTCGGTGCTGCAGAGTCATCCGCACTCTCCCGCCCGTTTGGGAGCTTTGGTATAATCCCCATGGTCCTTACGGAGTCCCCAGCATCCACTAGGACGTTAGAGAAAATAAGATTTTACTTACCGGTAAATCTATTTCTCGTAGTCCGTAGTGGATGCTGGGCGCCCGTCCCAAGTGCGGACTTTTTCTGCAATGCTTGTATATAGTTATTGCTTAAATAAGGGTTATGTTATAGTTGCATCAGGGTTTATCTAATGCTCTGTTATTGTTCATACTGTTAACTGGGTAAAGTTATCACAAGTTATACGGTGTGATTGGTGTGGCTGGTATGAGTCTTACCCTGGATTCCCAAAATCCTTTTCTTGTACTGTCAGCTCTTCCGGGCACAGTTTCTTTAACGGAGGTCTGGAGGAGGGACGTAGAGGGAGGAGCCAGAGCACACCAGAATCCAAATTCTTTCTTAAAGTGCCCATGTCTCCTGCGGAGCCCGTCTATTCCCCATGGTCCTTACGGAGTCCCCAGCATCCACTACGGACTACGAGAAATAGATTTACCGGTAAGTAAAATCTTATTTTTTTTGCTGCTTTTTTTAACGATTCGAAAAAAAACAGACCCGCACTTGAGCACTCAGAAACTAACACCCAAATACGAATGAATAGTGAATGCCCGTATTGTATGAAATAACAGCCGCGTTTGACCGATGGTCTATTCATTCGTATTTCGGAACCTTGCAAATCAAACCATTACGAATAGTCCAAACACTGCCGAGATTGGTGCTTAGTGAATTCCCGGATTGGGACTTAGAAAAACACAAATCGGACAAACTCGAATTCTTAGTAAATATTGGCCCATGTATGCGGCATGGTTGAAGTGTGAGCTGGTACGAATCTCACCATTAACTTAAAAAGTAAATCCTTTCCTCGAAATGTCCGTCTCCCTGGGCACAGTTCCTATACTGAGGTCTGGAGGAGGGGCATAGAGGGAGGAGCCAGTTCACACTCTGAAAAAGTCTTAAGGTGCCCATGGCTCCTGCGGAACCGTCTATACCCCATGGTACTGAAGTGGACCCCAGCATCCTCTACGGACTAGGAGAAAAGGATTTACCGGTAGGTATTAAAATCCTGTTTTTTGGGATGCGTGCCTTCGGTGCACATTGACGATGTTTAAAATATGGGAAATGTGAAGGCCAATGCTGTTGCTGGCACAGGGCACCGTAAAGAGAATTGCTGTCGGTAATGGGTGTTGCTGGGTGGTGGGTGCTGTGCTGGGTCAGAGGCGAAACTAGCAGCAGTGCTAGGGGGCATCAACCAAAATTTTGCCTAGGGCATCAAATTGGAAAGGGCTGGCTCGGATTTATGTTATATTGTAAACTTTTTCAATATATATTAAATTAGAATAAAATAATGTGCCCCATACTGATTGTCCTATCCTGCATGTAAATGAGTTGTGGAGAGCCCATGCCATAGCTTGCATGCATGTCCACAGTCCTGCAGAATGCTGTCAATGTTTTAACCTCTACAGGCCTGGAGAACTATGGTAGCTCAAGCATCAGCTGAATTGCCCCTTCCGTTTCTGTTACAGAAAGGATTCTGGGGGAGCGGGGTGGTGGGGAGGGGGGGGGGGGGGGGATATTTTTACATTTCAGTTAATTTCACATACATTGCTTATGCAACAGGAAAAAACAAGGGTCTGGACACAAAAGAAAAGTGCTCCATGCTGGTGTTCAGATACAGTTCCCCACAGGCCATCACTGACCAGAGACTAGCGACTGGCACTATATGTAACTATAATTGCAGCACTATATATAACTATACGTTGGTGTTTTTATAGAGAGAAACATCAAATATATCACCTTTAATTCCAGTGAAGATGTGTTCAGCAATTTCAACTATCAGGAGTTTTTTCCTAAAAGTTATTTTCCAGCATAATGATTTTCAAATATTATATTTAATGCATTGATATTCTGTCATATATCAGTATAAATGAAACTGGAAGCAGCACTTCATGCTGGTGGCAGCTGCAGAGGTTGATTAAAGTTAACCTAAAAACAAAATCGCTGGTTACTTACCGCACAGCTTGTGAATTAAAAATCTGGAGCACTTTCTCCCTTTTTTTTTTTTTTTTGTCCACCTAGGAAGAAGTGGGGCTAAATGTCTCAGCCACCGCTGCCCTTGCTGATGTCTAGTCCTCCCCTGGGCTAGCCATCTAATTGGTGAAGCCTCCCTCTTATTTCAGCCGCTTATTCCTTCACTCCGTTTCCCAAAGAATTCTGTAATAGGGTAACTGTGTTGGCGTTAGGGGGTGTTAATTATTAATATACTTTGCATGTTCGTTATACTGTGGAGGCCAATAGGTGTGTGTGTAAAGAGGGATGATATGTCTGATGTTAGTATGTTGGGACTGGTGTTTGTTTGTAAACCGTTAACATAGTATGGAGGATGATGGTACAAAGCCTACTAGACATATCTCTGGGGCATTTTTTTTATTTTTCCAAAAATGGACAATTTATGAGGAACTTTTTGTAATGAATATTAATCAGTTAAGTGTTCAATATACTATGCTGTTACTCAGGGATGTATCTTCCTATTGGCCAGGATGGCACTTGCCAGGGGCGCCGGCCAAGAGGGGGGCGCCACCCGGCAGTGCCACCTGTGCCAGGGTGTAGAATAACATAGTAGTTCTCACTGAGTACATCCCTTAGCAGTGCTCATCCACTGCCGGACTCTCAGAAGCGTATTGCACTCTGACACTCTCTGTGACTACAGTCACAATGATGGTGAATATAGCCGGGGAGCGGGGCACTTCCAGGTATGGGGAGGGGCGAGGCACCTCCTCTTCCTCATCCGCTCCCCTTCTCATTGGTCCCACGCAGTCTGTCACTAAACACCAGCAACTACAATCAGCACCAGTCAGCAGTGCAGCATGACAGCACCTGTACATTTTCTGGGCTACCATAGCTGCACTGCGTGGTCTATCCTGGCAGTCTGGATCACAGGTTACAAAGACCAGTGACTGCCTGTCCAGCTGTGTTGAGACTACAAGTCCCAGCACACCTTATCAATTGGATTTGCTGGGACATGTAGTGCAATCACACCTAGGGGGTCATTCCGAGTTGATCGCTCGCTAGCAGTTTTTAGCAGCCATGCAAACGCTAAGCCGCCGCCCTCTGGGAGTGTATCTTAGCTTACCAGAAGTACAAACGATTGCATCGCAGAACGGCTACAAAAAAATATTGTGCAGTTTCTGGGTAGCTTCAGACCTTCTCAGCGCTTGCGATCACTTCAGACCATTCAGTTCCTGTTTTGACGTCATAAACACGCCCTGCGTTCGCCCAGTCACGCCTGCGTTTTTCCTGCCACGCCTGCGTTTTTTCGAGCACTCCCTGAAAACGGTCAGTTGACACCTAGAAACGCCCACTTCATGTCAATCACTCTGCGGCGGCCATTGCGACTTGTGTGAAAATACATTGGCCGTTGTGAAAGTACGTTGTGCGTGCGCACTGCGCCGCATACACATGCGCAGAAGTGCTGGTTTTTCACTTAGTTGCTGCGCAGCGACCATTTTCAGCTAGCGATCAACTCGGAATGACCCCCCTAGAGAGGGGTTTTTAACTGTATGTATGTGTGTATATATCCCCTTGGTGCCCCCGTCCACACCCTCCTTGTAATTCCCCCTTAGTGTCACTGCCCGCACCATCCCTGTAACTGCCCCCTCAGTGACCCTGCTCATACACTCCTGTAATTCCCTGTCAGTGTCCCTGCCTGCACCCTCCCCGTAATTCCCTCTCAGTGTCCCTACCAGCACCCTTCCCATAATTCCTCCTCAGTTTCCCTGCCCGCACCCTCCCCGTAATTCCCTCTCAGTGTCCCTACCAGCACCCTAACCGTTATTCCTCCTCAGCAGGGCCATAATTCCCTGTCAGTGTCCCTGCCTGTACACTCCTCGTAATTCCCCCTCAGTCTCCCTGCCTGCACACTCCTCGTTATTCCCCCTCAGTCTCCCTGCCTGCACACTCCTCGTAATTCCCCCTCAGTCTCCCTGTCTGCACCCTCCCCGTAATTCCATCTCAGTGTCCCTGCCCGCACCCTCCTCGTAATTCCTCCTCAGTGTCCCTGCTGGCACCCTCCCCGTAATTCCCTCTCAGTGTCCCTACCAGCACCCTAACCGTTATTCCTCCTCAGCAGGGCCATAATTCCCTGTCAGTGTCCCTGCCTGTACACTCCTCGTAATTCCCCCTCAGTCTCCCTGCCTGCACACTCCTCGTAATTCCCCCTCAGTCTCCCTGCCTGCACCCTCCCCATAATTCCATCTCTGTGTCCCTGCCCGCACCCTCCTCGTAATTCCTCCTCAGTGTCCCTGCTGGCACCCTCCCCGTAATTCCCTCTCAGTGTCCCTGCCTACACCCTCCTCGTAATTCCTCCTCAGCAGGGCCGTAACTAGGTGTGTGCCAGTGGTGCCTGGCACACAGCACACATGCACTGTGGGCGCAGTACCGCTGGTAACACCCGTAGTTCCGCAATGCAGTGTGAGCCTGCGGTATTTAAAGAGCAGCCGCGGGCAGTAAAGCCCTGCCCCCACCCTCGGAAACATGAGCTTACAGTGCAGCCGGACCACTCGCCCCCCCCCCTTCCCCCCCTCCACCAGAGGTTATAATGAGCCGCGGCAATACTGCCCGACGGGGTTGCTGTAGTGCCCATTCCTCCCCTCACCTCGCACCCGCTCCTGCCAGAGTTACAATGCAGTGCATACAACAGCAACCCGGCACTCATGTCCTCCCCCTCCTGCCTGGAGGTTACAATGACTATCTTCTGCACTCCTGTAGACCTGTACTCTCAGGGGACATGCCGGCTGAAAATCTCTAGATCTACAACCACACACAGCAGCAGTGAGCGGCCAGCGAGCTCCTGGACTGCACCTAAGCAGCCCCTCTGCCCCAACCTGTGCTTGTCAGTGAGCGGCCTGGTCTCCAGGCAACGGATTGACAGGGTCAATGCAGCACACAACTACAACTGGGTGAGCAGAACAGCAACAAGTGGTAGGGACTCTTCATGCCAGCCCTTAGAAAGGTGAGAGGAGAGAAGTGCCTGGGTCCTGATGCTATGGAACCACAAGTCCCATGATGCCCTGACAGACATTACATGATATAGCATGCTTGGACTTGTGGTTCCACCATAGCTGGAGAGCAGACATTGCCTACCTCCGAGTTCTCATGATTTTTGTACAGGGCCGTAGCTAGGTGTGTGCCGAGTGTTCTCAGCCCACAGTACATAGGCACTGAGGACAGAGAACCACATGTAACGTGTTAAAGGAAGCTCTGCCTGCCGTAACGTGTAAAAGAGAGCTCTGCCTGCCATAATGTGTAAAAGGGATCTCTGCCTGCTGTAATGTGTAAAAGGGAGCTCTGCCTGCCGTAATGTGTAATAGGGGCTCTACCTGGAGTAATGTGTAAAATAGGGCTCTACCTGGTGTAATGTGTGTAAGTGGCGTCATTTGATTAATGGAGACCACTGCACCCTCCCCATAATTCCATCTCGGTGTCCCTGCCCGCACCCTCCTCGTAATTCCTCCTCAGTGTCCCTTCCCGCACCCTCCGTGTAATTGCCCCTCAGTGTCCCTGACCTCAGCCTCCCTGAAGCCCCTCCCTCTCATTTTCCCTACCCAAACTCACCCTGTACTTACCCCTTAGTGTCCCTGACCTCCGTCTTCCTGTGACTCTCCGCTCAGTGTCCCTGCCCACACCCTCCTGTAATTCCACCTCAGTGTCCCTGCCTGTACCCTCCCCGTAATTCCCCCTCAGTGTCCATGCCCGCACACTCCTGTAATTCCCCCTCAGTGTCCCTGCCCACACCCTCCCTGTACTTGCCCCTCAGTGTCCCTGACCTCAGCCTCCCTGTAAGCCCTCCACCTCAGTCCCTACCCGCACCCTCTCTGTAATTGTCCCTCAGTGTCCATGACCTCAGCCCATCTGTAACTCCCCCCTCTGTGTCCCTGGGTGGGGAGCACCAGTTCCTTACTTTGCCAGGGGTGCTCAGACCACTAGATGCACCCCTGCTGTTACTGCAGTAATTTTTCTTTGGGCAGCAGTGGAGGCTGGACAGCATCCTGCCTGAGACATCAGTGCATTTGAATAACCATGTAGCTGGACTGCTGCCTTGAAAGCTAGCCAGCCAGGAGAAGGTAAGAGTTGTTACTTTTATTTTAAAAATGTGAAGTGTGTAAGTGGCTGGGAAGGTGGGTATGTAGGAAGCAGTAAATTGATGACTTGCTTAGAGCATCGGGAATGTCTGGAAGAGGCAATAAGAATATAAGAATACTTTATGAGCTACTTAGCAAGCATTCAAAATAGTGTGATTTTTTATAATAACATTGTAAAAATTTAATTATATCATAATAATAACTCATGAACAGAATTACTACTTATAACTTTGCACAGTATATGATTGGTACACTATTCTATACCTCCAGACATAAGAGTTTATTATACACTGTTTACTACTTCTCTTCCTTAAATTCATAGTTGATGTGCAATGTTTCCTCACATTTACTTGTACTAGGTAGCACTTTACCACTTAAATAAGATTAACCTTCATGATAAGCACAGCAAACTTGTCATAACAAGGTGTATGAGTATAACATATTATCACAATGCAGATATACATAATAGAAAACCTTAATTCTAAAATAGCATTAGTCATGCATAATGACAAATAGGATCTTAAATGAAGTACACATTATTTAAGAGAGTCTAATACAATACCAATGATCCTCTTGCAAATGTTTTGCTTCCAGGACAATTATTGCTTTGACATCTGTCTGTTTTTTTATAAAGTGAAGACTTTAGGTGCATACACACAGTGCGATTTTTCCGAGCGATATGGACTATATAGTCCATATCGCACTGTGGGGTAGATTTATTAAGCTCGGTGAAGTGATAAAGTGGAAGGTGATAAAGGACCAGCCAGTCAGCTCCTAACTGTCATTTTTCAAACCCAGCCTGTGACATAGCAGTAAGGATCTGATTGGCTGGTCCTTTATCACATTCCACTTTATCACTTCACCGAGCTTAATAAATCTGCCCCTGTGTGTATAAGCTTGCGATGCCAATGCACAGTTCTGCGGGATCGGCATAGCAAGAAAATATAGTGGGTGCAGGCGGTGCCGATACTGACTACATGCCTCCGGGCACATTATAGCCAGTATCGGCCGTGACACAGCGTTGTGCAGTGTGTATGCACCTTTTGATGGAGTTGGCTAAAACATATTACAATGTGTGGAACTTCCATTCCCTGACTTTAAATGGAATATAGTTTGGAGTGTAGTAGACAGGCCTGGCGACGGGTTACACCTGTACAGGGCTCCAAACTTCTGAGAGGCCCCAGGCTTTCAGGAATCTCAGGAGTCCAGTTCCTGTCTACCAATTGCCAAGGCAGAAGGAGAGGGAGCCCTGCCGGATGTTGGCAGCGGGCAAAACAAGGTTTATTTTGTGGTGATGCTGCACATGTGATGATATGATGTTGAGCTGCTGAATAGCAGAGGGGCTGAGCTGCCTGCAAAGATGGAGCAGCATCCTCAGCATGCAGTAGAAGGTAAGTGTGGGCTGGCCTGGGGAGACACGGGTCAGGTGCAGGAAGGGGCTGTAGATGAAGTGATATAGGGACTGGAGCTGAAGACAGAAGACTGGGGAGATGGGTGATGTGCTGGAGAGACAGGATGATGATGCTGAAAGACATGAAGGGTGATAAGGTTGAGAGACACGGGCAGGCTGAGAGAAGGCATAGGGTGAGGGGAAGGCTGAGAGACATGGAGGGGACAGAGAGAGGCTGAGGGACACAGGCTCAAGGGATGGGTTTGAGGCAGCAGCAACATGGTCAGGGGTGGGCCTGGGGAGACACAGAGCAGATGAGCCAATAACCGACTGGCCTGTACCTACTGGGGAGGAGTAGGGCTCCCAAAACATGAGTATATCGAACCTGGTAAGAAGCGAGTACAGAGCATGTACAGATGTGTCCTCATACACCTAGCATCAGTATGCCATACCGTGAGACGCTCAGTTTAAATGGACAATATTATAAGTGCATATATATATATATTTATATTTTGAGTATCCCATATCCAAATATTCCGAAATACGGAATTTTTTGAGTGAGAGTGAAATAGTGAAACCTTTGTTTTCTGATGGCTCAATGTACACAAACTTTGTTTAATGCACAAAGTTTTAAAAATATTGTATTAAATGACCTTCAGGCTGTGTGTATAACGTGTATATGAAGCATACATGAATTATGTGTATGTACACACACTTTGTCTAATGCACAAAGTTATTAAAATATTGGCTAAAATTACCTTCAGGCTGTGTGTATAAGGTGTATATGACACATAAATGCATTCTGTGCTTAGACTTGGGTCCCATCACCATGATATCTCATTATGGTATGCAATTATTCCAAAATACGGAAAAATCCGATATCCAAAATACTTCTGGTCCCAAGCATTTTGGATAAGGGATACTCAACCTGTATTTATATATATATACTGCTCAAAAAAATAAAGGGAACACTTAAACAACACAATGGGGTATATTTACTAAGGTCCCGATTTTGACCGAGATGCCGTTTTTTCTTCAAAGTGTCATCTCGGTAATTTACTAAGCAAAAATCACGGCAGTAATGAGGGCATTCGTAATATTTTGGAAGTCCTTGGAAAAAATCAAGAATCAATACACCATCAGTCAAATACGCCTGCAATTTGGTAGAAATCGGTCATTTACTAAAAAGTGCAAAACACAAACACTGCCGACAATAGCCAAACACTGCCATGCTAAAATACAAATCGTGAAAAAGTGCTAAAAAAAAACAGACCTGCTTTTTTATCCCGTGTTTGTATAGGCATGCACGGATCCATGAGATCCGTGCATGTTTATCAGTGGGAAGGTGTGGAAAATGTTATAATTTTACAAAAAAAATGCGTGGGGTCCCCCCTCCTAAACCAAACCAGCCTCGGGCTCTTTGAGCCGGCCCTGGTTGCAAAAATATGGGAAAAAAATTGACAGGGGTTCCCCCATATTTAAGCAACCAGCACCGGTCTCTGCGCCTGGTCCTGGTTCCAAAAATACGGGGGACAAAAAGCGTAGGGGTCCCCCGTATTTTTGAAACCAGCACCGGGCTCCACTAGCTGGACAGATAATGCCACAGCTGGGGGTCACTTTTATACAGTGCCTTGCGGCCGTGGCATCAAATATCCAACTAGTCACCCCTGGCCGGGGTACCCTGGGGGAGTGGGGACCCCTTCAATCAAGGGGTCCCCCCCAGCCACCCAAGGGCCAGGGGTGAAGCCCGAGGCTGTCCCCCCCCCCCCCATCCAATGGGCTGCGGATGGGGGGCTGATAGCCTTTGTTGAAAGTAATGAATATTGTTTTTAGTAGCAGTACTACAAGTCCCAGCAAGCCTCCCCCGCAAGCTGGTACTTGGAGAACCACAAGTACCAGCATGCGGCGGAAAACCGGGCCCGCTGGTACCTGTAGTACTACTACTAAAAAAATACCCCAATAAAGACAATACACACACACCTTGAAAGTATAACTTTAATACATACATACACACCACCATATACACATACTTACCTTATGTTCACACGAGGGTCGGTCCTCTTCTACAGTAGAATCCATGGTGTACCTGTTGAAAAAATCCTACTCACCAAATCCAGTGTAGAGGGCTCCTCGGATAATCCATTTGTAATCCACGTACTTGTAAAAATAAAAAAAACGGGACACCCGCCCACGAACTGAAAGGGGACCCATGTTTTCACATGGGACCCCTTTCCCCGAATGCCAGAAACCCCCTCTGACTGATGTCTAAGTGGGTTTCTTCAGCCAATCAGGGAGCGCCACGTTGTGGCACCATCCTGATCGGCTGTGTGCTCCTGTACTGTCTGACAGGCGGCACACGGCAGTGTTACAATGTAACGCCTATGCGCTCCATTGTAACCAATGGTGGGAACTTTCAGGTCAGCGGTTGACCGAAAGTGACCTCACCGCTGACCTGAAAAACAATATTCATTACTTTCAACAAAGGCTATCAGCCCCCCATCCGCAGCCCATTGGATGGGGGGGGACAGCCTCGGGCTTCACCCCTGGCCCTTGGGTGGCTGGGGGGGGGACCCCTTGATTGAAGGGGTCCCCACTCCCCCAGGGTACCCCGGCCAGGGGTGACTAGTTGGATATTTGATGCCACGGCCGCAAGGCACTGTATAAAAGTGACCCCCCGGCTGTGGCATTATCTGTCCAGCCTAGTGGAGCCCGGTGCTGGTTTCAAAAATACGGGGGACCCCTACGCTTTTTGTCCCCCGTATTTTTGGAACCAGGACCAGGCGCAGAGCCCGGTGCTGGTTGCTTAAATATGGGGGAACCCCTGTCAATTTTTTTCCCATATTTTTGCAACCAGGGCCGGCTCAAAGAGCCCGAGGCTGGTTTGGTTTAGGAGGGGGGACCCCACGCAATTTTTTTTTTTAAAGTTTAAACATTTTTTTTTTTTTTTTAACAAGGTGCACAATGAAGCCCTGCACGGATCTCTCAGATCCGGCCGAGATTCATTGTATTAAAGTCGGCAGTGTTTTACAAGTCACTCACGTAAAATACTGCCTAAAAAAACGAATGACATCGACATCGGAAAAACCGAAAATGCAGAATACGGCAGCTTAGTAAATTAGTCGTAATCAATTCAAAAAGTTGCATATTTACACTTTCGATGTCATTCGTGATTGAACTTTGATCTCAAACGGGAAAATTCGATTCTTAGTAAATTTACCCCAATGTAACTACAAGTCAATCACATTTCTGTGTAATCAAACTGTCCACTTAGGAAGCAACACTGATTGACAATCAATTTCACATGCTGTTGTGCAAATGGAATAGACAACAGGTGGAAATTATAGGCAATTAGCAAGACACCCCCAATAAAGGAGTTGTTCTGCAGGTGGTGACCACAGACCACTTCTCAGCTCCTATGCTTTCTGGCTGATGTTTTGGTCACTTTTGAAAGCTGGTGGCGCTTTCACTCTAGTGGTAGCATGAGACGGAGTCTACAACCCACACAAGTGGCTCAGGTAGTGCAGCTCATCCAGGATGGCACATCAGTGCGAGCTGTGGCAAGAAAGTTTGCTGTGTCTGTCAGCGTAGTGTCCAGAGCATGGAGGCACTACCAGGAGCCAGGCCAGTACATCAGGAGACGTGGAGGAGGCCGTAGGAGGGCAACAACCCAGCAGCAGGACCGCTACCTCCGCCTTTGTGCAAGGAGGAACAGGAGGAGCACTGCCAGAGCCCTGCAAAACGACCTCCAGCAAGCCACAAATGTGCATGTGTCTACTCAAACGATCAGAAACAGACTCCATGAGGGTGGTATGAGAGCCCGACATCCACAGGTGGGGGTTGTGCTTACAGCCCAACACCGTGCAGGACGTTTGGCATTTGCCAGAGAACACCAAGATTGGCAAATTCGCCACTGGCGCCCTGTACTCTTCACAGATGAAAGCAGGTTCTCACTGAGCACATGTGACAGAAGTGACAGAGTCTGGAGACACCAAGGAGAATGTTCTGCTGCCTGCAAAATCCTCCAGCATGACCGGTTTGGCAGTGGGTCAGTAATGGTGTGGGGTGGCATTTCTTTGGGGGGCCGCACAGCCCTCCATGTGCTCACCAGAGGTAGCCTGACTGCCATTAGGTACCGAGATGAGATCCTCAGACCCCTTGTGAGACCATATGCTGGTGCGGTTGGCCCTGGGTTCCTCCTAATGCAAGACAATGCTAGACCTCATGTGGCTCGAGTGTGTCAGCAGTTCCTGCAAGACGAAGTCATTGATGCTATGGACTGGCCCGCCCGTTCCCCAGACCTGAATCCAATTGAGCACATCTGGGACATCATGTCTCGCTCCATCCACCAACGCCACATTGCACCACAGACTGTCCAGGAGTTGGTGGATGCTTTAGTCCAGGTCTGGGAGGAGATCCCTCAGGAGACCATCCGCCACCTCATCAGTAGCATGCCCAGGAATTGTAGGGAGGTCATACAGGCACGTGGAGGCCACACACACTACTGAGCCTCATTTTGAGTGTGACTCCAAATCCAGACCTCCATGGGTAATAAATTTGATTTCCATTGATAATTTTTGTGTGATTTTGTTGTCAGCACATTCAACTATGTAAAGAACAAAGTATTTAATAAGAATATTTAATTCATTCAGATCTAGGATGTGTTAGTTTAGTGTTCCCTTTATTTTTTTGAGCAGTGTGTGTATATATATATATATATATATATATATATATATATATAGAGAGAGAGAGAGAGAGAGAGAGAGAGAGAGAGAGAGAGAGAGAGAGAGAGAAGCTGCACTACTCAAGGGACTTCATAAAGTATAATGATGATCACTGTGCCAACCACAGCACAGTACTATCGTTTCAAAATGTATTATTCCTTCATCAGAGAACAAGTACAAAATGTGCATGACTTGCCTAAACAGATACTTCAGCCAATGTGATCAAACCCACAGGGCGGCAACCCTAGCAGTGGACTGGCGCTCTGACAGCATCAACCACCACTCTGAGTCCCACCTAGGTTGCCTAGGAAACAGTGTCAGCAGCGAAGGCAGAGCATAGGAGAACTGGAAAACATGTAGAGGAGACAAGCAGCGAAGCATCAGGAGCACTGTCAATGACAGCTTGATACATAAAGTATATAATGAATCAGCATAATGAAATAGTTGCAGTCACATGTAGCAAAGGTATTAAACAGTCAATGATACAATGTTATAAATGAGAGCCTGACAAGCAGAAGTCAGTAACTAAATCAGACCATGGAAACCATACAGGTAAGTAGTAGTACAGTTTAAAAAAAAACAAAATACAACTTTTTTAAAGGAACAGAAAACAGAATTACTAATGGTGCATGTCACAAGAAGCAGTTAAGGAAGATATATTCATTCCTGCTGAATGGTTTGTATTAAGATTATTTAGCCTGCAGTCTCAGGTTTGCTTTCTCCCTGTCACCCCCACAAATCGAGTTGGGCACGGGATCAATAATTTTGTATTGCATAGAGGACAGTTGAAGGAAGTGGCGGGCGACAGGTTGATCACACGGGTACGGGTCATTGGGTCAACCACTGAAGGTCGACATGTACTAGGTCAACAGGTGAAATGGTCGACATGAGTTCTTGGACTTTTTTGGTGTTGTTTTCTTCTTAAAGTGACGGGGAATCCCAATTAGTGCACCATGTCCCCTCGCATGGCTCGCTTCACTCGCCATGCTTCGGGCAAGGTTACCGTTCCAATCGTAGTCCACGTGGATTGTCAAGTATTCCAAAAAATGAAAAAAAAAGTGAAAAACTCATGTCGACATTTTGACCTGTCGACCTAATGCATGTTGACCTTCAGCGGTCGACCTAATGACTGTCAGCCTAAGCTGTGTCGACCTAACGACCGTATCCCGTTGATCACAGGCTTGGCCCTCCAGGACATGCCTAATGGAGCAGCAGTGTGCTGCCATGTGCTCCTTGAACTGCCGTGTGGTCTTGCCAATGTATAGCAAGCCACACAGACAGCGAATAAAGTAGTTGACATATTTGCTGTTGTATGTGAAGATGTGCCTTATGTTATAAATCCTGCCAGAGTGCAGATGTGCAAAGGTGCTACCCCTCTCCAGGTAACCACATGTGACACAACCTGTGCCGAATACATCTGTATAGGTGTTCCATGTAACATCTACATCCATATGTGTCATATGTCTCCAATATGGGCCTGATTCAGAGTTGCCCACGAGTCGGCTGCATGGCATGCTTGGAAATAAATGTGTATTTCCGTCTGTATCCATAGTTGGCCCCATCTATGCTGGTGCACTTCTGCTATCCATCCTCTGGTGAAATTATCCATCATTGCTGTCAGTGCTCATTTACACAAGCCCTGTACCTGACCTGATATCAGAGGGATCTTTGTGTATTCTCAACTCTGAGGAGTTCTCAGTTCTGCATACTCACCCACAACACTCCTTCAGAACGCTTACCCTAAATGTGATTGCCCAGTTGTCGCCTAGTAACATCCATTCAGCAGCGAGTGAAGATGCACACACAAAAATGTATGAATAATCGTAGAGGATTTACACACAACTCTGAATCAGGCTCATAGTATAATATAAGAGTGTGTATGCTTTGACTTCTTCTCCCTTGCATTCACCTCTGCCTGTGTCTCCAGTGTTTTCATCCCATCACAGCTTTACCATATTGGGGCTCATGAAGATTTGGGAGTACGTTTGCGCCATCCCCCCTGTAAAATAACATATTTACATACTGTACATGCATGCACATAGTTCTGTATACAGATTCAGCTGCATCTTAGACTTACAACTCCTAGCAGAATGGGGGTGGACAAGAATGGGTGGGCATAGATCCACTACAGTAAGGGGTCGTGTTCACATAACTGTTACAGTCAGAATTGGACACAGCTGCAGCCAGTATTGGACTGGGCCATGAAGGGCCCACCAGGGAATGCAGTGGTAGGAGCCCAAGCTTGATGGGCATGGCCAGCAACCACAGATGTATTTGGCCAACTATTAGGGCATACAAAGTACAGGGACCTTTTTATGAAGGAGGTGACATGGGTGTGTCAAGAACACCCAATTTGATTGGCAGGAGGGCTAATCCTGGTTTAGTTTCCATAGAAACAAACCAAGCACCCAAGTTCATCTATGATCCTGCTTCATCCCTGGAGGATGTGGGGCCCACCGTGTATTTCCCTTGTACACCTGTGGGCCAGTCCAATAACTCAAGTGTGTAGTCTGGAACCTAATCCCTAGAAGAGGAAGTTGGCTCACAGGAAGTGGGGCCCACCAGGGGTTTCCCCTGTGGGCCAGTCTGGCCCTGGCTGTAGCTATGGCTGTCAGCGGGAATAATTAATGCTATTACTCAATTACTGATACTAGATACATGTCGATTATTATCATCATCAGCATGGACCTTTGCAGTGTGAAAAATAAAATCTAAAGCAATGAATGATAGTACAAAAATGTAAAGTAGTGTATGTCCCCGAAAGGCCAGTAGCCTGAGCTGGGTGTTGCAATTTGCTGAGGCAAAGATAACAAGTGTAGGTTTCCTAGTAAGAAAACAGCCCTGTATTGAAAGTGCTATGATTCTTTCCAACACCTTTGCCCATTGGGTGTTTCCATATAAGAGTTAGGAAGAGTAAAATGGTAGCATTCTGCATTTCTTATGTGAATGTCCTAGCTAGTCATAAACTACTTGGATGTCCCAGGGTTTGTAGATCTACAAGTGCCAGCAATATCCATGGCTGCCAGAGTATGTTGGCTCTTGTAGAAAAAGCACCAGGGCCATAGAAAAATAACCCAAAACACTATGACAATAAAAATCGCTAAGACTGACATAAACCCTCTTTTGTCTTTTGTCATTTATTAATTGCCTACATCTATGCTGGGAATGCTCTTCTTTCTTTCATCTTGTAATCCTGACACAGCATTATGCATCTGGCAGGGAGTTATTGAACATGACAGCTTGCTTGGCTTTTTATTAACTGACCAATAAAGAGCAGCTATGATTTGATTGGTCAGGATGCATGGAAATCACTTTGATTAGTTGTTCGTGTTTAGAACCCATGTGGAATCTGTCTGCAATAAATGTCATTGATACGACGCAGTACATTTATACAATTGGTATGGCAGAGACTTTTCTGAGGAAAGATATACTTAATAATAATTTTATTTATATAGCGCTCTTTCTCCAAACAGGACTCATGGCATTGATATGTAAATTGAGTCATATACTCACAGCGTTTGGGTGTTTGACAAAGCATAAAATGGAGCCAAATGGCCTTTAGCTTTTTATTCTTCAGTCTCTCCCAGTATGAATCATATGTAGGCTGCTCCAAACTCTTTTACTTACAGGAAAACTTAAAACTTTTTTTCTATTCAAATTACTTGTCTGTTACTGAACAAGCAAATTACCTGGAGATTATACATTCTAGAGATGTGCACCGGAAATTTTTCGGGTTTTGGATTCGGTTCCGCGGCCGTGTTTTGGATTCGTACGCGTTTTGGCAAATCCTCCCTGAAAATTTTTTGTCGGATTCGGGTGTTTAAAAAAACAAACAAACTCAAAACCATCTTAAATCATAGAATTTGGGGGTAATTTTGATCCCATAGTATTATTAACCTCAATAACCATAATTTCCACTCATTTCCAGTCTATTCTGAACACCTCACACCTCACAATATTATTTTTAGTCCTAAAATTTGCACCGAGGTCGCTGGATGACTAAGCTAAGCGACCCAAGTGGGCGGCACAAACAACTGGCCCATCTAGGAGTGGCACTGCAGTGTCAGACAGGATGGCACTTAAAAAAATTAGCCCCAAACATCACATGATGCAGAAATAAAAAATTTAAAAAAAAGAGGTGCAAGATGGAATTGTCCTTGGGCCCTCCCACCCACCCTTATGTTGTATAAACAGGACATGCACACTTTAACAAACCCATAATTTCAGCCACAGGGTCTGCCACACGACTGTGGCTGAAATCAGTGCCGTAACTAGGCATTTTAGCGCTGTGTGCAAGAAACGGCATCGGCGCCCCCATGCAAGATAGATTGGCTTCATGGGGAAGGGGTGTGGCCACCAAATAATACCAATTCATACTACGGTGCACAGTAGTCTCCATCATTCAAATTACGCAGCCCAGTAGCGCCACTACACCAGGTAGAGCCCCTTTTACACATTACTGCAGACAGTACCCCTTTTTACACATTACAGCAGACAGCGTCCCCCTTTTACACATTACAGCTGACAGTCCCCCTTTTTACACATTACGGCTGACAGTCCCCCTTTTTACACATTACGGCAGACAGCGTCCCCTTTTTACACATTACGGCAGACAGAGTCCCCTTTTTTACACATTACGGCAGACAGCGCCCCCTTTTTACACATTACGGCAGACAGAATAGATAGAGAGAGAGAGAGAGAGAGAGAGATACTTACCATCTCTCCCCGCTGGCAGTCAGGCTCCTCGTGCTGGCAGATCCCTCGGTGCAGGCAGGGGAGAAGGAAGAGGAAGGAACCGCATCCCAGCATTCACAGCAGCACCGGGCAGCCAATACGGAAGGAGAGGGGACTGCTGCAGCTGCATCTCTACCAATTACATAGCGCTGCTGCGGCTCCAGTCCCCCTCCCTCCTACTCCTTCTCCGCTGCATCCGGCGCTGCTGCTCTCCTCACCAGCGTGGTGCACACAGCAGAGGCGTCTTGTAATGAGTCAATTTGACTCATTACAAGCTGCTGCCCATTGCGCCCTCAGGGCAACTGCGCTGTGTGCCAGGCACACCTGGCACACACGTAGTTACGGCCCTGGTATGCATGTATGTATGTATGTACGTACGTACGTACGTACGTACGTACGTATATATGAAGCAATTTTCCCCGGCACTCCAGACCCACTGTTTAACTGGCTTTGGTGCCCTCCTCAAAGGCATAGACCAGGGGTGGGGAACCTTTTATCTACCGAGGGCCATTTGGATATTTATAAAATCCTTCGGGGGCCATACAAAAATTTTCAACTTAAAAAATGACCCTGCCCCCCAGTAGGTCTACCCCTTAGAGTTACTGTGTGTGCGCGCCTCCGGCGCGCACGCGCAAAAAAAATGGGTGTGGCCAGTTAAAATGGGACGTGATACACATATGCCCCCAATAGTGCGGTGCCAGATCCACAATTGCCCCCACAGTGCCAGGTATACAAATGCCCCTCACAGTGCCAGGTATACAGATGCCCCTCACAGTGCCAGGTATACAGATGCCCCCACTGTGCCAGGTATACAGATGCCCCCACAGTGCCAGGTATACAAATGCCCCTCACAGTGCCAGGTATACAAATACCCCCCACAGTGCCAGGTATACAAATGCCCCTCACAGTGCCAGGTATACAAATGCCCCTCACAGTGCCAGGTATACAAATGCCCCCCACAGTGCCAGGTATACAAATACCCCCCACAGTGCCAGGTATACAGCCCCCACAGTGCCAGGTATACAGATGCCCCTCACAGTGCCAGGTATACAAATGCCCCCCACAGTGCCAGGTATACAAATACCCCCCACAGTGCCAGGTATACAGCCCCCACAGTGCCAGGTATACAGATTCCCCCACAGTGCCAGGTATACAAATGCCCCCCACAGTGCCAGGTATACAAATACCCCCCACAGTGCCAGGTATACAGCCCCCACAGTGCCAGGTATACAAATACCCCCCACAGTGCCAGGTATACAGCCCCCACAGTGCCAGGTATACAAATGCCCTCCCCTCTCCCCTCCGTGCTGCTTACCGTGGACGCGACGGAGGAGAGCGAGGCTGTCGGGTGAAAGCGGCGGCGTGTAGTACTTCAAATCAGCCGCCGGTTCGAGAGCCAATCAGAGCTCGCGGACCGGCAGCCGCGGCTCCTGATTGGCTGCCGGTCCGCAAGCTCTGATTGGCTCACGGACCGGCGGCTGGTTTGAAGTACTACACGCCGCTGGTCCCATTCTACAGCCGCGCTCTCCTCCGTCTCCCTGCTCTGACAGCTGAGACACGCTGCCGCCCGACTGAGCGGCAGCGTGTCTCACTGACACAACCTGGTGGGCCGGACCAAACGGCTTCGCGGGCCGTATACGGCCCGCGGGCCGGAGGTTCCCCACCCCTGGCATAGACCCATATAGGCATACATTCCATGTGGTGGGCGGCACTGAGACGGACATACAGATAGTTAATGCAAAAAAAACCCTGTAGGGTGTTCTTTTAATGTGACGTTTCGGGGTATTTCTCCGTTTCTGTCTGAAGGGGAGAAATACCCCGAAACATCACATAATAAAAGCACACCCTACGGGGTTTTTTTTGCAATAACTATCTGTATGCCAGTCTCTGAGTGTCGCCCACCACATGGAATAAATACATACACACACATATCCACATATTATATATACACACACACTTTAAATACATATATACACACACACACACACACACACACACACACACACACACACACACACACACTATAAAATACACACTGTACATATATATATATACATATTCATTTATGTTTATATTATTATTATTATATTTGGAGTAGAAAAATAAAAAAGTTTAGAGCAGCCCCCAGGCAGCCAGGAGGTATGGGTTGTCTCACCTCGGTCACTGCAATCAGGAGGATCATCAGAGGCTGGGCCGGCCTTCAACGAGCAGCAACCCCCATCATGCTTGTATAGACTGTGTGTGCTTGTACCTTGTGCTGTGCTGTGGAGTGAGAAGCGCGGTGGTGCCCTAGCAGAAGCTTCATGGCGTCACGCAGCGTGAAGTCATGTGTTGCGGTGAGTCTCCGTGCATACATACATATGCGGCGCATGGAGGACTAGGAGAGCCTTTCACTGCGCCGCCTCCATAAGCAAGATATCCATGCTGGCGGCATTTGAGTGAGCCACCTAATCGCGGCAGTGGTGGGGGAGGAGCGTTGAGGCCGGAGGGGGTGCGCCCTGGGACGCTGCAGTAGAAGGAGTTTCTTTCCCTTATCTACTGCAGCATACAGCTCTGAAGAATGCGGTGGGCCTATTCGGAGTGTGGCTTGGAGCTGCAGCTCCATCAGCCCTTTTGTTAATCCGGCCCTGCAGCTCCCATGCTCTATAGTACGGGAGGACCCACCAACATGCCCCAGCCGCTGAGGCGGCCTGCTGTGCTGGGGCGGGCTGCGGGTGGGCAGTGGAACTGTACGGAGCTCTGATGCTCCGTACAGTGTTGAACAGGGCCGTGACTGCGCTCCCCAGGGCTCTGCGCTGTGTGCGAGGCCCCTCTCGCACACACCTAGTTACGGCCCTGGCTGAAATGACTGGTTGGTTTGGGCCCCCACCAAAAAAGAAGCAATCGATCTCTCCTTGCACAAACTGGCTCTACAGAGGCAAGATGTCCACCTCCTCCTCGTAGTCCGATTCATTACCCCTTTCACTGTGTACATCCCCCTCCTCACAGAGTATTAATTTGTCCCCACTGGAATCCACCATCTCAGGTCCCTGTGTACTTTCTGGCTGGTGAATGTCTCCACGGAGGAATTGATTATAATTCATTTTGATGAACATCATCTTCTCCACATTTTCTGGAAGTAACCTCGTACGCCGATTGCTGACAAGGTGACCGGCTGCACTAAACACTCTTTCGGAGTACACACTGGAGGGGGGGGGCAACTTAGGTAAAATAAAGCCAGTTTGTGCAAGGGCCTCCAAATTGCCTCTTTTTCCTGCCAGTATACGTACGGACTGTCTGACGTGCCTACTTGGATGCTGTCACTCATATAATCCTCCACCATTCTTTCAATGGTAACAGAATCATATGCAGTGACAGTAGACGACATGTCAGTAATCGTTGCCAGGTCCTTCAGTCCAGACCAGATGTCAGTACTTGCTCCAGACTGCCCTGCATCACCGCCAGCGGGTGGGCTCGGAATTCTTAGCCTTTTCCACGCAGCCCCAGTTGCGGGAGAATGTGAAGGAGGAGCTGTTGGCGGGTCACGTTCCGCTTGACTTGACAATTGTCTCACCAGCAGGTCTTTGAACCTCTGCAGACTTGTGTCTGCCGGAAAGAGAGATACAACGTAGGCTTTAAACCTAGGATCGAGCACGGTGGCCAAAATGTAGTGCTCTGATTTCAACAGATTGACCACCCGTGAATCCTGGTTAAGCGAATGAAGGGCTCCATCCACAAGTCCCACATGCCTAGCGGAATCGCTCCGTTTTGGCTCCTCCTTCAATCTCTCCAGCTGCTTCTGCAAAAGCCTGATGAGGGGAATGACCTGACTCAGGCTGGCAGTGTCTGAACTGACTTCACGTGTGGCAAGTTCAAAGGGTTGCAGAACCTTGCACAACGTTGAAATCATTCTCCACTGCGCTTGAGTCAGGTGCATCCCCCCTCCTTTGCCTATATCGTAGGCAGATGTATAGGCTTGAATGGCCTTTTGCTGCTCCTCCATCCTCTGAAGCATATAGAGGGTTGAATTCCACCTCGTTACCACCTCTTGCTTCAGATGATGGCGGGGCAGGTTCAGGAGTGTTTGCTGGTGCTCCAGTCTTCGGCACGCGGTGGCTGAATGCCGAAAGTGGCCCGCAATTCTTCGGGCCACCGACAGCATCTCTTGCACGCCCCTGTCATTTTTTAAATAATTCTACACCACCAAATTCAATGTATGTGCAAAACATGGGACGTGCTGAATTTGCCCACATGTAATGCACGCACAATATTGGTGGCGTTGTCCAATGTCACAAATCTCCAGGAGAGTCCAATTGGGGTAAGTCATTCTGCGATGATGTTCCTCAGTTTCTGTAAGAGGTTGTCAGCTGTGTGCCTCTTATGGAAAGCGGTGATACAAAGCGTAGCCTGCCTAGGAACGAGTTGGCGTTTGCGAGATGCTGCTACTGGTGCCGCCGCTGCTGCTCTTGCCGCGGGAGGCAATACATCTACCCAGTGGGCTGTCACAGTCATATAGTCCTGAGTCTGCCCTGCTCCACTTGTCCACATGTCCGTGGTTAAGTGGACATTGAGTACAACTGCATTTTTTAGGACACTGGTGACTCTTTTTCTGATGTCTGTGTACATTCTCGGTATCGCCTGCCTAGAGAAGTGGAACCTAGATGGTATTTGGTACCGGGGACACAGTACCTCAAGCAAATCTCTAATTCCTTGTGAATTAACGGTGGATACCGGACACACGTTTAACACCAACACAGCTGCCAAGGCCTGAGTTATCCGCTTTGCAGCAGGATGACTGCTGTGATATTTCATCTTCCTCGCAAAGGACTGTTGGACAGTCAATTGCTTACTGGAAGTAGTACAAGTGGTCTTCTGACTTCCCCTCTGGGATGACAATCGACTCCCAGCAGCAACAACAGCAGCGCCAGCAGCAGTAGGCGTTACACTCATGGATCCATCGGAGGAATCCCAGTTAGGAGAGGACTCGTCAGACTTGCCAGTGACATGGCCTGCAGGACTATTGGCGTTCCTGTCTAAGGAGGAAATTGACACTGAGGGAGTTTGTGGTGTGGTTTGCAGGAGCTTGGGTACAAGAGTAAGGAGGGATTTAGTTGTCAGTGGACTGCTTCCGCTGTCACCCAAAGTTTTTGAACTTGTCAATGACTTCTGATGAATGCGCTCCAGGTGACGTATATCTACGTTCTCTGCCTGATTTTTTTCAGGCAGAGAACGTAGATATTTTCCTAGGTGGTTAACGTCCTTACCCCTACTTATTACAGCTTGACAAAGGCAACACACGGCTTGACACCTGTTGTCCGCATTTCTGTTAAAATAATTCCACACCGAAGAGGTGATTTTTTTTGTAATTTGACCAGGCATGTCAATGGCCATATTCATCCCACGGACAACAGGTGTCTCCCCGGGTGCCTGACTTAAACAAACCACCTCACCAACAGAATCCTCTTTGTCAATTTCCTCCTCAGCGCCAGCAACACCCATATCCTCATCCTGGTTTACTTCAACAGTGACATCTTCAATTTGACTATCAGGAACTGGACTGCGGGTGCTCCTTCCAGCACTTGCAGGGGGCGTGCAAATGGTGGAAGGCGCCACCTCTTACCGTCCAGTGTTGGGAAGGTCAGGCATCGCAACCGACACAATTGGACTCTCCTTGGGGATTTGTGAACGTAGATATTTTCAGCACACTGGACACAGATATTTGCAGCACACTGAGCACAGATATTTGCAGCACACTGAGCACAGATACATAGCTTTTCAGGGAGAGAACGCAGACACGTCCTCTCTGTTCAATCTCCAATGCACGAATCTCGCGAGAATCCGACAGCAGGATGATGACGTTGTCCGCGTTCGGGTTAACCGAGCAAGGCTGGAAGATCCGAGGCTGCCTCGGACCCGTGTAAAATAGGTGAAGTTCGGGGGGGGTTCGGATCTCGGAGAACCAAACCCGCTCATCTCTAATACATTCCTTTACATTATTTAGAATTTGCTGGTACTTTTCTGGGACACTAGAGAGCGTGGGAGGCCAAGTTACAAGTTACCAGACCTGGGAGATCGGTATGTACAGTATCTGGGCCTGGTATCCCTCTCCAGTACACACACCTGCTGCACTCGTTTTTTTTTTTTTTTAGAATGCTATGAATATACAGTAATATTTAAAATATGTTCTAAAAATGTATGTAAAATGTTAGAACTCAATTTGTGGTCCAGTGTATCTGGATGGTCTTGGTAATATATGACATTGCTGTTAGCATCCCTCGCAGCAGGGGTGGTGTAACTCTTGCAAGAAGGGGCTGGGTTTGTTTGGCTGCCACTCCCCTATCCCCTTGGGAATGAAGAGCAACAGACATTGTGGGCTCCCTTGGAGGTAACAACATAAGTCCATTATGATAGAGTATTATTTTACATGCTAATATAATGTTTGCTGTATTAATTAAACTATAATTACACAATGTGTTCTAGATCTGGCCAGTAAATAATCTTTCTCTATTAAGATCAATCTGGAATTACTAGTCTTTTTTAATCTCATTATAAATTCTTGAAAGACAATAACAGTGATGCATACAACTGAGGTGATATAATATGCATCTAGTAGTTCTTTCTTACACTAATGAGAGACAGGTGTTTGTTAGGTTTTTTACTCTTTTCTTTTAGGAGAGTAGTTCCCAAGCGCGGTCCTCAAGACTTCCCAACAGTCCAGATTCTAAGGATATCCATGCTTGGACACAGGTGACTTAATTAGTACCTCAGTCAGTTTGATTATACCATCTGTGCATAAGGGATGTAGCCATGTGACCGGCGGTCAGGATCCGCTGGTCACTATACCGATGCTGGAATCCTGATCTCTGGCCAGCGCGACTGTCGGCATGCCAACTAACAGGGACTATTCCCACTAGTGGGTGTCCATGACACCCACAGAGTCGGAATAAAACCTGGGGCAAACGCAGTGAGCCACCGAGCCCGCTGCATGTACTAAACTAAGCAGTGATAAAAGTGGAGAAGTGGACCAGTGGAGAAGTTGCTCATGGCAACCATTCATCATTGATGTACCAGTTATAATTTGCATACTATAAAAGTATACATAGCAGCTACTTGGTTGCCATGGGTAACTTCTCCACTGACTCACTTCTCCACTTTTATCACTGCTTGTGTATGCCTGACTGACGCTGACATTATTTGTGAACAAGCCACCGGGCGAAACGTACGTTAAAGGAAGGAGCGTTGCGGGAGCCCCGCCAGTGCACACGGCGGGCTGTCCCCCGGTACAGGTTGTATGACACAACATTACTTTAATATGTGAAAACCGCAGCTGATAACAACGGATGGTCTGATGCTATTGCAAACTGACATGTGTATGGTCTATGCATAATACAGGGACATCACCCATCTGAGATAGTTTTTACTGGGGGCAAAAAGGTTGTCCTGGGCTGCATATACGTATGATTCACAGTTAATGTATGTATAATCGTTGTGCTTTTCTCGCTTTGTGAATAATTTCATTTGATATATACAGCAGCGTCTATTCTGACTTACAGTGCAGAGTTATCTAGCATTTATGAAGGTTACCCACATATATATAGTAAAATAATTTAACCCTGAGTTATATATCAAGGAAATGTGGGTGGATCTAATTGCTGACTGTATCCAGGGTTTAAGTTTGAACTTCAGCTGTTCTCAGACAATAGATGACTATATATGAATTTGCACCAATTTAAGGAGTAGAAATTAGGAGGCCATTGCATGAATAAGAGTCAGCATATCTGATAATAGGACATAATGATCACGTATGAGTCACCTGTACACATATAGAGCATTGAACTTCAGGAATTTTGACAATGAAAGTGTAAATATGCCAAATTCTTGTGCTAATCATTGTGTGTTGATCTCCATTGTGGATAATGTGCTCTATATATTAATAGATGTTTACAGCAAATGCTAGAACAAAAAGCACATTTTTCCTTTAGAAACCAATTACTAATTGACATCAGAGAGCAATTAAAGGGATAGGATTCCAATTAACTTTTTTTCATTGAGATGGGGCTGGGTTGCTGTGTATAACACAGCACATATATATATAGAACAAATTATTGTGACATCCTTCATCTCAATACGGAATCAAATAATGCCCTCTATACTTTTTTCAACACCAGAACAAGCATTGTATCAGTAACCCCCAAACTGGCTGCACTGATCATATGATTATCAGCCAGGGCTGGAGGCGAATGGGACACAATGCATATTGATCTGGCCTAGTCTGCATTTCCAAAGACTGGCATTAGTAATGGTCTCTCAACACGCATATAAATGCAACAGCACATGCGTGGCAGCAGAACCACAAAGTCTGCTATAGTCTTGCCTCTCTAGAGTTTCTGCCTCTTTCTAAAGTGTAAACACACTGTCACTATTCTGCAGTTTATTCTTTCAACACCAGAGCAGGTAGAGTGTCAGTAGCTCTCTCATTGGCTGCGCTGACCCAGTCATCAACCAAAAGCAGAAGTGAATGAGACACTCTCCGTGGATGGTCTGGCACTGTCTTTGACTACAGAGACTGGCATAAGTAAGGGTCTCTCACCACGTATGCAATGCTGTAGCACATACAAGGCAGCAGAACCACGAAATATGCCTTGAGGTCTTGTCTTTCTGTGCTGCTATTCAATATTCATAAAGTTATTCTCCCATCAATAGGGCTAAGGCCTGGTGGAGTTTATTCACAACCTGTACCTTTTAAATTGTTACATGTTGTATTGTATGTAATTTTGTCTATATTTTGCCTTTTTAGTACAGAGATTTCTATCTCCATACACCATTTTAATTTCGATCCATAAATAAAAGTTAAGTATTAGTATGTTGTTAGTATTTTTCTGTTTTGACTTCCCACCTGCATAATCCTACACTGGTGCATATGTACTACGACATCTTTTGAGTGCCCCGTTATAGGAGAGTTCCTTTCTTTACCCCTCTTGGTAATTCTTTTTAAACAATTATGTTACACTAGCCTTGAAAAAGATTCTTGAATTGAATCGAAACGTTGGCAAAGATATGAAATGGATTCAATAAGCATGCAAATTTTAATAAAGACAACATGTTTGATCATATAACGATGGAGAGTGCCTCTTATCCTACACAGTAGGCAGAGGCGTAGCGTGGAGACATGACACCTGGAGCAGGGCCATGTCATGGTGCCCCCACCCACCACCACCACCACACATACATACATACATACATACAAACATACATACATACAAACATACATAGATTCACATACATTTAGGCACAGACATACATATACACAGATATATATACACACAAATACACAAATATACACACAGATACACATAAACACACACATATACACACACATATATATACATACATATACACAGACATACATAAACACACACACATACACAGATATATACACAGTCATATACACACAAACACACAAATATACACACAGATATACAGACATACACAAACACACACTTATACACAGATATACACACACACAAACAAATATACACACACACATATACTGTATACAAAGATATATACACAAACACATGTATACACATAAACACACATATGCACAGACATACTGTATACACACACACATTTAAAAACACATTTACACACACAAACACCGACATATACACAAACACACAGTATACACAGACATAAACACATGCATACACATATACACACAGTATACACACATTAATTCTCACCACGTGGGCAGCAGCAGAGCAGCTCCTCGTTCTAGCCTGGAGGGGTGGAGTTTCTATGTGATTGACAGGCTGGGCCTCCGTGGGTAGAAGGAAAGGACTGAGGAAAGGGAAGGGGTGGCCACCACACTGCCTGCATGTTCCAGATCACTGAATGCAGATACCTGACAGCCAGGAAGCATCTTCTGACAAGCCTCCAAACCTCCCCATATATATATTCAAAGGAAACAATGCACACCGTAATGAGTAAAAAGTAATAACATTTATACTAACACACATAAAAACTTACATCAATGTTAAAAGTAATCAACATCAACTTTTCCTGCCCAAAAGGGGATGCAGTATCCAGAGGAATCGCTCTATTTCAATGGGCACAAGCAGCAGCAACATACTGTAAACAGTCTGCAGATTGCCAACACGGAGCAGTGTAACAGCAGTGAATGCAGTCTTAAAAAAGACCCTGCCTCCTGATTCCCCGGCAGCTAGTCCTCACTTTCTCATAGAGTAGGTGATGTCACACTGTTGCAACGCCACAAAGCCATGCCCCAAATGCGTTTAGTCATAGGACACTCTGATGCAAAGACTATACTGGTCTTGTAACGTCGGCCTAGTTAATAAACCACCAATTTGAATTTGTAGGTCCATAGGAGTGCCGCCTGACCCTTCCTTTGCGGGATACCAGACTGCTATTAACACTTCATGAAGGCACCTCGGCATCTAAATGGTTAATCCATGAGTGCCCTTCTATAGATCTATATACTGTAATGAGCTAGAAAGTGTGTGCTCTATGAAAGGCCATAAGGAGTTTTGTACCTAGCTCAACCAACTTTGGCATGGTGGTGTAGTTTGACCAGGATTAGGTTTTTGCCTAGGTTTGATCTTCGGCAGGGCCATGGAGGCCTACATGGTGTCTAGGGACATTTTAACAGGAGGAGGCCCCCCAATATATAAACGTCAATGATGGTGGCCACCCACTCGGCTGTGGAGTGTCTGAATTGAAATTTTAATTTAAGCAATTTTGCTCAGGATGTCTCCCAGTGCCGGAAACTGTACTGATCTGAAGACACAGGCTGATATATACCAGTAGAGGGTAGTCAGAGCTCCAGTGGAAGAGCAGTGAGTTGGAGGATCAACTGTCACACTACACATGCACTGACAGGGATGGCCATCGATGTGTTTGCCATCAATGGTTGTCATTGATGGAGAAACTGTGACCATCAATGGTCACCAACTATGATATGGGTGACCACCGATGGTTTCACCCATCGATGGTCATCCCTGTAATCACAGTGAATGACCCGCAGGCCAATCACAGCCCGGTGACGGGGCTTTGTGGGTGTCAGGGGCGGAGCCAAGCTCCATGTCCTGACACTTTGCAAAATAAAAAATATAATTTTTTTTGTTTATGCCAGTGTTTCTCAAACTGTGTGCCGTGGGCACCCTGGGGTGCCTCGGAGCACTTGCAGGGGTGCCTTGGATTGGTGGTCCAGGACCAATTCAAATTAGTTATGGTCAATGTAATAGGCAAAACCAGTGCTGGTGGCTGCCAATCATAAAATGTGGACAAACAGAAGCAAATACTGTCCCTCACCACACAATTGGACCTAAGGATGACATATAAACACCATTTACTTAATTGAGTATTCCTTTTTACATTTCTCAATAAGAAACTTTTGGCCTAGGGGTGCAGTGAAAACAATTCTGATTCTTTAGGGCGCCGTGATTCAGAAAAGTTTGGGAACCACTGGTTTATGGTAAGCCATCGATGGGGGGAAACCATCTGGTTCTCTACCATCGATGGCAAAACCATTCAACATTGGCCTTAAACCATTGATGATTAGGAATCATTGATGGTCATCCCTACTGACAGTTACTCTCCATGGTCTCCAATGTTGGTCTGCAGAGATTTCTGCTCAGCAGTGATTTCTGTCATGCAGTGATTTTGGAAGCTTTACTGATTTCTGTTCTGCAATTGATGGTACCCTATTCAAAACAGTCAGAAAATACAGCTGCCTGAACTGTCATTTACTCTCATTTACGATATTGCGGCTAATAGGGTAACGCCCTAAGTTTACTTTTTTTCACATCTCAGCCTTCAACGGTATGGTCCTTTTCAGGACCATTCACTGTTAAAGCACAACCACAGACTAGGTTTCATAAAAGCCATACCACCAAAAAAGACAATCCAGTCTGGGTTGCAGCTTCTCAGCTGCTAGAAGTAAAACAGTGGCAAGACATGAGAGAATTGAGAAGAAGTACAAGCATGCTTGGCAGCTCAAGAAGTGATATAAGCAGCCACTCGAGAGTAAATCAGACAAGTGCCATGTAGCACTCTCCAAGATTTGAGAGACAACACTAAACCCATGGGTGGAGCCACATTAGTGCTTTTGGGAAACTTTCACCAGATACATCCAGTTTTTCCACAAGGCACAGCAGCTGATGAGATTAAAGCCTGCCTTTAACAATCCTATGTATGGCCACAGGTGCAAAAAATAGGATTTTGGTACTTACCAGGTAAATCGTTTTCTTTGAATCCATAGGGGGCACTGGAGTACTCTTGGGATATGGATGGTGTTAGCAAGGACTGGGCACTGAATATTCAAATTTCAGTAACTCTCCTCCCCTCCATACTCCCCGACTACCTCAGTGTTTTTTCCTGAGGCGAACAGGATAGAGAGAATGAACAATGGAGAATTACCTATAATATTATAACATAGCGGACAACCATAAAGTTGACACATAACGTAACTGACAACTAACCAGTTGACACCATAACCGATAAATCGGTGAGAATGCGTTACCATAAGATCCCCTGAACTTACCACAACCAGGTAAAACTGCTCTGGGTGGGCGTCCAGTGCCCCCTATGGATTCAAAGAAAAGGATTTACCTGGTAAGTACCAAAATCCTATTTTCTTTTTCATCCACTAGGGGTCACTGGAGTACTCTTGGGACGTACCAAAGCTTCCCTCGTGGGCGGGAGAGCTGTTTGGCACCTGTAACAACTAGGCGGCCAAAGCTAGATGCTGATGCCGCAAACGTATTAACTTGTAAAAGCGCACAAACGTGTGCACTGATGACCAGGTAGCCGCACGGCAATTCTGCGTCGTAGAAACCCCACGACCAGCTGCCCTTGAAGTTTCCACAGAACGTGTGGAAAGAGCTGTTACTGATGTAGGCGGCTGTAACCTAGCATGAAGGTAAGCCTGACGTATAGTCAGTATAATCCATCTGGATAAGGTCTGCTTAGAAGCTGGCCAACCCATTTTGGCAGCATCATAGAGAACAAACAACGTATCCGTCTTACAAACTGTAGACGTTCGGGATACATAAACGCGTAATGCGCGTACCACATCCAAAGTTCCAGACTGTCCTGTTAACACAGGAACTACTATTGGTTGATTGATGTGAAAAGATGACACTACCTTTGGCCAGAAAGCGGGATTCGTACGAAGCTCCGCTCTGTCATCATGAAACACTACAAACAGTGGCTTGCATGCCAATGCACCCAAATCTGAAACACGCCTTGCCGAAGCTAAGAGAAAAAATCGTTTTCCAAGAGAGAAACTTAACATCCACTTGATGTAAGGGTTCAAAGTATGAAGCTGTACAAAATCTAAAACCAGATTCAAGTTCCATGGCGCTGTAGGTGGAATGAATGGAGGCTGTACTCTGAGAACACCTTGCAGAAAAGGTGTGTGAGACGGCAATAGAGCCAATATTCTTTGAAAGTAAATTGACAAAGCAGATACCTGCACCTTTAGTGTAGATAAACGCAGTCCTCCATCTAACCCCGTTTGTAGAAATAACAAAAGACGGGATAACTTGAAAGATGATGTCGGAAACTTCCGAGCTTCACACCAACCTATATAGGCACGCCAAATCCTGTAATAATGAGCTGTCGTAACTGGATTTCTAGCACGTAACATGGTTGTTATAACCGATAGTGGAATGCCCTCTCTTCTTAAGAGGACGGTCTCAACAGCCACCCCTTCAAACACATCCGCGCTAAATCGGGGTAAAGGAATGGACCCTGTCGTAACAGGTCCGGACGTAACGGAAGCGGCCAAGGATCGTCTGCGAGTAAGCAACAGAGAGAGCAGCGGAAACGGTGGAAACAGATACCCGAGGCTGTACGGCCACGCAATCGTGAGAGCATCCACTGCCACTGCCTTTGGATCTCGCGTTCTGGACACATACTGGCTTTTGGTGATTGTGGCGAGATGTTATCAGGTCCACTTGAGGGTAACCCCACCTCTGGACCAACATGTGAAACACTTCTGGATTTAATGCCCATTCTCCTGGATGAAAATCCCGATGGCTGAGATCATCCGCCTCCCAGTTGTCCATTCTCGTAATGAACACTACCGCCAATATCACTCGGTGATGTTTGGCCCAATTGAGGATTCGAGCTACTTCCCGCATTGCCATGCGGCTTCTCTTTCCCCTTTGTTTATTGACGTACGCGACCGCCATTGCGG
This sequence comes from Pseudophryne corroboree, assembly GCF_028390025.1. Taxonomy (NCBI): domain Eukaryota; kingdom Metazoa; phylum Chordata; class Amphibia; order Anura; family Myobatrachidae; genus Pseudophryne; species Pseudophryne corroboree. The sequence continues at coordinate 279,882,526 of NC_086447.1, forward strand.
TGTCTGACTGCACTTGGACCGTCTGAGACCGAAGCAAGTGCACTACTTGTCGTAGCACATTGTAAATTGGTCGGAGTTCTAGGACATTTATAGACAGCAATCTGTCGTAATCCTCGCAGAGACCCTGGAGCTGACAATTTTGAACTACAGCTCCCCAACCTCTGAAACTCGCGTCTGTGATTAGCACTATCCAATTCCAGACGCCTAACCGAGTTCCTGCGGTTAGATTGTGTACTTGGAGCCACCAGAGTACAGAAACTCTGGCCCGTGGAGACAACCTCACCCTCTAGTGAAACTACAGATGTGAGGCCGACCACTGTGCGAGCACATGCAGTTGAAAAGGAAGTGAGTTAAATCTTCCGAACAGAAGCGCTTTGAAAGCCGCCACTATTGTGCCTAACAGGCGAATGCACAAACATACCGAGGCTTGAGCACTAATCGTACCAGATGAAGAATAGTCTGTACTTTCTGTTCTGGTAGACAAATTCCTCGATCTACCGTATCGAGAATCATTCCTAGGAAATGAAGTTGTTGAGACGGAATCCGATGTGAGTTCTTGAACATGACAAACCAACCGTGCTGAACCAGCACATTGTACCTTAGCAACGCATGTTGAAGGCGCATTTGGTTGAGACGGAGCTTTGATGAGCAAATCGTCTAAGTACGGAACTATTATCACTTACAGGAATATGAGATGAGCCATCAAAACATACATCACTTTGGTGAATACCCTAAGCGCTGACGAGATGGCAAATGGTAGAGCCTGAAACTGATAATGGATCTGCCGTATTGCAAACGCAAGAACCTCTGAAGAGGTGGCCAAATCGGAATGTGTAAGTACGCATCCTCGAGATCCAGCACAATCATGAATTCCTGTGGCTCTAAACCTGCAAGTACTGTCCGCAGAGATTCCATCTTGAATCTGTAGTAAGTATGCAATATTGGCCTGACCAAGCCATCCGGCTTTGGTACCACAACAGACTGGAATAATAACCGTGACCTTGTTTGTGTACAGGGACCGGAATCAAAACTGCTGACTCCAGCAGAGAGTGAATGGCAATTTACCGAACCGCCCTCTTCCTACACAGGCAGTCCTGTGTTGAAAAACCGCAGAGGCGGTAGACTGCTTTTAACACTAAATTGCGGATCCACCCATCTGTGTATATCTGCAACCATGCCAAATGAAACGTCTGAAGGCGTGCTCCCACAACTGGAGCACCGAGATGGGCTGGGAGCCCGTCATGCCACTAGCTTGCCGGTGACCGTAGCGTCCGGACGACTGGCGTTGGTTTGTTGAAAACCACGTCCTCGACCTCGCCTACCAGGCGTGGCTGTTTGTCTACCACGGCCTCGAAAGGGCTGAGGTCTAAAGGATTCGAACGCTGGTCCAGAGTATCCCGTGAAAAATACCTTTGTCCAAATCAGGACCAAACAACCTTCGCATAAGGTAATGCTTCTATTCTTCTCTCGACCTTTGCCTCCGCCTGCTAAGGACGCAGCCAAAGCGCTTGTCGTGCCACAACGAGTGATGCTGAAAGGCGAGAACTGACTAGGCAGACGTCCGTAGAAGCTGTACATAGATAATCAGCAGCTTCGCAGATTTGATCAGCGAGAAGCATAAGGTGGACGTTTTGTAGGGCGGACCTGAGTCCTGTTATCCAGACAAGCAACGCCATAGTTACCCAAATGCCAACCAAACACGGTCAAAGCAACACCCCTGCTGCTGTATACAGCGACTCTAGCATAGCTCCCATGGAGATGTCACTGACTTTGGAAACGGGTAACTAGACCGAAATCGGCGAGGTTTCGAAACCTGTGTATCAGGATCCTATTAACATCTTATTTAGAGATTCCACGCTGGAGATCTGTGGCCTAGTAAAAACCACCTTATAAATTGTCAGAGCCTCTTCAGTCCCTGTAAACTTCAGAGTCTGACGCACCCACACTATCTGACTGCTGGTCTATTCACCCTTCTCACATTCATCTTGCGCAGTTAGGCCTGGCATAGAATCGTCAGGATTGCAACATAGCAGAAACTCTTTTGCAAAATAGGAGATGAAATGGGAGTATAAAATATACTGTGCATGTGGTAGAACTCACCGCGAACCCACTGGTACAGACATTGCAGTGAAACAACTTTTCCGTCTTTGCTGGTGACTGACTTATTATGTGACCAGACAAATAAATAGACAAAGACAAACCAATTCCATCTCAGTAAAATTGCGAAAATGTGTATATGGTCAAAGTGCAGTGCACGTGGCCAGACCATAAGAAACCCGATCCAAAAATTCCTACCAACACCCCTGCGCCATCCGGTGGAGCAGTGTTGTAGGACAGGAATGTTCTGGAAAAGAAACAGAAAGTATGATTAAAATGGCCTCCAGCCATGTGCTTATAGTCAAAGAACATATAGCATATTTTGTTACATGACCATATATACATACATACAGTATTTTATATACATTTTCTATGGTATAACAAGTGCTACACGAATGCATATATAACACAATGCAGCCCCTTCTTTAGCATAGGCTGTCCATTGCTGCTGCAGTGGCATAATCTCTCCCCCCTGCAGCTGCGCTACAAGTAATAGGGACAGGGAAACAACTGACTGCCCAGCATGAGCCCACTAGTTACTAGAGGGCTGTTTTACAGGGACAGACCGCGGCAGCAGTGTGCACTGTCCGCGGTCTGTTGATCAGAGGCGCCGGCATCCCCCCCCCTGCTACCCTTTAGTGTGTGCAGGGAGCGCTGGCAGTGCCGAGCTGCCGGCCGTTATTGAGACAGACCGCGGCAGCAGTGAACGCTGCCCGCGGTCTGAGGCAGCAGTTACCTTCCCCTAAGTGACGGAGCCTCCGGCCGTTACAGGGACAGACCGCGGCAGCACTGAACGCTGTCCGCGGTCTGATTGCATAACAGGCAGGGAACACTGAGAACGGCGCTTGCAGCGGCCGTCCAGCGCGTCCCTCTGAGCGGCGGCCGGGAATAAGGGAGCGGCGGTGGGGCGCTGATAACAGCGGTGGCGGGGACGGAGCAGCGGGATACCTCGGGCGACGCACATAGCAGTCCCCCCACACGGCGGGGCGACAGCGTGAGCTGACCGCCCCTGTCATAAATACCTGGGTTCCTGTGCTCTGACGGGGCTTCTACAGCAAGCTCCGTTCTGCAGCCTCAGCTGAAGGTAGCTGATGTACTTGGGCTCTGACGGGGCTTCTTCCAGCAAGCGCCGTCCAGTCCTTTCTGCAGTCTCAGCTGTTGTTAGCTGAGCTGCTTGTGGCTGTGAGGGGGCTCCTTTGTGAGGCCCGACATGCCAAGAGCTGCACGCAGCAGCTTCTGTAATCCTGGACCCATAGCTTTTGTGGAAGCTGGGAAAGGATTGTAAGGTATAAAAAATACAACAAAAATATTTAAAAGTAAAAAATGTATTCCCCCTCTCTTTGTCTTCCCCCCTCTCTCATTATTCCCTGTTGTTCCTGTTTCTTTTTTTTTCATGTATATGCTCCCCACTTGGGGAGGAATCTCTGTATAGTTGTTTAAGTATGCGCACTATTCTCTGAAAAATTATCACCATGGAGACTGTTTTTCATTTTTCATATTTTATTATGCAATTGAATCTGTATTGTATATTTCTCAGTCTCTCCTGGCATAAATAAAATGTTTAAAAAAAAAAAAAAAAGTAAAAAATGTATGTCCCCCTCTGGAGGTCCACACTTGTGCTTCCTGTCCATGTGAGCACCGAAAAAACACTGAGGTAGTCGGGGAGTATGGAGGGGAGGAGAATTACTGAAATTTGAATATTCAGTGCCCAGTCCTTGCTAACACCGTCCATGTCCCAAGAGTACTCCAGTGACCCCTAGTGGATGAATAAGAAAATAAGTATTTTTGAAAATATGCCAGTTGGGCTGCTTGGTGACATCAGTGCCTAAACATTTTCTAAACATTTGTTACATTTAGGTGAAGGCAGATATCCTGTTGAATTGAGTGGACAGGTTACCATTCCGACAAGCTTAGGGAAAGTTGTGAAAACAAAACAAGAACTGCAATTAAGTGTTATACAAACATACGTCAACACTTCAAAGAACACAAATGGCTATGAGAGTGTGCAATTCTTGCACCAAAGAGTGAAATAGCAAACAAAATCAATGACACAATATTGCAGGCGCTACCACGTGAATTTATCAATTATAGATCAATTGACACTGTCACTGACCCAGACCAAGCTGTGCATTATCCAACTATTCAAAATTATTTTTGAAAGGCGGTTCACCACGCAGCATATTCACCATACTGCTTAGAAACCTGGATGCTCCAAAGCCTTGCAATGTTGTGTACAAGAGCCCATCTCATTGAAGCCACTATCATGAGAGGATGTGGTAAAGGAGAGGACGTGTTCATTCCTTGCATCCCTCTCATACAAGCATACATGCCATTTGAATTCAAGAGACTGCAATTTCAAATCCGGCTCTCTTTTGCAATGACCATCATTAAGACCCAAGGTCAGTCTTTGAAGGTAACAGGTATTGACCTGGAAGCTCCCTGCTTTTCCCACAGGCAGTTCCATGTGGCATTTTCAAGAGTGGTGGCAATTGTTTATACCTCAGTGTTGAGGTAACAGCAGAGGCGTAACTAGCATGGGGCGAGCAGGGCACGTGCCCTGGGCGCCGTGGCAGCCCCATCAGAGGGGGGCGCCACTGGCACCTGCACGGCCCGCTCGCCCCATGCGAAATTGCTACGTTTTGGGTTTAGGGTTTTGGCGCCGGCGCTGCGGTCGGGCAGTAAGAGACGGGTATGCCCCTAATCAATATGGCTGCTGCTCCAGGAGGATGCTGCTGCGCATGCATGGACGCAGCAGCTCCTCCTCACACCGTTGTGGGTGGCTGGCCGCACAGCCCAGCCCACCTGCCGTCATTTCCTCGTGGTGTGACGTCACACCTCACGCCCACCCTCCCTCCTGTCTGCCCTGCGCTCAGTGTCGGATTAAGGGGGGGTCCCAGGGGGTAAATACCCCTGGGCCCCGCAATTACAGGGGCCCCCTGGACGGACTTGCAGTACAGGGTCGATTCTACTTCTCTCCATGCTTCACTGCCAGCAGCAGCGGAAGCTGCTGGTAGAGCTGCTGCTGGCTGCAGATAAAAGTAGAATCATTCCGATGCCTCCACCTCACCTGTGCTGTACCCGCGGCGGGAGGCTATGGTCACCTACTATTCCTGCAGCGCCAGCGAATACTAGCAGACGCCGGCGCTGTGCATCTGATGGTGCTGCGGCAAGGAGGAGCGGGAGCACAGGGGAAGCTGCCTGACTGGGTGCACTCCTGTCAATTAGCAGAGGTCAGTGTTTAATGATAGGGGGGGGGGGGGGGGGCTTGTTAGATATATTTTATAAAGTGAAAGTGAAGTAAGTTAAATATATACAAGTGGGGGTTTGGTGAGGGGGATCATTAAATATTTAAAGGGTGGGGGATCATATGTAAGGGATGGGGAGGATTATAAAATATATTACATAAGGGGTAAATGTGATGAGTTGCTGGGAGGAGGAAAGAGACATCTCTCTCTCTCTCTCTCTCTCTCTCTCTCTCTCTCTCTCTCTCTATATATATATATATATATATATATATTATATTAAGCGTAGTGTCAATATCCCCACTCATATATATATATATATATATGACAGGTAGCACTCTGCAAACTTGTTAACAGTTTTAAAAAGTGTCTGGCTTGCTCCCATTGTCAGGCATAATATTGTACCTTACTACAGACGCAAGCCCGAAACGTAGCAATAAAGGATGTTTTTTTAAACTGTTAACGAGTCTGTCATGAGTGTCATCTATATGCATCTATTGGGTCTACCAACACCGCAGCAAGTAAATCTGTCATAATTTGTGTGTGCCAGACACATGCAGCGGGATGTAAAGCAGTCCGAGATCGCCGGAAGTGCGAGTTGCCGGCCGATCTCGGACATTTTTTAAAAGGAAAAACACTTACAAAGCAAACCCACGCCTTGTAAGTGATTGTCACTTTAAAAACACATCCGAGATCGGCAGGCAACCTGCACCTTCGGTGATCTCGGACTGCATTACATCCCGCCAATGGAGCTGGTTTTTATATATATATCTATATCCTGTAAATGGGTGGAGCCACAGTGGGCACAGCCAAGGGTGTGGTGCTGACATAAGGGAGAGGGTCCTTATGTTGGAGGGCCCCCCCCCTGTCTTAAGGGGAGGCGGTCAAGATCCCGCCGGACGGAGTCCCGGTGGTCGAAATACCGACGCTGGAATCCCGACCGGCACAATCCCGACATATTCTCCCTCCGTGGGTGTCCACGACACCCATAGAGGGAGAATATAATAGTGTGCCGAGCGTAGCGAGGCACCGAGCCCGCAAGGGGCTGCGTTCCACTCGCCACCCCTGTCGGGATTGTGTGGTCGGGATTCCGGCGTCGGTATTTCGACCGCCGGGATCCCGTCCAGCGGGATTTAGTACTGATCCCATCTTAAGTGTCCCGGGCCCCCGAAGGCTTAATCCAGCCCCGCCGGCCTGCCGTTGTTCAGGACTGGGACCGCTGGAGGAGGACACAGTGGTGGTAAGTGACAGTGTGTGTGTTTGTGCCAGGGAGGAGCTGACCACACCTGCGCCTGTCACCAGAGCGACCAGAGCCGTCTGCGCTGAGTGGAGAAGACGCCGCAGAAGAGGAAGAGTCCAGCCAGCCGCAGGACTGGGGAAGGACATTCAACCTTCCGGGTCCTTGCAGCAAGGGAGGAGACTGACCAGCGACGGGATCACCAGTATCGCGGAGAACACCTGCTTACTGGAGCAAGGACCCGCAGAAGACCCCGGCTGGCTTAAAGAAGATGACGCGGAACAGCGGGGAGGACGGCGCACATCGGGATCCTGCAGCAGGAGAGAAGATCCCCCTTCGGAGCGCAGCAGACCACACTGAAAAGGGTGCATCCCCGGTGCGGTGCTCTGCATCCCGGGTGGGGCTGAAGATGTGGAGTGTCAGAGGTGGCAGAAGCGCTGCAGCTTGGGTTGAGAAACCGCTGCAACCCTTCCGCTGCTAAACTCTGCAATTAGTCAATTAGGGGGGTAGGCTCCCCTCACCACAGTGCCCCGCAGGATTAGTTAATTAAGGGGGTAGGCTCCCCTTACCACAGTGCCCTACAGGCCTTGTTAATTAAGGTGGTAGGGTCCACTTGCTCTATAATGTGAATTTTGGCTCATACCATGTGCTATAATGTGAATTTTGGCTCATACCGTGTGCTATAATGTGAAAGGGGCACCAGTACTAGATAGTAGAAGGGGTCCTACTACACTGAAGGACACGCCCCTTTTGAGTGGCCGCGCCATTATCGATCTTACCCTGGGCTCCAAAAACCCTAGTTACGCCTCTGGGTAACAGTGTCTGAATACGTAATAGAAATGGCTACATAGGTCCTTTTCATGGCTAAATCCATGTTAGCAAGCAGTGGGGTTCTTATCAGGATCAATGGAATTGGGTTATAGGAGAGGACAATGTAAAACACTGAAGGCTGCAGATGTACTTTAAGGTCCATTCTTCAACCAGGATAATGGGCCTGATTCAGGGATGGGCACAAAGCCGCTGTTCTTTATATTATTATCGGTAGGCTGCGCGTGTGTCACGATTGCATGCGTCAAAATTCCGCTGTGATCCAGCACGTAATGAGGATTTCACTGCAAAGTGATTGACAGGAAGCGGGCATTTGGTGGTTGGAAAAACACAGGCGTGTCTTAGCCATTCAGCTGCGATCTCTAATGTACAAAAACACGGCATCTGCGTGGCTACTGCTGGGTCCATAGGTCTACCCTTAAGCCCGATGTTCCTTGTTCGTATATATAGACTATGTATGTGTATTCAATTGTGAATGAGTTGTGATGGCTCCGGTGGGCGTCCCTTTTCATTTCTGGACGGAAGCTTCACTTGCTGATATCAGTAATTGCAAGGCTGGAAAAAATTGCACCTGCAGCTACATTTGGATCCATCTCTGAACCAGGCCCAGTGCTGGGTATCTCAGATAGTAGTTATATATGTCAGGTGGCAATCAGATAAGTATTACAGCTGAAAGCAGGAAATGCATCAACGTTTCGAATGTATTAATTCGTCATCAGGATAAAAATGTACATACAAAACATACCTTACATACAGTCCCACCACCATGTGTAGCCACTCCCGAGCATGGGTCCTGGCATGAAGCCGGCCACCAATGGTGTCAGCATCCATTGCCCGTCACTATAGTGACCCTTATAAACAATGTGCACACTGAAACACTGCGGTAAAGGCTGGGGCTTACAAGAACTATAAACACAATCAGGAAGATACTAATGAATCTATTTGTATCAATCAGAGCTGTGATATTTGTAGCCAGTGTACTACGTTATACAGTAACAGACATTGTATAAGCAAGCGGTCTCCTGTTAACATATACTGTCACTGGTCAAATCAGATTGAATACAACCTGCACTCAATAGAAAAGGTATAAAGCATATAAACAGTAAGTACCCATATAAAAATATTCATATACCAATAATAAAGAGAGCATGTATCATGTTAAGGTACTGATATGAAGGATTATTAAATAGATACTTAAAGACATAACATAAATTCCGAGTGGTATGCTAAAAGGCCCACTACAAAAAACAAAGGCCCAAGGTTTCATTAAGGTTATAGGAGGCTAAAGTACCCAACTCATAAGGGTGGTCTTCAGTATGCCGACTGTCGGGATCCCGGCGCACAGTATACCGGCGCCGGGATCCCGACAGCCGGCATAACGACAGCCGGCATACCGACACTTATTCTCCCTCATGGGGGTCCACGACCCCCGTGGAGGGAGAATAAAATAGTGTGGCGCGCGTAGCGTGGCGAGCGCAGCGAGCCCGCAAGGGGCTCATTTGCGATCGCCACACTGTCGGTAAGCCGGCGGTCGGGCTCCCGGCGCCGGTATGCTGGTCGCCGGGAGCCCGACCGCCGGCATATCGTAGTGAACCCACTCATAAAGCCATCGAGTTTCCTTGCATAGGAGGCGTGCAGATCTATTACCTCCCCTCAACTGCTGAGGTTTATGGTCAATAATCATGTATCGCATAACCGATACATTATGTTCTGCCTGTAGAAAGTGACCTGCCACTGGCTGGTCACTACATTCAGATGATAAGGCAGCTCTGACTGCTGATTTGTGACTGACAATACCTTCCCTAAGTGTTCTGTCAATTTTGCCCACATAATTCAATCCACAGGGACATGACAGAAGATAACCAATATATTTAATGGTGCAAGTAACCCTATGTTTGATTTCATATCTCTTACCACTGTGTGTATGGCAAAACCACTTGCCTGTAACCAGGTATCTGTATGTTACACAATTTAAACAGCGATAGCAACTCTTCTGTAATGTAAAAAAAATGTGCTGATTCTGGGCCCGATTCAGCATTTTCACACAGCGGGCGATTATCGATAGACTGCGTATGCACTGCAATGCGCATGCACAGGGCCGTAACTAAGTGTGGGCCAATGGTGCCTTGCCCACAGTGCAAATGCACTGAAGGCGCACCATTTGGCAGCACACTCGCACGGCCGCTGGTACACCATACTTGCCTACTCTCTCGGAAGTTGCGGGAGGCTCACGTTTTTTGGGGTAGCCCCCAGCACCCCCGGAAGAGTAGGCAAGTCTCCCGCATCCTGCTCGCATCCTAGTGATACTCTCCTGAGTTCACGGGTCCGTGGAGTGGGGAAGGTGTTAAAATTACGCGAATCGCGTCATTTTAGCCCCACCCACTTATCGCGGACCTGCAAATCGCTGCGTTTTCCGGATGTGGGGGCAGGGCTTGATTATGTCACAGCCCGCCCCTGAAGTCTCCTGCAGCGTCTCCTCTCCGGGCTTTTCACGGAGAGGAGACATTCAAAGTAGGTAAGTATGTGGCACACTGACACTCCCGCTGGCTGCCGCTGATGCAAGGAAGCCCTGCCGCCGCCACCAGCCAGCTTCTCATTAAAGTATGCCGCTTGGCATGAGCGGAGGAGGGGGGATCCTCTTCTCCCTGCCCCTAACTCCTCCTCTCTGAGACCTGCAGCAGCTGCCAGGACGAGAGATCGTGGTAAAAAGGCATTTTGTTTCCCCCAGCACCCTGACTGATAACAGTAACCAGATTTAAATCCTATACAATATTAGAATTCAGAGATCTCGGTTACATATATTTGCACAAATGTATGAATAAGCCCCAAAGCCGCATCAAGGCATCTCTATTTTTGGGGTCCCTAGCGCTATATCTAGGTGCAGGGTGTGGCACCCCAAAGCACCAGCATAAGCCAGAAAGTCCAGGGCAGCATACCAGTGAAAAAACTATAGTGCTAATAATAAGATTTTAAACCTACCGGTAAATCTTTTTTATCCTAGTCCAAAGAGGATGCTGGGGACTCTGTAAGGACCATGGGGTATAGACGGGCTCCGCAGGAGACATGGGCACCTATAAAGAACTTTTAGTATGGGTGTGCACTGGCTCCTCCCTCTATGCCCCTCCTCCAGACCTCAGTTAGAGAACTGTGCCCAGAGGAGACGGACAATATGAGGAAAGGATTTTGTTAACCTAAGGGCAAGATTCATACCAGCCCACACCAATCATACCATATAACCTGGAGTACACATAACCAGTTAACAGTATGAACAAAAAACAGTATCAGTCAAAGACTGATTCCAACTGTAACATAACCCTTATGTAAGCAACAACTCTATACAAGTCTTGCAGAGGTAGTCCGCACTGGGACGGGCGCCCAGCATCCTCTACGGACTAGGAGAAAAAGATTTACCGGTAGGTTTAAAATCTTATTTTCTCTTACGTCCTAGAGGATGCTGGGGACTCCGTAAGGACCATGGGGTTTAAACCAAAGCTCCAGACCGGGCGGGAGAGTGCGGATGACTCTGCGGCACCGACTGAGCAAATGCGAGGTCCTCGTCAGCCAGGGTATCAAACTTGTAGAATTTAGTAAAAGTGTTTGAACCCGACCAAGTAGCTGCTCGGCAAAGCTGTAATGCCGAGACGCCTCGGGCAGCCGCCCAAGAAGAGCCCACCTTCCTAGTGGAATGGGCCTTTACCGAATTTGGTAACGGCAATCCAGCCGTAGAATGAGCCTGCTGAATCGTGTTACACTGGGGGCACAAAAGGAGGCTGGATGTGCAGCACTCCCTTCACAAAAGTCTGGACTTCTGGTAGAGAAGCCAATTCCTTCTGAAAGAATATATATAGGGCCGAAATCTGTACTTTAATAGAGCCTAACTTCAGGCCCATATCCACTCCTGTCTGTAGGAAGTGGAGAAAATGGCCCAGTTGGAAATCTTCCGTAGGAGCATTCTTGGTTTCACACCAAGAGACATACTTCCGCCAGATACGGTGATAATATTTCGCCGTCACCTCCTTCCTAGCCTTTATCAGAGTAGGTATGACCTCCTCCGGAATACCTTTCCCAGCTAGGATTCGGCGTTCAACCGCCATGCCGTCAAACGTAACCACGGTAGGTCTTGGAACACGCAGGGCCCCTGCTGCAACAGGTCCTCCCTGAGAGGAAGGGGCCAAGGATCTTCTGTGATCATTTCCTGAAGATCTGAGTACCAGGCCCTTCGAGGCCAGTCTGGAACAATGAGTATTGTCTGTACTCTTTTTTGTCTTATGATCCTCAAAACTTTTGCGATGATAAGAAGAGGAGGAAACACATAGACTGACTGAAACACCCACGGTGTCACCAGGGCGTCTACCGCTACTGCCTGAGGGTCCCTGGACCTGGCACAGTACCTCCAAAGCTTTTTGTTGAGACGTGACGCCATAATGTCTATTTGAGGAATTCCCCATAGACCTGTTATCTCTGCAAAGACTTCTTGATGAAGTCCCCACTCTCCTGGATGGAGATCGTGTCTGCTGAGGAAGTCTGCTTCCCAGTTGTCCACTCCCGGAATAAAGACAGCTGACAGAGCGCTTACGTGATTTTCCGACCAGCGAAGAATCCTGGTGGCCTCCGCCATCGCAACTCTGCTCCTTGTCCCACCTTGGCGGTTCACATGAGCCACCGCTGTGACATTGTCTGACTGAATCAGAACTGGTAGGTTGCGAAGAAGAGCCTCCGCTTGTCGTAGGCCGTTGTATATGGCTCTTAATTCCAGGACGTTGATGTGCAGACAAGCCTCCTGGCTTGACCACAGTCCCTGAAAGTTTCTTCCTTGTGTGACTCCTCCCCACCCTCGGAGGCTCGCGTCCGTGGTCACCAGAACCCAGTCCTGAATGCCGAACCTGCGACCCTCTTGAAGGTGAGCACTGTGCAGCCACCACAGGAGAGATACTCTGGCCCTGGGGGACAGTGTTATCGTCTGATTTATTTGTAGATGGGACCCGGATCACTTGTCCAGAAGGTACCACTGAAAAGTCCTTGCATGAAACCTGCCGAAGGGGATGGCCTCGTAGGCTGCCACCATTTTTCCCAGCACTCGAGTGCATTGATGAACTGACACTCTTTTTAGCTTTAGCAGGTCTCTGACCATGGTCTGGAGATCCTGGGCTTTTTCCGACGGGAGAAAAACCTTCTTTCGTTCCGTGTCCAGAATCATGCCTAGGAACAACAGTCGAGTCGTTGGAACCAATTGAGACTTTGGCAGATTTAGAATCCAACCATGCTGTTGGAGCACTCTCAGGGAGAGTGCCACGTTCTTCAGCAACTGATCTCTTGATCTCGCCTTTATCAGGAGATCGTCCAAGTATGGGATAATTGTGACTCCTTTTTTGCGCAGGAGCACCATCATTTCCGCCATCTCCTTGGTGAAAATCCTCGGGGGCCGTGGAAAGCCGAAATGGCAACGTCTGAAACTGGTAATATCAGTCCTGTACAGCGAATCTCAGGTACTCCTGATGAGAGAGATGTATGGGGACATGAAGGTAAGCATCCTTTATGTCCAGCGACACCATAAAATCCCCCCCTTCTATGCTGGATATTACAGCTCGGAGCGATTCCATCTTGAATTTGAATTTTTTCATGTACAGATTCAGGGATTTTAGATTTAAAATGGGTCTGAAAGAACCATCCGGCTTCAGAACCACAAACAGGGTCGAATAATACCCTTTTCCCTGTTGGGCCAGGGGGACCTTGACAATCACTTGCTGTTGGTACAACGTTTGAATTGCAGCTAACACTACTTCCCTCCCTTGGGGAGAAGCTGGTAAGGTCGACTTGAAAAATCGGCGAGGGGGCACCTCTTCGAAATCCAGCTTGTAGCCTTGGGAAACAATTTCCATCGCCCAAGGATCCATGTCTGACCGAACCCAGACCTGGCTGAATAATCGAAGGCGCGCCCCCCACCGGTGCGGACTACCTTAGGGGAGCCCCAGCGTCATGCGGTGGATTTTGCAGAAGCCGGGGAGGACTTCTGCTCCTGGGAACTAGCCGAAGCAGGTGTTTTTTTTCCTCTGCCCTTACCTCTGGCAAGGAAGGAGGAGCCCCGACCTCTTCTGGGCTTATGCGACCGAAAGGACTGCATCTGATACTGTGGAGTTTTCTTTTGCTGTTGGGGAACAAAAGGTAGATTTACCCGCGGTAGCTGTGGAAACCAGATCCGCGAGCCCCTCCCCAAACAACACGTCACCCTTGTACGGTAAAACCTCCATATGCTTTTTCGAGTCCGCATCACCTGTCCATTGACGGGTCCATAAGGCTTGTCTCGCAGAAATAGCCATGGCATTGGCTCTGGAACCCAGCAGTCCAATGTCTCTCTGAGCATCTCTCATATATAAGACTGCGTCCTTAATATGGGCTAAAGTTAATAAAATGGTATCCCTGTCTAGGGTATCAAGGTCAGCTGACAAGGTATCTGTCCAAGCTGCAACTGCGCTACATACCCATGCCGACGCAATTGCCGGCCTGAGCCAAGCACCAGTATGTGTATACATAGACTTTAAAGTAGTCTCCTGCCTGCGGTCCGCAGGATCTTTGAGGGCTGCCGTGTCTGGAGACGGCAGCGCCACCTTTTTGGACAGGCGTTTTAAAGCCTTGTCCACTGTGGGAGAGGATTCCCAACGTACCCTGTCCTGCGTAGGGAAAGGGTACGCCATAAGAATCCTTTTGGGAATCTGCAGTTTCTTATCTGGAGTTTCCCAAGCTTTTTCAAATAACTCGTTAAGTTCATGAGATGGGCTAAAGGTTACTACTTGCTTTTTCCCCTTAAACATGTGTACCCTCGTGTCGGTAACAGAGGGTTCATCAGTGATATGTAAAACATCTTTTATAGCGATAATCATACACTGAATACTTTTAGTCACCCTAGGGTGCAATCTAGCTTCATCGTAGTCGACACTGGAGTCAGACTCTGTGTCGGTATCTGTGTCTACTATTTGTGACAAGGGACGTTTCTGAGACCCTGAAGGGCCCTGTGAGTCGGTCCAATCCGTGGATTGACCCCCTGTTGTCTCCCTGGACTCTGCTTTGTCCAGTCTCTTATGTAGTGATGCCACACTAGCATTTAACATATGCCACATATCCATCCACTCTTGAGTCGGCACCACCGACGGGGACTCACTACTCATCTGCTCCACCTCCTCCTTGGAAGAGCCTTCCGCTTCAAACATGCCGACACCCCACACACACAGGGATATAGCTATAAGGGGACAATTCCCTAATAAGGCCCTTTGGAGAGACAGAGAGAGAGTATGCCAGCGCTCACTGACACTGGAGAAATACCAGACAGCGCTTTTTGATATAATATAACTCACTGCGCCAAGAATTGTGCCCCCCCTCCTCTTTTTAAGCCCTCTGTCCTGAATTCAGCAGGGGAGAGTCCGGGAGAGCCAGCGTCTCTGCAGCTTCTGTGGAGAAAATGGCGCTGGTTAGTGCTGAGGAACAAGCTCCGCCCCTTCAGCGGCGGGCTTCGGTCCCGCTAGAAATTACAAAAAATGGCGGGGGTTCACATATTTACTGCCTCTGCAGCCTAATATCTCCCAATATGCCAGTTCTAAGGTTTATTGCTGCCCAGGGTGCCCCCCCTGCGCCCTGCACCCATCTGTGCCTGCTGTGTGTGTGTGTCCCGGGAGCAATGGCGCGCAGCGTTACCGCTGCGCACTTACCTCTGTGAAGATCTGAAGTCTTCTGCCGCCTTTGAAGTCTTCTTTCTTCTCATACTCACCCGGCTTCTATCTTCCGGCTCTGCAAGGAGGACGGCGGCGCGGCTCTGGGACGAACGGCAGGGTGAGCCCTGCGTTCCGACTCCCTCTGAAGCTAATGGTGTTCAGTAGCCTAAGAAGCAGAGCCTATCAGTTAAGTAGGTCTGCTTCTCTCTCCTCAGTCCCACGATGCAGGGAGCCTGTTGCCAGCAGTGCTCCCTGAAAATAAAAAACCTAACAAAATTCTTTAAATAGAGAAACTCAGGAAAGCTCCCTGTAATGCACCCATTCTCCTCTGGGCACAAAATCTAACTGAGGTCTGGAGGAGGGGCATAGAGGGAGGAGCCATTGCACACCCATACTAAAAGTTCTTTATAGGTGCCCATGTCTCCTGCGTAGCCCGTCTATACCCCATGGTCCTTACGGAGTCCCCAGCATCCTCTAGGACGTAAGAGAAAAATTAGTGTTAGGAAGCCAAAGCTATAAAGGTGATACAAAAATGATATGAAATTAAAATGGAGAAATAGTGTTAAAGAAATTAGTATGTGAAAAGTGTTAATAGAATGTAAAGGTATGCCACACTAAAGCCATCCAGCTCAGCCAGTCCAGAGGCACCACACCCCACACCTCCATCACCCCAATTTGGGTCTATGATTAACCAGCAAGGAGCCACATGATAATGGCTCCTTACTTAAATATATCTAAGCTTCATTGTGTACCTTAAGAAGGTGTTTAAAGTGTTAAAAAAGTGAGGTTACTTTCGGTCAACCGCTGACCGCAAAGTTCCCACCATTGGATACAATGGAGCGCATAGGCGCTACATTGTATCTCTGCCGTGTGCTGCCTCACAGACACTGCAGGAGCACACAGCCAATCAGGAGAGTGCCACGACGTGGCGCACCCTGATTGGCTGAAGGGACCCTCTTTGATAGGAGTCAGGGGGGGTCCTGGCAGTCGGGGAAAGGGGTCCCATGTGTAAACATGGAATCCCTTTCAGTGCGTGGTCTGGTTTCCGTTTTTTTGTTTTGCCAAGTACGTGGATTATACAAAGAAGACAAGCAACACTGGATTATGTGAGTATAATTTTTTTCACAGGTACCCCGAGGATTCTACATGGAGAAGAGGACCGAGCCTCGTGTGAACATAGGTAAGTATGTATGTTTGGAGGTGTGCATGTATGTAACAAACTTATACTGTCACGGTGTGTGTGTCCTGTTTTTTGTTGGGTATTTTTTTAGTAGTAGTACTACAGGTACCAGCGGGCCCGGTTTTCCACCGCATGCTGGTACTTGTGGTTCTCCAAGTACCAGCTTGCGGGGAGGCTTGCTGGGACTTGTAGTACTGCTACTAAAAACAATATTCTCATTTTTTACACAAGGCTATCAGCACCCCATCCGCCGCCCTTGGATGGGGGGGACAGCCTCGGGCTTCACCCCTGGCCCTTGGGTGGCTGAAGTGGGGGGACCCCTTGATTTAAGGGGTTCCCACTCCTCCAGGGTACCCCGTGATAAAGCTAAATATTTATCTTATAACATTCACTATATGTGGGTAAGAGACTCAGTATGCAATTGGCGTATGGGGTACCGTAAGGGTACGCACTTAGTGTAGCAGACGCTTAGCCGTGGTTGAGACGCACATGCGGCACGCTCGCTCACAGCTTAACGCTTGGTTTCGAGCACGCTATAGGCGGCCGACTACCGTAATGCTACGCTACCAGCGTAGCGGACGCTCGTGACCACGAGGGGAACACGAGCGGCGCAGACGCTCATGGGATGACACTCAGTAAACCTTGTATGCAACACAATGAAAGGCTGAGCCTATACTGTAGACCTTGGTTTTGTAATGTGAGCACAATGCAATGCTAATTAACCTCTATTGTATGAAAGCCTCTTGAGCGATTGAGACGCTCCGAATACTCTCAGCAATGTAATAAACACACAATACCTTGCTAAGGTTCCAACACCTTTACTAACAATATCTAGCTATGTAAAAAGGGGAAAACAGTTAACAGTTCATACACTACAGGCTAACATCAATATCTAAACATAATAACTACACATATACAATATACAACAGTTTAACAATAACAGAGAGAGGGAGATAGTATGGCAAATACAAACAGAGAATAAGTTGGTTACAGAGAATAACTTACACACTGGGAACGATCGCTGCGCAGTCCTGGTACCAGCTACCTAGTTAGTCAATGATGAAAACCGTTGTGGAGAGAAGACTGAGCTGGCCAGGCTGGCTGTTCTTATATACACTGCGTACAGTACACTACAAAGGGACCTATAATCTCATTGTTCATTGGACACAGGAATGTCTCCCCGCATTATAACAAAAGGTCATAGGTTAGTTTGAACAGGTGGGTTGTGACTATATCGAACTGCTCAGGTGGGAGGGAATCTCAGGATTCCCGCCGCATGGATAATGAACCGCAAATATAGTAAATGTCCAGAAACTACTAATAGACATAACTATACGCAGGAGCGATTAATCTTTACCTAACCAGCACCGGATTGTTTCTAATAAAATGTCCTTTAGTTAGGTACCAAACACCACTGCTCAAACCCTGTCTGACCCTTCGTATCATGCAAAGAGGAATTCCTCCGTCCAGCGACCAGTTACAATAAACAAACTTTCAGTTATTATTAAGGGGAACATTACCTATAAAACATACTATTTGGATTTACTATGTAA
The DNA here is from genome assembly GCF_028390025.1 of Pseudophryne corroboree. Taxonomy (NCBI): domain Eukaryota; kingdom Metazoa; phylum Chordata; class Amphibia; order Anura; family Myobatrachidae; genus Pseudophryne; species Pseudophryne corroboree. Next base: position 279,900,366 of record NC_086447.1, read on the forward strand.
CATTTGAGTCGCCAGCTAGACGCACACAAACTCTACTGTAAATGCACATACCACGCGCCAATGCGCACGGCCGTAGAAGCTCCATTACGCAACTGCGAATATGCGCACGCACAGGAGAGAATGTGCACGTGCAGCGGGCAAGCGCATGGGGTGAATATATGGCAACGTGCAGCATGATATTTTTCCGACTTTGACACCCGGCCAAGGGTGACTAGTTGGGTATGTAATGCCAGGGCTGCCGGGACCACAATAAAAGTGTCCCCCGGCTGTGGCATTATGTACCTGGCTAGTGGAGCCCAGTGCTGGTTTAAGAAATACGGGGGACCCCTACGCTTTTTGTCCCCCATATTTTTTGAACCAGGACCAGGCGCAGAGCCCGGTGCTGGTTGATGAAATATGGGGGAACCCCTGTCATTTTTTCCCATATTTTTTCAACCAGGACCGGCTCAAAGAGCCCAAGGCTGGTTATGCTTAGGAGGGGGGACCCCACGCATTTTTTTCCCTGTTTTTACACTAAACACACCCTTTCCCATAGATAACCATGCACAGATCTCACTGATCCGTGCATGGTTATCCAAACTCGACTGGAAAAAGCAGGTCTATTTTTTTGCTGCTTTTTTTATCGATTCGCAAAAAAATAAACCCGCACTTGAGCACTCAGAGACTAACACCCAAATACGAATGAATAGTGAATACCCGTATTGTATGAAATAACAGCCGCGTTTGACCGATGGTCTATTCATTCGTATTTCAGAACTTTGCCGTTAAATCCATTACGAATAGACCAGACACTGCCGAGATTTGTGCTTAATGAATTCCCGGATTGGCACTTTGAAAAAAAAAACACAAATCGGACAAACTCGATTTTTTTGTAAATATTGGCCTTTTTCTCCATTTTAATTACATCTCATTTTTGTATCACCTTTATAGCTTCGGCTTCCTTACACTAATTTATTAACACTATAGTTTTTACACTGGTATGCTGCCCTGGGCTTTCTGGCTTATGCTGGTGCATTGGGGTGCCACACCCTGCACCTAGATATAGCGCTAGGGACCCCAAATATACAGAGACCCCTTGATGCGGCTTTGGGGCTTATTCATACATTTGCACAAATATATGTAACCGAGATCTCTGAATTCTAATATTGTGTGGGATTTAAATCTGGTTACTGTTATCATTCAGGGTGCTGGGGGAAACAAAATGTCTTTTTTTTCTTGCTTAGAAATACCCCTCCCTTTCAAGCACCTGAATGATATCACTAAGCTAATTGAGCATCTGCCAATATATATGTCTGGGATGAGAGATCGTGGTATCAGATCCCCGGCGGAGAGCAGGCTGTGATGTCAACTCTAGGGCAGGTCACCGCATTCTCCAGCCAAAACAGGTAGCTGGGGCGGGGGGGGATCTGCTGTTGGTCTGCTAATGCATTTTTGAATCGATGGCACCAGGGCATAGGTATAACAAAAACTTTCACACACACTCTCATTCTCTCTCTAACCCCTCCTTCCCCCGGACACTGCTGCCATAATGTGTAAAAATGGGGACTCTGTTGCCGTACAGTGTAATAATGGAAGAGGGGACTCTGTTGCCGTAAAGTGTAAAAATGAGGACTCTGCTGCCGTAATGGTGTAAAAATGGGGACTCTGCTGCCGTAATGTGTAAAAAGGGGACTCTGCTGCTGTAATGTGTAAAAAGGGGGACTCTGCTACCATAATGTGTAAAAGGGGGACTCTGCTGCTGTAAATGTGTAAAAATGGTGACTCTGTTGTCGTAATGTGTAAAAATGGGGACTGTTGCTGTTATGTGTAAAGAGGGGACTCTATTGCAGTAAAATGTAAAAATGGGGACCCTGCTGTAATGTGTAAAGAGGGGACTCTGTTGCTGTAATGTGTAAAAATGGGGACTCTGCTGCTGTTATGTGTAAAAAGGGGACTCTGCTGCCGTAATGTGTTAAAGGGGGACTCTGCTACCATAATGTGTAATAAGGGGTATTCTGCTACCGTAATGTGTAAAAAGGGGGACTCTGCTGCTGTAATGTGTAAAAAGGGGACTCTGTTGCCGTAAAGTGTAAAAATGGGGACTCTGCTGCTGTAATGTTTAAAGAGAGGACTCTGTTGCTGTAAAGTGTAAAAATGGGGACTTTGCTACTGTAATGTGTAAAAAAGGGGACTCTGTTGCCATTAGGTGTAAAAATGGGGACTCTGCTGCTGTAATGTGTAAAAAGGGGACTCTGCTGCCGTAATGTGTAAAGAGGGGACTGTGCTGCCGTAACGTGTACAGAGGGGACTGTGCTGCCATAATGTGTAAAAAGGGGGACTCTGCTGCCGTAATGTGTAAAAAGGGGGACTCTGCTGCCGTAATGTGTAAAAAGGGGGACTCTACCTACCATAATGTGTAAAAGGGGGCTCTGCCTGCTGCAATTTGTAAAAGGGGGCTTTGCCTGCTGTAATGTGTGACAGGGGCTTTACCTACCGTAATGTGTAAAAGGGGGCTCTGCCTGCTGCAATTTGTAAAAGGGGGCTTTGCCTGCTGTAATGTGTGACAGGGGCTTTACCTAGCGTAATGTGTAAAAGGGGCCCTACCTAGCGTAATATGTGTAAGTGGCACTACTGTGCAACGTAATTTGAATAATGGAGACTACTGTGCTGCGTAATAGGAATTGGTATTATTTTGTGGTCACGCCCCTTCCCTGTGAAGCTACTCCCCTATATTTTTGGTGCACTCCTATTGCGCGCACTGGCCCTGTTTTAAGTGTGTGTGTGTCAGTGGAGGGCGCGCTGATGCTGCTTCTTGCACACAGCGCTAAAATGTCTAGTTACAGCTCTGCGCATGCGTGTCACCAAACGACAACAGGCATTGCCAAACAGCGACAGGCTGGTGCGACAATTTCAATCGCACAGCCATTCGCATGCTGATTGGCAGGAAGAGGCCGTTTGTGGGTGGTAACTGACCATTTACTAGAACTGTCAGGGAAAACGCAGGCGTTCCCAAGCGTATTCAGGGAAGGTATGTGACATCAGCTCCGGATCTGATCAGCCTGTTCTCATTGCACTGTAGGAGTAAGTCCTGTGCTGTGCACAGACTGCACACAGTGGAAAAATCATTCAATGGTAAGTGAGGTGCGAACGGATTTGCAGCTGTCCGCTGACTGAGGGACATTTTTGCATGGTGTACACATGCGAACGCACACTTGCACGGGTGAATATACACTCCTCTTGGGTGGCGACTATCTGATTGCAGGACAGCAAACTTGGCAGTCCATATATCAGGTCTGAATCACCCCCTCTGACAGGCCTGTAAACCAGTGATGTCTGTTCTCATTACTCAATCTCTTACATTTTTTCCATGTGTAAAACAAGGCATGATGTTAGTATCTTTTAGATTCAGGTCGACATCACTTCTTACAATCGGCCATAACCATTTGGCTGTCTTAGTAATTTCTCCACTCTTAACATTAAAATGGTTTACCCATGGTAATAGTGCTCTAGACTTCTGTTCCTTAGTTTTTGTTAACAGACTTGTTCTAGAGCACTTCAATGATTTTTCTTTAGCCTTAAGGAGAAGCTTGAGATCATATCCTCTTGTGACAAATTTTTGTATCATCAGGTCAATATGTTCAGCTGATATTGCATATCTGCACAGCCATTTTAAATTGTGAATAAGATAGCCCAAACTTCATGGGTTTAGGATGGAATCTACAAGCGTACAATAAAGTCACTCTATCCGTAGGCTTTACAAAACAATTGAGTAGAGAAAAGGCCCTCATGAATTTTACAGGATGATCCATTGAGTTATGCGCTTCAATCAATGTCACAAACTTTTGTTTTGAGCCAGACCAGATGACAAAGAAGTCATCTATGTAACTCACAAACATGATTATATTATCAGCAAATTCAGGATTATCAAAAAATATTTTTTGCTCGACCACGAACATGAATGAGCTTGCGTACGATGGGGCCACATTTGACCCCAACGCACACCCAGCCACTTGTACAGTAAGTAAAATTTCCCATTAAATAGGAAATAATTGCAGGTAAGGACCATATCTAACAAATAAATGAACAAATCTGTCAGTACCTTTATATGCAAGATGATTAGTTATGAGTCTCCTCACTGCAGCTAAGCCCTGCACATTACGGATAACTGTGTACAGGCTTGTAATGGCAATACTGCACAAAAAGCAGTCAGCAGGGATGGGACCCAATTCCTATAATTTATTAAGAAAAGACATAGTATCCAAATAAGTAGAGACATGCTGGAGCAAACACGCAGAGCAGCAGGTGAGAGAGGGTCTCCCAACCCCCACCCCACCCCCACTGCAAGACAGGTGATTTTAGTTTATATACAACATTCTAGTGGTTGGGAATTAATTGTGATGCCTATAAAAGTAGAGATGACAGACGCTATGTTTTGGAAATTAAGTACATGCACAAATACTATTAGCGATGCCACCTGCATCACTTACCTTTATGCAGAGTAATTGACAGTCAGGCATGTGTACACAGTTGCTGTGCCTTTGCGATTGCTCGCTGGGTGTCTCTGTACTTTTCAGGGCTGCTGGGATTTTTAAAATAATTGTGCACATCCTTAGTGTGCACAATCGCAGCTGCAATCACCATTGGGAGGAGTTTTCTCCCTCCGGGACTGCCGGACCGGGCTCCAATTAGCAGAGACCTGGCTTCATGTAGGAAGGCACTCCCCGACTGATTGTCAGCCCTATCCGGCTTCTATGGGTGGCAACTGATGCAGTTGTGCATGAGACAGTGAGACTAAATATTAAGCCAATCAACCTGTGTCCCCCGACAGTGCTATTGAGGGAGCTTTGGTCACTAAAAGACAGATGTTCCATTTGTAGCTGTTCTGTACATTTTTTTTTTTTGTGGGCATCTAATGTCAGTATATATGAATTTTGTCTGTTCTGTAATATATATATAGTTTCAAATTTTCAAGAAAGTTTCCTAGATATTGAGTGCTTTAAACTTTGGACTTTATTAAATAATCTGCTTTTTTATTATTCTTTTTAGTTACTCTTTAGCTGAGATAAAGCCAAAAGCAGATTACATACATTTGTTTCTAGCAGTAACATGATTCTCAGGGGAAAAAAACAACTAATTAGGAGAATCACTCCTATTAATATTAGACTTTCAAATATGTTATTTTTTCTGGAGGTGCCCAAACAGCTGCACCCCACCCTGGGTGGTGAGAAGTCTGAATAAAAGGAGCTGGATACACACACCCACAATAAGTGGATTACACCACTTTCTTTAGATATTACATAGGCAAACAAACCTGAATGTAATAATACTCTAATCTTTAATTTACGAAAAGTCCAGGTATAAAGTTCTCTGTAGGATAAAATGAAAGAATACAGATTCGTACAGTTCACGTTCTGGACACCCAATCATTTCTAGAATACAATGTTTGTGTTCTATTTCTGAGACATTTAGGTGTAATAAAATCACAGATTGTACTTTAAAAAAATGGAGCGATACTTTGTAATTTGCTATAAAATAATTTACTTTGCAGCGACCTAAAACTGACCTGAAAGTTCTTTGACACAAACATCAACTTGTGTTAAGGTGTGTACACACGGAGCGATATGGCTCAGCAATTTTGACTATATAGTACTTAAATGCCCACAGTTATGCACCAACTATGTATAGTTCCCCACAATAATGTCTCAGTACTTGAAGTGCCCCACAGTGGTGCCAAACCTATTTTCACTTACTGTATTTTTGTCCATGACTGTGGAAGGCTGTTCCTCCACACTTGCCCTCCTAGGCTGTGTCTGCAATGAAGGTCTCACAAGATCGATGATGTCTTCTCATGAGACCTAGATCCTAGAGCATTTCATATATATTTTATACTGTCAAAAGTTAAAACATTATCTCTGTTGTATATGGCACTTCAATACATCATTATATTATGTATAAATAGAGTAATGTATCATTCACTAGTAATACTGTCAAGCCTCTCCTTTACACTACCTCTGCATTATAGTGGGGGCATAAGTACACATACCTATTAGGCCTGACAAATACTATTTTGGGGCTGGATGCAACTTTAGATAGAAAAGGGCATTTAGAGTTTCGCTAGACTGTAAATGCTATTTCACATACTCAAAGACAATGTTTTGAATAAGACAAAACCTAGATAATATAATTAGAGATGAGCGGGTTCGATTCCCTGAGAACCGAACCCTACCGGACTTCACTACCCGAGCCCGGCTCCAGGGCCAGATTAACAATGGGGCAGATGGAGCTCCAGTTCCATGCCTCCACATAAAATTAGGCCCATCTTGCTGGCAGCAGGATGATGACAGCTGGCCAAACAATCATAAATAAAGTATTACAACTGTTTTTGTAGTTTTCTCACAAAATTATCACATTTTGCTATGTTTATGTAAGGGGCACATAGTGTACAGGGTGTACACCCACACGTAACGCGGGCTACACTCACACAGCACTGGTCACAGCTCCTCTCCATCTCAGTATAGGCCCTTGAAAATGTTCAGCTCCAGTCCCATGTGGCCCTTAATCCGGCCCTGCCCGGCTTGGGTATTCCCATCTGACTCGGAAAGCAGAACGAGGCAAAGCTGTCAGATTCTCACGGGGTTTGGATTCCATATAAGGATCCGTGCATTTTCACTCCGGCATTGGAGAGTGTAGCGAGATGATGTGTCTCCATCCTCAGTGTCTGTGGAGGGAAAGTGGGGTGGTGATTCCAGTGCTGTCTGGTGCTGCTCAGTCCAGTGTAGTGTCTTATGCTGCAATGGTCCAGTCACAGTGGTGGTGTCCTCTGCTGCCATATGTTCAGTGTAGTGGTGCTGTGTTGTCCTGCATCAGTACAGTGGTAGTGTCTTGTGCTTCATCAGTCCAGTCACAGTGGTGGTGTCCTCTGCTGCCATATGTCCAGTGCTGCTGTATAAGTCCAGTCCAGTGGTGCTGTGTTGTGCTGCATCAGTCCAGTGGTGGTGTCCCTGTGCTGCTGTATAAGTCTGGTGATACTGCCGTATATGTCAAGCGGTACTGCCGTATAATTCCAGTCCAGTGATACTGCGGTATAAATCCAGTCCAGTGATACTGCTGTATAAGTCCAGTGGTACTGCCGTATAAATCCAGTGGTACTGCCGTATAAATCCAGTCCAGTGGTACTGCCGTATAAATCTAGTGATACTGCCGTATATGTCCATTAGTACTCCCACATAATTCAAGTCCAGTGATACTGCCGTATAAATCCAGTGGTACTGCCGTATAAATCCAGTGGTACTGCCATATAAATCCAGTCCAGTGATACTGCTGTATATGTCCAGTGGTACTGCCATATAAATCCAGTCCAGTGATACTGCTGTACAGGTCCGGTGCAAGATTTCTCAGCACCCTAGGCAAAACTTCAGCCTCCCTCCCCCTCCATGCCCCTCCCCAGTGGCCAACACAGGAAATTAAAAAAAACACATTGGCATCCACAGGAAAAATAATGACAAACACATTGGCCCCTTTCAGGAAAAAAGAAAAAAACACTTTGGCTTCCACAGGATAAAAAAAACACACACATTTGCCCTGACAGGAAAAAATAAGATTTTACTTACCGGTAAATCTATTTCTCGTAGTCCGTAGTGGATGCTGGGGACTCCGTAAGGACCATGGGGAATAGACGGGCTCCGCAGGAGACATGGGCACTTTAAGAAAGAATTTAGATTCTGGTGTGCTCTGGCTCCTCCCTCTATGTCTCTCCTCCAGACCTCAGTTAGAGAAACTGTGCCCGGAAGAGCTGACAGTACAAGGAAAGGATTTTGGAAATCCAGGGCAAGACTCATACCAGCCACACCAATCACACCGTATAACTTGTGATAACTTTACCCAGTTAACAGTATGAACAACAACAGAGCATCAGATCAACCCTGATGCAACTATAACATAACCCTTATTTAAGCAATAACTATATACAAGCATTGCAGAAGAAGTCCGCACTTGGGACGGGCGCCCAGCATCCACTACGGACTACGAGAAATAGATTTACCGGTAAGTAAAATCTTATTTTCTCTAACGTCCTAGTGGATGCTGGGGACTCCGTAAGGACCATGGGGATTATACCAAAGCTCCCAAACGGGCGGGAGAGTGCGGATGATTCTGCAGCACCGATTGAGCAAACACAAGGTCCTCCTCAGCCAGGGTATCAAACTTGTAGAACTTTGCAAAAGTGTTTGAACCTGACCAAGTAGCCGCTCGGCAAAGCTGTAATGCCGAGACCCCTCGGGCAGCCGCCCAAGAAGAGCCCACCTTCCTTGTGGAATGGGCCTTAACCGATTCAGGCAGCGGCAATCCAGCCGCAGAATGAGCCTGCTGAATCGTGTTACAGATCCAGCGAGCAATAGTTTGCTTTGAAGCAGGAGCACCAAGCTTGTTGGAAGCATACAGGATAAACAAAGATTCTGTTTTCCTGACCCTAGCCGTTCTGGCTACATAAACCTTCAAAGCCCTGACCACATCAAGTAACTCGGAATCCTCCAAGTCAGTAGTAGCCACAGGCACCACAATAGGTTGGTTTATATGAAAGGATGAAACCACTTTCGGCAGAAATTGTGGGCGGGTCTGCAATTCTGCTCTATCCGCATGGAAAACCAGATAAGGGCTTTTATGTGACAAAGCTGCCAATTCTGATACACGCCTAGCCGAAGCCAAGGCTAGTAGCATGACCACCTTCCACGTGAGATATTTCAATTCCACCATTTTAAGTGGTTCAAACCAGTGTGATTTCAGGAAACTCAACACCACGTTAAGATCCCAAGGTGCCACTGGAGGCACAAAAGGGGGCTGAATATGCAGCACTCCCTTTACAAACATCTGAACTTCAGGCAGAGAAGCCAGTTCTTTTTGAAAGAAAATGGATAGGGCCGAAATCTGGACCTTAATGGAACCCAATTTTAGGCCCAAAGTCACTCCCGACTGTGAGAAGTGAAGGAAACGGCCCAGCTGGAATTCCTCCGTAGGGGCAACATATTTTCGCCATATACGGTGATAATGTTGAGCCGTCACGTCCTTCCTAGCCTTTATCAGCGTAGGAATGACCTCATCCGGAATGCCCTTTTCTGCTAGGATCCGGCATTCAACCGCCATGCCGTCAAACGCAGCCGCAGTAAGTCTTGGAACAGACAGGGCCCCTGTTGCAACAAGTCCTGTCTTAGAGGCAGAGGCCACGGGTCCTCTGTGAGCATTTCTTGCAGATCTGGATACCAAGTCCTTCTCGGCCAATCCGGAACAATGAGTATTGTTCTCACTCCTCTTTTTCTTATGATTCTCAGCACTTTGGGTATGAGAGGAAGAGGAGGAAATACATAGACCGACTGGAACACCCACGGCATAACCAGTGCGTCCACAGCTATCGCCTGAGGGTCTCTTGACCTGGCGCAATACCTCTGTAGCTTTTTGTTGAGGCGGGATGCCATCATGTCCACCTGTGGCAGTTCCCACCGACTTGCAATCTGCAAGGGTGGAGGTCGTGCCTGCTGATGAAGTCTGCTTCCCAGTTGTCCACTCCCGGAATGAACACTGCTGACAGTGCGCTTACGTGATTCTCCGCCCAGCGAAGAATTCTGGTGGCTTCTACCATCGCCACCCTGCTCCTTGTGCCGCCTTGGCGGTTTACATGAGCCACTGCGGTGACATTCTCTGACTGAATCAGAACCAGTTGGTCGCGAAGCAGGGACTCCGCTTGACGTAGGGCGTTGTATATGGCCCTTAGTTCCAGGATGTTGATGTGAAGGCAAGTCTCCTGACTTGACCACAGACCTTGGAAATTTCTTCCCTGTGTGACTGCCCCCCACCCTCGGAGGCTTGCATCCGTGGTCACCAGGACCCAGTCCTGGATGCCGAATCTGCGGCCCTCCTGAAGGTGAGCACTCTGCAGCCACCACAGGAGAGACACCCTGGCCCTGGGGGATAGGGTGATTAACCGATGCATCTGAAGATGTGATCCGGACCATTTGTCCAGTAGATCCCATTGAAAGGTCCTCGCATGGAACCTGCCGAAGGGAATGTCCTCGTATGATGCCACCATCTTTCCCAGGACTCGCGTGCAGTGATGCACCGACACCTGTTTTGGTTTTACTAGGTTTCTGACCAGTGTCATGAGTTCCTGCGCCTTCTCCATCGGGAGATAAACCCTCTTCTGGTCTGTGTCCAGAATCATGCCCAGGAAAGGCAGACGAGTTGTAGGAATCAACTGCGACTTTGGAATATTTAGAATCAAGCCGTGTTGTCGTAACACTTCCAGAGAGCGTGCTACGCTGATCAACAACTGCTCTCTTGACCTCGCTTTTATGAGGAGATCGTCCAAGTATGGGATAATTGTGACCCCTTGCTTCCGCAGGACTACCATAATTTCCGCCATTACCTTGGTAAATATTCTCGGTGCCGTGGAGAGACCAAACGGCAACGTCTGAAATTGGTAATGACAATCCTGTACCACAAATCTGAGGTACGCCTGATGAGGTGGATAAATGGGGACATGAAGGTATGCATCCTTTATGTCCAGAGACACCATAAAATCCCCCCCTTCCAGGCTTGCGATGACCGCTCTGAGCGATTCCATCTTGAACTTGAACCTTTTCAGGTATATGTTCAGGGATTTTAAATTCAATATGGGTCTGACCGAACCGTCCGGTTTCGGTACCACAAACATGGTCGAATAATAACCCTTTCCTTGTTGAAGGAGGGGAACCTTGACCACCACCTGTTGAAGATACAATTTGTGAATTGCAGTTAACACTATTTCCCTCTCTAAGGGGGAAGCTGGCAGGGCCGATTTGAGGTATCGGTGAGGGGCATCTCTTCGAATTCCAGCTTGTATCCCTGAGACACAATCTCTATTGCCCAGGGATCCAACTGGGAGTGAACCCACTTGTGGCTGCAATTTCGAAGACGCGCCCCCACCGGGCCTAGCTCCGCCTGTGGAGCCCCAGCGTCATGCGGTGGATTTAGTGGAAGCCGGGGAGGACTTCTGTTCCTGGGAACTAGCTGCGTTGTGCAGCTTCCTTCCTCTGCCCCTGCCTCTGGCAAGAAAGGACGCACCTCGGACTTTCTTGCCTTTTTGTGATCGAAAGGACTGCATTTGGTAATACGGTGCTTTCTTAGGTTGTGAGGAAACATATGGCAAAAAATTTGACTTTCCAGCAGTAGCTGTGGAGACCAGGTCCGAGAGACCCTCCCCAAACAATTCCTCACCCTTGTATGGTAAAACCTCCATGTGCCTTTTTGAGTCGGCATCACCTGTCCATTGCCGAGTCCACAGGACCCTTCTGGCATAAAGAAATTTTACCAAATAAATGGAGGATCGGGCGCTTTCAGGTGCTGTGTTTCTAATGCTGCTGCTATAACATTTGGGGGTAGTTACACCCCAGCCATATACTCAAAGAAATACAAGAAAAAATAGCAGCGCTAATTGAAATGTTGTAAACAATTAATAATAAGAAGGATTGAGTGATAAATTGATTTTGCAATTTAATAAAAAATGAATTATCGGCCTTTATATAAAAGTGGATGCAGATCCACACACATATTCAAACAATTAAAAACAATGCATAAGGGTCTGATAAAAATGATGACTGCCTAGCACATTAACATCCGTTCCTGATTTGGAAAACCTGGAAATTTAGCAGATGGAGACAGACTGACAGCGCAGTCACACCAAGGCACTTTACCCACAACCGCTAGAGGTGTAGTCCCTTTGAGAACGTCACTGATGTTTTTGCTCAAAATCAGCCAGATTCGGGATCCTCATTTAGCACTGTGTCCTCTTTGTGAAGATAGGGTAGGTGGTGCTCCTTAATCAGGGAATAGTTGTCTCAAATGAACTGCAGATGGTAAAGTCCAGTGTTTGGTCCGGATGTGATGCGGCAGTCAAAATAGCGTGATAGTTGACCCAAGTAGCCTCCTCCTAACGCGTTTCACTGCAAGGCACTGCAGCTTTATCAAAGGTCGATAAAGCTGCAGTGCCTTGCAGTGAAACGTGTTAGGAGGAGGCTACTTGGGTCAACTATCACGCTATTTTGACTGCCGCATCACATCCGGACCAAACACTGGACTTTACCATCTGCAGTTCATTTGAGACAACTATTCCCTGATTAAGGAGCACCACCTACCCTATCTTCACAAAGAGGACACCGTGCTAAATGAGGATCCCGAATCTGGCTGATTTTGAGTAAAAACATCAGTGACGTTCTCAAAGGGACTACACCTCTAGCGGTTGTGGGTAAAGTGCCTTGGTGTGACTGCGCTGTCAGTCTGTCTCCATCTGCTAAATTTCCAGGTTTTCCAAATCAGGAACGGATGTTAATGTGCTAGGCAGTCATCATTTTTATCAGACCCTTATGCATTGTTTTTAATTGTTTGAATATGTGTGTGGATCTGCATCCACTTTTATATAAAGGCCGATAATTCATTTTTTATTAAATTGCAAAATCAATTTATCACTCAATCCTTCTTATTATTAATTGTTTACAACATTTCAATTAGCGCTGCTATTTTTTCCCTTCTGGCATAAATCGACATAGCATTTATTCTAGAGCCCAGTAGACTAATGTCTCTTTGAGCATCTCTCATATATAGGACAGCGTCTTTTATATGCCCCAGGGTCATTAATATAGTATCCCTGTCTAAGGTATCAAGTTCCTCAGACAGGGTGTCCGTCCATGCTGCTACAGCACTACACACCCAGGCTGACGCGATCGATGGCCTCAGTAAGGCACCTGAATGTGTATAAATGGACTTCAGGGTACCCTCTTGCTTTCTATCCGCAGCATCTTTTAAGGTGGCCGTATCCTGTGACGGCAGGGCTACCCTCTTGGATAAGCGTGTTAAAGCTTTGTCCACCCTAGGGGAGGATTCCCAGCGTAACCTGTCCGTTGGCGGGAAAGGATACGCCATAAGCATCCATTTGGAAATCTGCAGTTTTTTATCTGGAGATTCCCAAGCCTTTTCACATAACTCATTGAGCTCGTGTGAAGGGGGAAAGGTCACCACCTGCCTTTTTTCTCCATACATATGAACCCTCTTGTCAGGGACTGGGGTTTCCTCTGTGATGTGCAACACATCCTTAATTGCTATAATCATATAAAGGATGGATTTAGCCAATTTAGGCTGTAACTTTGCATCATCGTAATTGACACTGGAGTCAGAATCCATGTCGGTATCTGTGTCAACAATTTGGGATAGTGGGTGCTTCTGAGACCCTGACGGCCTCTGCGACATAGGATCAGGCACGGGCTGAGACCCTGACTGTCCTAAGGCTTCAGCTTTATCCAACCTTTTATGCAAGGAATTAACATTATCTTTTAAAACCTTCCACATATCCATCCAAACAGGTGTCGGCGCCGTCGGCGGAGACACCACATTCATTTGCTCCCGCTCTGTTTCCACATAGCCTTCCTCGTCAAACATGTCGACACAAGCGTACCGACACACCACACACACAGGGAATGCTCTTTTTGAAGACAGTTCCCCCACAAGGCCCTTTGAAGAGACAGAGAGAGAGTATGCCAGCACACACCCCAGCGCTATATAACCCAGGAATAACACAGTAACATAATGTTAACCCAGTAGCCGCTGTTATATTGATTTTTGCGCCTAATTATGGGCCCCCCCTCTCCTTATTACCCTCTTCTACCGTGTATCTACAGGGGAGAGCCTGGGTAGCTTCCTCTCAGCGGAGCTGTGGAGAGAAAATGGCGCTGGTGAGTGCTAAGGAAGAAGCCCCGCCCCCTCAGCGGCGGGCTTCTGTCCCGCTTCAATGTACAATTTTTGGCGGGGGCTCATACATATATACAGTGCCCAACTGTATATATGCAAACTTTTGCCAAAGAGGTCCTAATTGCTGCCTCGCCCTGCACCCTTACAGTGACCGGAGTATGTGGGTGTGTGTGGGAGCAATGGCGCACAGCTGCAGTGCTGTGCGCTACCTCAGTGAAGACTGGAGTCTTCTGCCGCCAATTTCAAAGTCTTCTTGCTTCTTATGCTCACCCGGCTTCTGTCTTCCGGCTCTGCGAGGGGGGCGGCGGCGCGGCTCTGGGATCGGACGACGAGGGTGAGATCCTGTGTACGATCCCTCTGGAGCTAATGGTGTCCAGTAGCCTAAGAAGCAGGACCTATCTGCAGAGAGTAGGGCTGCTTCTCTCCCCTCAGTCCCACGATGCAGGGAGTCTGTTGCCAGCAGAGCTCCCTGAAAATAAAAAACCTAACAAAATACTTTCTTATAGCAAGCTCAGGAGAGCTCACTGAACAGCACCCAGCTCGTCCGGGCACAGATTCAAACTGAGGTCTGGAGGAGGGACATAGAGGGAGGAGCCAGAGCACACCAGAATCTAAATTCTTTCTTAAAGTGCCCATGTCTCCTGCGGAGCCCGTCTATTCCCCATGGTCCTTACGGAGTCCCCAGCATCCACTAGGACGTTAGAGAAAACCCCACTATGCTCCCCAGTACATAATTAGCATTTACCCCTTTATTACTGACAGAACAGCAAATTAATGTGCTCCTGCTAATTACAAAGGGGAAATGTGATGGCTTCTCCAACATATGCGCAAGGCCCTATCTTAAAGTATCAAAATTATTATTATTGTTTACTTATATAGTGCTACTAATTTGCACAGCGCTGTACACATAACATCAGAATTCATATCACTCCCTGCAGAGCCGACCCTAGGCATAGGCAAACTAGGCAATTGCCTAGGGCATCTGATATGCCTAGGGGCACAAGCAGCTTCTGCTGATTAAAATGATATGCAGCATGCCTATATTCTGTGTGTAGCATTTCGTATGCAGATACAGCCACAGTCGCACACAGTATATAGGCATGCCGCATATCATTTTAATCAGCAGAAGCTGCTTGTGCATCCTAGCCACATAGCAATGCAAATAATATGAATTTTCATTAAAAATAGGCACCCGTTAGCAGAGCTGCCAGTTGACTCACGCCAGGGACTATAAGTGTCATTATGTGTATAAGGGCATTAATAATGTGTAATATATGTGTAAGGGGCACTATGTGTGTCATTATGTGTATAAGGGCACTAATAATGTGCGGCATATGTGTAAGGGAAATTATGTGTATAAGGGTATTAATAAGGGTTGGCATAATGTGTAAGGCGCATTATGTTTATAAGGACATTAATAATGTGTGTCATATGTGTAAGTGGCATTACTGTGTGGTATTATGTTTATAAATGCACTACTGTGTGGTCTAATGTGAATAAGGAGCAATATGGTGTGGTGTAATGTGAGTAAGGAGCAATATGGTGTGGTGTAATGAGAATAAAGAGCAATATGGTGTGGTGTAATGTGAATAAGTAGCAATTCAGTATGATGTTAAGTGAATGAGGGGCACTACTGTGAGGAGTAATGTATATAAGGTATAGTGGTACTACTGTGTAATGTAATGTGAATAAGGGACACTCGCATTATGAATTGTGAATAAAGTTGCACTACTGTGAGGCATAATTTGAATTGGGGGTACTATTGTGTGGCCATGCCCCTGGCCAGCAAAAACACATACCTTTTTGGCCTGTGCGCTGAATGTGCACACTGTTCTTATTTAAATTACAGGGGATAGAAAAAAAAAAAAAAAGGATTGCTATGGGTGGGGGGTGATAGTGCTGGGAAAGGGGTGCAGG
This sequence comes from Pseudophryne corroboree, assembly GCF_028390025.1. Taxonomy (NCBI): domain Eukaryota; kingdom Metazoa; phylum Chordata; class Amphibia; order Anura; family Myobatrachidae; genus Pseudophryne; species Pseudophryne corroboree. The sequence continues at coordinate 279,916,029 of NC_086447.1, forward strand.
GTCAGAGGCGGAACTATCGATGGTGCTAGGGGGCACCAGCCAAAATCTTGCCTAGGACATCATATTGGTTAGGGCCGGCTCTGACTCCCTGTTCCACTCGAATGGGAGTGATAGTCCCTAAAATACACGCACGCACGCACGCACGCACGCACGCACGCACGCACACACACACACACACACACACACACACACACACATCCACATAACCTTCACATATGTTTTTGGAGTGTGGGAGACTGGAAGGAAACAGGAATACCCAGAGGAAACCCACACAAACATAAAAAGAACAAGCACACTCCACACAGACAGGCCATGACCAGGAATTGAACTCATGACCTGATTGCTGTGAGGCAGTAATGCTTACCCTATGCCACTGAGCCACCGATTGGATTATAACGTATAAAAAATGTTGCAGGCTGTATGGAGAATACACAATACAGCAGGTTGGGAAAGGGATCCTGGCACTTAGGATGCCAGTAGTCACAAGAATGACAGCAGCATCCTGCTGCTTATAATCCCAACACCTTGTAGGAAAGTATGCTAACCCTCTACCCTCCCCTACCTGCAGCCTAACCCTCCCTTCCTACAACCTAACCCTAAACCTCCCCTGGTTCCTAACCCTATCCCCCTCCCCATACCCCCCACAGCCTAACTGAAACCCTCCCAGGCATACTTACATTCGGTATGTTGACTCTTGGGATTCCGGCATTGGGATTCTGAGCGTTGTCGGGCAGCACGTTTTTAGTGTGTGCAGTTAGATATTAGAGATGAGCGGGTTCGGTTTCTCTGAATCCGAACCCGCCAGAACTTCATGTTTTTTTTCACGGGTCCGAGCGACTCGGATCTTCCCGCCTTGCTCGGTTAACCCGAGCGCGCCCGAACGTCATCATGACGCTGTCGGATTCTCGCGAGGCTCGGATTCTATCGCGAGACTCGGATTCTATATAAGGAGCCGCGCGTCGCCGCCATTTTCACACGTGCATTGAGATTGATAGGGAGAGGACGTGGCTGGCGTCCTCTCCGTTTAGAATAGATTAGAGAGACACTTGATTTACTAATTTTGGGGAGCATTAGGAGTACTCAGTACTAGAGATGAGCGGGTTCGGTTTCTCTGAATCCGAACCCGCACGAACTTCATGTTTTTTTTCACGGGTCCGAGCGACTTGGATCTTCCCGCCTTGCTCGGTTAACCCGAGCGCGCCCGAACGTCATCATGACGCTGTCGGATTCTCGCGAGGCTCGGATTCTATCGCGAGACTCGGATTCTATATAAGGAGCCGCGCGTCGCCGCCATTTTCACACGTGCATTGAGATTGATAGGGAGAGGACGTGGCTGGCTTCCTCTCCGTTTAGAATAGATTAGAGAGACACTTGATTTACTAATTTTGGGGAGCATTAGGAGTACTCAGTACAGTGCAGAGTTTTGCTGATAGTGACCAGTGACCACCAGTTTTATTTATAATCCGTTCTCTGCCTGAAAAAAGCGATACACAGCACACAGTGACTCAGTCACATACCATATCTGTGTGCACTGCTCAGGCTCAGGCCAGTGTGCTGCATCATCTATTATCTATATATAATATTATATATATCTGTCTGACTGCTCAGCTCACACAGCTTATAATTGTGGGGGAGACTGGGGAGCACTACTGCAGTGCCAGTTATAGGTTATAGCAGGAGCCAGGAGTACATAATATATTATATAGTGAGTGACCACCAGACACACAGTGCAGTTTATTTAATATATCCGTTCTCTGCCTGAAAAAAGCGATACACACAGTGACTCAGTCAGTCACATACCATATCTGTGTGCACTGCTCAGGCTCAGGCCAGTGTGCTGCATCATCTATATATTAGTGATGAGCGAGGTTCGGTTTTACTCGGTTTTACTCGGTTCTCAAAACGGCATCTTATTGGCTATCCAAAACACGTGACATCCGAGAGCCAATAAGATGCTGTTTTGAGAACCGAGTAAAACCGAGTAAAACCGAGTAAAACCGAATCCGCTCATCACTACTATATATATTATATATCTGTCTGACTGCTCAGCTCACACAGCTTATAATTGTGGGGGAGACTGGGGAGCACTACTGCAGTGCCAGTTATAGGTTATAGCAGGAGCCAGGAGTACATAATATTATATTAAAATTAAACAGTGCACACTTTTGCTGCAGGAGTGCCACTGCCAGTGTGACTAGTGACCAGTGACCTGACCACCAGTATATATAATATTAGTAGTATACTATCTCTTTATCAACCAGTCTATATTAGCAGCAGACACAGTACAGTGCGGTAGTTCACGGCTGTGGCTACCTCTGTGTCGGCACTCGGCAGCCCGTCCATAATTGTATATACCACCTAACCGTGGTTTTTTTTTCTTTCTTTATACATACATACTAGTTACGAGTATACTATCTCTTTATCAACCAGTCTATATATTAGCAGCAGACACAGTACAGTGCGGTAGTTCACGGCTGTGGCTACCTCTGTGTCGGCACTCGGCAGCCCGTCCATAATTGTATATACCACCTAACCGTGTTTTTTTTTTCTTTCTTTATACATACATACTAGTTACGAGTATACTATCTCTTTATCAACCAGTCTATATATTAGCAGCAGACACAGTACAGTGCGGTAGTTCACGGCTGTGGCTACCTCTGTGTCGGCACTCGGCAGCCCGTCCATAATTGTATATACCACCTAACCGTGGTTTTTTTTTCTTTCTTTATACATACATACTAGTTACGAGTATACTATCTCTTTATCAACCAGTCTATATATTAGCAGCAGACACAGTACAGTGCGGTAGTTCACGGCTGTGGCTACCTCTGTGTCGGCACTCGGCAGCCCGTCCATAATTGTATATACCACCTAACCGTGGTTTTTTTTTCTTTCTTTATACATACATACTAGTTACGAGTATACTATCTCTTTATCAACCAGTCTATATATTAGCAGCAGACACAGTACAGTGCGGTAGTTCACGGCTGTGGCTACCTCTGTGTCGGCACTCGGCAGCCCGTCCATAATTGTATATACCACCTAACCGTGGTTTTTTTTTCTTTCTTTATACATACATACTAGTTACGAGTATACTATCTCTTTATCAACCAGTCTATATTAGCAGCAGACACAGTACAGTGCGGTAGTTCACGGCTGTGGCTACCTCTGTGTCGGCACTCGGCAGCCCGTCCGTAATTGTATATACCACCTAACCGTGGTTTTTTTTTCTTTCTTTATACATACATACTAGTTACGAGTATACTATCTCTTTATCAACCAGTCTATATATTAGCAGCAGACACAGTACAGTGCGGTAGTTCACGGCTGTGGCTACCTCTGTGTCGGCACTCGGCAGCCCGTCCATAATTGTATATACCACCTAACCGTGGTTTTTTTTTCTTTCTTTATACATACATACTAGTTACGAGTATACTATCTCTTTATCAACCAGTCTATATATTAGCAGCAGACACAGTACAGTGCGGTAGTTCACGGCTGTGGCTACCTCTGTGTCGGCACTCGGCAGCCCGTCCATAATTGTATATACCACCTAACCGTGGTTTTTTTTTCTTTCTTTATACATACATACTAGTTACGAGTATACTATCTCTTTATCAACCAGTCTATATATTAGCAGCAGACACAGTACAGTGCGGTAGTTCACGGCTGTGGCTACCTCTGTGTCGGCACTCGGCAGCCCGTCCATAATTGTATATACCACCTAACCGTGGTTTTTTTTTCTTTCTTTATACATACATACTAGTTACGAGTATACTATCTCTTTATCAACCAGTCTATATATTAGCAGCAGACACAGTACAGTGCGGTAGTTCACGGCTGTGGCTACCTCTGTGTCGGCACTCGGCAGCCCGTCCATAATTGTATATACCACCTAACCGTGGTTTTTTTTTCTTTCTTTATACATACATACTAGTTACGAGTATACTATCTCTTTATCAACCAGTCTATATTAGCAGCAGACACAGTACAGTGCGGTAGTTCACGGCTGTGGCTACCTCTGTGTCGGCACTCGGCAGCCCGTCCATAATTGTATATACCACCTAACCGTGGTTTTTTTTTCTTTCTTTATACATACATACTAGTTACGAGTATACTATCTCTTTATCAACCAGTCTATATATTAGCAGCAGACACAGTACAGTGCGGTAGTTCACGGCTGTGGCTACCTCTGTGTCGGCACTCGGCAGCCCGTCCATAATTGTATATACCACCTAACCGTGTTTTTTTTTTCTTTCTTTATACATACATACTAGTTACGAGTATACTATCTCTTTATCAACCAGTCTATATATTAGCAGCAGACACAGTACAGTGCGGTAGTTCACGGCTGTGGCTACCTCTGTGTCGGCACTCGGCAGCCCGTCCATAATTGTATACTAGTATCCAATCCATCCATCTCCATTGTTTACCTGAGGTGCCTTTTAGTTGTGCCTATTAAAATATGGAGAACAAAAATGTTGAGGTTCCAAAATTAGGGAAAGATCAAGATCCACTTCCACCTCGTGCTGAAGCTGCTGCCACTAGTCATGGCCGAGACGATGAAATGCCAGCAACGTCGTCTGCCAAGGCCGATGCCCAATGTCATAGTACAGAGCATGTCAAATCCAAAACACCAAATATCAGTAAAAAAAGGACTCCAAAACCTAAAATAAAATTGTCGGAGGAGAAGCGTAAACTTGCCAATATGCCATTTACCACACGGAGTGGCAAGGAACGGCTGAGGCCCTGGCCTATGTTCATGGCTAGTGGTTCAGCTTCACATGAGGATGGAAGCACTCAGCCTCTCGCTAGAAAAATGAAAAGACTCAAGCTGGCAAAAGCAGCACAGCAAAGAACTGTGCATTCTTCGAAATCCCAAATCCACAAGGAGAGTCCAATTGTGTCGGTTGCGATGCCTGACCTTCCCAACACTGGACGTGAAGAGCATGCGCCTTCCACCATTTGCACGCCCCCTGCAAGTGCTGGAAGGAGCACCCGCAGTCCAGTTCCTGATAGTCAGATTGAAGATGTCAGTGTTGAAGTACACCAGGATGAGGAGGATATGGGTGTTGCTGGCGCTGGGGAGGAAATTGACCAGGAGGATTCTGATGGTGAGGTGGTTTGTTTAAGTCAGGCACCCGGGGAGACACCTGTTGTCCGTGGGAGGAATATGGCCGTTGACATGCCAGGTGAAAATACCAAAAAAATCAGCTCTTCGGTGTGGAGGTATTTCACCAGAAATGCGGACAACAGGTGTCAAGCCGTGTGTTCCCTTTGTCAAGCTGTAATAAGTAGGGGTAAGGACGTTAACCACCTCGGAACATCCTCCCTTATACGTCACCTGCAGCGCATTCATAATAAGTCAGTGACAAGTTCAAAAACTTTGGGTGACAGCGGAAGCAGTCCACTGACCAGTAAATCCCTTCCTCTTGTAACCAAGCTCACGCAAACCACCCCACCAACTCCCTCAGTGTCAATTTCCTCCTTCCCCAGGAATGCCAATAGTCCTGCAGGCCATGTCACTGGCAATTCTGACGAGTCCTCTCCTGCCTGGGATTCCTCCGATGCATCCTTGCGTGTAACGCCTACTGCTGCTGGCGCTGCTGTTGTTGCCGCTGGGAGTCGATGGTCATCCCAGAGGGGAAGTCGTAAGCCCACTTGTACTACTTCCAGTAAGCAATTGACTGTTCAACAGTCCTTTGCGAGGAAGATGAAATATCACAGCAGTCATCCTACTGCAAAGCGGATAACTGAGTCCTTGACAACTATGTTGGTGTTAGACGTGCGTCCGGTATCCGCCGTTAGTTCACAGGGAACTAGACAATTTATTGAGGCAGTGTGCCCCCGTTACCAAATACCATCTAGGTTCCACTTCTCTAGGCAGGCGATACCGAGAATGTACACGGACGTCAGAAAAAGACTCACCAGTGTCCTAAAAAATGCAGTTGTACCCAATGTCCACTTAACCACGGACATGTGGACAAGTGGAGCAGGGCAGGGTCAGGACTATATGACTGTGACAGCCCACTGGGTAGATGTATGGACTCCCGCCGCAAGAACAGCAGCGGCGGCACCAGTAGCAGCATCTCGCAAACGCCAACTCTTTCCTAGGCAGGCTACGCTTTGTATCACCGCTTTCCAGAATACGCACACAGCTGAAAACCTCTTACGGCAACTGAGGAAGATCATCGCGGAATGGCTTACCCCAATTGGACTCTCCTGTGGATTTGTGGCATCGGACAACGCCAGCAATATTGTGTGTGCATTAAATATGGGCAAATTCCAGCACGTCCCATGTTTTGCACATACCTTGAATTTGGTGGTGCAGAATTTTTTTAAAAACGACAGGGGCGTGCAAGAGATGCTGTCGGTGGCCAGAAAAATTGCGGGACACTTTCGGCGTACAGGCACCACGTACAGAAGACTGGAGCACCACCAAAAACTACTGAACCTGCCCTGCCATCATCTGAAGCAAGAAGTGGTAACGAGGTGGAATTCAACCCTCTATATGCTTCAGAGGTTGGAGGAGCAGCAAAAGGCCATTCAAGCCTATACAATTGAGCACGATATAGTAGGTGGAATGCACCTGTCTCAAGTGCAGTGGAGAATGATTTCAACGTTGTGCAAGGTTCTGATGCCCTTTGAACTTGCCACACGTGAAGTCAGTTCAGACACTGCCAGCCTGAGTCAGGTCATTCCCCTCATCAGGCTTTTGCAGAAGAAGCTGGAGGCATTGAAGAAGGAGCTAAAAGGGAGCGATTCCGCTAGGCATGTGGGACTTGTGGATGCAGCCCTTAATTCGCTTAACAAGGATTCACGGGTGGTCAATCTGTTGAAATCAGAGCACTACATTTTGGCCACCGTGCTCGATCCTAGATTTAAAGCCTACCTTGGATCTCTCTTTCCGGCAGACACAGGTCTGCTGGGGTTGAAAGACCTGCTGGTGACAAAATTGTCAAGTCAAGCGGAACGCGACCTGTCAACATCTCCTCCTTCACATTCTCCCGCAACTGGGGGTGCGAGGAAAAGGCTCAGAATTCCGAGCCCACCCGCTGGCGGTGATGCAGGGCAGTCTGGAGCGACTGCTGATGCTGACATCTGGTCCGGACTGAAGGACCTGACAACGATTACGGACATGTCGTCTACTGTCACTGCATATGATTCTCTCAACATTGATAGAATGGTGGAGGATTATATGAGTGACCGCATCCAAGTAGGCACGTCACACAGTCCGTACTTATACTGGCAGGAAAAAGAGGCAATTTGGAGGCCCTTGCACAAACTGGCTTTATTCTACCTAAGTTGCCCTCCCACAAGTGTGTACTCCGAAAGAGTGTTTAGTGCCGCCGCTCACCTTGTCAGCAATCGGCGTACGAGGTTACATCCAGAAAATGTGGAGAAGATGATGTTCATTAAAATGAATTATAATCAATTCCTCCGCGGAGACATTGACCAGCAGCAATTGCCTCCACAAAGTACACAGGGAGCTGAGATGGTGGATTCCAGTGGGGACGAATTGATAATCTGTGAGGAGGGGGATGTACACGGTGATATATCGGAGGGTGAAGATGAGGTGGACATCTTGCCTCTGTAGAGCCAGTTTGTGCAAGGAGAGATTAATTGCTTCTTTTTTGGGGGGGGTCCAAACCAACCCGTCATATCAGTCACAGTCGTGTGGCAGACCCTGTCACTGAAATGATGGGTTGGTTAAAGTGTGCATGTCCTGTTTTGTTTATACAACATAAGGGTGGGTGGGAGGGCCCAAGGACAATTCCATCTTGCACCTCTTTTTTCTTTTCTTTTTCTTTGCATCATGTGCTGATTGGGGAGGGTTTTTTGGAAGGGACATCCTGCGTGACACTGCAGTGCCACTCCTAGATGGGCCCGGTGTTTGTGTCGGCCACTAGGGTCGCTAATCTTACTCACACAGTCAGCTACCTCATTGCGCCTCTTTTTTTCTTTGCGTCATGTGCTGTTTGGGGAGGGTTTTTTGGAAGGGACATCCTGCGTGACACTGCAGTGCCACTCCTAGATGGGCCCGGTGTTTGTGTCGGCCACTAGGGTCGCTAATCTTACTCACACAGCTACCTCATTGCGCCTCTTTTTTTCTTTGCGTCATGTGCTGTTTGGGGAGGGTTTTTTGGAAGGGACATCCTGCGTGACACTGCAGTGCCACTCCTAGATGGGCCCGGTGTTTGTGTCGGCCACTAGGGTCGCTAATCTTACTCACACAGCTACCTCATTGCGCCTCTTTTTTTCTTTGCGTCATGTGCTGTTTGGGGAGGGTTTTTTGGAAGGGCCATCCTGCGTGACACTGCAGTGCCACTCCTAGATGGGCCCGGTGTTTGTGTCGGCCACTAGGGTCGCTAATCTTACTCACACAGCTACCTCATTGTGCCTCTTTTTTTCTTTGCGTCATGTGCTGTTTGGGGAGGGTTTTTTGGAAGGGACATCCTGCGTGACACTGCAGTGCCACTCCTAGATGGGCCCGGTGTTTGTGTCGGCCACTAGGGTCGCTTATCTTACTCACACAGCGACCTCGGTGCAAATTTTAGGACTAAAAATAATATTGTGAGGTGTGAGGTATTCAGAATAGACTGAAAATGAGTGTAAATTATGGTTTTTGAGGTTAATAATACTTTGGGATCAAAATGACCCCCAAATTCTATGATTTAAGCTGTTTTTTATTGTTTTTTGAAAAAAACACCCGAATCCAAAACACACCCGAATCCGACAAAAAAAATTCGGTGAGGTTTTGCCAAAACGCGTTCGAACCCAAAACACGGCCGCGGAACCGAACCCAAAACCAAAACACAAAACCCGAAAAATTTCAGGCGCTCATCTCTACTCAGTACAGTGCAGAGTTTTGCTGATAGTGACCACCAGTTTTATTTATAATCCGTTCTCTGCCTGAAAAAAGCGATACACAGCACACAGTGACTCAGTCACATACCATATCTGTGTGCACTGCTCAGGCTCAGGCCAGTGTGCTGCATCATCTATTATCTATATATAATATTATATATATCTGTCTGACTGCTCAGCTCACACAGCTTATAATTGTGGGGGAGACTGGGGAGCACTACTGCAGTGCCAGTTATAGGTTATAGCAGGAGCCAGGAGTACATAATATATTATATAGTGAGTGACCACCAGACACACAGTGCAGTTTATTTAATATATCCGTTCTCTGCCTGAAAAAAGCGATACACACAGTGACTCAGTCAGTCACATACCATATCTGTGTGCACTGCTCAGGCTCAGGCCAGTGTGCTGCATCATCTATTATCTATATATAATATTATATATATCTGTCTGACTGCTCAGCTCACACAGCTTATAATTGTGGGGGAGACTGGGGAGCACTACTGCAGTGCCAGTTATAGGTTATAGCAGGAGCCAGGAGTACATAATATTATATTAAAATTAAACAGTGCACACTTTTGCTGCAGGAGTGCCACTGCCAGTGTGACTAGTGACCAGTGACCTGACCACCAGTATATATAATATTAGTAGTATACTATCTCTTTATCAACCAGTCTATATTAGCAGCAGACACAGTACAGTGCGGTAGTTCACGGCTGTGGCTACCTCTGTGTCGGCACTCGGCAGCCCGTCCATAATTGTATATACCACCTAACCGTGTTTTTTTTTTCTTTCTTTATACATACATACTAGTTACGAGTATACTATCTCTTTATCAACCAGTCTATATATTAGCAGCAGACACAGTACAGTGCGGTAGTTCACGGCTGTGGCTACCTCTGTGTCGGCACTCGGCAGCCCGTCCATAATTGTATATACCACCTAACCGTGGTTTTTTTTTCTTTCTTTATACATACATACTAGTTACGAGTATACTATCTCTTTATCAACCAGTCTATATATTAGCAGCAGACACAGTACAGTGCGGTAGTTCACGGCTGTGGCTACCTCTGTGTCGGCACTCGGCAGCCCGTCCATAATTGTATATACCACCTAACCGTGGTTTTTTTTTCTTTCTTTATACATACATACATACTAGTTACGAGTATACTATCTCTTTATCAACCAGTCTATATATTAGCAGCAGACACAGTACAGTGCGGTAGTTCACGGCTGTGGCTACCTCTGTGTCGGCACTCGGCAGCCCGTCCATAATTGTATATACCACCTAACCGTGGTTTTTTTTTCTTTCTTTATACATACATACTAGTTACGAGTATACTATCTCTTTATCAACCAGTCTATATATTAGCAGCAGACACAGTACAGTGCGGTAGTTCACGGCTGTGGCTACCTCTGTGTCGGCACTCGGCAGCCCGTCCATAATTGTATATACCACCTAACCGTGGTTTTTTTTTCTTTCTTTATACATACATACTAGTTACGAGTATACTATCTCTTTATCAACCAGTCTATATATTAGCAGCAGACACAGTACAGTGCGGTAGTTCACGGCTGTGGCTACCTCTGTGTCGGCACTCGGCAGCCCGTCCATAATTGTATATACCACCTAACCGTGGTTTTTTTTTCTTTCTTTATACATACATACTAGTTACGAGTATACTATCTCTTTATCAACCAGTCTATATATTAGCAGCAGACACAGTACAGTGCGGTAGTTCACGGCTGTGGCTACCTCTGTGTCGGCACTCGGCAGCCCGTCCATAATTGTATATACCACCTAACCGTGGTTTTTTTTTCTTTCTTTATACATACATACTAGTTACGAGTATACTATCTCTTTATCAACCAGTCTATATATTAGCAGCAGACACAGTACAGTGCGGTAGTTCACGGCTGTGGCTACCTCTGTGTCGGCACTCGGCAGCCCGTCCATAATTGTATATACCACCTAACCGTGTTTTTTTTTTCTTTCTTTATACATACATACTAGTTACGAGTATACTATCTCTTTATCAACCAGTCTATATATTAGCAGCAGACACAGTACAGTGCGGTAGTTCACGGCTGTGGCTACCTCTGTGTCGGCACTCGGCAGCCCGTCCATAATTGTATATACCACCTAACCGTGGTTTTTTTTTCTTTCTTTATACATACATACTAGTTACGAGTATACTATCTCTTTATCAACCAGTCTATATATTAGCAGCAGACACAGTACAGTGCGGTAGTTCACGGCTGTGGCTACCTCTGTGTCGGCACTCGGCAGCCCGTCCATAATTGTATACTAGTATCCAATCCATCCATCTCCATTGTTTACCTGAGGTGCCTTTTAGTTGTGCCTATTAAAATATGGAGAACAAAAATGTTGAGGTTCCAAAATTAGGGAAAGATCAAGATCCACTTCCACCTCGTGCTGAAGCTGCTGCCACTAGTCATGGCCGAGACGATGAAATGCCAGCAACGTCGTCTGCCAAGGCCGATGCCCAATGTCATAGTACAGAGCATGTCAAATCCAAAACACCAAATATCAGTAAAAAAAGGACTCCAAAACCTAAAATAAAATTGTCGGAGGAGAAGCGTAAACTTGCCAATATGCCATTTACCACACGGAGTGGCAAGGAACGGCGGAGGCCCTGGCCTATGTTCATGGCTAGTGGTTCAGCTTCACATGAGGATGGAAGCACTCAGCCTCTCGCTAGAAAAATGAAAAGACTCAAGCTGGCAAAAGCAGCACAGCAAAGAACTGTGCATTCTTCGAAATCCCAAATCCACAAGGAGAGTCCAATTGTGTCGGTTGCGATGCCTGACCTTCCCAACACTGGACGTGAAGAGCATGCGCCTTCCACCATTTGCACGCCCCCTGCAAGTGCTGGAAGGAGCACCCGCAGTCCAGTTCCTGATAGTCAGATTGAAGATGTCAGTGTTGAAGTACACCAGGATGAGGAGGATATGGGTGTTGCTGGCGCTGGGGAGGAAATTGACCAGGAGGATTCTGATGGTGAGGTGGTTTGTTTAAGTCAGGCACCCGGGGAGACACCTGTTGTCCTGGGAGGAATATGGCCGTTGACATGCCAGGTGAAAATACCAAAAAAATCAGCTCTTCGGTGTGGAGGTATTTCACCAGAAATGCGGACAACAGGTGTCAAGCCGTGTGTTCCCTTTGTCAAGCTGTAATAAGTAGGGGTAAGGACGTTAACCACCTCGGAACATCCTCCCTTATACGTCACCTGCAGCGCATTCATAATAAGTCAGTGACAAGTTCAAAAACTTTGGGTGACAGCGGAAGCAGTCCACTGACCAGTAAATCCCTTCCTCTTGTAACCAAGCTCACGCAAACCACCCCACCAACTCCCTCAGTGTCAATTTCCTCCTTCCCCAGGAATGCCAATAGTCCTGCAGGCCATGTCACTGGCAATTCTGACGAGTCCTCTCCTGCCTGGGATTCCTCCGATGCATCCTTGCGTGTAACGCCTACTGCTGCTGGCGCTGCTGTTGTTGCCGCTGGGAGTCGATGGTCATCCCAGAGGGGAAGTCGTAAGCCCACTTGTACTACTTCCAGTAAGCAATTGACTGTTCAACAGTCCTTTGCGAGGAAGATGAAATATCACAGCAGTCATCCTACTGCAAAGCAGATAACTGAGGCCTTGGCATCCTGGGTGGTGAGAAACGTGGTTCCGGTATCCATCATTACTGCAGAGCCAACTAGAGACTTGTTGGAGGTACTGTGTCCCCGGTACCAAATACCATCTAGGTTCCATTTCTCTAGGCAGGCGATACCGAAAATGTACACAGACCTCAGAAAAAGAGTCACCAGTGTCCTAAAAAATGCAGCTGTACCCAATGTCCACTTAACCACGGACATGTGGACAAGTGGAGCAGGGCAGGGTCAGGACTATATGACTGTGACAGCCCACTGGGTAGATGTATGGACTCCCGCCGCAAGAACAGCAGTGGCGGCACCAGTAGCAGCATCTCGCAAACGCCAACTCTTTCCTAGGCAGGCTACGCTTTGTATCACCGCTTTCCAGAATACGCACACAGCTGAAAACCTCTTACGGCAACTGAGGAAGATCATCGCGGAATGGCTTACCCCAATTGGACTCTCCTGTGGATTTGTGGCATCGGACAACGCCAGCAATATTGTGTGTGCATTAAATCTGGGCCAATTCCAGCACGTCCCATGTTTTGCACATACCTTGAATTTGGTGGTGCAGAATTTTTTAAAAAACGACAGGGGCGTGCAAGAGATGCTGTCGGTGGCCAGAAGAATTGCGGGACACTTTCGGCGTACAGGCACCACGTACAGAAAACTGGAGCACCACCAAAAACTACTGAACCTGCCCTGCCATCATCTGAAGCAAGAAGTGGTAACGAGGTGGAATTCAACCCTCTATATGCTTCAGAGGTTGGAGGAGCAGCAAAAGGCCATTCAAGCCTATACAATTGAGCACGATATAGTAGGTGGAATGCACCTGTCTCAAGTGCAGTGGAGAATGATTTCAACGTTGTGCAAGGTTCTGATGCCCTTTGAACTTGCCACACGTGAAGTCAGTTCAGACACTGCCAGCCTGAGTCAGGTCATTCCCCTCATCAGGCTTTTGCAGAAGAAGCTGGAGGCATTGAAGAAGGAGCTAAAAGGGAGCGATTCCGCTAGGCATGTGGGACTTGTGGATGCAGCCCTTAATTCGCTTAACAAGGATTCACGGGTGGTCAATCTGTTGAAATCAGAGCACTACATTTTGGCCACCGTGCTCGATCCTAGATTTAAAGCCTACCTTGGATCTCTCTTTCCGGCAGACACAGGTCTGCTGGGGTTGAAAGACCTGCTGGTGACAAAATTGTCAAGTCAAGCGGAACGCGACCTGTCAACATCTCCTCCTTCACATTCTCCCGCAACTGGGGGTGCGAGGAAAAGGCTCAGAATTCCGAGCCCACCCGCTGGCGGTGATGCAGGGCAGTCTGGAGCGACTGCTGATGCTGACATCTGGTCCGGACTGAAGGACCTGACAACGATTACGGACATGTTGTCTACTGTCACTGCATATGATTCTCTCAACATTGATAGAATGGTGGAGGATTATATGAGTGACCGCATCCAAGTAGGCACGTCACACAGTCCGTACTTATACTGGCAGGAAAAAGAGGCAATTTGGAGGCCCTTGCACAAACTGGCTTTATTCTACCTAAGTTGCCCTCCCACAAGTGTGTACTCCGAAAGAGTGTTTAGTGCCGCCGCTCACCTTGTCAGCAATCGGCGTACGAGGTTACATCCAGAAAATGTGGAGAAGATGATGTTCATTAAAATGAATTATAATCAATTCCTCCGCGGAGACATTGACCAGCAGCAATTGCCTCCACAAAGTACACAGGGAGCTGAGATGGTGGATTCCAGTGGGGACGAATTGATAATCTGTGAGGAGGGGGATGTACACGGTGATATATCGGAGGGTGAAGATGAGGTGGACATCTTGCCTCTGTAGAGC